>NC_050181.1:10000616-10635616 GCF_008315115.2 Sander lucioperca | reverse complement strand
GCTAAAAGAGTACAGCTCAGTTTATTTATGCATCTGAAATATTTGTCCCATCTTGAATGAATCTGGGTTTTATGTTTTGGTTTTCATCTTTTCTTTTTTTTCTTGTTTGTGAATATTTTGGCAAGTGTGTTATCTGTATGTTGTTTGTGACAAAATCAAATAAATTTGCTATTCTGTTATTTTATTATAATTTTTTCGTGTCTTATTATTTGTGATTTAATCAGCAGACAGACCCAAGTAATAAATCAAAGGCATCACCAATCATTTAATGGTCTTGCCTTAATGATCATTAAGTGCAGATTCACAGTAAAGGAAATTAGACCTCATACATCCTCCATCACGCTTCCCTCCTGCACACACACATTCAACCGTTGGGCTATTCTACACTTCTCTCCCTCTCCCACAGCAATCTCAAGGGAAGGCTGTGTAATGCAGCACTGCTGAGAACGCGCCATGAAAATATAAATACAACCTCGCCGCATTTCAACCATGTAAATAAACAGGGCCACCCAAATTTCCAATTAGAGCTGGTGTGGAAGCAGGAAATGGGGTAGACAAGAAGAGACCACACCCCCTTCTCTCACTCCTGCAAAGCGTCCAGGTCCCAGGTCCAGGTCAGGCCAGGCAGTTCTTTTTCACTGTTCGTATATACACCTATGAAAAGTAATACGCTATTTAATTTGTATATAACCCACATAATCGTGAGCCAGGATGTACGCGCTGCCTCTAAGGAGGAAGTCAGGTGATGTAGCATAAAGAGCAACAAAGTCAGTGTAAGGAGGAGGTCGTAGGACATTCGTAGGATAACGCATGGGAAATTGTGCATAACATTTAGTAAGATATTAAGATATTATTGATATGTTGGTCAGGGACATGGGACAGAATCAGAAGAAGGGAATACAGCATTCAGCACCCCACTTAAGGCTGTTTTTGCATATCCCTCTTCAGCTCCACTATGCGCCTACTCATTACCCTTTCAAGGATGGGACTCACAAAGACTTCCACAATATTCAGATATGGGCATGGAACGAATGTGTGGGATTTGATACTATACCTATGAAATCACTATAATCTTGGTAATGCATAAGATCTTTGTGTCTCAACCTCATGAACATTTAATTTACTTCATTTTGAGAAACCAAGCCTTACACCAGCTTGCCTTATCAGTTCCATCAAGGTTATCAGGCCATTCCTATCTGGCTGAAATGAAGCATTCTCTCTGTATTCCACGTCTTCTTGGAACAGCTAGGCACCGTTATTGCGCAACTAAGAGCTGAGACCACCCAGGAGCTGGGGTCCAGTTGTGCGAGGCAGGGTCCTTGTTGTGATAAGAAAGACAAGCCTTGGGATGGTGCTTTGATAGTGTAGCAAGGTTCGCTATCGCTGCCGGATCAAAGTCTGATAGAATCGCCTGGCACTCACTAGGTCGAACTCAATCACTGCTTCAGCTGTGGTCGGTTGGCAAACATCATGGGGCCTATTAGTTAACATAAACATACAACTTAGTGAAATTACCCCAGAGAGTCAAAGAGCTGTGTCATGAAAGTCACTTTCACTCCAGATATGGCTGTAAGGGATATCACCACATGTCTTAATGATTATAATTCACCCGGAAAGGGCAGAGCTCATTTAGATAAAGTCTTAGGGAAGACTCTTAGGTAATAATTTGTACGCAGCACAGTTGGACAACTTTGACATTGTGTTCACTTGAGTTGTCCTGGATGGCACCAACACAGATACCCCAAAACGGTGTATTTGGAGCAAATCCTCCCCCATTCATCACACATTGTTCAGTGTTTATGTTTGATAGGTCTCTGACTGCAGTGTCTCTTCCCTCACAAGCTCCAAAACAGCCATACAGGAAACAGACAGTATAAACACAGGGCTCAGGAGATCCTCTCTTGCCTTCACTATGAGCTGCAGAACCTCAATGTACACATGCAGAGACACTGGCTACTCATTTTGAGAGAGTTTATAAAACCATGAGCCGTCACTCAAGTACAATTTCGACCAACTTCTGGTGAGGGTAACAGATTCACAAATATTTGCTGGAGACCGTGTTGTTCTCTTTTACTGCAGACTCAAACATGATGCATTTCACTGACAGATCATGCCATATGGCTCTGACAGATTTGTCTGATGTTATGTAAGCTGAGAACAAGAGTCTTTAGCTATGCTTGTGGCTCTCTGAGGCTGCACTTATCTGGTACTTTGAGCCACATGCTAAGGTCATCATGCTAAGTAACATGGTCACAGTGACAATACATGCTGATGTTTAGATGTTTAAATGTTCACCATCTTAGTTACTACTTAGCGCTAGAAACCAAGTACAACAGTAGCTGATTGGAATGTCATTAGTTTTCCAGGTATTTGGTCATGAACCAAAGTATTGGAGAAATTGAAAATTTGACTTTATGATGGTGCTCGTGAAAAAGTTACGAGATCACTAAAGCAACATAAATATATCAGAACTCAATTTCAATCCAGTAGTTGTTGAGATATTTCACTCAAAACCACAAATGTTTTGAACATGAAAATGGGAACCATGATTGTCTGTACAAGCCTTTGTTGTGCTTTATCATCTTTTAGGTGTTGAGATATTTTATCTGTATAAAATTCCATGATAATCTATCAAATAGTTGGTGAGATGTTTTAGTCTGGATCAAAGTGGTGGAGCGACTGACTTTGTTATTTCTAGAGAAAATTCTAAAATGACAGAGGATGTCACATTGGAAGTTAATCAGTGAGATATTTAAAAATCAGAAAGCTGGGTATCATCATGAAACAGTCAAATCCTAGAGTCAGGTCTCTCGGTTGCTATGTGATGTTCCACAGTTCAGGATTCAAACTGCCAGACTGGATTCAGAATATGGGAAAACACAATAACGCAGCCTTAATTCTTAAGTGCACTGCTACAATTACATTCTTTAAGGTGTAAACATGAAAAGGACACACTGCAAACTTTCCACTAATATTGACCTTCCATTAAAGGAGACTTAAAGCTTTCTGTCCTGCTTAAATGTTAAGACCCTGGCCCCGGGGGAATGTATTTTTAACAGCAGTGTGGTGGTTTTAACAACCTCGGTTAGAACAACATGATGATGACTGGTACAGCAGGGAAACACCCCGGTGCTGGATTAAATTGCCTACTGAACATCAGTGGGAACAACACCAAGATCTATTTGCCTAGAGAATATTCATTTGCAGTGTGATAATAAAGATTAGTGACAAGCTGGTCTGTCAAAAAAATATAAATGGAGCTCTTGTGTGCTTAATGTTGTTTGAGTCAATCTTGTGTAAGTTGTGACTTTGTCTCAGTGTGCATTGCTACTACATGCAATAAGCTGTCTGGAAAACGATTCTCAAAGCAGAATCTTTGGGATATTGAAAATATGCAGTCTACTTGTGTTGTGACCATAGAAGGCAATCATGTAGCGTACTATAGTTGTGAGGTCCATTGCTAAGATTTTTTCTAAATATGTAAAACAAATTCCATTAACGTTTTAAAGTTTCATACATTGTCTTTAGGCCTAAATAAATATGAAATCAATCACAATTTGAGCCTAGTGCGGCTTTAAATGCGACTTTAATTATCATTTATTCAGATATAACCACAAAGGATCAAATACATAGTCTAACAGTTATCTACTCGTTATATTATTTTGGGAAATAGAGGACAAATGGTAGTTAACTTAAAATTAATTTAACTTTAAAATCATCTTAAGAAAATTATATGCAGAGAAAAGCATTTCAAAACAATTAAAAGAAAATAGTTTAATCACTTCTGGTGTAAGTGTTTTGTTTTTTGGCTTTTTGATTTTGTGGTACAGTAAATATAACATACATGTTTTTTCTTATTTTCAGTGACACAGAATTTGCTTTCCAATGAATGAAAATGCACCATTTTTTTTATTTTGTTCCCAACTAACTCAAAATATTACAGACTAAATTTCTTGATATGGGCCCAAATGCAACTTTGTTCTTTTTCTGCAACTTGCCCTAGCCTGGAGGCCCTGATGAACACAAATGTTTTTTCCAAGTGAAAATGTAAGTCCACAGCAGCTTCTGCAAACAACTCTAGAAGATATAAAATAAGCCAACAGACATTATAAAATAGATTATGTATTTTTTACTATATCATATACATAAAAAAAATAAATAAATAAAAAAATAAAAAAATAAATAAAATATATATATATATATATAATACCCTCCTAATATATTTGTTTGTGTAAGATAATATAATAATATATAATAATAATCTTTTTCCCCTCCGACTAAATGGATAGGCTGGAGCCTGATCACTGTGCTGCATGTTGTTTTTATTTGTATTTGGGTGAAATACTCCGGGAAGTTTTTTTTAACCCCATTAGTGTTTATTGATGCTTTAAAATAATTGCTTATCTATTACAATACACACAACTAAACTTTTTAATGTATATGAAATAGTAAAAAATACATAATCTATTTTATAATGTCTGTAGGCTTATTTTACATCTTCTAGAGTTGATCTTTCCAACAACATAAACACTAAATACAATTTTTTTCTGTTCTTATATATCTTATATACCAGATTTCAGAACTTCTCACCAAAAATGAGCTGTAAGTTGGAAGTAGAAACTGGTTTGTTTTTTAAGAAAACCAAAGAGAACGTGAATTCTATGCTTTGAGGTTTATTACAAACATTACCAATGGGCTAATTCACAAATAATACATATTTGTATAAACCACATTATTTGCACTTTGCCAAATACAGATTACTCAGCTGTCATTTACATAACATTTCCCTTATACAGACTATCCTCTATGCCTAGTGAGACAACATGAAAACATGGCATACTATTATAAACACTTCATCACTGGACAATTTCAGAACTTTTAATAGATAACAGTTTTGAAAACCCACAGTAAATGTATTATTTTTGCTTCATTTACACAAACCTTAAATTCAACGATTCAAAGTCATCAGCTCTTTTCCAGCTGGGACACATGGGACCATCCGTCTCTTCTGCCCAGCAGGGGGCATGGTTGAACACACCTATGTGACCATTTTAAAATGACATTTGGCATACAGTATGCTTACATCAAAAGTTCACTGAGAAGGTGCAAGACTTTTCTGTGTACATATACACAAAAAGTAAGCTTTTTCACAAAATATAGGCTATTTTTCCTGCCAATACAAATGAATGGAACCAACACAGAACTCATGAATGTTATCATTCAAGCAGTTAATTTGAATGAGCTGCCCTCTAGTCTGCAAGCCGTGCCCACCCACATCATGTCCCATTGTGTGTGTGTGTGTGTGTGTGTGTGTGTGTGTGTGTGAGAGAGAGAGAGAGAGAGTGTGTGTGTTGTATGGCTATGGCATTTGAGTTTGGACAGCATCAGACCTTTGATCCTGCCACTGTGTGTCCGCCTTGATCGGGCACAAACAAAGCTTATCTGCTCACTAGTAGTGCCACATAACCACTCCTTCCTTCAGGTCATTAGCTTAGTCACATAGACTGGACACTCAGACATGACCTTGCAAACATATTTGCAATGTTTCTTTAATACTTCTACCAACACTAAGTTACCAGTCAAATGCTTAACACAGGATTCTTATGAGGCAATCCACATGTCAAGTTAACCAGACTTAGACTTAAAACAAAAGGGCAGGTTACATCTGACCCGACAGGATTGTATAAGCCCCCAAACAAAAATCAGACAAAACAGAAACATCATTATAACTTTAAGATACTGTACACTCCTCGATTTTATTATACAGTAGCTGCCCCAACATGGCATGATCTATGGATTATCCAGAGCAGCAGTGACACTGTTTCCAGGAAAAAGATGCTGCTGTTCTATGTGCAAACTGTACAAAATTCCACTTGCCTCCATGATAGTGAGGTCAAGACAGAAATCTCAGAGACAGTTTTTTGAAAACCTGGTCAAATAGAGTCAAAACTATACACAAGACTACCACGAGCAGAGAGTGAGACAAAACAAAAATGGGTGAAATGACCCCTTAATGCCTTCAGAAGACTGAAGCTCAAATTGAATTACACAAACTTGAGTTTAGAAAGATAAATACCTTGAAATATGGCCAAATAATAGAGTTCAGGAGTGCCAGTTGGGGTTCAGGAGTGCAACTTGTTCAAAGTATTTTCAAAACTATACTGTAAACATAAAGTCATGAGGAAACATTCCTGAAAAAGTATATTTTTTAAAGCTATTGAGCTGTTCTTGAGTGACTTTCTAACCATAACAAAACTAATGCAGTGCAAACATAGCCTAATAGTGAAAGTAAATACACTGACTAATCTACTGTTCTGAATTGCTACTGTATATTTTCACCTAATGTTAAGTCATTGTCTAACACGATGTTCACAGAAAATGAATACTGCATTTACCTAACTATACATGCTTTATAATGCATGTATGCAAATACGTCACCTTCTGCTCATTAAATGTTTTTTGTCAGCTAAGAGAATATTATCTACATTATGTAAGACGAATGTTGTAAATGTGTAAAAAACACACCCACTTTCTCAATAGGAACAATGGTAAAAAAACAGACCAACAGAAATTTGACACGTGCTTTCTCAGTGTTGAGTAGTTACATCCTGTGAGGTCTTCATTATACATGGCTGTGGTGCCCTCCTCCCCTTCATGTTCATCTCTTGAATTAAATTCATCAAGTTCAATTATGTGATCAATAACCCCGTTTACAATTCCATGTTACTGATTGAGTGTTAACTCAGCTCCTTTCTTTCTGGTGGTTTTGGCAATATTACAGGCATTTCTAAATCAATAGTATGACAAGTTCAGAAGGTAACTCAGAGAGGTTGTGAAGTTAGATCTCTATGGGTAAGTTCAGTGCATCAACACAACAATTTTAACAACATTATATGAGGTTCACTGTTCATGTAGTTTCTACCAGTGAAAGATGTTATAGTCAGATATATTTCTCCCTAAAAGGGGATACTGTATATCCTATATTTGATTTTCCCTTTTAGAGTATGGTGTCGTGCAAAAACAGTAAGTTTTGAGCTTTAAAGTAAAAATAAATAAATCAGGTTAATAAGCATGGTATTTTGGTTAATATTCATTTAACTTACTATTTTACACTAGGGTTTTATTCAATTCAATTTTATTTATAGTATCACATCATAACCTCAGGACACTTTACAGATAGAGTAGGTCTAGACCACACTCTATAATTTACAAAGACCCAACAATTGCAGTAATTCCCCCAAGAGCAAGCATTTAGTGCGACCATATGAGAAGGTTTGCAGTCTTCTAACTCTGCCTCTGTCTTCATTCTCTCTCTGGCTGGTCTTTCTAACTTGATGAAATAAACAACATCTTGCTCAACAGAAAGATTAATAGCTGATTGTCAATCATTTAACATGTAACTAATGCAGCCATAATCATGTGAGGACAATGCAGCCTAGGGTTAAACCAGGAAACATGCATCATTAATCACATTATCAAATGCATTGTGTAGAAACTAGAAGTGTCACTTGTGCACTGAATATATAATATAGTTATATGGTTGCCCATTAGGATGTCATTCTAATGTGGACATTATTGATCAATTAGTGCTGCTGAGGTTTGCTTATGGTCAGGGTATTATTTACAAATGAAAAGAAAAAAAGAAAAGTTAAATATTCATATACCCCTAAAATAATTTTATTGTCTTATCTGCAAGAATGTTGTCCCACATGGTGTCACTTTTCACGTGGTGAACTCCTAGTTTGAGAGTGAGACTCTGTATTTGTAACTTCAACTCTAGAGGGCCCTGCAGTCAGAGGTGGAGACCACTGCTGTGTCTTAATAGCGTGACTGGGCAGAACACAGCTGTCAAGAGGTGTGGAAAGGCATCTCTGCTGCTCTCAGCTGTGAAAACAGTTAACAAGAAGCCCTTTACACACACCCACACACACACACACACACACACACACACACACACACACACACACACACACACACACACACACACACACACACACACACACACACACACACACACTGACACCCACACAAACAAACACAGAAAGATGAATTGTGATATTAAACCTTGTGACTCTTGATCTGTTGATGAATAAAGTCTGATCGTGCCATAGATTACTGTATTGTCTTACAGTATGTGTCTATACAGTAACTGTAAGTTCTTTGGCATTGTGAAAGAGAAATTACTGCAGCTTAAAGTACAGTTCCAATAAGTATAATGCATCCGGAGCTGATTATTTTTATCAGTTGGCCACAACACAGCACTTAAACAATTCCTCCTAGTGTTGTAAATGTTAAAACAGTTCCACAGTAGCTAATCTTATAGATAACGCGTGATGAAAGTGGGTATTAGCCACAGTACTGAGTCAGAGAGCTTATAACACTTAAATACACCTCTCATATTGGTATCTTGGTGCATTTGTTTATCTGAATAAGGATCACACTTATAGCATGACACAGCAGATCACAGGTAACTTACACAAAATTGGTGGCAGTACAGAAGCTAATATGTAAATATAGTCTTTAAATATACTAACAAAATAAGGCATTGCTCAAATACACGTTATGTGCTTTCTATTCATTGTCTTTGCTGATAGTGCCATCTCCGGTCTATAAGTCAGGTGACATATTTTACATAATGACAAAAGTCTAGGACATCACTTGTTAAAATTCCGCTATATGGGCTATAATGAGGATATTGTTACACCATTTATTGTTCCAAAGAGTTAAATGACTCCTCTGTATCAAATAAATACAGTTTAAGTTTAACCAAGGTACTGCATAAATCAAGCTATTTGAACAGCTTAGTAAGGCTGCCTGACATTATTATCAAGAGAGAGGGCAAGGCAGAGAGAGAGGAAAAAACAATCAAATATAATTTACATTTAACTTGTCATCTTATCTCTGGTGTTCATGAGTAAACTTATAGAGGAAGTATGATCCACTGATAGACAGGCTATTGTCTTGAGATGCTCATCCAGCATCTTCACCCTCTCGATGCACAATAGAAAACATGAACAAACTCCTTCTTGTAGACCTTACAGAATTGGCTGTGTCTTTCCATCTTTCAGTGAGTTCTTAACAGGGACAGCAGAGTACATTAAATTAATTTACCCACAGGATGGATCAGAGTTGTACTGTAAGTTTTCCTCTCTGTCTTAATCCATCTCTCTCACTTCTATTCTATCAGAATTTTTGTAAAAGGTAACACAAACACGAAATCTCTGTCAATAGGTCAAATTGCTCACAGTCGTATGAGACATATTTAGGGTCAGTGGTTTGTGGTCTCAGATGGAGCATGTATTGGACCAGTCTCTATCTGGACCTTGTGAGGTGTCTGTAACAGGAAAGTTGTGCACGTGAGCCTCGGGCAGAGCCAGATGCAGGTTTGTTTATGTCCTTAAGCCCACATCGCGTGCCAGACAGGAGTCACCCATGTCAACACCAATCCTAAAGCATAGAATTCCCTTCCATAGAGACATTAGTCATTACTGTTTACTATACTTTGTGTCTTACTCATCAGTTAGCTTATTAAAGTAAGCTTTAAAATCCCCAGAAGAATAACACTGAGGAATTTCAGGGCTGTTTGTAAATGTGTGCCTCGCTGCTTCTCCTCAGATTGTTTAGATATGGGCCTCACCCTAACTGAATGCTTCTTGTATTGTGGAACTATTCCACTGTCACCACTGAATGCATGTCTGTGCTCAGGTGCTAGACAGGTTTAATTTTTTAACTGACATGCACACTTCATGCGAGATATTTCAATTCCTCCAGCACACTTTTTGACTATTAGACATTTGACGTTTATTTCACTTACAAAACTATAACTAAGACACACTAAAAAATAGCTTTCCATGCTACAAGGGTGTTAACCTTTGCCAAAATCATAATGAGAAGGTGTTTCAGTTCAACTAAGAGTGGTTGCTTAGCAACATGTGTTTAACTGTGTATGTTTTCAACCAAGGTTAAGAAACAGTAACAAAACATAATTCAGTGCTCATGCACAGCAGTGATTAAAGGTCCAGAGAGTGATTATACTGTAAAACATCAGTTATTGAATAACTTTTTTACTGTAGCACTGAGCACTGCTTTGTGTTGCCTGTTTGCATGGCTGAATGGACTAAATGGTAAATGAACTGAGCTTTTGATGGGAGCAGTTTGGGGTTCAGCATCTTGCCCAAGGACAACAAAAAGACTGCAGGGACCAGGGATCGAACCCCCGACCTTCCAATTGGTAGATGGCTGCTTAACCTCCACTGATATAATGTTTTGATATTTCCTGTTGCTCTGGTCTTAAAACATATCGCAAAAAGGACTACAGTTGAAAATAGGCCAGCTGCCTATAGTAATACTAATGGCCATTGTCCTTAAATAAATGAAATAAAACCACAATGTTCTATGCTATTTAAAGGATTATTCCACTTTATTACAACTTGTGTCTCACAGTTTCTGCAATTATTTCTATCAGTTATGGTAACACTTTACTCTTCAAAGTATTTGCAGAGATCAGTGAACACAGCACCATTACCCAAGTGAAATCCAAATGGGAAATAAAAACGATTAGTCAGACTAAATCACTTTGGAAGTACAACTAAGTGAGTCCACCCTAAATGTCAGCAAAATTCCTCTTTGCACACAAGAAACCTGTGTGCACGCACAACTACCATATTACAGTTGGTCAAAGTTGAACCAGAAAGTTGATCTGTAAACTGTGATAGATAGACACTTTTGGTAATTATTTTGTTCTTATTTCATTTTCTTCTAACTGGGCTACCTGACGGCAAGGTAAAGCGGTGAAAATATTCTTAATACAGCGTACACTTTAACTGATATTGTTTTTTTAAGGTGCCTAAAATATGTTTTTGATGCTACTTCATTCATCCACTGCAGTACATTGCTTAGCTTCCATGTTGGTATTTCGGTCTGTTTCTCCAAACGTGACGTGCCGACCGCCATACTAGATAATGTGTAGGTAATACACTGACTATGGATAAGTACCGCATACAACCTCACTCCAAAATATCCAAATTATCCCTTTAAGTAAGCTACTGTAAGGAAGATGGTACCACCCTAGTTTGTTTGTTGTTGTGGACAAGAAGATATTCTGTTAAGATATGTGATGCTTATTTTTCTGGGGGTACTGGCACTGTGTTAATGGTTAAGGTGCCACAACAGAAGTAACACTGTGCTGGCAGACAATACCAGTTGTTATGTGATAGCAGCTAAAAACAACTTCTATTCAACACCATTCATTTTCAGTGCTCTTATTATTCCACTCTCATTGTTCTTATCTTCTATTATCATTTTGCGAAACAAAACCTTTCCCCTCCATATCTGAATGGCTTGCTTACTAAGGGAAGGGATTTACAAAATGTTTCTAACGTCGACCTTATGCGTCATGATGAGTCATACTGTGTTGACGGCTTTCTAAATGGACATCACAACCTCCTACACTCAGTGAGTGCTTGTTGGTTTTCCCCACTGTAATCACTTCGCCAGGAGAACATCTCATCTCCTTTATTCGTTGCACTGAATTCAGCGTTGTGCCAACGTGTAGTTGTTGCATGAAAAAGGCGATAAATCAACAAACATATCTAACATACTACTTGGATTAACTTTTAGATGTTTTGTAGGATGATTTAAGAAATAATTCCTTGTAATAGGCTACAAGGTTTGCACCTGTGCTGTGAAGAATTTCAGCTATTCCAAAAGTCTTAGTTGCTAGCTCTCTTGAAACTTGATAGACTGTGTTAATTGTTGGCTCTCTGAAGTGCTTGAGAGATCAACATTTTTATACTGTCGAGGATATTGGATCCTTTTATTGTTATTTCTTGTCTAGATGTTAGACAGATGTTTTCCTTTTAAGTTTAAAGTCTAATGTCAAATTGATCAAACCTGTGTAGAGAGACCTTAAGGAGTTCATAAATAAAAAAAATTGAAAGGTGTGTCCAGAAAGCAGATAAAATGCCAGTCTCCTGTGTCTGTTTCTGCAGTTACATAGGCATTGTGTTATGGCCCTTTCCCTGAGTATTTTTGTGCCCTTTTACCTCATCGTTTGTTGTTTTGTTGGTTGTGGTTGTTTGATGCTGAATGTGGATCCGATTACAAAGGCTTTGTTTTGATCTCGCTCCATAGCACGGCGGGCTTGGAATGACAAGAGGTCAATGGACGGGAAATGCTTTCATCGTGCCTGACTCTTTGACTCCAGCCCGCCATTGTGTTTATGGGCCAAGTTCACGCTTCTTGATGGGGTTCCCAGATCATCACTAGGTACCAAGCACTGCATCATTTTGAGAGACATCTTTAGATTTAAAGATGTCAGCAACATTTGTTGCTGTTCATTGAAGTTAACAGTTACAGGTTTACAGACGAAACATACAGAACTTTAATTGTAAGGACAGGTAAAATCAGATGACAAAACTTTTAAATATGTACGTGAGTATTTATATAAATATTTGCAAGATACAAAGATATCGCAATAGAATTATGCATCACAAAAGTGGGATTTCCTTTTCTTCCCCCTCTGGCTTGTTTGCTCTTCCTCTCTCATGTCACGGTCTGGGTAAAAAGTAAGAGACAGACCGCAGAGCCCCAAAGGATGGATGTCCCCGTCTTTCAAAGAGACTGAAATAGAAATTACAATTCACCTCCTTTGACCTTATCATAACCCACCTTCCCTCCTCAGACCTGACAAACACTGGGTGTAGTTAAGAAAACATCCTTTAACCAAGTTGTCCCACTGCCAGTTTCCTAAGAAAGGTGTACCCAGTCTCTTCCAGAGTGTCTCAGAAACTTGAACTTCCCTGTTCAGCAACAACAGCTGGTGAGTCATAGCAGTGGGCTGTGAGATTCTCACTGAAGATTACACACTGAAAATAAGTTTAGTCTGTAAAATACAATTGAACAATCAGTAGTGTTTTCAGCTTTTTATAGCACACAGTCTGTAAAACAGATGTACTTTCCCTAGACTATATATGCAGAAGAAGAGTTTAGTCTGTCATGAAGTCAATGTGTATGTTTAACAATGTTTTTGGTCATCATATGTATGCAACTTTAAGACAATCCAGGCAACTCCTGCCCTCGTAACTGTCTGGAAACCATTCCTCTTTTGTTGAGCACTTTATACTCCGGCAGAGAAGTTTTTAATAAAAATAGATGCTGCATAAGAAATGATAGCTTTCTCTGTTTTGGACTTTGGCTCTCCAATCCCTCAAAGTTCAGTACAATCAAGACAGTTTGCTATTAGCACATATGGCTGTAAAATTGCATGTTAAAGTTTACAGAAGTTGAACTTGGCGGAAAGATTCGTACAGATTGCCTTTGCCGTGCAAGTGAATCCCCTGATTGTGTTGATTCCATTGAAATAAACTGATTTGCTGCAAAATGTCACCATCTAACTAAGTGCTGTGTAGCTAGGCCTTTAAAGGGCTGGATTTGACAGGTGTTTCTTGGCAATAAACAATAAACTCTCTCTAAGGTGTGAATGAAGGCCTTAAGAATATTATGTGAAGTAAACACTCTTAATATGGGGCATTTGTTGAGAAACATTTATACACCGCAGCACAGAGGAGATCTGACAAGGTCAGAAGAGACATGACATTTCTATTTACACTGATCGGATTCCAGCTCATGGGTGCAATTCAAATTCCTCTCTCATCTGGTTTGAGCCTTACCTACATGAATCATGCATGGACTTGGCTCATTTTTAATCATGCATGTTCACTAGTCATAATCAGGAATGTTTATATAGACATCTTGATTCATGCTTCTCTATCTGATATTATTAATCAGATAGATGCGGAATGATTCATTAAATGGGATGGAGCAGAGTCTTTCACGCACCTTTAGTGGCATGGGTTGATTGTCCTTGCAAGCTTTTTCAACGTCATGCCCAAATTCTTTGAAAGTCATAATCTCAGCCTTTGGATGCATACAATTTAGGTAATTATTATTTAGCAGTTATAACGATATGGTAAAACCAGCTTTAAAAAGACAGCAATCCCTGCTGATGACTTCAAACACTGTGTGCATGCAGGCCTAATCTCTCTCAGATCTCTGAACCGGGAAGATTACAACAGAAGAGATCATATTTCAAGCACAGTTTACATTTTCCTCATTGTAGACATACCACACACCAAGACACATACAGTACTAGCTTTGCTAGAGAGTGAAAGAAGCAAACAAACATTTCTTGGTAAGCAGAGGCATGTGTTTCTTACAGTTTAATCATTAAAAAAAACTCATTAGTTGTATGGGGTGTTCCTCAGTTGATTAGAATTGTTGTTGTAATGAATGTTTATCCAATTTGTTTTTAAAGTTCTGAATGCTGCTTGATATGAGTTACATGACTGACACAAGTCTAAAGTGCTAAAAATGGGTGAGACACCTGAACTAGTGACATTCTTTTAAATGACATCTATGTTAACACCTGCCATCTGACAGCCAAACATGAATTTGAAAAGATTATAAGGAAGATAAATACAGTATGTGTGGGACGGTTCTTTCACTGACTAACTGCTACTGTAATAGACGAGCTGCTGTAATAGATCCTCAAGTCTAAACAATGCTTGAAAGACTGCTCCTCTGGCACATAAGGGAAACTGTAATGAACTTAAACATGATAACTTGTCTCTTTCCCTTTCCCTTTCTCTTTGTACTTATCTGTCATACTAATATGGGAATGATAACTCTCCTGCAACTATTTGCTGTGTGAACTTCAGCTTATGCAAACAACTCAGGGCTGCTGTTAAAGGGAATCTTTCTTTCTTTGAGTCCTTACATGGAATCACAGCTGGTTGTTAATGTAAGACAAATCGTTGCTACTGAGACAATAAGGGTGCTGTCAATCATTGTCTACTTAACAAAATTACAACTTATTCCTGTTTTGTGCAGTAAAACAATATCTCTTGTACCATAAAAGAATCATGCAGACCACCAATGAAATTCAGGTGGCACATGATGTCAAATGGAATGTGGAGATTTTTCTAAATGTCTGAAAAGTATAGTGACAGATTGAGGTGTTAAAGAATAAACCACATGTGTTTCTGACATGACAGCTGATTGTAACTCTCACTTATGAAATCAGGGTGAATTTATCAAAATAAAAGTACATGTTGTTAAACCCTTAAATACACTTTCATCAAAACAACATTGCTTAAAAACACCTACACACGATATGTTTTGTTTTATATTCAAGGAATTAAGCTATGATTGCTATAGTTCTACTAACTCAGTGTGCATTTAAACTTGTGCTTACAAGATCAAGATCATAAAATGCTGTAAGACCATGAGGTAATGGTGCTATTGCACACCATCTGTCAGTTTGTGACTGATGTAAGTCATCTTTGGAAAGTCCACCAATGATTCTTGGTACACAACTCAAATCTCAACGGAATTGCCAAGTTGAGATGGCACAGTTAAATTTCCAATTAACAAAGAAAAATCCCTCAGCATAATTCATATAATTACATTAGTAATAAAAGAAGGAATTGTTTGAATGATCACATTATGGTGAATATCCCTGAGGTTATGACTAAACAAGGTATAGGCTATAAACATGGTTTCACTTCGAGTTGGCTTATATACTAATGTAAACGCATGAAGTGCAGTTTATGTGCAGTATTTTCCACTGACAATCACTTTTTCATGTTGTCAGATTTGGAATTTCAGAGAAATACTACCTCCTAAGTAGAACCTACACTAAGTTGTTCATTTTTTATTCAACAAGAGAGAGTTTGGGTGTATCCAAACTGTCATAAAAGATCCATTACTGCTGTCTGCTTTTGTGCAATCACACTCTTATAGAGACAGTACAAGGAGTGGATACACATACTGATGGCAATGCACACCCAATAGGGCTGCACAATATATTGTTTTTTTATTGTCATCACAATATCAACTGGCGAAATATACACATCACGAAATGCTGCGGCATAGACACATAGATACATAAATAGACACAAAACAGTTTTTTTGTGATAGTGAGATAATAGATAATTGTGAAGAAAATTATCAGTAGAAAACCTCACATTAAAATGTAATGTGATTCTTTTTTTAGGGCTGCCTTTTATATTTAATTCAATGTTCAATTTGTTCAATAAAAGAACGTTTGAAATTATTTTGTTTTAATTCAACAAGCAATGTGTTGTGTTTTAGAAGAATACTGAAAGCAACAGAACTGCAGAACTGAGTACACTTTAATATCTGTTTAATTATTGCAAGTAATATCGTTATTGCGATATTCAACAACGTTATTGCATAATGCATATTTTCCTCATTTCATACAGCCATAGTGCCAAAACACCACTTCGTACACACACTCATCAAACGTGCTGAAAACACTTCCCATTTACGAGTAAACGCACCAAGCTTGAGACATTGAGCTGAGCTGAGGTCCAGCTAAGCGAACAGATCCAGAACAGGTCTGGAAGCGTGTGGCTTGGATATACTGTAAATATCATTAAACTCAGCTGTCAGATTGCATTTGGCTCTGCTGAGCAGGTCGGCATCCATAAGAGCTTGGCTTTCCTCCATGCGAGCCCTGTTTTTCTCTCTTTCTTCCCTCTTAAACACACACGCACACACACATACACACACACACACACAAACACACACACACACACACACACACACACACACACACACACACACACACACACACACACACACACACACACTCAGACCACCTGGGAGATCTGTTTATGGAATCTGGCAGAGTCCACACGAGAAACAGACATAGCTTTTATTTTGCTTTAAGCACAAAAGATCTAAAAAGCCTTATTCATTTACATCCAAAATATAGTTTTGTCATTGTGGAACATGGATTACAAAATTATGCTGTGATCACAGACACAGACCTTGTTGTAAACAAGCACAAACAGTGAATTTACTGTTCTGTAGCTTAATGCATGATAGTAAATTTGTTTTAACGTCTACCTTGCCTTGTGGTGTTTTATAGAGACGAGCCAATCAAATATGGAAAGACAACCCTGGTAACAAAAGCAACAAATAAATAATGTGGCAACCATAAACCTTAAAAATAAACGAGAATATGAAGATTATTATAACCCTGGATCCACACTACATTAAATCTTCTTGACAAGGTGGCATTTGCCCTCTGATTGACTCCAAACTGCGTAGGTGTAAATAAGGTGTGTGCTGGTAAACCTGTGTTGGTTTCGTGCAAAGCCAACATTTCACAGGCACTCACCTAGAAGGAGTTCCTCCCTGCATTTGCACGCAGGGCCCTTTGTTGTCTACGCTGTCTTTTCACTCATTTGAAAATAACCCAAACAGGTCCTGTAGACGTAGTAACGGTGATATCATCTAAGCATACTTCACCTGAAGGGGATCCCATCACACTTTTTTTCTTCTTTTGCACGAATGAGGCCTGGAGGCCTAAAAGCAGGCAAAACAAGTTGAGCGTAGTTGGGGCAGGCTAAGCCCTGCAAAAGCTTTTAGATTACAGTATGTTTTTATCAGGTTGCTGTAATAGACATTTTGTCTGGTTAATACACACAAAGTGTCAGAACCTTTTGGTTTGTCACCTTAAACGAATAGCAGCTATATGATGTTGCAGGGCATGTAATAATTCTGACAATTCTGTTCTGTAACCTGATTTTAAAATATCAAAATCCAAGTCCTGTGTCATTTTAAGCTTAAGATGATGTTGAACTGAGACTGCTAACGTAGTCTGTGTGTAAAACTTGAAAGACCTCAAATACGGTATGATTAAAATGTTAATGATATCAGAACTACCGTCAAGATCCTACATGTTGATTTACAAAGCAGCCTTAAATGTTTAGGCACAGGGCAGCAGAGCATGGCCTCACGCAACTGTTGTCCTTGCAGATAAAGGCTGTAGATTTCTGGTCAGTAATCATGCTAGCATGCAGACTTGTTTGTAACAAGGGAACAGAATCACACTCACAAGCAGCATAAGGTTCTCATTTAAAACATTATTTTGCAGAGATAATGGATTTTAAATATATTATTATATCATATTTTTTTCTCTTCATTGTAGTTTACCAAAGAACCATGTGGAACTCCTCTAGAAAGCATGCTTTGTTTGTTTTTTTTAAATCCCAAAAAACAAAATAAGTGTGACATGCAAGAAATCAAAATGTCAAAATGTTTTAACATTTGTGATCCTAGTGTGGCCACACATTGTAAAATGATCTAAACTAATTGAGGACAAATTTACATGATTATATAAAAAGTTTCCAATCATTATGCTTTAGCCTACATGTGTTCCTCTAGGTAGCCCAGGTGTCAGTTTAAACATAACCAGTTTTGTGCAAGTCGCCCTGATCAAAAAGGGAAATAAGGGGAAAATGTTGTTAACAACTTCATCCTGTTTCCCAGGAACTGCTGACATGGCAGCATCAGCATGCAAACAAGGGAGACCAAACAGATCCATTGATGTCTTTAATAACACAGGGCGTGGAGCAAACTAATGTCAAAGAAATGCAGTTTAATTTGGATAAACATTTTCATAATGTTTAATATCCCCTTTCAGTTTACAGAAGGTGCTGACTCAGTGTAGTCCTGTTACCTTGATAATTTAACTACAAACTTAAACTTGTCTTTCCGTTGTGCTTTGATCGCTGCAGTCGCATATGGCTTTAGCTTCCTTTTTGAACCTCTTAATTTCATGTGATGGAACTTGATGGAATTTACCCATTGCCATGGCAACATAAGTTACGTACACAAGAAGAAAAGAGAGAACCTTGGCTTGTTTACAGCTTTCTATTTTAGATATGTGGTGCCATGTTCTGAAGCTTAGGGCACGGAAAGACATGGCAACAAAAATGTATCAAGACTGAAGACAGACTGAGGTTATTGCAGATGATGATGAACCTGGTGCCCCTTCTACAGAAGTACACACAATTATATTTGACAGCAGACCTTTAAAATGAAACATAATGGCTAACCATCGACTAACTAATAAATGATGTACAGTATGTATATATTCTCGGTTTACTCATTTCTGCACACTATTAATGGGTACGATACAGTGAATAAGGCTGTCATTTAACAAACATTTGATATGATGACATTAAAGAATCTTGCAGTTGATTAAAGGAGTGTTAATATGTATAGGCTATATACTTCTCAAATATTTGATTAGCAGTAATATAATTCAAATTTGATTTACTTACTTTCGATGCAGATATCATGCAGTATTGTTAATTTGTCTAATATAAAGTTACCCTTCAGTTGCTCCTCCTTCTGTTGATTTACAGAAATAACAGGAGCCCTGTTGCCTGGTAAATTAAGTGTTTTTAAGAGAAAAAAAAATCATTAGATTCCATGACTAAAAAGTGTATCTCGAAAACATAGATATGTTCACGGAAACCTTGTAGAAAAAACAGCATATCCTCACTCCAAATACAGCAGGCTGGATTTGAAATGATTAAACATGCACTGTAATCAAAACATCACACAGATTTAATTGTATGTTTCTCTCTAACTGTGACATCAGCTGCTGAATTAAGCTGTGGATAACATTTACAAAACATTTTGTTTTTATTTCATAAGGTTGCAAAATGTAGCACTGCAACTACAAAATGATTTGTTTAAAAATAGAAGTTGGGAGTTTGGTGCATAGGATCAGGGTGTATATTTTTCAAAACAGAATGAATGCATTCAAGTAAAAATAGTGAACCAGTCTGACTCAGAACAGTTTTGATTCTATGTTCTACACCATTATCCCAAATTAGTTGACTTTACTAGAAATTTGCGTGGAAACCCGTTGCCTTAAACCATTTAAGTTTTTACACAAGATGAAACTTAACAGGTCAAGTTGTATCATCACAGATTGGTAAGTTGATGCAGTAGACAAATCAAGTTTACATTAGTAGTCATTACTAAAAATCATTAGTTAACATAAGTTACTTTTGTTTAAAGAGAATAAATATGAAACATTTAGCCCTACTTATCAAAGCTATAAAAGAAGTCATTGTTTTAAATATGATTTTTCTTTTATAACAGTATAGTATTAGGAACAATGTATTCAATACATTAGTTTCAGTAAAACAGAAAGGATAACAATTCATAGACTATAATTCCCCAACGTGCTCTGCATGGATCTGAGTGACCATATGCTACCTCACTGCCCAGACCCCATCAGATCTGATTCTTACAAACAACTAATGTGATTTAGTAATGATTATGTTTTTTAACAAAACATGAAAGAATAAGTAGTGACCACTAAAAAGTTTAATTACAACTAAATCTGGGTTTACAGTGTAAGCAGAGTGCTAAAAACTGAAAAGTTGAGCCACCTATAATCTGGCCTTTCTCTACTATAGTGTGATGATGTTAACAGTTTTGTAGCCCTGTTGCTTGTCAGTAACAGCTTATGAGACTCTGTCTGCTTACATACTAGGCCTCAACACGGACCTCAGTACCCAGAACCTCGGAGAGAATAAATAGAGAAAGGATCGACCCCTTTTCTTAAAGCTTTCACTGTCATCACTCACACTGTTATGACGTTGTACCCCCATTCAGTGTGGAAACTGTTTCCCCATTTGTGAGGTAAACCACATCACAACCCCACCCTCGGTGTGTCTCTGGCAGTGTTTACCCCCATTCCTCCGTTTTGTCTAAACATGCTAGAGGAGTTAAGTGTATTCACACAGATGGCTTGCATGAAGTAGACTAACCCAGTCTCCGAGACCTAACAGATACCTGTCCTCTCAAACCTTGTCCCAGTGTTCCTGTAAGAGTGGCCTCTGATGCAATTATATAAACGAAATAGGAACGTTTTCAAACCTTTTCATCCTCAGGATTCTCCCCTACTCATACTTTTTTTTTACTAGTATACCTGTTTAGTTTGTCTGCTTTTGACTTTTACTATCAATATCAGTTTGTCCCTGCTTTTGATTGATGATGTTCACTTAAAATACAGCTGATATAAATGAGGCTGCAGACAAAGCAGTGTATTTAAGAATGGAGAAGCTGGGTTAACATAATGGAATGCAATACTAGACCACATGTAAAACTGTATCATTGAAAAATGCAAAAATGTACTGGATGTACAGCAGAATATGCAAAAAACAACAGTTAATTAACTATGACAAGGTCAAAAGTAAAGAAATGTGAAAATAAAAAAATACATACCCATATTATTTGAGAAATTAGAAATTAGAAAGTGAAACAAGGGAAAATTCCATTTTATCCAAATACAGTTGATTGCACATCTACAGTTATAGACCAAAAATTATGAAAGTTGTACCAGAGAAACATATTTCTTATTGAGTCTTTGACAGTATAATTCTAGTGTCTGTAGTGATCCCCACATGCTAAGAACAGGAAAAGAATTCATAACCTGTAACCTATCTTGATTGAAAGGTTTATTGCTTCTTCAATACATTTTTTTCCTCCCTATTGTTTGGCAGCTCATTTGCTTTACCTCAGAAGTGAAACTAGAAAAAAAAGAAACTTCCCAAACTGGCAAGAGGCAAGAGAGCCTGCTTTTATTCCTTGTTTTATTGCTACGTCTCCTATCAAGAGACACGAGAGAACTTGAACTGTGTTAACTGTCATCTGTACACCTTTTTTACCTATATGTAAGCCTTATTAAAGGACAAAGAAAAGGATTAAACGTGCTAAACAAAAGCCACATGAACAGAATTATGACAGAATATTCCATAGATACGTACAGGTGTGCATTTAGAGGGTGGGACCAGGTGTACATGAAGAAACATGTAGAGCCAAATATACATGAAGAAACAGACAGATGATGACTAAGAACACGCACATGTTTGTGCAAAACCATAATGCTCCAGTTAAGTACTGAGACGCTGGTGACATGGTTTCAAAACAGAGCGGTCAAAATACTATAATTAGTGGCTGATGAAATATTTTGAGGTGGGATGTATTGTTCAGCAATAATAAACACATGGCTGCCATAAATAGCATAAAGGAATGCCTTGAAACAACATGAAATTCTGTTTCTATTTTGAACATGTGAATACATCCCCGACGCTGAAGGCATCCAGTGATCTTAACGCTCTCAGCAACATAATCCTTTGCAAAACTGCAAAACATCTGAACATCTCAAATGATCTGCTGTCTCACATGCAAAAGCTTTGTGTTTGCATAGAGAGGGACACACACAAACACACACACACACACACACACACACACACACACACACACACACACACACACACACACACACACACACACACACACGCCTTGAGTGGGAGTTATGCAAACTAAAGTCAGGTTAACATCTTCACAGGGCTATTTTTAGACATTTTGTGGAATCTGCTCTAACAGTTTACATTACTGAAATGCTAAGCGGGGTTTCAGATTTTTCTATGTAAGACAATTATCTATTATTTAATATTACTTCTAAATGGATTAAAAATAAAACAGAATGATATTATGTGCAAATCTTATATTACAGTACATATGGAAAAAAGTACATAATAGTTTTTATCTGATTTGACATACTGTAAATGTACACTGTTTGCTAAATGTAAAGAAAACACATGAACCAGCTTATAAAGAATAGCTTTGTTTTAATTTCATTTACTCCTAATGGGAGTAACATATTTCAAGTGTTTTGAAGGCTTTGTCTTCGTCATCTAATTCCTTATTCCTATACGTGCGGTGCAAAATAATTTCAGCAAATGTCACTTAAACCTACAATAGCATTTCCGAAATTCAACATAAGGATCCATAATTCAGTGCAACTCAACATGAATTCTACAGTCCCATCAAACAGCATTTGTTGTTTCCTTCCTGTGCAGTGTTTAGCCACAGCTGTGTTCTTTACACCTGCAGTCAACTAAGAATATATATTTCTTCCTTGTGCCCTCCAACAAATGACTGGAAACTATTTTCCTTCACAAACAACTACAGACAGAGGGAACATATTAGAAATCATGGGTTTGCTTAAAATTGTAGAAGAAGCCGATGGGCAGTGTCACGACCGGCTCACAGGCCACAGCAAAAGAGGGAGATGCACAGCAGACTAAGTATTAACAAACTGTCATGTATTAAATAAAAGTGCCAACAGAAAGACAATGAGTTGTGCTAGTCAGGATCAGACAAACAACAACAAAGGAAGTAACTAAACAAAGATGAACTCATGCTGGTACTGGGTGAAGGGAATGCTGCACACAGGTCTCTGGGAGGACTACTTCTCTTCATAGTCGTCAGATTAATCTACCATAACATAAAAATAGAGGGAGGCAGGCCAGTACAGCCCGATCCGGCAGCGGAGAGTTCTAGCCCGACCAAGCGCCTCTCCTAAACCTGTCTCTCTTAGTTATGCTGTTATAGTTTTAGACTGCCGGGGGACATCCTTTGACACACTGAGTTTCTCTCTTCTCTCTCTTTCCATCTGTGTGCATCCTTGTCCCAAAAATGCTTGTTACTAACTCAGCTCTGGGGAGCTTATTCCCCGGAGTCCTTATGTGTTTCTTTTGACCAGCATGTTTCCTTGGACTAGGGTGGCACCTACATCATGGTTGCAGCTGTCCCGGTGGTCCTGCTCCGCGCCCTGCTATGCCCTGTTACACCACACTACGCTCTGCAGTGCCCTGCTACGTCCTGCTACGTCCTGCTACGTCCTGCTACGTCCTGCTACGTCCAGCTACGCCCTGCTACACCCTGCTATACTCTGCTGTGCTCTCCTACGTCCTGTAACGCCCTGCAGTGCCCTGCTATGCCAGGAACTACTGCAACTATTATTTCTGGTCATTTTTCCATTATCTTTATTGTGACTATTATTGCCATTGTTCATCACACCCCCAACCGGCACCGTCAGAAACTGCCTACCAAGAGCCTGGGTCTGTCCGAGGTTTCTCCCTTTAAGGAAGTTTTTCTCACCACCCGAGGTTTCTTCCTAAAAGGAGTTTTCCTCACCACTGTCACACTAAATGCTTGCTCTTGGGGGAATTACTGGAATTGTTGGGTCTTTGTAAATTATAGAGTGTGGTCTAGGCCTACTCTATCTGTGAAGTGTCCTGAGATAACTGTTGTTATGATTTGATACTATAAATAAATAAAATTGAAAACTGAATTGAATTGACTGGCCAGGTGCTCCCAGTCCTGTTGTTAGAGCCTCAGCCACAGACCTGCAAGCGCACAAGAAAAACAACAGTACACAGGCACAAGGTAACAGGCTCTAGGCCGTCACAGTCAGCAACTGCAGGGCTCCAATATGTTATATGGAACATACACTGAGCTGTAAGTGAGAGTCCTCATGCAACTACAGGCATAACTGTAGTGTATGGAATTCATGAATCTGGGCGTGCAATGTATTATATTGGCATCAGTTTGTGATTCTTGAATGTTTATGAACTGAGCACAGTGCCAACGAATCACTGCACTGTAACAGCAACACTCAGGGTGTTAGTCACTGTCTGACTATGTGCTTCACAGTGTTCCTCATTCCAACCTGTCAACAAGTGAAACCTCAAGGCCAGAGTCAGAGCTGCAGCGATTGTATCTGGAAGGTCTAAATCTATTTCAATGTGACAAGAAATATGGAGAGCTGCTCAGAGATTGGTGTCATTATTCATTATTCATACTGAACTATGAAGGTTTCCATTTTAGGTGTGTGCTTTAAAACTGAGTAAATAAGAAAACTGAAAGGTCTTATCTGATCTGGTGTCTACAGAAAGGCAACATGATCTACAGGCTTGTACATCTCACAACAGTGATCTTGAAAGAGAGTCAAAAAAGGGTGAGACAATAAGAGCCTCTAGTAAAAACACTTTATGGCAGTGAGTCATTAACTGAGGAATATATAACTGTGCGGGACATATCTAAACACACATCTGTAAAAAAACAATATATTGTCTAAGATTAATATGCTTGCCAAGCATATGAGCTTCAATAAATATACTTGTATGCAGTACTTGGAGTTTCTATACTATGTTTGTAGTAGCAAGTAAAGTCAGTTAAACAAGACATTTCACTGTTGTTTGTTGTAGAAAGATACACATGACAAAAAAGGAAATGATAGCATTGAACAACAAAAACATGTTTTTGCTACCACTGTCTTATGAAGGGCTTATAAATTGTAACTAATGGCTTAATTAATGTTCAATAAATGATTCACTAATTCTCTATAGATAAGTTATTATTAGCTATTCTAATAATGCAGTTATAAATGTTGATTATCAATTAACGAATGAGTTTCTCACTTTTTAATGAGACATGAAATCTGTAGATATAAATGCTAATAAGTCATTAACAAAGAGTTTTGAGCACCGGGTCTGTAGTTGTAAGTGCCTTTAAAATGTTCATAAAAGGATTTTGGTCCACATTGTCTTTAACCCGAAATAAACGATCAAACTAATAAAATTGCCAATAGTCAAGAAGCCAACAATTGCTTACAACACCTTTATAAAAGGTGCCTTATTAGAAAGAGGTTTTTTTTTTTCATAATTTACCTTTGGCAGTATATAAGGCGCACATATTCCTTACAGGTTCCACCTGTAAAGCTGTTATTAAGTAGATCCTGATGTATACAAGAACACACACAGACCATGACGGCCTCACAAGCTGCTACATGCAGTGACCAGAATGAATACATGGCATTTAAGCTCTTGTCATTGTGTGGTTAGCTTACAGGAATCCATCTTTCACATTGCCACCTTTCAAAATAGTGACTTCACCCTGGATTGGGTGTCACAGACAACAAAAACAGATTAGTACCTGAAAATCATTCACACCAGCACAAACATGTGTAACGTAAATGGAGAAAAACAGCTTGAAAAGTACCGTTTGCATAAACAAAAGTTAAGCCACTTGTCACAGTAACAACAAATCAACGGCTGGTGTGATGTCAACATTGGTTTCCAGGTGATGTATGAGGTTATTATTTTTTTTGTCCATTTGTCTGTTTGTTGACAGTGTTGCAGCACAACCAATGAAACCAGTGATTTGGTCTGATAATTTGGAGGAAGTAAAACCACCAATTATACAAAGATGGGTTGTTGAGTTCAACGTGACTTCCAGATGAACCTGAAGGAGTGAGTGGGAGGAGAATGTATCCGGGCTGTGGGGCGGCACTAAATGATAATGAAACACTGACATTAGCTATTAAAGGCATATTTGATAAGTATCTTCATTCGGTCTACTCAGCTGTTGGCCTTATTGTCATAATGACACTGTTCCTTTGGAATCACATGACACCCCCTGTAACATCCAAAACCTCAAGGAGGTTCATTCAGAAAGACACAATAAGTATCACAATAAGTCATTTCTTAGGTGAATCCACTATCTTGGCACTGAGCGACAGGAAGGACCAACCCCACTATTTGTTTTAAGAGAGAGAAACACAATAACAATGGTTTCTATGTGAGCTCTAAAGTTGGCATGATCATCTGAAGTGCACAAGTAGAGAGTTTTGTGTGTGTGTGTGTGTGTGTGTGTGTGTGTGTGTGTGTGTGTGTGTGTGTGTGAGAGTGAGTGAGTGAGTGAGACACATGGAGCCCCTGTTCTCACTGAGTTCTTTAAATATTACACTCCAAAAATAGTACAGGACATGGTTTTCAGTCATTAGGATGCACAGAATCTATATGAAAGAAGTTCTGGCTACAGTGCTGCCTGAAATTGTCAAATGGTACTGCACCACACCTTTAAATACAAAGGAAACATACGCCACCTGGTTGTCTCAGGTGAAATAGTCCCAAGGTGTCTGGCAGCTCACATTTCACAGGTGAGAACGTAATACATTTGCACGACATTGCTAAATACTATATTATTGGCTCATGGGGAAACTTTTATTATGATCACAGTTTTATTATAGAGTATCATGCACGCAATGTGAAGATGTTTTGTGCTCCAAATCTTTTGAAATCATTTAACTCCGCCCTCTTGGGTTGGTCCTGAGGTGAGCCGACTATAAACAGCTGCTCACACGGATTGGTAGGTGAGACTGGCTTCAGCACTGGCAGGTATGATAGCTAAGAAGAACTTCTTTGGATTCAATTTAGAGCACTCCGCGTCTTGACGCACACAAGGTCCGGAGTTTACGCTGCAAGCATATTGGAAAGGTTTTATACAAAGAGGAAAATTCATCAAACAGCATGAAGTTGGAGGTATTGTGTGGAAGCCACTATGACATGAAACATTTCCAGATGTCCACTGATGCAGAGGGGAGAGTGCGCTCTCCTCCTCCTGCTGAGGAGGAGCTGGGGTCGGATGGGGACTGCGTGGCGCACAGCCCTCCACCTGTTACTCCATGCCCCAGCAACAAGTCCAAGCCGTACACACGGAGACCCAAACCCCCTTTCTCGTACATCGCTCTCATCGCCATGGCTATCCGGGACTCCTCTTCTGGACGTCTGACTTTGGCGGAAATAAACGACTATCTGATGAAAAGGTTTCCGTTCTTCAGAGGCAGCTACACCGGCTGGAGGAACTCGGTTAGGCACAACTTGTCTCTGAATGACTGCTTTCTTAAAGTGCTCCGGGACCCGTCCAGACCTTGGGGAAAGGACAATTACTGGATGCTCAATCCTCACAGCGAATACACGTTTGCTGATGGGGTGTTCCGGCGCAGAAGAAAGCGCATCGATAATAAAAAGTTCAGCAGGGAGCCAGAGGTGTCCGAGGAGCCGCAGAGCATCCAGCAGTCTGCACCCGCCACCAAGACAGATTCATGTGTCAAGTTTACTAGTTCATTTGCGATAGACAGCATCCTCAGCAAGCCGTTCAAGAGGGACTCAAACAAAGAACATTTAGCACTCGCGCCTGCCTTCATCTGGTCGCGCTACAGTGGACTAACGATGCCTCATTCAACTACACCTGCCTCATTTCACACGTCAAGCCAGCCTGCTATATGGACTCCTGTGCTGCGCATGTCAAACGCATATGGCTGTGGGCTGCTTTCACACACAGTCTTGCAATATCAGAAATAAATACATTCGATGATTAAAAACCATCAATGTGCACTGATGATGGACAGAGAGGAGGGAATTCATTATGGTGGCAAGGTGTTACGCTTATTTTTGTACCTCTTAAAGCATTATCAGATTTGATGTTTTATAGACAAATGTTTGTTGTAAATGTTACTGAACTGACCATTAACGTTGTTTGTTTAAATACCGTGTTAACATATGCACTTTGACTGTTGTCTCTTTCTTTCAAAACTACGCAACGAAATAAAATAAATAATAAATAAATAAATCTAAATAATGATGGTCTGCGTTTGCTATTGTTGTAATATATTTTGTATTGAAATAGATTGTGATCATTGGTTCTTGTGAAGACAAATTAGGACTGACACCTGTACGAGACACCTGTTAGGTGCCAAGGCAATAATGGTTATCGGGGCGTGTGTTCATGTGACTCCACCTTGCACAATCTGCTCTGCTAGGGATTTGTTGCAAGTTTGCCAAGGGCCTTCTATATACAGCTCTACTTATAGCCTATATGTAAAAGCCTTATGGTTGGCCTTTGCAGCCTATTTTGTTGTACATATTATGTAAAAGATAATATATTTATTCTTAAGT
Organism: Sander lucioperca; assembly: GCF_008315115.2. Taxonomy (NCBI): domain Eukaryota; kingdom Metazoa; phylum Chordata; class Actinopteri; order Perciformes; family Percidae; genus Sander; species Sander lucioperca. The sequence goes on along the minus strand of NC_050181.1, from coordinate 10,607,132 downwards.
GATAAGGATTCTTCCTAGTAGTATCTTTCCAATTTCTAGAAAAAAATGACTGCACCATAACAGGGCATGTGTAGGCTACACTGCTTATAGTAATAATAACAACAATACTACTAATACTACTACTAACAATAACAATAACAATAACAATAACAATAATAATAATATAATAAAATGATAAAAATAAATGATGAGTGCAGTCTATTATTAGTATACGTTTCTTCTATAATTTATGATGCAAAAAGAAATTGCCTTATAAATATTTACTTTTCAGTGTTCATGAAGCTCGCTGCAGCCGGATAGGGGCATCCAATATTTATGTTTTCTGTCTCGCGCTGCAAATAGCTGTCGCCTCAGTCACTACACATGCGCAGGAAAGGGTTTGTACAAATGGTGCATCCTGAGCGAACTCAACCCGAATCCACAATAGGATAGGAAGAAACATATTCCAAGTAGGCCTATTCTTCTGAGGCTAGAAAGTAAATTTCCTTTAAACCAGCTGTGCATCCTGGACGCAGCGGGGTTACATGTTTGATGTTGCTGATATTCTGGGTAGATTGTGAACTTTGCTGGTGTGGGAAATTATTTCACTTCCTTTTAATAGTGGTGCTGACTTGCTCTTTAATGACACCTAAAACTCCACCAATGCAAAAACAAGATATTTAAATTTTGCACAAAATATACTGGAATATTTAATTATCTGAATCGTTCTTTTAGACTTTATTTAGAGATTCTAATCAGTTCATTTCTCCAGGGATGGAATCCAGGCTCCAAGAGGTAAACTGACACTGTGCGCTCTGTGTGGCACGTTGGCACGCTCTGATGGAAAAAGCATGCTTCCTCTCGTGTCAGAGTCCTAACCCTCAACAGATCCCAAACAAATGAACACTGCAGGACTCTTTCTGTCATACACCTTTACAAAATAAAAGTAGTAGAAAGCATTGTCACCCTTTGCAGGAACTCATGACAAATGGAAGTATTTGTCCAACTTGTGTCGTTTTGTTTATCGTGCCAAATATTAGTCTAACAAATGTATTCAGAGGTGTTTTAGAAAGTAAGTCGTGGGAGGAGATTTGTCTTACTCCACTGCGCTGTGTCCGGCTTCTAGTCTGGATCCTGGCCAGATGGGGAGGGAGTAGTTCCTGGCGATTTCTTGGAGGGATCTGGGGGGATATTGTAGAGGGGCAGAGAGAGATTTAAGAATTGATAGGTGGTCGAGTTGTGTTTGGCCGGTTGGATAGGCGCAAGCAAAGTCGAGGAGCTTTATTCCCCCTCTCTTGTGGGATTACTGCCAGCGATGGACAGAGAGAGGAAGGAGGAACAGCGGCTGGTATTTCTTGATTTCCACGGTTATAAACGCGCAGAGCATCGCAAAGGGACACTGACCTTTTAATTATCGCATTAGCCTTTAACCGCGTTTGAAATATAGGAAACGTTAGTTACCCACGTGTTATAAAGGTCCCCACGGTGAACGAGTTCAAAAAAGAGGCGCAACCATGACGACCGAAAGCTCCAAGCAACATTTGGATCCATCTAATCTTCGCTCCAGTTCTGACGCTCTGAATGCAGCTCTGCTGAGCGCACAGCCAGGGATGGAGAGCGCGCACAATGCATCACCCAAGTGGAAAAAGGGAAACTCTGCCTTGAGACGCCCTGAAAAACCTCCCTACTCATATATCGCACTCATTGTGATGGCTATTCAAAGTTCACCGAGCAAAAGGCTTACTTTGAGTGAAATCTATCAGTTCCTGCAGGCCCGCTTCCCTTTCTTCAGGGGATCATACCAGGGATGGAAAAACTCTGTCAGACACAACCTGTCTCTGAACGAGTGTTTTATAAAGCTGCCTAAGGGTCTCGGTAGACCTGGCAAGGGTCACTACTGGACCATCGACCCGAGTAGTGAGTTTATGTTCGAGGAGGGCTCCTTCCGTCGCAGACCTCGCGGGTTCCGTAGGAAATGCCAAGCTTTGAAACCAATGTACAGGATGATGAATGGAATCGGGTACGGGGCGTCCATGCTGCCGCAAAACTTTGATTTCCAATCACCGTCAGGCTCATTAGCATGCCATAACAGTTACAACATAGATCTGATGGGTAATACAGTGCCAGGTGGTTTCGAGGGACTCGGAGGAGGACATCACGTCCCACATTTGTCATCAGGCTCCGGGTCATCGTACATGGCCGCATGTCAGGTGGCCTCTAATTCGGACTATTTCCCGGACAGCAGCAGCAGCCCTCTGCAGTCCTCCCAATCGATGGTAGGCACTTTGGACTGTCAGTCTCCTTATGCAAATGCAGCCTCACACTGGAGTTCACCTGGTGTATCTTCATACATCAAACAGCAGTCGCTGGCATCAAGCAGTCCCACCTCTTCTGCTCTGCACACAGGGATGTCATCCTACTCTCTGGATCAAGGCTATCTGCACCATAATGCACGAGATTCCTCTGAGATTTCAGGTAGAGCCTCACCGTATGTGCATATATGCATAAGCTATATACCCTATTATATTATGATGCCTGCACGTGCACCATGAAGAGTCGTACGAATCAAAGTTTAGGCTTTCAGGCATCACATAGGCCGGCCTACATTAAACAGTATAACTATATGAACAAATCTATAGAGCTCAGGTTTTCACAATACATTTGTTTAGGCTATTTAATGAAGGTGTATTGGATGAGCAAGACAATGCAAGTGCGAATCCGTTATTGACTGAAATATGAATCAACTGTCCACATGTTCCAAACTTAATTGAAACAAGTAAAACACACAAAAGTATCCCTGACAGTCTCAAACTATAATGTGGAGTAATTGATCAGATTGTAATGTCGCGCAGTTTCAGTTTTTATCATGCATCATACCATTGTGTGAGGAGTGTGCACGAGTATATGTGCCTCATATAGCCTATTGTTTAATTTAAATTTCTTAGAATTTGGTTGCATTTTCAATCAAGCGTTCTTTAGAGGCCTCTAATATATGAAAGAAAAAATAGGCACAATAACACAATAAAAAGGACGATATTATGGTAAAGGCCATTGTTACAAAGTAACCAAAACGACATTAAACACGCTGTCACAAACATATTCCCAGCAACGAAAAAGTAATGCCTTTTATTCATTTCAGTGCAGCTTCATTAAGGCATTTAACATGAGCCACAGCACAATAATAACCAGGATATTTACAGTACAGGCTGTTGATGTCTTATTTTGTTTCAATTATTTTATTTTGCTCATGTTGTTTACTGTCGTTTAATACACATAACAACACACACTGGAACAACTTCCTAATAAAGCATCCTTAATGTTTTACAGCTTGTAACTGATGGCTGTATTCATGATTTTTTTTTTTTAAAGATTTGCTATCGTGTAATAGATCCATTAAAGCCCACTAAGAACATACTTTGGGTTGTCATGTTGTGAAAAATCCATTTTGCTGGTGTTAAACCTCTTTCGCCACGTTACATGCTTTATGTTTTTATCTTTTTACTTAATGGGGATTGCTGCCCTCTAAAAAAAACCAAAAAAAACGGCAGCACAGCATCTGCACCAAAATGCATTTTTAATCATAAAGCGTTACCACGATTTATTAGCATTTACAACTGCAGACTTGAAGGATTATTGTAAACAAAAACAAACAAACCATGTATTCATATTTTACTAACATTTATACCTGCAGACTAGACTGGTTAATTAGTAATACTGAATCTAAAATCGTCTGTTAATGGATTACCAACATTTGCATTATTGCCTAATACAAAGGATCATTTTGCTACCTGGCAACCCAAACATTGCTCTAAGCCAAATTGTTTGTAATCATTAATAAAGCCATTAGACACAACCTAAAACATTACAGGGCGCCTTATTAAGAAGTAGTGCCAACGAATTTGCACCTATATCACATATTCAAAAAAACGCACATCATTGTTGATATCCAGCAGTTGGAATAAAAATAATCCCGATCGATCCTGGTTCTAGCAATGATTTGACCTCATGTGTGCTCTGTGTTTTCAGCGGGACTGTCTCGATACTCAGCTCCTGTGTGTGACAGGAAGGACTTCGTTTTGAACCTAAATGGAATCTCCTCTCTCCACCCCAGCACCGGCGGATCTTACTATCATCAGCTCCATCACCATCACCAAAGTGTCTATCAGGATGTAAAGCCATGTGTCATGTGACAAAAACACCGAAGACACTTAACTGTCGAGAAGGTTGATGCTAAATGTAGCCTATCCCTCGAGTGGAGTTATTTTGACCCAATCTCTGGTGAAAATGGCTATTACATGATTCCCTTCCAGTCACTGTCAGTGAACTTTGACCTCTTTTTTTTAACCGTTTAGTAATGGCCACACACTCTCATTACATGCTGACTTTACACGTATACATAAGCAATAGCATTTTTTTTACGGGAAAATACGTACACGTACCTGAGTTAATCTCTGATCACGCACTCAATTTTGTGTTGGAGTTGTTGGAATTGTTGCTGATTTCCTGCAGCAGGTCATAAAAGAGATTCATTTTTAAAGGATCATTTGGAAGTGTTTTAGCAATAAAAGTTTTTTTTTGTACACAAAGTATTTTCTTTTAAAGCACTTCTCTTGTCATTCGTTCTTTCTTTTTTCATTTTAACTGCTACAAGAGGATTATAATAATAATACTATTATTAGTATTAGTATTATTATTATCATCAGGCTATTATTATCATCATTATTTTAATATCTAACTGAAAATGACCTGATTAGTTATGAAAGACATTTAAACAGCGCAGTTTGTGGGCGATTTCGAATAACCCGATTACTCCCAGTCCCAACCCTTCATAAAGGTTGGGTTTGAATCACAAATCATTTCAGACATTCAAGTTTCAAAATCATTATTATTGGTCCCCCAGAAATACTGTCAAGGATATGGTGTAGTTTTTTTATTTACATTATACTCACATATTTTGAATACGAAAAGACCAAATTTAAAATGATTTAAAAGAAAGTAGCCTAATCCTTCTTTGAGTTGGTTCACACGCAGAGGGTAGTTTAAGTGTAATTTGGGTCTTAATTATCATAAAAAGCTTGTCTATATTGTTGTTATTTGATAATAAGGCTACTTAGGAGCAAAGAAAGAAAGCAGAAGTCACATTCAATAATCAACTCTGACATGAAAACGGAGACAAAAACTCACCGTTCTTGTTTAGTGCTGTTGGCTTTCACGTGACTGTACCGCCACCTCGTGGTGATTGAAAGTTGAAGGGCTCAACTTATATTTCATTCACTCATACGCTATGGATAATTGCATGCGCATAACTTCATGCAGTTTAAAAGATGACCATGCTGTGCAGAGCAGTTAGTTGGTCATTTAGTCATTAGAATATAGAATACAGATAAAGCTGATCTTTTTTTGTCTCTCTGATATGGACCGCCTATAGATAGGTTGAGATACCTGCGAAACAGTATAACAAAAATGTTTGAGTTGATGAATCCACTTCTGGATTGCCAAGTCTTTTCAGAATCTGATAAAAGATGTCGACATTTGTATTCTCATAAAAGCTGTAAAATGGATATATAGAGTGAATGACGAATGAAAAAGCTTTCAAGATGATGGATTCATTGTGTGAATCTGTGTTCATTTTGTCTTTTTAAGCGGCTGGATATAACCTATAAAAAAATCTTCAACAAATGGCTGTAAGACCAACACACAACCATGCAAGTCCATTAGACACAATTTGTTCGCAATAAATCCTACTCATTTGATCATGCTGTCTGACAGAAATCAAACATCAGATACATGGCAGTCTATGCTGTATTTTGAGTCCAGGTCTGACGGACATTTAAACACTATGAAAACTCTCAGTCATGTTGGACAGTGCTACACAGATTAGAACGATCAGTGTAATTTCCCAAAACCAGCTTTTAAGAGTGAGTGCAGGCATGGTTGTTACTACAGTAAAAGACTAAACGCGTTTTAATGTCTCTGCTGTCCATGGTGCTGAATAGGGTAATGAATACAGTACATTTGAGCTTTTTTGGAATCCATGTTATATTCAAAATACCCCAAAGCATGCACCATCAGGAATTATTGACAGAAGGACAATATTTTTCATCCACAACTTCCAGCACCCCCACAAACCCCTCTCACACACACAATAGAATAGAATAGAATAGAATAGAATACACTTTATTGTCCCCAAGGGGAAATTTGTCTTGGACATAGTGCTACAATCTGTTGCTTCACAACACAATAAAATGCAAATACAATACAAAAGGATAAAATCAGCATGAAAGTGTGATCATCGTAACATCCTGAGACACAAGAGACAATAAAAGAAGGACACACATGACAGCACGAACGACACAACATCCTAACAGTGAACTATATGCTCTGCTGGTCTAAGATTTGCAATAGGAGTTCAGTAGCTTGATGGAAGTTGGAATAAACGATAACTTTAGTCTGTTTGTTTTAAATCTTGGCACACGGAATCTCCTCCCTGATGGCAAAAGTTCATATTCAGGGAAGAGGGGGTGTTGAGCGTCTACAGTGATTCTTTCAGCTTGTTTTCTAACAGCTTGCTCGTACAGGCTCTGTATGGGCTTGTACTCTTTCCTCCCTATTATCCTCATAGCTGTCTTGTGTGTGCTGACCAGCCTGCTTCTCAGCTGCACTGTTAAGTTGCCAAACCATGCTGTGATTCCATATCTAATGATACTCTCCAAAATCGCTTGATAGAACATGAGCATAATCTTGCTGCTTACTCCATACAGTCTCAGTCGCCTTAGAAAGTATAGTCTCTGCTGCAATTTATTTATTATTTATGCACACACACACACACACACACACACACACACACACTTGGGCCTTGGCCAGGGGTCATCTGTACCCTTTGACCCCCTTGACAGCAGGCCTGCCCTAAAGTAAGTAAACATGGCAGTGCATGTTAAATGAACATTAGATCACGTTGCAAACTAACATTTCTGTATTAGACCGCTGTCAGCAACTGGAATAAGGAACAACAATCATCAGCACACACACATAACATTCGGTTGTCTTGATACAATGTATCACAGTGGCTACCTGGCAGGGGTCCATAAATGACACACTGTTACAAACCATTGTAACACCTCCTCAGTGAGTTAGTAAGTCACAGAATGGCTGCTGGTCCTTAAAATGTCAAAAAAAAAATTAAATTAAATTCAAATTAACAAATATTTGACAATTAGTCATACATCTAATCCATGATATTTTGCAGTGAACGTGATTTATGACTAGACCAAGACTAAATCGTTTATGGATTTTATTGTGTTTTTAGTTTATTTCTTTATCTTATATGATTTGTTTTGACCAAAACCCCTTTTGTACAAATGGCTTTTTATTATTTGTACTTCCTCCGTCCTGCTGGGATGTGATCCCTCATTTTCATGTTCTTGATAAATATTCTTCTCCCAGATTATTTGCTGATGAACACGCACAACCATACAGAAAAAAAGGTCAGGCTGAATCTATAGAAAATGTATCTGAAGGAAGGAATAAAAATACTTTTCAGTCAAGTCTAGCACTGGCATCAAGCCAAAAAATAATTCATACAGAAAAATGAATTAGAATTCAACCAAGAAACAAATAACAATGTTCTTGCGTGACCAACCCAGGAGGCCAACTGCTAGACTGATGCCACATCAAGGGTTAGTGTACGTCACATATATTATCCCAGTAAGAACACACTGCTCTCATTGCTCTAAATGCATGTCTCCACAAAGATTTTATGAAACGCATGTCCTTGCAAAAAACACAGAATAAGGGCCCAGTTTTACATACATAAAAGCCTGCAACAAACCTTTCCTATAACAATGCTTATGCATTCTATCAGCCTGGGCAAACCTTTCTGACCATGTCACCTTCGCACTTACTTTCATCATGGATGCCAGTTTACAGGGCACACTGTGCACATCACATTATCTGTTTAAACTGTCAAGTATAGGAGGATTGAGGTAAGTATCTACTGAGCATGCAGTATTCTGAGTAGCATATCTCAGTATTCAAGTTCATGGCTTTCTCTTATCTGATAACCAGTGCATCCTTAATTACTGATCCCTTGTGTCCTGTCAGGCTGACTGCACAGGAGCGATTGTGATACTGACTTCAGACTGTAGTACTGAAATGAATCGTGAGGTGGCAGTAATGTCTCTCTCTCTCTCACACACACACACACACACACACACACACACACACACACACACACACACACACACACACACACACACACACACACACACACACACACACACACACACACACACACACACACACACACACACACACACACACACACACACACACACACACACGGTATTTGTCTAATAAATTAGGTAGGCCTATATTACTTCACATGAGCACCATGTCAGTTATCTGTAAAACAATATAAATACAAAATAAAAAAGTCTCCTGAAATGTTGGTTTCACAATTCAGTTATTAAATGGTTGGTGGCCTTTTAAGAATAATAAGTAAAAGAAGGAGATGTTTGCACTATCTGAACACTAGAGGGAGCCAAAGTCATAGTTATAATGAACCTTTAACTTCTCTCTACCTCTCCCTCTCTCTCTCTCACTCTCTCTCTCTTTCTCTATCTCGCTCTCTCTTTCTCTCTCTCTCTCTCTTTCTCTCCCCTTTCTATCTATTTTAAAAATGTCAGCATCGTGAGTTTAGTTTTATTTCCAATCACGTTATTTGGTTTGTATGTGTTAGGTCTGATTTAGTAAATACCATAATGCACTGTTTAATTTTAACGTATCTATACTTGTAATAATACATTTATTACAAATATTGTATTCATTCATTTTGTCTGATTATTTGTTATATTTTCGGCCTTTTGTTACAGGAAAAGAAAAACTTTGCAATGAGGAAAATTAAATTGGTAGTCTACGAACGCACCAAAAACAAAAACAAAACATTAAATGACATTAAATCCAATTAAATTGTAGAACAAAAACGAATAAGCCTATTAGAACAAGTGTCTCCTCCATACCATAACATAGGCTATATTTTATTAATGATGGTGTCCTCATTATAGGCTATTGTAGACAAATAGCAACAGCCCGTTTTTTTGTTTTATTATTTTGATATCCATTCATGTTTTTCACCGCGCTTCAGTCGTGGATACCTTAAACAATAAAGGTTATGGAGGACTGGGTGGGCAGGCCGTGGTATTAAGTAAAAAGCCCATCGTGAATTGTGTAAACAGCCCGGGGCGGTGGAAAAAGTTCATGCCCGGGTCCATGTAAGGAGAAACCGGCGGAGCACCAAGCCACTGCACGGACATTTAATTAAGACGACCTGCAGAGACTTACATCGATATTAGGACTGTAACTTTGCCTCACAATGACCGTTAACAATTTCATGCGCAGTCGCCTTTGACAGCGGGTTATACAGAGGCCTTATTGAACTTTTGTCTATCTTTGGTCATAATCTTCTTTCAACCCTCGGGCCTTAAAATTAAATACACCGCATAGAATTCCATAAAACACCTTACAAATCTCCAGGGACCTTTTATAGAGATATAAAGATAAATGAATCTGTGGAAGAATGAACAAATATTTAATATTTTGTTTCTTCTGCTACAGAGACAGTACATTGTCAATAGGCCTCAAACACCTCAAAACAACAGATATTCAAACATTTTGATGAAAAGCCCCTCGTGTGAGGTGTCATGCTCATCCCATTTGGTTCCCTGGTCTTAAAATCCTTTTCTTGAATAAACTCTGACACCTCTGGCCATTCGCAGCCCAAATTGTCTTTTTATTCCCGTTGTAATGAGATCTCACTCAACCGCCCACTGCCAACGATGCGAGGCTCTGCCTGCTTTGATCTCACAGAGATCTGTTGCTGCTGTTGAGTCTTCTCACTAATGAAATGCACTTGTAACGACGTTAAAACTGGGCGTTTTACGACGCCATTTGGTTTGTTGCTGTTACTATCTTTCCTCATAAAAAAGGAAATAATGAACTTCATATTAGGAATGGCAGCCACAAGAGAGCATGCGATATAAATTGTGATATTTTTTTTAGGAAAAAAATATCTGAATGAATATAATGCTAAAATATCCAGATTAATGTACAGATAATAAACATTTAAATTGAAAGTCAATTCATCTTTTTCTATTTGTAGCCAGCCTGTTAGAGGATGTCTTTTTGTAATAAAGTTTGCAAAAATATGCACTCCGTGATGTGATTGTGTACATGTTAGTTCCTCTGTCACGTCTTAAGTCTTGGCTGGAGTGGGCTGGGAGTTACCGACACCTCCTCTAACTTTTCTAAAAGCCCTGAGTGTGGCCGGGAGCATTCTTGCTCTCTCTGCACGGCCTCACTTCCCATTGGACGACTCGTGCACTCTTCGGGGAGGAGCTCCACTGGCAGCAAAAAGGAGGAAAGAATTTAACTGCGCAAAAAGTCCTGTGTGGTGACGGATGTCCAAAGTTCAGAACTTTTTCAATGTGCGTTTCATAGAGACACAGAGATGGGGACGGCTTAAACACTGCTGAGATCCACCACGTTGCACTGTTGTTAAGAATTTCCTCTCGTTTTCTTTTTGAGTGAGCAGTGAGGAGCTGTGATTTGAGCGCCTCCGCATTCAGAGGAGCGAGAAGTGGAGCTCTCCGTCTGCGTATTTTGGAGCTTTATTTTCGCCGAATCAAAGTGAAGACATGCAGGCTCGCTACTCCGTCTCCAGTCCCAACTCACTGGGCGTCGTGCCGTACATCAGCAGCGACCCGAGCTACTACCGGGCCACTGCCGGTGGGGGATACACCGGGATGCCAGCACCTATGAACATGTACTCTCATGCTGCTCATGACCAATACCCTGCCAGCATGGCCCGGGCGTACGGACCGTACACCCCACAACCTCAGCCCAAGGATATGGTCAAACCCCCCTATAGTTACATCGCGCTCATCACTATGGCTATCCAAAACTCGCCTGACAAGAAGGTGACCCTGAATGGGATTTATCAGTTTATCATGGAGAGGTTTCCATTTTACCGAGACAACAAGCAGGGCTGGCAGAACAGCATCAGACACAATCTGTCGCTGAATGAGTGTTTTGTCAAGGTGCCCCGTGATGATAAAAAGCCCGGTAAAGGCAGCTACTGGACCCTGGACCCGGACTCTTACAACATGTTTGAAAACGGGAGCTTCTTGAGAAGGAGACGACGGTTCAAAAAGAAGGACGTCATGAAAGAGAAAGAAGAGCGGCTGCAGAAGGATGTGCCGCCGAGGCAGCAAGGCCGGGAGCAGGAGCAGCCGGTGCAGGGCTCCAAGCCTGTGAGGATCCAGGATATTAAGACTGAGAACGGGACAGTCACGCCACCGCAGTCCGAATCGCCCTCTTTGAGCACCGTGCCCAAAATCGAGAGCCCGGACAGCAGCAGCATGTCCAGCGGGAGCCCTCACAGCATCCCCTCCAACAGGTCCATCGGCATGGACAGCTCAGAGCACCACCAGCACCACGGCCAGGCCTCGACGCAGGGCTTCAGCGTAGACAATATCATGACCTCCCTCCGGGGGTCTCCACATGGGGACACCGAGCTGACCTCCGGCCTCACTTCCTCCGCCAGGATAGGTATAACACCGTCTTTGTCCTTAAACTATTCTCCAAATCAGACATCTGTCTACAGTTCACCCTGTAACCAGAACTCCATCTCCACTACCTCCAATGCAACCTATCATTGTAACATGCAAGCCATGAGCTTGTACGCCGGGGACAGATCTAGCCACTTGGCACCGAGCACCACCGTGGACGAAACGTTGCCAGATTACTCAGTCACTACCACCTCATCCTCCATGAGCCACGGTAATCTAAACTCTGGGCAAGAGGGCCACCTTCCGCACCAAGGGAGGCTGACCTCATGGTACCTCAACCAGGCCGGAGACCTGGGCCATCTGGGCGCAGCGTACCCAGCACAGCAGCAGAACTTCCATTCAGTCCGAGAGATGTTTGAATCCCAAAGAATTGGTTTGAATAATTCACCGGTGAATGGGAATAACAGCTGTCAGATGTCATTCCCACCGAGCCAACCCATCTATCGCACTTCGGGAGCTTTCGTATATGACTGCAGCAAGTTCTGACCAAAATAAATAGGCTCAATATTTTCCTCACGGTGTTTGAACTCTTCCAGTAAAATCCAACGTCTCCCCCCTCACCTGCCCACACCATATGGACTAGTATGAGACAGAAAACAAAAAAACAGAAAAGACTTGATGTTGGTTTTTTCTAAAGAACAGTGTTACTGCAAATAACACGTAAGTCAATCTTTGCTTTTGTGGCTTTTTATGTGATATGTTAAGGATATGTCAGTTTTCATGGAGGTGTAAATTGCATATAGTAATTTATTTCTAAAAAAAACAATGTAGCCGGATATTATGGACCAAACACCAAAAAAGTGTTTCTAAATTGAATTGCCTTAATTGTCCAAACAATTGTTCCATTATAAAAGTAAGAAAAAGGAACGTGTATATCGCCGTACTATTTCAAAAAATTCTTCATTTGTTGAAAAGTATTCTGAAGGATTTGTTTGTTTGTTTAATAAATTGTCATTTTATGTGAGTTAAAGTTAACGCCTCGTTTCTTACAGACTTGAATACAGACTAGTGATATTTTACACTCAGTCTGGCCCATGTTGGCTATACTGTATAGGCCTCGTTATAAATCTGATCTGACCCTCTGAGGTTTAGCTCTTCTTTAATGGTGTGCATTCATCACAATATGTTTGGACTGTAATCTGCTGCACAGATTCAGATCTTAAATATGTTTACTCTCACCAAAAAAACAGCAGCCTATATACTTACGCGACTGCCTTAAAAGCATTTTGCTTCTCGAAAAAAATCTTTAAAAGAAAAATTGAGGAAACATGAAAAATTTGAGGCAAAAGCAAATTTATATCCGCACGTCCAAAGAGAAAACGCCTGTTAATCACATGTTTATTTCTTGGCTTTTTAACATTCATATCTCATTTACTGTTTGTATTTGTATTGTCATATTAGAAATGCTTAATTTACGTGATGATTAAGTTGATGTTGACCTAAGGCCTAGACCTGGGGACCAGTCTGCACACAGCACAACTGTGTTTTGGATTGCGCTGTGTGTTTACTGGCGCATGCCAGTGCTTACTTAATATCACACCACACATGCCAAAGATAGTCCCGTTGTCACTTCAGTTTTGATGTTTGAATTCTCACCAGTCTGACATGACGCTGACGTGAATGGAGACATCTACGACCCGTCACGTTCTTTTTGTACGTGACTCATCCTAGTTTTTCAGAGTATGTGAATATTTAATTGCAAGAATGAGTATTTATTAAATTGGCTTTCTGTACTCGAAATGTCAGATTTATGTTTTATTGTAATCCAAGTTGGCAGTTTCCCTCAGTGACATTCATGAATGGGAATCAATCTCTTTTAATCACGTTCAATGGAAACTAATAAATTACTTTGAAATAGGCATTTTATTTATTTAGTTATACATTATAATATATACGAATGAAATTTGTTTAAATGAAATACAATACAATACAATACATTATTTTAATTTATATTATTTTTTATTTTATTTTAGGGATTCTAAATATGTATTAATCACAGATATGTTTATTTAACATGTCATTAATATTTACAGCATGTAAAAAATAAATTAAAATAGTTTTTGCTTGGATAGACTTGTGTGTGACATGTGCGTAAAGTTGCGCATGCAGTCTGTACAAAGACCATATTAGCCAGTATTATTATTATTAATAATAACAATAATAATAATAATAATAATAATAATAACAATAATAATAAAAATAATAATATTACTAATAATACTACTAATAAAACTTTATGACAAACTCAAGATTGTAGCCGTTATTTATAAAAGTATAAACACAAATCAGAGTTGTAATTTAAATATTATAACACAGTAATAATCATCTGGTACATAGGATTAAAAAGAACAACTGTTAATAAATATAACCATTATAACAATTAGTATACACATCTAATTTGCACATTTAAATTCTAAAGCGAGATGCTTGAATTTCTATCGAAACTCTTTTACTGACAATTTGAGAACAGTTCGGTTTTTTGCATGTTTCCTTTCTAACTGAAACAGAGGGGTTGGCAACATATCCAGACTACAGATCAAGTAGCATGTCAAACTACAATATGCATAGTGTGATTCTGAAACACTGTTCTGAAAGATGGAACGTGGGTTAGATTGGGCGTATTATTGGGCGTATTGCTCATATCGTTTTCGTCAGCTTCAGGCCTCAACAGACCAACAATACACATCAAAAGAAAACATGTTGAAAGATAGCTGCAGGCCATATGCTTATTACTACACAGGCCTCGTTGGCATAGTGGATATTTGCGAACAGCGACAACAAAGAACAAAAAGAAAATACATGAGTTGTTCAGTAACCGCGATGAAATGCTGCTCTTATGTCTTTCCCAGCTCCCCGATTGCACCAACTATAATCAAGCTCATAAAAGCCAGTAGATACGTTCCCAAGTATCGGCCTAATAAACAAACGTCGTGTTAGTCAAAAGATTGATGGCGCCCTCGCAGAATATACCAGGTCAGGAAGGAATAAAATTCAATCAGAGAGCTGGAATCGTTTTTCATGAGACGGAAAAGGCTGAGAAGGAGACGGGGGGTCAATGAGGAGGATGTCGGCCGCCAGAGCACCATCAACAATAGAACAGGACGTAGCACACACACACACACACACACACACACACACACACACACAAACGCTAGAGCTTAGCTTGTGTGTGTGTGTGTGTGTGTGTGTGTGTGTGTGCCCTTAAAATTGTAAATAATATAATTCTAAAAGTTTCCAGAAATAAGGTACAAATTTGCAGAAAACAGTTGAAATGGAGGATTATCACTTGTACTTTTGCACTGAAAATGAACTGATACTGTAATTAACAATAAGCCCTCATCCTGTCCCGACGGGGTTCCACAGCAAAATAGCTACACATACACATTTCATTTCACTTTCATTTCCCCTCACAGTAGAAGGAGAAAGAATAAGGTTTACTAGTTTTGCTATTTTGTATAGGCCTACTGTCCCTACCTATATAGGCTCCAGATGGCTGCGGTTGTTATTTCTCACAAACAGCAGCAGCAGTAGCAACAACAACAACAACAACAACAACAACAACAACAACAACAAATCTAATCAGATGTTATTCATGACTTCATTTCATGAAGCAGGGGCCCGTGTCTGTGTGGGGCTCCTTAACACACGAAGACATCTGCGGACCCCTGCTTCATCTGTATGAGGCTTCACTCTACTTTCTCCTTAAACGTTCCGCTACATTCCTGAAAATGCGCAACTTCCTTCACTGCTTTGGGTCAAATAGCAAAGACAAAAAACTGCTATATTGGCCAAACCTTTACTATATGACATACCGAATCGGCATAGGCCTATTTGTTCCCTTGTTGGGTTTAAAGCAGATAATCCCTGCATGATTTCAAAATAACTATTATATTTAATAATATATGTTTTATCGGCGACCACATCGCCTATTATTTTCTGAAACAGCGTATAGGTGTATTTAGGAAAACAATAATTATCTAATCATCATGTCATCTGAATTTGATTTGACACACTTGAGGCGGGATGCACTGTGGGCCAGTCTGCGTGTGTGGAAGTCAGGTCAAAGTAAACAACTATTAACACAATTCTTGTTGTTGTTTTATGGATAAAATGTCAACTTAATTTAGAATAATGTTATCATTTACAATAGGCCTAGAGCAAAGCCGTGATGACTGTGACTTATTTGATGAGAAACAATCACGTCAGCTGACGAACAAATCAGATGTAAAACTTGACTTTGCAACCTTCAGTTTTGACATTATGATTATTATTACCTCGTAATGAGAAGTGGGAATTACAGTTACATTATACATATGCCCTTTAAGTGTTGACGCAAATATGCTGTTATTTAGGCCTATTTGATAGAAGGTTAATAGATGTGTGGAGGTTTATCTCAGCACAGACAGGAGTAGACGGGATGAAACATGGATGTGGAGTCTCGGTTTTCCCCCGCAGACTGTGTGCACCTGTACGGCTGAGTGAGCGGCTCAGCTCAGTATGGAAAATGCTGTGTTTTAACTATCGGTTAGCGTACAAGACCTGAGCTCCAAGCGCCATCTGTTTCTAATTAGGTGTCCATAGACGCAAATTTTGTGTTTGCACTGCGGCCAAACGAGTGAAAGGTTGGAGGTCCAACACTTGTCTCTCATAAGGGAAAATAATGCAGCCTCTTATCCTGCGTGTCATATTTTAAAGACAAATGATCATTTTCAAAGAAATGATTCACTCGGCTTTGTCAAAACAGACAGATCGATGAGGGGTAAACAAGGCTTCTGGTCGAAATAATGATCTAGAAATCGTGCAGCATCTTTAAGTCAGAAGTAAGAAATGAAGTGACGCAGACGTCGTGTAAGCGCTGGGATGGCGGGATAATGGGTTACTGTGAATCCAGGCCGACGGGAAACGGCCGACCTGCGAATAACCCGACTGCCTTGGCGTGTTACCTAAAAAACGAACAGAGTTGCCTTCAAGTTACAAACCCTGCTTTTCTGCTACTCGGGCCTGCGGTTTCTAATTATAGCACCTTTTTACGCACAGAGCACTTGAATGTCCCAATTATACAGCGTGGCATACAGCAATTTATTGTCAAGTGTAGCCTAGCCTAGTTTAATTCTATAAATATATATATATATATATATATATATATATATATATATATATATATATATATATATATATATATATATTTTCAAGGTCTCATACTCCACGACTTTTACAACCTTCTTTTAAATCTGAATGGCCAGTGAGGAATAAAGCTTCATGCGGATTTTTATTTTTTTTATATTTTTACTAATTTCTTGATTACTTTAAAATGTTCTCGAATATATGAAATCATTGCAACACATGGATGTCAGGTAATTAATGCAGTTTATTATTAAAACACTGTATAAACAAACAAAGGTGTTAAACAAATGAACGATTTGCCAGCTCTTCAAGGGATTTGACGCCCTGATCATTATGCTCTTTTTTAATTTTAATTTTTTAAAATTTTACAAAACACATGGCGTCTTGAGCTCATAGTAAAAATAAACATTGCAATTAAGTGGATTAGAATTGAAGAAAACAATTCAAAAGAACAGAGCAGATTTCTTTTTTCAACTCAAATAAAAAAATACTCACACTGCTTCGTGAAATAAGTAGCCTACTAACATTGCAATTTAGCATAATAAATACACACGGCTAAAAACAATATGCGTTTACACAAATACATGTATAGTCATGCTATGCATGAATTCATAGCATGACATGGGTTTATACGAATAGAACATAATCCTGATAGCAGGGAGCAAACAACTTGAACTCTGGAACTTGTGAAATGAGAGGGGCACTTCAAAGCTGTCCAACTGCTGCTATTTGAGCCACAGTAGCAGTTGTCTGTGTCTTTCGCGGGTGTCTTCTCATTTTATGGTGCAAGGCGGCCACTCGGCTATGAAAACATCAACAGCAGACTTAGGTTGCTGTTACATGAGACACCAAACTACCTCTGCTTTTATTGAGAAGAGATGTTAACAGTCAGACATGTAAGATACATGTATAAACATCCATTTTAATATCATACAAATATAAATACTTTTAATGGATGATTATGTTGGTTCTTCTATGGCTGCTGGCTGAAATGTTAGTCTTTTTGAACATTAAACAACTGAGTACTACAAAATAGGGTTTATTTATGAAAGTAAAAATAAAATAAAGTCTTACATAATGTGAATTCTATGCTATTGTTTGAGGACTTTAAAGACCCCATGTTGTCACATAATTGATCTTAAAGTTAACCTATTACTCAACAATGAGAAGAAGAAAAAGACATATTGACACATATAATTAAATAGACATAAATGAGCACATCTATTTTCAGTGAATGCAAATTCATTTTCAGTGAATTTAATATGCTGCTTCAAGGGCATCACTGCATAATATATAGGTTATATGCACAAATATGGCAACATCACATCAGTTTTCACCAGACTCTTCACTGATCCTCACATGTTTTAAGCTCAGGGAGGTGGGTGTCATCTGCACCAAAAGAGGAGGAGACAGAGCTGGAAGTGACCCATCTCAATTCTGAGTCCTTTAGTCCATCCAAGGAGGAGAAAAGAGAGGGAGAGACAGTGATGAAGTGGGCTGCAGAGCAAATGTCGTCTTTACTTAAAATAGAAAAAGGAAAAAGTTGCTTCACACAGGAGGTGGGTCACTGAGGAACTTAAAATGTGATTTTAATAGAGGGAGCTTTTGTTTGTGTGTGTGTAGAGGTAAAGCCATCCCTCTGGCAATTCATTCCTGGCAGAGACAGTGTAGCGTGCTCCTCCATGCAGTGTTGAGAGAGTGCGGAATCGTGTGTGAATGAATGGATTTTAATTTATGTGGTTTTAAAAATACTGTCAACAGACTTCCTCTTGAATTATTTCCCACTAAGCGCTTTGTCACATCTTCCCTCTGCTGCCTTCAGTGATTGTGTAATCAAAAAGAAGGCCATGTTGACAACAGCTTGGTGCTCCCTGGGTGGACCAATCCAGTAATTGATTAATTAGAAACAGATACATGTGGATTTTTTTACAACTGTCAGTACAGATGATCACATATTAGCTCTGTCAATCATACAAAGAGGTCAGTAGGTCATGAAATGATTTCATTACTAAAAAGTGCAAAATTCAAATCAGAATGTGAACAATAACAGATCCATTTGGGGGAAATGCTACTTCATTCTTCCCCTTCTCCAAATCTCTAGTCTTTCCGGCCTTTCTGATATAAATGAGGTTCAAAGGTGTAAATAAAAATGTAATTGACCACATCTCATGGATTGCTTGCTTTATATTCAACTCAAGAACAAATGGAAAAAACAGTCTCATTGAAATCATCAAATACATTTTAATTACTGACTGTAGAATAAGTTAATCATGCATTTTTCTGATTTATATAATTACACTTGTCATCATGATTAAACATTATTTCAAGCTTAAAACATAATTAAGGATTAAATATGTCTTTGCCACGGTTGCCGATTTATTTACAACAATGTGCTTCTGACAGACTGAAAGTGACTTTGAGTGCAAGTAAAAATAATGTGTGTGTGTGTGTGTGTGTGTGAGAGAGAGAGAGTGAGAGTGAGAGAGTACCCAAAGGCATGGCTGTGTTTGAGTGACAGTCTTGCTTCTCCAGGTTTCACCTAGATTGTGTTCGGCCTATGCAACCAGAACAGCAGGAAGCAGGGATTTATCTGCAACCCCTCAGCATCACCACCACAACACACTCCCAAAAACACAAACACACACAAATAACATGCTTTGATGGAGAATTACTATGCAGAATGGGGTGTGAGGTGAAACATGGGCAAGGAAAAACAAACTGGTTAAAAGAATAACACTGACCTAAGCAACAACTATTGCACATTTTCACAGTTTCTGAGGAGAGGCAAGTTTTCAGTTATTTAAAAATAGAACTTGTGTGCAGATGGGACATCGCATAATCATCACATGGATCCTGCTTGCAGCATCAACATTGAATGGACACATATCCTGTGACTTGAAACAGCATCAACATACAGTATGTTGTCTAAGCAATTCAATATTCAACATGAAACAAAAACAAAATCTACAAAATCTACAAAATATTATAAAAAAACTTTTTTTTGTCATTGTAAAACGTTCTTGCAAAACAGGTAATGAAGGGCACAACGTAGCTCTTTGCAGTGATCCAAAATGTATCTCAGATGTCAGCTGTCTGAGCTTGTGTCAATGGACAATCTACCTTTTGACCTCTGAGAGGAAAACTATTCCTCCCGATGGTCTTTTTCAGCGGCCCATTGTTTACTCTTCGGGCAGTTAACAAATTTTCTTTAAGTCGTCCTTTCTCCATTTTCATGCTTGATTGCATTGTAAAGAGCATTCTAACACAGAGGAGGAGGAAGTCAAGGAAGAGAGTCTTTGGAGAGCACAAGGGTTTGAAAGATTAAAAAACAACATGAGTCAGTAGAATCAGATCTGTAGATACCAAGAGAGAGAATTAGTAGAAGAAAAAGTCTGAGCAGTGGGGTTGAGGGATTGACTTATCTTTTCTCACATATCCAAGTGGTAATACATAGTTTTCAGTAAGTGTTGTTAATATTATTATTTTAATATAATTCATATATATTATATTAATATAATTAAAGCTTTTTTAAAATTTTTATTTAGTTCTACTATGTCTATGGAGATGATGTGATGGTGATGAGGACACACCCTCATCTCCACATCACACCAGGCCATGCTTGAATGAAATGCCTCAATTTAGTTTGCAAATTTTTTTTGATTCTGCTTTACTTTTTCATTTTAAAAGCTAAAGAATTCATGTTAGTTGATCAAGTCGTGCTCTCTACAGTCTGCAGCTAAAAGTATTCTATGACCTTTTGTGACAAACGTTTTAAAAATGTCCTAATATAAAAATCTATCGTGGCTCACAAGGCAAAAGTAGAATATAAATAAGCACATATTTAATATATTTCCTATTATTTACCGTGTTCAATAAACCCAAACAAAAGGCAGTACATACACAACCCTCACAACACATTCATACAAAATCAGTGGTTCTTCATGTATTTCTGTGAGGTGTGCAGGTGTGAGGTCTTCTCTGTCTGGCGAGAGGCAGCCAGATGGTGTTTGTGTGTGATGGCGAGCAACAGCGATACAGCGGTGGTTCCTTTCACAGATCAGCACTCATATCTCTGTTCCATCTCCAGGCTCTCGGCTCATATAAACATCCCCAGTACATGGGCCTCTGATGTTTTCGCCATTGTGTTTACAGTGAGAAGTCAGGCAAATACGTGAACTTTAAAACAAAGAGCACAAGGATGAACAATGGACTGAGTGGCTCAGCGCTCAAATTGGTTATAGGGAAAAATTACAAATATTCTAAAATGCAATTCTTGATAAATTATTAAAAAGAAACTTTAGGTAAAGTGTCCTTTACCTACTGAAAGAAATTGACAGTCACTCTGCTTCTACTGCACAATAGCATTATGTTCCCTATGTATGTATATCCCCTGGAGCCACAAACAGATCTTCTACTGGGCTCAAACAAACAGCATTTAATCCTGTTGAGGTGTTTATGTGTGCTCTGCAGCCTCAGTCTGCACACCATACTCTGTCCACACGCACTAGGAAACAAGTTCAATTACACTGATTTAGCATGGACATGGGCGGACCCGACACTGAAAAAAAAGAAGTCACGTTTCAGCGCTTAGGGCCTGTGGCAACCGAAATAAGAGTTCAGGAAAAGTGGAATACAACACACACACACACACGCGCGCACACACACACACACACACACACACACACGCACACGCACACTCACACTCACACGCACACACACACACACACACACACACACACACACACACACACACGCACACACACGCACGCACACACACACACACACACACACACACACACACACACACACACACACACACATACACACACACACACACACACAGACAAACACACGCACATGCACATGCACACTCACACGCACACACATACACACACACACACACTCACACAAACACATGCAAACACACATGCACACGTACACACATACGCACACACACATATGCACGCTCACACTTACACACACGCACACACACACTTACACACACACGTGCACACACACAAACACACACATGCACACACACACACGTGCACACACACACACACACACACACACGTACACACACACACACACACACACACACACACACACACACACACACATACATACACACACATATGCTTACTCATTCTGCCAAAATGTTAACTTGTCTTTGCAATGGAGCAAATGAGATGTATCATTCACTTTTGAAATGGAACTTTGTCTAAAATTAATCTCACAAAAAAACAATCATGCACATTTCCAATCAAACCCCATGCAATGCTATGACCCCAACATCAAAGCGTGCTCAAAGCGATTGTCTCCCCCTGCTCCTTTTAAACTGCCTGTTTTTCAACTGTAGAAAGAAGAAAAATCCCCCGAACATCAAAGACGGAGACAGAGAAAGTAATTTAGCCTTATCTTAATTGAGCTGCAATTTTAATAATGATCTTACACATTGGGACCGAGGAGGAGAGAAGCAGCAGCAGGCTGCAGGACGAGAGGCTGGCTTCCCTGCTCTGTGCTCTGCTGCTCTACTCTGGTTGTCTAATCTCAGCTCCAGACATATCATTGGCCAGTGATTTATGATGACCTAATGTTTTGTTTACTTCATGCTCATAACAGGCGGGCAGATTGCATGGGGCAGACGTATGGGGAAACATGAAAGCGTTGGGACTGCTTGCAGGGCTGCAGTCCCCAGCAGTTTGCAGAAATAAACAGCTCTGAACTTCAGCCACCTGGCACAGCACCTCCTTCAAGTTGAAGGCCAGGGCTGCCGACACTCTGAAGTGTACAAAATCCCAGACTGTGTGTTTCATTAGCTGCCATGAGGCAGCCATCCATCTGTAATGCGAAGGTTACACACTTGATTTAACCTCTGGAAAAACACATCGACCCCTCTGTTCATGCACTTTCTCAATAATTGACTTGCCTTTGCCATACAAGAGTGCAAATACTGTGGGTCTCAAAACTGCTTGACAGTAAGGTCAAGAGTCCAGTAAGTCTACTTTTAAGTGTCTTGGATTTGGCTTCTGTTAGTGCTTTAATGGTACTTAGCAAAGCAATTGAGAGGGATGTTACTGCTAGGGAAAATAAACACAATAGTAGCTTTGTGCAAACAATTTAAATAATAACACAATGCAAGTGTGTTGTGCCTTTATTAGTAAGGAGTTTGCGGCTTGTTACACATTTGCTTAAATATTGTGTATCTGATCTGGACTATATAATATATAGTGTTTTCTTCTAGCTTCATGAAATCTTTGAATAGCTTCAAGTAGCAATTTAAGTCAAGCAGTAAACACAAAGTTTTGTTGCAGATTCTCTTTTTTAAATTTAATTAAAGTGCCCATATTATGAAAAATCACTTTTTCTGGGGTGTTATTTTGTGTCTCTGGTGCTTCCACACGCATACAAACTTGGAAAAAAAAAACATCCATGCTGTTTTGAGTGAGATATGGGTTTCTGAATGTAACCTGCCTTCAGTCTCCGGGTGAGCTGTTCAAAATCTGCAGGGTTTTCTACGTCACTAGCCGAAACGAGGGGGCTAAACCATGCTAGCGTTTAGCCCCCTCGTTCTCAATGGCAAAACACTGCTACAACACACACAAGTTCACCATAATCTACAAAAGAACTACTTACATGTCCCTATTCTGCAGGTATTCCACGCAAAGTTGGAAGTGCGCCCTTGTTTAGAAGAAGTCTCCCGGCTAATCCTGCCTTGTACTGACTGCAGTTAGAGAAACAGCTAGCTAGCAATTGTGAGCCTTACCTAGCTACTCTGCATGTGCGAATTCCAACAAAGATGGTACAGAAGTAGGATGTCTCACTCTGTAGCTAAAATAGAGACCTGAACACAGGGTGAAAAGAGAAGCTGCAGCAATGTGCAGTACAACAAAAATATGGTGTTTTGGATAATTAAACCATGTAAACCTATTCTCGTACAACCTCAAAATACAATTATGAACGTGAAAATTAGCATAATATGGCCACTTTAAATATTTACTTTTTTAAGTTAAAAACTTAAAAAGTTAAAAACCTGGAGAGAAGAACAACAGAAGAAGAGAAGAGATTCTAGTCAAAAACATCAACAAGTTGCCTCCAGCCAAATCTCACCCGTGTTTCTGTTGTTTATACCACTGCCCAGAGGTCATGCCTACAACTCCAAGAAACAGAGATGTCAAGTGTGTAAATATTTCTCCTTCCCTGTCTGGCTATTCAAAATCCAATTTGAAAATCCCATCAGATAGGCATTTCCTCCTTCTGCACCAGCAACCAGAGCAGGCGACTGCTACATTCTTATCTTATCAGCAGCAACAATCTCGCATCTCGTCGTGCCCAAACAGGGAGAAACAGAATTATATTGAAAGTGGTAATTTAGCTCCCACCTCCACCACAAATAATGCACATGCTGAAACTAATATGAAGCTTCTTTAGTTATTGACTCAGATTGGATATTGGCTTTTTGTCAAGCAAAAGAGTATAAAGGAAAAACCATCTTCTTGCACTTAATACTCCCCCTGCTTTCCTTATTTTTCTTCTCTCCTGGCACGGTGACATGCATGATAAGAGCAGCGAAGCAAACTGTGAGCTCTGTCTAGGTCTGTACAGGAAGTGCAAGGGATTCAGTGGTGCTGTCAATCAACGACAGCTCTGCTGCCGTCAGGACCTAGAACAATGGCCACAGCCTGGCATTGGGAAAACTTAGTCAGCCTGCAATCTCACTAGCACAGAGGAGATAAAGTTAAGAGGAAAATGAGAGAAAGTAATCCAAAAATTACATTTACTTGCATGTACGTGAACACAAAGGCACATTTAGATCCACCTCTGATTTTTAAAAGCTAATGAATATCTCAATCAAGTCCTTATGTCATGAAAGTGGGTTAGAAAGCTAACATTAGCTCCATGGGTTGGGTGAAAACACTGACTTTTTAATGTTACCAGCAGATTTGTTTTAAAATAAGAATCCTGTAAAAAGGGTCTTAAATATGCACTTAATGCATAACGTGTCCCAGGCAAAAAAAAGTCAGCATCCTCACCAGTTAATGTTAGCAGGCAATGCTAAATAAAGAAACAGAATTGTTCTTGTATTGTGGTGTAGAGCTAGTAAGTCCTAGTATTATAAGCATGAACAAAAAGATTACACATTTTGTTATATTAACATAACTGTTAGCTTACATATGAATTTGTATTGTTTCCAATTGTTAATGTTAGTGCAGATAAACATACTGTTTAATCCATTCCTTACACAGCCTCCAAACTCTTTAGATACCCAGTAAGGCTCTTATTAAAGATCCATTCACACGGTTTCGGCAACTGGAGGAATCCAAAGTTTGAACTGTAAACAGGCCTAGTTAGGGTTGCTTAGCTATGATCAATCAATGGACAATCACTGTTCGTGGGAAAGGTCGATTCCCCCATTGAGATCTCACAAAGATATCACATTAAATACATTTGTTTACAATATCAATGTGTCCAATACACAGTTTGGTTAGAGAGCAGTAACATTCCTGCCTTGGCTTTCTTTACACAGCAGGAAATCCAACCCCAATCACCCAATTGCAATGTAAAGGCTCGATACACTATGAAAACAAACAAAGCATAGAGACTTGTTATTGTAATGCCATGGCATATATTATTGCAGAAAAAAGGTTTTTCACTGCCAACATAAATACATTCCACCTTCACATTGCACATAGTGAGAATACAATATTATCAATAATGTAGTAACTAGTGTAAACAATAGCCCTCAGACCAGCTGTAATGATGATAGATCTAATTGCTTCTGTACAGAAATGCTTTCAGGCTTCTGAAACTTAAAAATTAGGAAACGTGGGTTACTGATGGCTAAAATCCCCCCAAATCAAGTCTTCTTACATTGATGGAAAGTATGGAACAAACATCTGGGACACACACACACACACACACACACACACACACACACACAAGCCATCTGTCCAGGACAGGACACAGCGAGCGCAACCTTCAGCTGACACTTACTAGAGGGAAGTCGGGCCTTGAGGCTGTTGTATGACATCAGCACAGCAAAAGCGACACCATTTATCACCGGCCACCGAACATGGAGACATTCATAACATCCTGACAGGAAAATCATGTGGAAAATAATCACTTGGGCTTTGATAACAACTTTGCTCCTTCTTTTGCTCCTCTTTTGGACAGTGTCCTGTTCTCATTTGCTATTCTTTATCTGTGACCTTTATTCATTCATCATGCATTGATGCATTGTTTATTATTTAGAAATTAGGAAATTGCCATTAAAGTACAGCCTTATTGTAAATACACATTTTGTCTGTGACATAGCCTTTGCTGATGCTTTAAAGTTACAGAAGAAAGCTATTTGGTCAATACAAAAAGGCAATGTGCGCTCGAGTTGATCATGTATCATCTTCTGTTGGGAAGACAGTTATCAGTGTGATATCCATATTATGGTAAACTCATAAAAGAAGAAAGCGGAGATGACCAAATTTTTCCAGAGCACTCTCATTTGGGTCTAAAGGTTAGTCAGCCCTTTCCCGTTTAAGCAAAGCACAGAGTTTCTAGCAGCTCTTTGTAAACGACCTGCTCTCACTTTTGGTCTTCCTTTTGTGCTTGCGGTGAGAGTGGAGCTTTTGTCATATGTCAGACGAGCATGGACAGCAGCCAAGCCTGTCCCTGGGTCTTCCTATTTTGACACCCTCAAGCACCTGCCCTCACTGGAGCATGGCAGGGAACATCGCAAAGAGAACAATAGAGAAAGGGCCTCTTTCCAGCCACTCCTCAGTGGCTGATCCAGCACTGACTGCCTGTCACTCAAATCCATTAAAGGTCAGTGTAGCTTACTACCTTCCAACCCTCAGGAGGACACACCCTAATGGACCTTGCCAGTTTTACACTCACTTTTTCCTCTCCACCATCTCTCCTTTTCCCCTCAGAGGTCATACGAGGGGGATATCCCAGAAGGAAATGCCTGAGCTCTGAAGGAGGTGCCTGTGCTCTCTATCTTTTTTTCCCCCCATTACGTAAAGCATAGTCCTGGGTGTTATCGCTCTCATATGATAGAGTGCTGGGTGCTGATTATAACAGGATAACAGAAAAAAATGACATTCCTCCTGAACGACATTACTCCTATTTTGATTTGTTCTTCTTGGCTAAAACAGAATTACTTAAATGTGCAGTTAATCTCACAATACCCAATATTATTAGCAATCTATATTAGATCAGATTACATTCAACTTTATTGTCATTGCACAGAGTACAGATACCGAGACAACAAAATGCAGTTGAGCATCTAACCATAAGTGCCTAAAGCAGTTAAGTGCAGATAGAATAAAATATAAAATAAATATGATGTGGAATAAACAGTAAGGGGAATTAATACACTAGATATATACAACATGAGCAGTATGAACAAAGTCAGCAGTGCAAGTATAGAATATATAGTGCAGAGTGTTATTACAAGTAATACTTACAGTAGACTATTATATACAGAATGCACCTGGACGAATGATATGAATATGGTGTGTATGTATTGTAGATGCGTTGATGATAGCACTTAATCAAATTGTTTACTTCTCAATCCATTTGTTGTTCACCTTTCTGAAGGATATAATTTTGAAACAAGACAAATATTTCCTCTTCGCACTCCTTTGTTTTGAATTAGTTTACATGACCGAGGTGTGGCCATGGTGCATCTGTAGACATAAATGCCTCACTTCAAACAGCAAACCTGTACTTCAAGTAAGATAATAATTCCTGATATGATACATTTAAAGTTATGATGGGTTAATACACGGTGGCATATACCAGTTGGCAATAACCCTTTTGCACAAGCAATAATTCACTTGTTTCTGGAGTTACCAATTAACGTCCAAAGGTAGAGATTTATGGAACATTGTTTGGACCATTTTTACTTTAAATCTAACTGCCATTCAACAAAGGTGCTTGAAATAAGTCCACATAATTAAATGTTGCCAAAAATGTCACAGAAAACTGCTACTCAAAATAATTGTGCAGGTCCGGCGGCTTTGTATCATAAATGGAAATGGAAATGGAAGAATTTCTTACCTTGGTTACCTGGAATCATCTCTCACATCCATTAGACCACACTGAAGAGAAAACCTGAACAGCAACAAGACATACTGCGCATAAGCAGAGGCATGCACACAAGCAAGCATGCACACTCAAGCATAAGTGTGTTCAGCCATATCAGCCCTGGCTTTCCAACCTCTAGCTTGGGTGCAAGAAATGATTTAGGTCTCTTCCTCTTGATAAATGCATACCTTCACTGTAGTAAAATGAGGGGGTGCAGGGAAGAAAATATGAGGCACCTGAAGCTGTGAAACAAAGGAGACAGGTCGTCGTGGCGATACTTCATGCTGCACCTCATTCGTCTTTGGCATTGCGAAGACAGATAAATCGCTTTTTTTATGGGAACTCCATCATCAAGTGCAGGAGATAGAGCGCTTGCTGCCATGGTAATGACGACTCACCCCTATCATTGCACCACACAGGCCTGAAGTATAGAGAGTGATGTTTGACTGCCTGGCCTCCGCATCAATCAAGACCATATATGAAAGGACTATTTGTGATTGACGAAACATGTAAAACACATTCAAAAAATATTTTCTATATATTGGTAAGACACACACACACCAAGAGCACAAGTTCACCAAAGTATTAAAGTAATCCAGACCTCAATGGCTTTCAAATACGCTAGACCATTGTGGACTTACAAAAGCTTGAAAAATAGCTACGTAACAAATGTCCTTATTGTCGTATATTGGATTACACATCCCATGACGGTGGAATAAATGGCTAACCTCAGCGGTTATCTTAGTCTCAGTTTTTAACAGCTGAAGGACACGAAAGGAAAAGTAACTTCTCCAATGATCTACTAATAGCCCTGGGCAAGCTTCAACCACAAGGCTGTCCATCATCCAGCTACAGTTCCTACCTCTGGGTTAATAGTGAACGTGAAGATAGTGTCAGTCAGTTTACCTGCCGCAGTGACAGCTCTACTGGGGTATGTTTGCTCCTAACTCAGATTTGGGGATTTACAATATGTCTTTGTCTGGCCTATGTTTTTAGGAAGTGTAATGTTAAAAAATAAAGTACAAAGTAAACAAGTCAAAGTAAAATTGTATTTTTCTTGTAGAAAACAAAATAGAAATGTGGGTAAAACATAGTTCTGTTATTTTCTCGCTCAATCTCTGCAATGTATAAATTCTAGTCAGCACAGATGTTTGCATTCATCAGTTTTTTCTTCTTCTTCAAGATCAGATTGGTTTTGAACTTGCTAGTGTAAGTGAAGTAAAGGTAAAATAATAAATGTGCCAGTAAATGTGCTCATACCTATGTGTCATATCAACAACAAGTTCAGTCAGCTCATCTGAGGATACTGAAGCCTAGTTGGTGCTGATACACCAGCTGCATATCTCATCAGTTGCCTGAGAATTGATGAACATGCTAGCTCTTCTTGTTTTTGAAAGTAAACACAATTCCAAAACATCAAAGATCTTTTTTATGACAAAAAAAATCTAAACCCGGACAAATAAAAACCCACACTGAATACATTGTAAACATTTGAAAGCAACTGAGTAGATCAGAGTTCTTTTGAAACTTTTTGAGTCGAGTCGTAAACCATGAGCCAAAGAGATAATAGCAGGTCGCCTGCCTCGTCCATGGCAGCTGTCAGCCTTGGCTCGTGGTTCCCTTCTCTGGGTCAGAGGTCATCCAGCTGTGGCCCCTCCCCCCATCTCCATCTCCCCCTGACACAGCAGATGTGGTTGGACCACCATGGTTAGGGCCTGACCACATCTGGCTCTGATTACAGCCAGACAATCCAGCTTTATCAGCTCCATCCACTTTGCTGAGCTCTGCTACACTTATTCTCCCAGAGGTGATGTGTGACACATTCTCAACTCACCAATTCCGGCTTTACAGGGTGATTTATACAGTATTTAAGTCACCTAAAAAGGGCTTATATGCTGTTGAAGTTCTATTTTAGTTTGGATATAACACTTGAACATAATATAAAAAAGTAAAGACTATAACTAATTACATATTTCTTATCTACCTGCATAGTAAATCTTTATGTTCTCTTGCCCTATATTTTCCCTTACTTTCCTCTTAAGGACATGTGATAAATCCCTGCTTGTCAAAGAAAACTAATGACTAATGACTTCATGATAAACTGCTGAACCTTCATCAGTTTGTCACTGTTAGTGAGCCTGTGTTTAAATATTTGCCTGTACTTGAACATGTCC
Source organism: Sander lucioperca (assembly GCF_008315115.2). NCBI lineage: Eukaryota > Metazoa > Chordata > Actinopteri > Perciformes > Percidae > Sander > Sander lucioperca. The sequence continues at coordinate 10,577,146 of NC_050181.1, read as the reverse complement.
GTTCAATTGACGAATTGTGTGATAGCGTCAGCTTTCACACAAAGCATTTTGTTGCTCATTATACTTACACATAAGTATAGTACATACCACCTTTATGTGATCTGGATGAGAAATATGTCACACTTGCAGATTGAAATCCCAACATCCATAAACAGGGGAGTTTGAGAAAGGATTGTGTTGCATACAGGGATCACTGGCTGCAGTTTATTTTCCCAGAGTGCCTTTCCCAATATCTCCACCCCTTTGCCAATGAAATCTCCACAGCCCTTAGTTCCTGTGGTTACATTGGGATATCTCAAATCACTTCAAACAAACAGTTGACAGATAAGATGGAATTCCACATCTATGAAAATATGAACCTGAAATCCAGTCTTCCATGAAAAATCTATGAATAATAAGTGAGGTTCAGAAGCGTAATGCTTGTTTAAAGCATTGAAATACCAGGTCCATGGCAGTGACAGTAGTGCACTTCACATCTCCTACATCCATGAAGCCTGCCTCAATGTTTAACACCATATCTACATTTCATGCCATGTCACATTCATTCCATGTCTCCTGTGGCCCACTGTCCTCATCACATCTTAAGGCTAATAGGACACATTGTCGGGGTGGTTATCACAATGCTTTAAACCCTCTTCTACCCTTCCAACCATCATCACCCACTTTAACCCCACTCAACCCCAATGGCAGCCCAGTGCCTGGGCCACTCTCTGCAGGCTTCCGCATGTCAGGGGTCCCTGCGCAGTCCACTCGCAGGGACACAGGCATGTGCACTAAAGCTGTCACCGCCTCCTACTGCTGCCAGTGCTGGAGGTTATCTTCCTCACAGAAGTCCCAACTGGCCCACTGTGGCTGTTTGATCTTTAATACTACAGAATTACTTTTGTTTCCCCCCACTTGTAACCGTCTGTGAATTGAGATTGGCAAAACGTCTGGCAAGGTATCTGCATTCGTGACAAGAAAACATTCACTATTCCAAAGGTCAAACTTTGATGCACATGGCAACAATGCGGAACAGCCCACAACAAAACATGACAAGAGCTTGGTTACAGTGTTACTGTAATTCTTGCCAAGCCAGACTGCTGATGAGACTCTGGGTTTATGGATCCTATCAGCAAGAGGAGGAAATGGGTGAGGTTTTTTTTGCTCTTGAACTGTGAGAACAAATAAACAGAATGGTAATTAGAGAAGTTCAGTTGTAAATGGCCTCCCACTAACATTTTATTATGAGGTGATAATAGCCCAAAAGGTCTTTCAAATGTATTGGAGTAACATTAGTCATAGTAACAGCAATAGCACACATGTAATGTAATGGTGGTTAAGTTTGAATCACAGGTTAACACAATATCACTTTCTTTAAAGAAATAGTTTGACATTTTGGGAAACAATTTACCCTACAGATATGAGAGTGGTATCAATGTTCTCATCTCAATTTGTCACCAGATAGAGAATAAGCGGATTTCACAAACTGTCAAGTTATTCCTTTGAAGATTAGATAAGGCCATGAAAAGTTTTGCTCCAGCTTTCATGCATATTATTAAGCCAAGCGTTATGTGCCTTTGGTCTATTATCTAACGCTAACATCACTCCATGTGCATTTGCATATGACAAACACCTTAGCTGGGAGAAACTTATGCAGATGGCAGTTCAGGTCTGCGAATCATTCACTCACATGGGACAGCTACAGTGTGAAAGCCAACTTGCACCAAATTGGTAATCAGGGTTTACTGAGACTGAACTCTTTCTCTCTTTTAAAGTGGAAAATCATTCAAATCAGACGTGCTGCCAACTGGCCGAGGAGTTTGCTACTTTTTAAAGGTGTCATCAAAGTGACCCAGTTGGTTAAACTTCCAACATGTGTGAGAGTGTTTTTCTTTCGGGGGAGGAGTGAAGGTCTACGGGACTGCAGGGAGCTAATTAGAAGCTATTCTCTAACTCAGAGCCAAATGGAGCAATTATCTGGCCGAGTGAGTAGATAATTCCCTCCCATTCATCTCCCACTGTCAGGGTCTCACTACCCATCAACCTGTGCTGAGGATTGGATGCTGGGGCCTGTTGACACCTAACCTCTTTGTCCTAGTCTCTACGTCCCTTACTTGTAGTTAACTCCCCGCTGTCTTTTAGCAATAGCCAACATGGTGGATCACCTAGCTGATAATTTCTCCCATGGTTGTCACATACCATTGCCTACCCCCAACAGGATTTATGACTACCACATCTTAGGTTCACCTAATGAGTCTGTTGAACACTGGTGGGAGAGCTGGCGTAAAGGGATGATTAATGCAACAGCATGATAGGTCCCATGCTTGAAACAGAAAAAAAGAAACAGAAACAAATGCAAGGTATGGACTTGCTGATTGAATTAAACACAGGGTTGGCAAAGGGACACAAAGAAAATCTGATTACCTAGAAAAAACAAAAGTTTAGCAGCAGTGCTATGTTTCTACAACATAAGCACACTCTCGCTCTATGCATGACTTACCACAGGTGACCAGTTTATTTTCGTTCAAGTTCAGTATTTTGGAAGGCTATGTGAGAATTGTAGGCTAATATTTTTTACGCACTGGGAGTTAAAGACCTCTGTCCAAAGTTTAACGTTTCATTGCACATCGAAGGTTAGCAAGAAAGTTCATGCTGCTGACAGGAGTTGCCATTTATTATGGTGAGTACCTCACTTATGAGCAACACAAAGAAGGCATCCTTTCAACACGTATTCTGTACTGAAAAGAAGTGTTGGGAAAACAGGACTAAAAGACTTCACTCATGCAGAACTTAAGCATGTGAACGTACAGTTGTTAGTGTGGGTCCTAAAAGTAAAAAAATGAATAAGAGTAGTAAAAGTAAGTAAACATGAATTTTTAAAATGTACTTGGCTTTTTCTTGTTCTTAGTCTCTAAGAGTCCCTCCTCTTAACCCAGGTAATAATAGTTTACAGTGCTGCAGACCACAATTATATTATGCCAGAGTATTTAATTTTCAATATGGGGATCATATTTGCATATGATGTTATGCAAATATTGAATAATGGGAAAAACTAAAAGTCACAGCATCAAATTAAAAGACTAATGGCTGACAAGCACTATTTTCTGAAAATGTCTCAGAATTTTTTTCTGAATAATCTCCTGGGTTTAGTTTCACCATGGTGTGATTTTCCTAGAGCAGAACTCCTTAGCTCACAATAGATTATTTTAAACAGTTTTGGCAAGTTCAAATAATCAAAATAATGCTGTTGACACATTGAAAATGGTTACTATGAGACCATATAATCACACACAAATGTAATTGGGCTCTTAGGATCTTAAGTCACATCCAATTTCTACAATGCCAAGAACTATAGGTAGGCTACCACAGTATGCAGAAACAGGGAAGGGAAATAGGTGATAAAAATATTAACATATTTTCACTTCATGCAGAACTCTGAACCTAACTTACATAGGCTATAGCTAGCTGACATGTGTCAGACATGGCTGTAAATGACTCTTACCAAAGCCAAATACAGCTCATTCAGATATCTTGATGTGAGACTTTAATGGACCTTTTTGAAAATGTTCATGCCCATTTAGGTTTTAAACAGCTTCGCCTATTTTGAAGGCATGTTACGACCACTTCCCAACATGCTAGCTTAATGCGGTTGACACCTGTCTGTGCAGTTTCAGGAGCTTGTCAAACACAGACTTTTTTTTTTCTTTAACAATTATTTTTAAGGGGTGCCAGGAGTTTATAGGGTTTTTGAAAAAAAAACCTATGAAAAAACGAGGTAGAGATGGAGTTACCCTGCCCGGAGGAAGCCCGGGGCCCCCGTCTGGAGCCAGGCCCAGATGGAGGGCCCGTCAGCAAGCGCCTGGTGGCCGGGTTTGCCACGGAGCCCGGCCGGGCACAGCCCGAAAAAGCTACGTGGCACCTCTCTCTCCAACCCATGGGCCCACCACCTGTGGGAGGAACCGCTGGGGTCGGGTGCGCTGCCACATGGGTGGCAGTGAAGGTCAGGGGCCTCGACGGACCAGACGCTGGCTCTGGGGACGTGGAACGTCACCTCTCTGTGTACGTTGGAGTTTACCCCGGTGGACGAGAGGGTCGCCTCCCTACGCCTGCGGGTTGTGGGGGGGAAAACTCTGACTGTTGTTTGTGCGTATGCACCAAACAAGAGCTCGGAGTATTCGGCCTTCTTGGAGACCTTGAATGGAGTCCTGTATGGGGCTCCAGTGGGGGACTCCATAGTTCTGCTGGGGGACTTCAACGCGCACGTGGGAAATGATGGAGACACATGGAGAGGCGTGATTGGGAGGAACGGCCTCCCTGATCTAAACCAGAGTGGTTGTTTGTTGTTGGACTTCTGTGCTAGTCATGGATTGTCTATAACGAACACCATGTTCGAACATAGGGATGCTCATAAGTGTACTTGGTACCAGAGCACCCTAGGCCAAAGGTCAATGATCGATTTTATAATCGTTTCATGTGATCTGAGGCCATATGTTTTGGACACTCAGGTAAAGAGAGGGGCAGAGCTGTCAACTGATCACCATCTGGTGGTGAGTTGGGTCAGAGGGTGTGGGAAGACTCTGGACAGACCTGGTAAGCCCAAACGGGTAGTACGGGTAAATTGGGAACGTCTGGAGGAGGCCCCTCTCCGACAGACTTTCAACTCACACCTCCGGCGTAGCTTTTCGTGCATCCCTGTGGAGGCTGGGGGCATTGAACCTGAGTGGACAATGTTCAAAGTTTCCATTGCTGAAGCTGCGGCGGGGAGCTGTGGTCTTAGGGTCTTACCGGCAATTTCCACTGGATGCGGAACGTCTGCGGAACGTCTCCGGAACGTCGACGGAGTCATTAGGTTTCCATTAAAGTCAATGTGTGTATTTCCACTGACTGCAGAACGTCTGCGTCCCTACTCCGTCCCAGTTCCGTCAGTCCGCAGCCCTCCGGAGCAGATACGCAGAGTTTCTATTTTTGACGGACGACGGAGAGCTCCGCAGCAATTCAGCACAATTCAGATTGTGCGGGTCAGGAAGTCGAGCACAGAAACAAAATAAAACATCCGGATACTTTTCAAAATAAAATACACCGTGCTCACGGCAGGTCATATTTCCCTGCACTACACCTTGAAAACACAGCACAGAGTTGTTTCCCCTCTACTCCTCTGGATGGAAACAAACTGTTGTTGGTTTTGTGGTTCTGTTTATAGAAACTACATCCTGTTATATCGCACGAACATACGTGAATTCGCGAGATCTCGTGGTCGGCTGGCCGCAGCCGTTACGCAACAAATCCGGACCTGGTGGGTATTGACGGACGGCGGAGCACGCAACCGTTCCGCAGCGGAGCCGGTCCGCAGACGTTCCGCATCCTGTGGAAATCCACGGTTAGGTGCCTCAAGGGGCGGTAACCCACGAACACCGTGGTGGACACCGGTGGTCAGGGAAGCCGTCCGACTGAAGAAGGAGCCTTTCCGGGATATGTTATCCCAGAGGACTCCGGAGGCAGTTGCAAGGTACCGAAGGGCCCGAAGGGCTGCAGCCTCTGCCGTGAAAGAGGCAAAGCAGCGGGTGTAGGAGGAGTTCGGAGAAGACATGGAGAAGTACTTTCGGTCAGCACCAAGGTGCTTCTGGAAAACCGTTCGCCACCTCAGGAGGGGGAAGCGGGGAACCATCCAAGCTGTGTACAGTAAGGATGGGACGCTGTTGACCTCAACTGAGGAGGTAATAGGGCGGTGGAAGGAGCACTTTGAGGAACTCCTAAATCCGACTAATACGATGCCTCTATGATAGAGGCAGAGCTGGAGGATGATGGGGGATTGTCGTCAATTTCCCTGGTGGAAGTTGCTGAGGTAGTTAAACAACTCCACAGTGGCAAAGCCCCAGGGATTGATGAGATCCGTCCAGAAATGCTTAAAGCTCTGGGTGTGGAGGGGTTGTCACGCCTCTTCAACATTGCGTGGAAGTCGGGGACGGTCCCTAAGGAGTGGCAGACCGGGGTGGTGGTTCCCCTTTTCAAAAAGGGGGACCAGAGGGTGTGTGCCAATTACAGGGGTATCACACTTCTCAGCCTCCCCGGTAAAGTCTACTCCAAGGTGCTGGAAAGGAGGGTTCGGTCGATAGTCGAACCTCAGGTTGAAGAGGAACAATGCGGATTCCGTCCTGGTCGTGGAACAACGGACCAGATCTTTACTCTCGCAAGGATCCTGGAGGGAGCCTGGGAGTATGCCCAACATGTGCTTTGTGGATCTGGAGAAGGCGTATGACCAGGTCCCCCGGGAGATACTGTGGGAGGTGCTGCGGGAGTATGGGGTGAGGGGGTCTTCTCAGGGCCATCCAATCTCTGTACGACCAAAGCGAGAGCTGTGTCCGGGTTCTCGGCAGTAAGTCGGACTCGTTTCAGGTGAGAGTTGGCCTCCGCCAGGGCTGCACTCTGTCACCAATCCTGTTTGTAGTATTTATGGACAGGATATCGAGGCGTAATCGGGGTGGAGAGGGGTTGCAGTTTGGTGAGCTGGGGATCTCATCGCTGCTTTTTGCGGATGATGTGCTCCAGATGGCATCGTCGGCCTGTGACCTTCAGCACTCACTGGATCGGTTCGCAGCCGAGTGTGAAGCGGCTGGGATGAGGATCAGCACCTCTAAATCTGAGGCCATGGTTCTCAGCAGGAAACCGATGGAGTGCCTTCTCCAGGTAGGGAATGAGTCTTTACCCCAAGTGAAGGAGTTCAAGTACCTTGGGGTATTGTTCGCGAGTGAGGGGACAATGGAGCGGGAGATTGGTCGGAGAATCGGCGCAGCGGGTGCGGTATTACACTCAATTTATCGCACCGTTGTGACGAAAAGAGAGCTGAGCCAGAAGGCAAAGCTCTCAATCTACCGGTCAGTTTTCGTTCCTACACTCACCTATGGTCATGAAGGCTGGGTCATGACCGAAAGAACGAGATCCAGGGTACAAGCGGCCGAAATGGGTTTCCTCAGGAGGGTGGCTGGCGTCTCCCTTAGAGATAGGGTGAGAAGCTCAGTCATCTGTGAGGAGCTCGGAGTAGAGCCGCTGCTCCTTCACGTCGAAAGGAGCCAGTTGAGGTGGTTCGGGCATCTGGTAAGGATGCCCCCTGGGCGCCTCCCTAGGGAGGTGTTCCAGGCACGTCCAGCTGGGAGGAGGCCTCGGGGAAGACCCAGGACTAGGTGGAGGGATTATATCTCCAACCTGGCCAGGGAACGCCTCGGGATCCCCCAGTCGGAGCTGGTTAATGTGGCTCGGGAAAGGGAAGTTTGGGGTCCCCTGCTGGAGCTGCTACCCCCGCGACCCGTTACCGGATAAGCGGAAGAAGATGGATGGATGGATGGATGGCCAGGAGTTTATGGGTGCTTCATCATCCCTAAAAAGGACTTAAATCACCCCTGTGTGTTAGAGTGGGGATTCAAGAGGTGGCGCGATTGCAAAGAAAGTCAATGGAAAGACCCAAGTGGACACAAACAGGTGAAGAACATAAGTGAAAATTTTGCACTTATCCTGATGCTATGAGACAAGAGGAAATAGAGTAATTTGAGGTAAATTACAGAATAAGGTTCCTGGTAAGTTTGAGTTTTATACAAATTTGTGTCACACAAACATAGGCATACTCTGCACATACACAGTTGGCAGGTACGTTGCTAGCTAGCTACAGCCAGCTAAATCTATACTGTTAACATACAGTAGCTGTTTGTGGTCAACAAAAATGGGCTGCACAAATTGTAAAGTGGCCAAAGTTATGCAAACAAAGCATGTCAAAACACTTTGTGCAATTTATTCAGAAAAAAATAATAATGAAATAACAACTTGTGTATACAAGGTTTGTGCAAGATAGAGATTTATACCAGCTTGAATTTTATATCATAATAGAACCGATGGCATCCTTAGTTTTCGGATTTTTTCTCACACATCTGCAAAAGCAAGACAGATTTTGGTCAAGCCTCCGTGTCTCCAGTGGAATCAGGTTAATAGAGGCCATATCTCTAGCCTCCGCCACCAGAGAGGGGTCACTGAGGCGAAGGGAGATTTAGGAATGTCTGGGCGCCACTAATGAAATATTTAATCACTGAAGATGGAGAGAGCTCAGAAGATAGCACCAGGCCTCCCCTGTCCTCCCACCTCCAGAAATACAAGCCCCATCACACCTGAGTAATCTGTGCTCTCAGATCTGTTGCATGAGAGAACTTCTCACTTCACAGCCAAATGTTTGTGTGACAGAGCCACTTTTGAAGGCCTCACTTTCTCCGTCGTCCTCTACCGTTTTCGCTCCCTCCCTTCCTTCTCTTGCAGCTGAGGTAAGAAGACGGGGTGAGAGGAGAGGGGCTGACGCATCCACATGACCTTGGAATTAGTAGAGCTCCAGGGACACAGCTTGCTGGGTGGGACTGCATTGGCAGCTGCTGGATTTTTTCTCTCCCGGGTGTATAAGATTAATGCGTGTATTGGGGTTTGGGGGTGCTGAGGTAGTGGGGGGCTTTTGGGGTATGTGCAGTTAGAGTAAAAATGATTCACGACAGGTTTGCACACTGTGAGGGACTCATGCAGGACATTCTACAATGGGACAATAACTTGCTATGAGGCAAATGTCAGGAAATATTACTAAGTGCAAGCTCCAAAGTCTGTAGTGAATTGCAATAGCAAATTTCCCATTCATCTATCTAATAGAGCGAGACGTATCTGTATGTGTGCGTGTGTGTCCGTGTTTAGGGGTGTGTTTGGGGCGAAGATAACCTGCTTTTTAAGATGTCTAAAGGGATCATAATTGAAATGTTTACCAAGTATATCTCAAGGTTCAAGGTTCAATTTATTCACAAAAGTTAAAGGACAAGTACAATCATAACACATAATGCAGATATGTGAAATGGGACACCCTGGTAAGCTATTGGAAGCTTGTGTAAAGAGGCCCAGTCACTAGGAAATAATACACATTATAAATACAATCATCTTGTTTGGATAAAATAAAATAAACATGTATTATACAGTAACATTTACAACCTACACAAAAAGAAAAAGAAAAGAGAAACCATAACTACCCTAATCCTACTTAAGTGGTCCCAACACATTTAGTCCATCAATATTAAGTATTGGTCAAATATAAGATGCAATAAGCAAACAACAAAACAGGTAAGGATAGCAGTAGAAAAAAGTAAATAAAGAAAAATAAATGAATTCAGAGTCACTATTTAAAAGTCCCCAGCCGTTTAGAGTAGGCTATTCAAACTTTTAACATATTTTTGTAGTAACTGTTGTCTTAGTCTTTTTTTAAACACAGACACAGACAAATACATTCCAAACCTGTGGTCCTCTGCACACCACACTGAAGCTTGTGCATTTCAGTTTCCGTTTTTTTTTTACCATTAATAAGATGCTTTTTCCTTGTCCTATATGCATGCGAGGGAGAATAGATTGGAATGAGGTCACAAAGTCTGTCGTTAAGCATATTTACAACATTATACATTATACAGGCATTGTAAAGGATATGACATTCAGCAAGATTCAGAAGACTGTAGCTGTGGAAAAGAGGGTCAGTGGGAGCATTTACCTTATCTCTTGGTCTAGATGCTGTTTTGTTCTAAATGTCAGCAGTGGATATACAGTGCATTTTGGATTGTATGACCCTTGCATCACACTGCTATACAGGACCTGTGTACTGCTTCCTGTTAGACCACACACACACCAAACATTCTGGAGACAGAGACATTTCCCCTTTTCTCTTCTTGTGTATTATTTTCCTTGAGGTAGAACAGTGATCCATCCACATTTTGCATGATTCAGCCCATTTACTACAAATCACAAGTAATCTGCAAACTATGATGTAATATTCCTCATTGTTGTATGTAGGCTATTTATCTAACTTTTTTGGTAAGTTTTCCATCCATTTATTTATGAAACCCGATTAGTTGACACTTGAAACCCTTCAGTTTCATGCAAGGAGATTTCTTTACAGGGTTAATATGATGGATCAACTGCATGTAGCAAGCTTCGAGAATCTGCTTACAACTCATGTATTATTTAAAAAATTGTCCACAGGAACATAAGTTATACATGATTTGCAATTGCAATTAAGGATTTAAAACTTGCAAAAACACTGACATAGTCCTTTAAAAGGACAGCAAATCAAGCAGTTAACATCATAGGTTTTGATTGGGCAACTGTGAATTTTTTACTAATGAATTTAGCACCTACTCTACCAAGAAGTTAGGTGTACCATGTGTTACTTGATGCTCCAGTAACAAATTTTCAGCCTTTTCCCCAGAGTTCACCACTATAGGAGGCACCTTTACCTTTGGCGCCACCACAGTAGCACTTGAAAATGGAGCTTCCAGACCTCAGTGTAGCTCAGCTGCTCAGGCAATCAGTGCTCTTTTTTTTGTTTATGAGTGAGTGTGACTGTGTGCACACGTGTGTTTGTTTGTACACTGTGAGTATGTGTAGTGTGCGGTGTGTGAACATGATGCATATAACATATTAGTGTGACATAAATCCCATGGCCTCAGGTCCTAAGTGTCACCAACACGGGAAAATAAATACTGGAAATAAAGGTGCGGGCTGACTGACGTGTCATCCGCTGTTTGACTTCTGTATGTGTACTCATGCCACATATATCTATTTATCCAACAGTATTTTGATTAGGTGAACAAATGTAGGAAGATAAATGCTGAAACAGTTGAGTCCGTCGCATAAGATGTATATTTATCCTGGCACTGTGGAGTACTTTTGTAACATTAATCCTGTGGCTTTTCATGTGTAAACAGCATTTGAGATTATGTAAAAACATTTTAGGATTATGTAAAGGAACAATTAGTCAGCAAAGCTGCTGGCTGTGCTGCATGCACAGAAACAGCTCAAAGAGCTGTACTCAACAAGCCCTTTCATCTGGTATTAATTGAGACATTTCATTTAATTTTCTTTTCTAGCATGTAAGTTTGTCTATCTTTCTGGCAGGTGTTGACAAAGGAAAGCTACTACACATTCTGACAAAGCCATCATGTCTACCTTGCTCCATTCAGCGATTCACTCCTTTTATTCCACAATTTCTCTCTCTCTCTCTTATTTGAATTCCCACTGACCTCATGACGTAGTGTGGAATCAAGGTATTAATCGGGACTTAGGACCAGCTATTCCCAGCCTCTCATGTTGGGAGTGCCTACAAAGGTGCCAGAGCAGACCAAATCCTGGCTTCATTTCTCCATATGAACTCATTTCCTTGTGGTGGTTCTCGAGTTCATGGTAATGTAACCTGAGGAGAGCATGGACTGAGGGCCTCCAGGGGATGAAAGCATCCAAAAAGCCTGAGAATTAACCCCTCGGGTCAACTGCATTATCCACCTCTATTTATAGTTAAACTTTAATTTTTACCGGGTGAAAAAAGGCAAAAAAACAGGATTACAGGGGTCACAGCAAGAGATTTGCAGTTAATTAAATCAATCGCAGAGATTGACAAAATCTGTGTCTTTTTCCCTTCAATATTCTATCCACTTAGTGACATCTTAATTAGATTACATGACTAAATTTCACAATCAAGTTTTGTAAGAGTGCCCAGGGTCTTTTTCCTTTTTGTTTCTAAAAGCTGATTTATACTATAAATCTCCCATTTTAAATAAGAGAAAAATGTGTTTCGTCAAGAGTTTGATGCTGGGTATTTTATGTTAATATTGGTTCATGATTAATTGATCAGTTGCCCCCTCACACTTACTCTCATATTTGCTGATTGGTCGTGAGGTAAAACAACTTCTTCAGAACAGATTCCCACTGAACAGAAAAGTCCTTTTAAACCTTAGTGGGGCTTTTCGTTTAGACACACCAAAAGCTCCTTAGTATTCTGTAGAAAACAATTATACATGGTTTGTCTAGCCATCAAAAAATTGCTACTGATGGCAGCTTTGCTGCGGAGGAACGTTGACAACAGTGTAAGCTATAAACAGCCACATCGTAGGAAATTCACTGAAATATCTTGACAGCTATTCCGGAATAATAAACATATCTCAAAACGTTCCGTTTTTAATTGTTCCTGTAAATTCTTTTCAACTCCCAGTCAGTTCTCTTTGGCAGGAAGTAGAGCAGTCTGGCCAGCTATATTTACTCAAATCTCAGAATAGTCAGTTACAGTGATCCTATTATCAGTTTTGTTAAATGTATTTGATACAAGGACAAGTACAAGTGTGTGGATGATTGAACTAAATACAAACGGAAGTAAAGATGGAAACTGGTATGTTTGTGTTTGTTTATGTAGACCCGATCAATGCTTGCTAAGGTTTCTTTGTGCGATCAATCTAAATATCTCATTTAATCATAATTTAATCATTACAAACTGTCATTGTGTAGACTGAAACCTCATACAACATATTAAGCATCACAAAGTAGTGCATACTTTAATGCACATGCACTTATATTTTCACAATAGATATTTAACAAATATCTTAAATCTTAAGGCAATCATCCAATAACCAGATCTTTGATTGTTGATTGGCAATTAATCAGGTGTTGTGATCCTCCACAAACTGAAGTCAAACGACAGCAATTCTAAAATTATTTGGGGCAACCAATTTGGGGATAAAATCAGGCTTACTATATACAATACGGTCTCTGGCTAGATTAAGGTGTATAGCTTGAGTTTAGCAATCGTACAAAGATGAATTACTGACTTGTCATAGCAAGAAAAGCACAAGTCTAATCAATAACATTTATTATGGTCGTGTTTCATTAAGGTGTACCAGTAGGCCTTGCTAGAGAGCCAGTATGGCACAACCACATAAAACACAGCCATTATTAATGTTATTAGTTACACCTGCGGGTCAAACTGTGAAAAGCTGCACTGGTTGTAGGGGAGAAAGGACTGCGTCCTATTTGGGATAGTACCCAATATAATGGATGGTTTATTGAATAGAAAATAAAGACCATGTGACACTTTAAACGAGAAGATAGATGATCATCTGTTTGAGCATGATAATGACCAAGTGGTAATTGCTCCAACAGTACGGTCTTCTGCTTGTATTGCTCCCATACACCCCACCCATCTCTCTTACTGCAGTTTGCAGCTGCCCCCTCAACCCCATAGTAATGTAAACCCCTGCCCTGAGCACAAAGGGAGCCTGTGTGAGGTGTTCACCTACCCCTACCCCCAGCATCAACCTTTCTGCTCCCAACCCCAGCCAGGCTCTCTTCCCCAGTGTGGCTGATGTGCTCCATTTGCTGGTTGATGGACTGAGCGGGACAAGGCAAAAGTTCACACACCTTTCCTGTTCACATGGCAGGGAGGCTGGCTTGACCCTGCTGGGCTTGCTCAGGGGCCACCTCCCATGTGCCACTGCTGGCTGCTGGCCGCCCTCCTCTTTGTACTACAATTTGTCCCCTTATTTAGGGCCAGCCCTGCCTCTGTTGTGCTAATGCCATAACTGCTCTCAACTGTGTTGGATCTGCCATTTCCTTGCAAGGGATGGAGAGAGGAGGGGATGTAGGGGGAGGTAAAGTGAAGAATTTCTTTGTAAGGTCAATAGTTACTACTATACAAGCACACAATGAACATACTATGGTTTAGCTAATAAAACCAATTTTGCTAAGACAAAAATACTTGTGTGCTTGTTATTTTTCTTTAATACCTGCACCACAACATCCTGTTATAAAGTTGTGGATTGCACTTTGCAGAGGCCACAGCTTTCAGGAGTAATTTTGTCCACATGCACAATGCATGCATCTGATAGAAAAGCGTGTGTTTGTGTCTTTAATCAGTATGTACTCAGCATGTCTTGGTGAGAGGCTGCAGCAAGCAAAACAAATGGCAGAGCCACCATGCTTCCTCTTTTCCCACAATTCAGCTGTCTCAGTGAAAACGATCTGCCAGTGACTGAGTACAATTTGGCATCCCCGCCCCCTTTCACCACCACCTTCCCTCGGCACACAGACACCCACCCTCTGACCCCCACACATGCGCGCCGCCCTCACTTACGCCCCTCGTGAACACGCTTCACTTCAGCCCAGAGGAATTCATTTTCTAATTTTCCTTGACTGAGAAAACAATACACATGCCTTAACAATGTTGACATCTGTAATGCCTTAAAACATAGTAGTAATGGAGCTTTGATTGGTAGTAAGTGGATACAGGATTACAAACACACATAGGGAGCATTTCCACTGTACTGTAGTCTTTATGACCTCCTATGACCAAATATATTAGAGGTAGACTAAAGTGAAAAAAGGAAAAGTACTCCGATTATTTTAATCATTTAACAAAAACTTGTTGATGTTAAAATAGGATGGAACAATGGGGATTGCAATGATGATTGGAGATAACAATGTGTTTGTGAAGGTATAATATAATCCCAAATGTACCTTTCACACAAAAAAAATGTCATGGTACCTGAAGAACCAAACATTGTAACAAACATGTAACATGTGTTGTTGTTAGAATTGGATTTCTAATTTCACAGTCTTGTGCATTCTCTGTTTGTGGTTATACAATAACTATGCAGTAACACATTTAGACTTTATATGTGATTTATTTCTTTTGCAATGAAGGTCAAACGGGCCTGGCACACATGACTGAGGACTCAATCTCAGGACACACACAAACTAGGCTAACAAATCTGAGCTGGATGACTGAATGGATGATCATTGTATGATGGGATGAGATTATTTTACAAAGTATTGTTCACGCATTAAATTGTAGTTAATAAACATCAACTGCTGGCAGCCCACTTCATTTGAAGCATTTTATCGTCCTTTAGTAGTGATTTGGTTTACAGATGTCAAAGTGGTAAAAGTCAGAAGATAGCAGACTTAAACAGGGGACACAGATTGATTCGATTTTTTTCTACTACTGCTATGTCATTAATGCTATGCATTTTCCTTCCAACAAATGATTATTCAGATTTTGGTATTTTAATCTTCAATTTGTGTTTGACACATTTCTAATATATGCGTTTGTTTCCAAAACTGACCAACCTTATATAACAGTATAAAACCTTATAATGAGAATTTTGTTTAATGATTAACAGCCAAATTTAAATGGAATATGGAGACCATTTGTCATTTTATATCATATCGTTTGTCACGTGTTGTGTTTGCAGCCAAAAGTGACTGACATGATTTTCTAATTCTGTTTTATAAATAAAACACAATTCTTATATTACATTATAAACATCCATTTGGTAGACCTAATTTATTGACTCTCTAAAATGGTTACAATATTTTTAATCTAGTTGTGGATTAAAAAACTGTTACATGTTGTCCTACAGCTGCAAGTGTGTGTGTGTGTGTGTGTGTGTGTGTGTGTGTGTTTATTCTTCACAGTTTGTTGACTGGATCATTTTCACTTTATTCCTCCTTTTCAGGAGCTTCCTTTGCCACAAGTTTCATATTCTCATTCTCTGCAGGGCTGTGATCCAAAAAGAAATCAAGCGCCTCATTCACAGTTTGTCGCTCGCTCATTGTGGTGCTACCACAGAATGACATGTGAGCAAAATGTGTAGGCCAAAGTTATGAGAACTCATCATAACTGATCAGTGTAGTAACATATCATGTTAGTTGGATGAGATCTGGTTAGCATTCACCCTTGTGTTCATTTTAATGTTATCTTTCAAAAGAAAGGTCAATGGCATTTTAAATTTAGTATATTCAAACACTGCACTTGGGTAACCTTTATGTAAACAACCAAACTCATTTCTATCACGGTCATAGTTAAAATTGCATAGAGGACTAAGTTGCTGCATGTGCATGTGACGAAAGAGATTGCCTCAAATCAAATGAGGCGTGTGCATGATGCAAATTATTTTGCAGACTAATGCCATTCTGTCCTTTTGCTATCCTTAATAAAATTTAATGAAATCTGCAGATGCTGGAATTTACAGTATTGCATAATGTAAAATAATGTTTTTTTTTATAAACTGCAACAATTATCTTGTACTAAAGTACAGGAAGGTAGCGAAAGCATAGATGTCCTATTCAGTCTACTATGATGGAAGTCACCGATCTAAGGTTACATTCTTCAGGCCTCCCATGACAGGTCCTTGTCTGACAGCACTCATTAACCAGTTTGTCTCCCATGAACACCTCTGTCTGTTATAAAAGCTAATTGTTAGCCAAGTTAACGGCAGCAGCAACTTCCCTTCCTCAGGCGGCTGATTTATAGCGGCCCACATTTTAGCTTGAGACAATTCACACCAGTGCACTTGTCACATTCCATATAATAAAGAGTTAGTGGTGGTAATACTTTGACACTTTCATTGCTATGCCACTCCATGCAATACATAAATTAAACATAGTTAAACATCAAATAAATATACTATTTTTTGTTTCTCAAGTAGTCAAGAGTTGCTCCTTTCCTTTCTATTACTCAAACTCTAGGTAGGCTATAGGTTTGGAAGAAACCAAACCACATTAAGACTAAAGTTAGCAAGCAGAGGTATATTTGCACATGTGTTATTAACATACCTGTTGGGGGTAATAGTTTATCAATTGCTGATAACACAGACTAATAAGTGTGGTCGTAATTTCTCAATTGCAGAAATGGACCAAACATTTGCTGTGATCTCACTAAAGCTGTGAATGTTCAATTCAGGCTTAATTCATCGATTTTTGACTTTCTTGCTGAGAGTGGTATTAATCTTCTCAACTAACTCTTGGCAAGACAGCGAAAAAGTCGATGTCCCAAAATGTTGACGAATGTCAACGAACCTCAAGTTTAAAGGTGATGCCTGGAAAAATAGGCCAAAAGTCATGTAGTCATTTTATCGTCTAGTAAGTTCTATTTATTTGCATAGGCATGTCACAAACCACTCACAAACCATACACACAAAACACTTTCTGGAGTAACGATATGAGAATTCTGTGTGACCCTTGAGAGATGACATGTCTCCCATGTCCACGATTCCCTGACCTCATCATGTCCCACCATTTATGTGTTACCATGAAATCATCTGTTTCTGGCAAACAAGCTGCTGAGTGACTTACGCCCGGCTCAGCAGCCCGGAGGCGGCAAGAAAGGCAGTCCAATCCTGGAGACAGGCTAGTTCTAGCTCAGCGGCCCACACACCAAAAAAATACCCCTTCAATCATTCCCATGGTTCTTATTCTGGGCAGCAAGCATGGTGTCTACAGTTTCCCAGGCCCCTCCTAAAAAATGACACATTCTCAGACCAGATGCTTCAGACAGCCAGTACAGAGCTGTGATTATTAGCAGGGCTCTCTTTTTCTGTCCGAGAGAGGGGGCAGGCTATTTTTAACCCACGATGAAAGTTTGAATATCCTTCCACCCCTTGAACACACCAACAACCGCTGCCAGATATTGCAGGGTTTCAGCCTGGACAAGGGGTGTCTGGAGGGCATGGCTCCCATTCAGAGCAGCAAGACAGCACTGTGTCGTTACTGGCAATGCTACATTTACTTTCTCTCAGTTGAATGTTAAAGAGGGATATTGATGAGTGATTGAGAACGCTGTAACACCGGTCTGGAGCTTTGTGAAGGCTTGTGACTGCCTTCTTGTTCCTTTGTTAGCCGGCGGTGATTGCCAGTGACATTCCAAGCTATACTTCCCATACATTCCTTCATGTTTGGAGGGGGTTTCTGCAGTGTGGGCTGTCAAGAGTGAGATGCGGATGACAAGCTGGGATCGAGAGTAGAATGAGGGCTGTCAAAGCTCCACTGCATTAGATCTGATGAAGAAAGACAAACGCTTACACACAGGACAAAATAACGCCTGGTGCACAGAGCAGGCAGGATTCATTGTTTTTGGTGCTCAAACTCACTTTGAATGGGGAAACCAAAACAATAATGTTGTTGTGCGATTCTGCTCTGCCTCTCTGATCTGCTGTTCTACTTACAGTTGCTAGTCGTCATGAAAGCAGATGATGTTGCACACATGTACTGTAGCATAAGGAATACTTGTTTGCAAACAACTATATTAGTGTGAGAGTGTTCAAGCTCAAATTTTCACCATATTTCTGATTTTACAACACTGATCAGACACAGCTTTAAAATCCTTTGAGTCCTGTGTGCTTTCTGTACAGTAGGGGGAGTGATGGGGATTTAGTTGTAAGGTCAGACACAATTACAGTGCATCAATTGAGTCAAAATGGACTGTGTCTAGAGATCCTGGCTGCAGTACAAGGGGTGCACAGTTCACACAGTATGTCTGTGCCACATTAGTTTCTGTGAACACTTAGTGAAATAAGTATTTGTAAAAGAAAGGCCATTGATGGTCATTGTAATTCCCATGGATATAGACTAAAAATTATAAATGTTTAGTCTCTATCCATCTAATAAATACATTATCTCAAAGAAACAAAAAGAAAGACTGAAAGCAGCAAACAGATCTCAGGCAGAGGCAGCCATAAGTCCAGAGCCCAGCGCCAGTATCAGCTGAGTGAGCGTATTTGTCAGAATCTCAACCACCACCACAGCTGCCAAATACTGTTAGATCAGCTGTGTGCACACATATATTTCCTATGAACCGTGCCTCATTAACAAATACAGGTACAGATTATGCAAATTGTTTTTGCATGCACATGTAAACGATAAACCTGACATGTTATATCGTTATAACGATGGCTCTCTGCCAAACAGCTAGTAAGAATTCCTCCTGCTCCTCAGACTTCTGCAGGCGCCAGCCACCACTGCACTGGAAATGACTTAGCCAAGGGGAGGAGAGGAGCAAAAGACTATTTTAGGAGTTTGCATAAAATATTGAATAAATAATGAGAGGAATGAGTTTCCATAGTTCAGTGTGAGTTTATGAGACACTTACAACGCCTGAGATTGCAGAAGGGCTGGAAAATGTATGTTATATATAGAGATTTTGAGTGTTTTTGTGCATTCATTGTTCTGAAAGGGGGGTAAATGGAAAGAACATGCTAAGTTCTGTCATTCTTCTTCTCTCTAAGGCTCTTTCCCTCATCTCTCCATCTCTCAAGGGGCGGAAGGTCTCAGAGTTTCTCAGGAATGTTGACTTCTCTGTGCCTCGGTCCCCTGGGGGACATTGGTAGGGGTCTTGACCCTTCTCCTCCTGTATCCCTGGAGCTTATCAGCTAACTAAGTTAGCATAAGATAACGCTCTGCTCCTGGTCCCCCATTGCAGCCTCTTCCCTATACATTACCTTGACAACAATGTATGTTTACCCCTCTTTTGTCGGCTACTCACAATCACAAGCAAGCTCAAATGCTGTTTTTTTTTGTTTTTTTTAAACAGAATTATGACCCTGAAGTCCGAAAAAAAATCTTTTGATCACGTGACCAAAAGTAATTATTTTATTGTTTGGCTTTGTTTTTTTCAGCATCCGTAGTTCATAGAAATCAAACCAGCTGCGGGGAAAAAAACTAAAACTTTTAATGTCCTTCAAAGCCTATAAAACCTGAAAAAAAAAATAAAAAAAATATTGACTAGCTTTTCATTTCCTTATTGAATGGAATAACTGAGTGCTCGGATGAACAGAATTTTGACATTGACATCCAAGAAAATCATGTGAGCAAAAGTCATCATTTTATTGATTGGCCTGTTTTTATCGGCATCAGAAATTTTCAGAAATCAAAAGAGCTGCAGGAAAAAAAACCTGCACTGTGAAATACAAAAGTTTCAGATTAGCTGTGGCCTCATAGAGTTAGATGGGCTGGAATTTTTTAACTGACATGCGGTATACTTGCATGATTTATTGGCACAAATTATTGGGGATTGGTCTGAAAAGAATTTAAGACATAAAATGTGAAAAAGTGAAGGGGTCTGAATATACTTTCTGAATGCACTGTAATTGTCTACTCGTTATTAGAACTTCAAACATTTCATTGTCACCTTTAAAACAGAAATCTTAAATGGAAAGCAGACTGATAATATAGCCACTGGCCATTAGAGCTGAATGGCTGACCCATGCTGTGACCTGCCCATGTCATGCAGACAATATTTATCAGGACCATGAGTTGAAGATGACTGAACTGCCTCCTGTTTGTTGTCTATTTTCTCAAGCCTTTCTTATTTCCCTGTAAGGTCAGTAACCCTGCAATTTTCTCCCACACACTGGTGAGTATTGCCTGGCTATAGCACTGGTCCACCTCTTGTTCTCTTCACCCCTCACATTGCCTGGGGTGCTGCTTGAACTTAGGGACACACTTCGTCCCTCAGTGGGAGAACTTGGAACCAAGAGGAAATGGGCTTTTTCCCAAGGTTTGGACAGACAATACTAGAGAAAACATGAGGATTGGCTTAAAACAGGACGCATGGAGATTAGAGGGGCTAAAAAGAAATCGACAAATGCTGTTTAAAAAGGGTGTCACTGCAGAGAAGACGTTAGTTAAAGAATGTGAGTGCATGGACATGGTGACTTGTAAATAGCTTGAGGGTAGAGTTGCTCGATTAGAAGGTCAAAGAGCTTCAAATAAGAGAGGCATCTATGAACTTCTAACCTGAAATCTGGATTTGGTTATTTTGTTACAAGTTCTTCTGCCATAGTTTCTCAGTGTACCCTTGTTGTGTCACGCTAAATATGAAACCACAAAATACTGGCTATTATTTATTATTTACGATTTCCATACTGGAACTGAAAACAAAGGAAATGGACAAGTCCATACCTTGTTTAAAATGAACCGCACAATTTTTCCTGCCCCTCACTCGATCCATTTAATGCTTGTCTCTTAAATATACTAGCGGCATACAGACGGATATTACTCATAAATCCAGCCACTGCCAAGTCCTGGTCTGAGGGCCATTAAGCTGTTCAAAGTCAGCCATTCATATTTCTGCTGGATCGCCTTTTGTCTATTTTAAATATTCCCCTGAATTTTTTTAATGAAATATAGCCATGGTAACAGAATGCACTGCATCATACCTTAACATACTAAAATAGGCATACTAGGCATCATTCAACACCTTCATTTTTTTCCCAGCAGATATAGCCTGCTATTTTTGACTTTTGAACAATTTGAATTAGAGATTTACAAAAAACATTTTGATCAACCTCCCGTGGAATTAATTCTACTAACTCCAGGCGTTGGCTGCTCCAATTTTAAAAAAAAGTACTCATAGCAGAGTATAGATGTGTTTAGACAGAAAGCGCAGCAAATTTTCGCCTTGCATCATTTGCACAGATTTGACTCCTGCACTATTGATTGATTGATTGAAATTGTTTATTTTGAATGTGTATAGAACAGAAACAGCGTACAAGAAATAATAATTAAAACAATTTGTGGTCATTAGCCCTAAAGAAATAAAATGTGCAGTTGTTTATCCGGCAGAATTGTAGAACTCATGAGCCAGTTCTGGTGCAAGGTATTTGGTCATAGAAATAGTTTAAGGATTTTTTTGCAGTCCCAAATATGCTGAATGAAACTTCCAGGTATAACTGAAGCATTGAAACCATGGTTGCTCTTCATCATGAATATGTATGTATTCTATTTAGTGGCACTAATTCTATATAATCTGTTATATGAATTTGATGTTTCACTGGACAACCCGAGTGTGTGATTGGCTACTGACAACAAGTGATCTAGCTTAAATTTAAGAATGCATGTTGGCCCACCAGTTTTGGTTTTAAAGGTGGAATTCATAAAGTAAACATGTCGTTGGTTCCAGTTTTGCACATACCTCCAAAATTTCATGCATAAAGCAGTAGCATACATGTTCATTTCATAAGCAATCATATACATGTACATCTCAAGACCATGAGGCTGCAGGTGTAATCTCTGAACCAGGGGATTTCACTCAGCCATCCCTCCATCTGATCAAGGCTAATCAGTGAAATCAGCTGTTGTCAGTGGTAAAAAAAACAAACAGTTGGGACTCAAGGTCACACTGTTGCATATCCTGAAGTCTTCTTCAGCAGTCACCATCATACCCTCTGAAGAATGATGAGTTTGCAAAAACATAGCTTCTCTCAGCATTTAAACTCCTTTTTGCTGCTTTGAATTACCAAACTGTGACACATTGCAGTGGAAGTTCAATAAAGGAGTGACTGAAACTAGCTTTTCTGTGTCCCTGTGTAGAAAAGCCCCTTGGGGGTGCTTTACCCTGGAAGACTCTTTATATGAGAGGCCGGGGAGTCATGCACGCAGATGGAGTTACACCAGGCCCCTGTGACCTCGGAGTCACAGGACTAAATGCAAAAGTGACAATGTGGATAATTGCCTGCTAAAGATAATGGACTGCTGATTGAGATCAATGACTTTCCCAAACACAGAAGGGGTGTAAAACTAGTACTGAGTGAATCCAAGGCTAAAATGTGTAGAAGCACTGAACAATAGGCGGCTTGAAGTAATGGAGATGCTCTGTTGATCCGAAATGTGTAGAGAGACAGCTTTCTAAACCGATGTCACTCACAGCAAACGCACATTCACACCCTCACGCTTGAGAGCTTACAAACAAGGAGACAGGCATGCACACACATGCACATTCACAAATACTACAGACAAGTGGTACATGCAGGAATACTGTATAATCTAAGGCTTGATCTTGCTGTATATGCAATTTAGGTTTTTATAAGAAACGGAACCAGTGTCTCAGGAACCCAGATGTGTCCCAGTGGAAAGATTAAACAATGGCTCTGTGTTGGCTCAATGTTATTCAAAATAAAAGAGCCTTTGCACAAACTGAGATATGCACCCAACAATATATTTATTTGGATTTGATCTACCTTTTGAAATCTATGTATGACACCCCATAATGTGAATGGAAAAACTCTATATTTCTGGAGACTCAAATGTGTTTCATCCATGACAAACGCCGTGAAAAACCATGACAAAGTCAGTGGAAAACAAGTGTGAAGTTGAAATAATTTGAACTGTAAGTGCAGCGATAAAATGTAAAACTCATGCAACATTCAATGGCAAAAGTAGTGCTTCTACAAGGTTAATGACTATTTCATAGAACATAATGGGCTCAAGCCACCACAAAGCCAATTGGTGGGTGATCAAGTATGGAAGGCATATACTGCCTGTCTATTATATGTCTCTCTCTACGCAAGTGTAAAGTGTGGCTGTGGTTAAGAAGGTACACATTTCTCTCACTCTGGGATTTCTGCTTTAAATACTAACCCAGGTTTCCTCCATAAAACGTGTATACTCACCGGGTATAAACGGGTATACTCA
The DNA here is from genome assembly GCF_008315115.2 of Sander lucioperca. NCBI lineage: Eukaryota > Metazoa > Chordata > Actinopteri > Perciformes > Percidae > Sander > Sander lucioperca. The sequence goes on along the minus strand of NC_050181.1, from coordinate 10,554,097 downwards.
CCACAGCCGAGCTGTCGAGCACCAGTGTGACGTCATGGGAGCGCCATAACTGTTTATACTAGCGTGTGGTGATCGCGACACTAGTTGCAGTCTTCTCCTGAACAGAGGTGGCGCTGATGAGGAAAGGCTACTGACTTTGCCATTTCTACGGACTAGAAGAAGAAGAAAAAGGTAAACAACGGCACAACTGGCAGCAGCATTTACGTCAATGCTTCGATTTGATTCGATGACCTACTTCGTCGGATCAAGCCTTTCATTCGCCATAAAAGAACTCCTCTTAACCTAGTAAGTTTACAAGAGAGACTTGCAGTCACTCTGAGAGTCCTGGCATCCGGTTGCTCTTGAGCTCGTTCATGTTTCCTGTTTCCGCCTTGTCGCGCGCTGCTGAAAAAAATAGATATGAAAAACATATGAAATAAAATAGTCGCGCACTCAAAATCCTGACGCGCCAGCGAGATCTACGTCATTTTGACGTCACATTGGCGCGCGCAAGCTCGGCTACGGCGACTGTAAAATGGCCTTGAGGCATAGTGTGTTCTCACATGGTGGTAGTGGTTCTCTTGAGGGAACCTCTGCAAATGTAAAATCATATTCAATTCAGTTGTATTAAGAAGGGGACAATGTAAATTAATAGAATGCATGATAACACGTGTTTAAAATGCTAGAATTAGCCAAATGGCTATTTTTAATCTGTAGTCCCCTGGCCTTGATGTTAAAAAGGCTTTTTTTTAAATACAAATAAACAAGAAAGAAAGACAACACACGCAAAGCAGAACAAGACACAGCACACAACCAAAAAGATTACCAACAAAACATAGCACAAAGCAGAACAGGTTACAAGGTAAAACAACAAAGCATGGAGTACAAAGATAAAAAAGACACAGCTGTTGAGAGTAATAAAAGCAGTAGTGGAATAACAGGAAAAAAATAAATCAAATACATATATCTACTAAAAGAACAGAATATAAATATAGACTATAATAAACTAACAGAATATATACATAATACATAGTTTGAGTGCTGGCATGTATATGTATTAACCATCCATTGTTTTAGCTGCTTAGTATATATATATATATATATATATAACATGTAACATAGCATGAGTTTTGTTTAGATGTTTATGAAGATATTTGATGGGATTTTAGAGTACCTGCTTTTTTATTTTTCTCTAAATCAACCAATGGCTTCTGGAGGCACTAGTATTGTGAAACCTGAGACAAGTTAGTTAGAAAGCTATGATGAAAAGCAATATTATTTTATTGGCTCATTGCCGTTTAAGTTGCACACAGTTTGTAATTGCACAAAAAAGAACACAGTTAGATGGCCACATCGTTTGCACAGGAGAAGACGTATTGGAAAAGTGGCACAGCGGGATCCATCTATTCTCATCACACACTTAATACTGAGAGACAACAGATAGCTTGCTTCAAAGAAAGTAAGTAAAAAAAGGAATTGACCTTGATTAGGACTAATGTATGGCAGGAAAAGAAGCGGTGACACACCGAGGAAAAGTTTAGCCCGGCTGGGATGCTGGGGTCTTAAGTGAGGGAGGTGGAGCAGGGCGGTATAGTGTATATTGTATAGTGATGCTTTGGGGCTTTGATGTAAACAAGATGAATATCTGGCATGTTTATGCTTAAATTTGGTGCCCAATTGTGAAAAGATTGGTTACAAATTGAAAAATGAGGATCAGGTGCAGTGTCTGGGAGTAATACTCATCTCCCTTGGTTGAAACTCAAATGCTTACAGTGCATACACACACATGCCCACAGGCGCAGAAACTCCCCATTTATAGTTATGTCCCCTTCAACAAGACTCATCTGTCCATCAGAGTATCCAGGATCCTCTGCAGGTCCATGAAGCTCAGCTATAACTTTACCGCCTCTGCCAGGCTGGTGGAAGTTTGCGTTACACAACTGCTTTTTACTTTCACCAGCCAAACGTGTGCCCATAAACTCTCTGTAAATGTATTTTTGTCACATATTTAAGAAAGTCGTAATAGTTATTTATAGAGCGTCCAAAGTGAGGAGGGGAGATGGAGCCCTAACTTGAGCTGCACTGCGGCTACCCTCTGTCCTGGGAGAATAAAAACATCTTGTTTTTATTACTGGGGGGTCAGGGGTGGGGGAGGGCAGAGGAAGAGGGAGGAGGAGGAGTGGAGGTAGCAATTTAATGTGTGTTTGTCTGAATGTTTCTGTGTACATGTGTATACAGTAAATGTGTGGTGTATGTAATTGTCCACAGAGCGACCACCACGAACCCTGCGGGGAGATGGTTCAGAGTCTGCGTGGACAAAGACAGAATAAAGAGCTGATGACATCCACATGAAAATCATCCCCCTTTTATGCAGAGCTATCTGTCGCCAAAGAACTGTGGTTAGCTGACATTAACACTACTTGTGACAACGTTTGTTTAAGACATCTGCAGAGCAGCATGTTGCTCTGCAAATGTGGTTATGTGGTCAACAAGTTTGTAACTTGCCTCTGAACCTCAACATAATGCACAAATACAAAGCACAAGGAGAAAATGTCTGTATGCTGCATTGCCTGACCTGGCTACCTTCCTGCTGTCATTCATGAACTGCTGATCATTCTTCAGGCCCTGTTTCTGCAGAGCTGGCTTTCTCAGTCTTTGTGTAAAGCCATGTACATTACATACTGTATGCACATAGACACACAAGGACACATTTGCAGCATGACCAACATTGGCCATCAATTTGAATTTAATTTATGAAAATGTAGCACTCATACTCGCTTACTTACTTTGACTAGAATCTTGTACCTAGAATTCTACCGTTCTTCTGGCTTGGTTGGTGGGAAATCGGTTGTGACGCCTCCTGGTGGGTCAAGGGGCTCGTACATTCGGAACAGACGTGAGCTAGCGAAAAACACCCTCTGCATGCATTATGTTACGTTCATAAAAGATCGCAAAAGAAATCCAATTTGGTAGAAACAGAAATAGTGCAGTATTAAAATTGAGGAGAAAGTGGGGAAACGCAAAAAAAAAAAAAAGTGATAAAACACAGTTTGAATGGAACCAACAAAGTAGATGTAGTTTCATAGGGTTACCCTTTTTATTAAGCCATCTACGTTTGTTTTCCTTGTTGAAAGATGATATGACTGAAAACTTTGGGAGTAAAGTCATTAGACTATTTGATGAGAAGCAAAGGTGTTTTTCAGTACAGAAGGACTTGAAAAGTGTCAGATCCTGTAAAAACAACACACAAACACACGCACAGAAACAATCACATCCTACCTGAAACACCCTGCCATTACCAACAACATGGGAGATACCGCTGTTTCCTCTGCTTCCTATGGGCTTGGTTTTATCACATCACATGTGTGTTTATAAATGATAGTATCTAGTCATACAGCAGGAGCTGTAAGACACAAAATCCTGCCTTCTTCCTGAAAATGTTTTCCCTCTGTCCTTATCACACATGGCTTATCCCCTGTCACAACCACAATATTGACTGTCCATCTCCACCACATTAATGCCATCATAATACTGTACTGTATGCAATGTTCAAATGTCTGTTTTTCAAAAGCAGGTCTCTTCCATTATCTGGTAGATGTTTGCTACTATGTGCTTTTATCATCAGATGAATAATTGTATATCCAGACCACACTGTCATTATCAACAAAGTCAACAGCTAAATATCACTGTGGCAGAAATTAACACCAACTCCAAATCAAAGTTGACAAAGTCTCTTAAATAAAAAGCTTATATGAACAGTAGTTCCAAAGGCAGCACGACCGGTGTCTCCTTCCTGTGAAGGCTCTTTGAACACAGCGGCAAACACGTGTAGTGGAAGTGTCGGAAACAGGTGCTTTGTGGCTCAGGCAGCTCTCTCTGTTTGATATCCTTTATAAGAAACAGACGGTAAGTGCCGGGCGTGTCCATAAACACAGCAAGCACAAGCCTGTGGAGACCACTGCATGTCAGTTCCCCTGTGCTATTAGATGGTGAAGGATAGGGTATTGCAACACATTATTATGATGGAGTTTTAAGGAACAAGCATGGATTAGAAAGAGTGAAGATTGGTGTGATCCACAGCTGCATGAGCTAATTTAAATAAATCTTACAATATTTCTGTTGCATCCACTAGAATAAAAAATAAATGAATAAACATAAGCAACTGTGAGTTATTGATAAAATATTTTCTGGCTAAGCTTTTAGTTTTGTACTGCTTTTTAAGATTCCCCATTCAATAGGTCTGTCTCAGTTTTTATTCAAAATGCAAACTGCCGTACAATTGTGGTATGTGTGTCAAATTTAAAAGTCATAGGCACAAGCGGGAGGTATTCCTAAAATGTACTGCATGCTCTCAGTAAATTGTCCTATTCTTGTTCTCTCTGCTTGAGCAAAATGGAGAAAACTAGCAGGCCATGTAGATAACAAACCAACTGAAAAATAATGTGAGGAAGCATTTTTCATTCTACAACACCGCTGGAGAAAATTGTTGATAAGTGTGAGGCTTATGCTGATTTTGTAAAAAAATAAAAATAAAAAAGTAACCTTAGTTTAGTGTATTTAGTTGTTGTAGTTTTTGTATTTCAAGTGAGGCAGCCGAGGCAATGAATGACATAATCGTGAATGACAAAAAACAATGCTGATTCTACATCATACTTTAAGATATGGCAGGCTGGTTGGGTTTCATTTTAATTCATTTTAATCAGTTGTGTGTAAGTTTTAATCCATTTGAGGTAGATCTTTTGAAAAAAGCTAGTGCCAACAACAAAAAGACAAAACTCATAGTAGGCCAAATGTACTGTTTTAGCCTGCGACATCACCACTACCTAATATACAATGAATGAGCGATATACTCCTGGAGCAAACAGGCCTTTCTAATGGTCTGACATGTTGCTCTGATACTGTCATTTTTTACTTTTAAATTGCTATTGTCACTATATCCTATAGTGATAAAAGGCAGCTTAGTCTAGATGACAGTAAAGATAAACAACCCAACTGTCCTACAACATAAGTGCTCATATGGATGTTTAAATTGAATGTTAAGCAACTTCTTTTAAAACACGTCTTGAACGCTCAATTGTTCCCAGAAGCAACCGTACATCCGAGATCTCGTGTCAAGAGATTCCTCCTTCATAGTAAGACATCAAGGCTGAACGTGTCACTCCACTGCTTCCCCAGGGAGAAGTGGAGGCCCAGAACTACTGACATGCTCGACCTCCACCCAAATGATGCTGGCACAATAAAAATAAATTGCTTCTGATGATGTGTTAATCCGCTCTGACAAAGTGTCTCGCCTCAGAATTAAGATGTCATTTTTTATCACCAAAGTGACACCTGTTTATAATAGGAGGCCTGGAATGACTTATGTGCCTGTTATTTTGCCTCTGAGCAGAGAAAGTGAGGGTAACTAGGCTGATACGTGTGGCCTTGTATTTCACCATCATTAGAGCATGGTTAAAATGTGCTCAGAAGGGAGTGCTATGAAATTTTACTATAGAAATGAATTCATTTGAACAGCTAGATTGGGATTGCGTTAAATGTGCAGATAGCTCAGTTCCCGGACGTTTCCTATGTTCCTTTCATGCCATCTGTCATAATAAAACCTCATATAAACTTTAAACCAAAAAAATCTAATATATGGGAGAAATCACTCCAATGATTGTTTACACCATCCGTCATTTATTAAGACTTGGCTTGGTTGACTCTAACACAACAGTACAGCACATACACTTTTCTTGCTAATTGCATACGCACACGGCACACAAAGACTGCTGCCACCAACGTCACTGAATGATCAAAATCAGCTTCCTGTGTAGCTTAATGCTTCAGCTCTGTTGCTGTCAGACTAAACTTTGGGGAGTTGGAGCATGCAGTCCAGATGTGAGCAGAGGTGTCCGCCCTCTTGGGCTAATCAGATTGATTAGGGGCAGTAATCTGGCGGGCTGGCACTGGACTCTGCACTTCATGAGGCTGAGCAGTGAGAACTCACAAGATGGCTGGATGTTACACAGTCCAGAGCAGCATAGGCCTGCGTGCTCCTCCAGCGTACTGACATGTGAACGGTAAGGTCGAGTGTGGTTCTGACTATAGCATTGTTTGCCTGTTTAAAATCAAAACCGCAGACTAAAAAAGACCCAGCCGCATTGGGCATTCTCAGACCAGTCCTAAGCATATTTTTATCCAGTTTTTTTTATGTAATATTGAAATAATTTGCGCCTTTTCAAGTCGACTTCCTTCCATCGGATGAAACTGCCCAAAACTTCAAATCAAAGCAGTCAGCATATAAGAGTGGAGCGGAGCTTATAAACAGGCGCAGCAACAGGAGGTCTTATTCAGCTCCGGCATGAATTTCAGACTTTGAATCCAACCCATTGAAATGATTTGAGAGGGATGTGGGAACTGAGATAGCGGTGCTGACAAGCTCACCCAATGATCAGAAAAGGAAATGCTGCTCTCAATGACCTTACTGTTACCCTCAACAACGGCACATAAGTCTCCTCTTTCTGATACCGGTCTGGGTCTGAAACAGCCAATTCAGTCCCATCCCAGGAACTAGCCTTCCTCTCATTTCCTGTCTGCACAACAGCCGTCGCCTGTTTAAATTACGCCCCACTGCCTCCCGAGTTCCCTTGCACATAGCTACACTGCTCTCTCCTTCCCTTTCTCCCCATCCCTATTGGCTCCAGCTGCCTCCCAAGCCATGCTTTTCTGGAAAGACCACAAGATGCTAACAGTATAGATTGCAGGTTGATACCCTGCAAGCTCCAGAGAACAACTGATAAAAACAAATTGTTTGTTTCTTACTTGAAAATGACAGGAGGTTTTAAAGGAATAGTTTGCGTAGTTGCAACTCTCATGTGTGTACAGTAAATAGAAAGCTATAGCCAAATGCAGGTTAAGTTAGCTTATCTTAGCACGGAGAATAAAAACAGCTAGCCTGGATCTGTCCGAAGGGAACAAATCAACATAACCAGGCCCATTTAAAAGTCTCTTATTAACCAACACCTTTGGTTGCATCTGGTTGCTATAATAACGCGGTAAGTAAAAAGGCCGGTCTCTGGCCCTTGCTCTGGATAAAGGGAAGGCCGAAGCAGAATAGATGCTCAGTGCCTCATCACGCTGCTGCCATTTGTAGCGTAGTGTAAATAACAAAGAATTAAAAAAAATATGCTGGCCTGAGGAAAAAAAAAACGCTTTGGTGGACACAAAACTAACAGGTAGAGTGCACTCATTGCATTGTGGCCGATTCAGTTAATCTAGAGATAAGGTGCAGATTTTTTTTTTCCCCCATCGACCAATGGATTGGTTGAAGAGTAAGTAGAATTTCAGTAGACCAAGATTTTCTTTGGTTGTCTACAGCCCAAGCACAGATGTGAGAGTGGCCTCCATTTTCTCATCTAACACTTGGCAAGAATGCAAATGAACATATGTCAAACTATTCCTTAAGCACCACTGGTTTCATAAGATGAATGAAAAAATTATATAAATTGTAACTTGATCAACTTAAAGATCCATGAATAATATGCATAATGCCTACTGGCTGTGGCTCACTCACTGGTCAGGCACGGGAGGTGACCAGTTGCCAACAATATCAGCTTTGCACATTTGAAGCTTCGAATGGCAACAAGGCGTAACTGTGTGAACTTGAATTTGAACCCAAGATCCCAGAAAATGTGACATACAGTACATCCGGCAGGCTCAAAATAGCAGTTGAAGTCAGAGTTAATTTATACATCCATAACTGAAACCCTCTCCTCTGTCTGACCTGGTCCAGCCAACCTCCCCTGAGATCCATATTAAAATGTCATTACTGAAAGCTTTTTGTGCAGCCATTGTCTCAGTGAGTTGACCCTCAGCAGAAACAACACTAGATAAACAAGGTGAACCATAGGAAAACTAATCAACAATGTGGCTATAAAAAGGTCAATTTTGGAAAGTGTGAAGAGATACTGGTGAAAACCCAACGCACTCATTACCTCCATGTTTTAACCGCAAACGTCCCTGAGCACAGATGTTGTCACACAATTTCACTACACACATGCTGCAGCCTCTATGAGATGGACATTGTTACTTTAACAAGGAACGATGTGGCTTTTAATGAAAGTACGAGAGTTCTTTAAGCCCAGACGATGTGGCTAATTCCCAGGAAGGCAGTTAAAAGTGAATTTATTGTACTCGTTTACATTTCAATGCTTGTTCCAGAGAAATCAGGGAATTATAAACCACGGGTCTATTTTTCTCCTCTCTGAGTATGCATAAATGTGGAGAAAAATGCAGCCAGTGTTTTACGTCTCCCCCATTGCTCTGACTGCACTCTGTGGACACTGGGGGGGCGGGGGGGGGGTTCTACATCTCTGCTTCTCTCTACACATTTAGCCTCTCTAGTAATCACACACACACACACACACACACACATACACGTTTGAGACATATTTTGCTGCATAGCAATCATTTTAGACTCAACAATACAGTGCCTCTTCTGCTGCCTTGCTAAACCATATACAATTGTAATTTGCAGGACAAATACTGTAAAGTTTATGTCTGAATGTCATGATATTTTGTGTAACCAGTATATTCAATGTGGATTTATGTGCATATGTGTATATATATATATATATATATATATATATATGTCTCCACAAATTGTTATACGTGCATACACGCTCAAGTAAAACACGGGTGGAGGTGGACTTTTAGATGGATGGTGTTGTGTGGGATATTCCAGTTTAGTCTCCAAAAAGAACCTGCACATTAGTCAGACAGCAGATAGGTGGCTTTCCCCACACAGCACTTGCCAGAGACCCACCCTGGTCAAGACAAGTTTGTATGTCCCCTTGGTCAAACCACCCACTGGCTGTGGCTTACTCACTGGTCAGGCAGGGTCAAGTTAACCGGTTGCCAACAATATCAGCTTTGCACATTTGAAGCTTTGAATGGCAGCAAGGGGTAATTGTGCGAACTTTGATTTGAACCCTAGATCCCAGAAATTGACTAACATGATGTCATTAAATTGCTCTCAGCTTGCTTCTGTTTACAAACCCGGTCAGTCTGTGTTCACTTACATATATATATATATATATATATATATATCCGTAGTTAGCAAGTTCAGCTTTCTCTGAACAGTTTGCTGCTGTTTAGGAATTTAAAAGGAGTAGAGTTCAATATTCATTTTCAAAAGGTAACAGGAATGAGAAGTGTCCAAAAGAAGAATTTTAATGGAGATCATGTAAAGACAACTTTACAGGATCTCAATAACAGTGATCAGGCATCTACTGAAGTTTAATTTCATAATTTAGATGAGTAAGATGGATATACAAATCTTGCCTTTCTTACCTTTAACACAATCATCTCAAAATATCTCCATGTACCTTTGCTATGTACCTTTGCTAAAGAAGTTCTGGAAAAAATGTAATTGCTACATGGATTATGTTCACTTGCAATATTTTTGGCAGTCAAGGAAGTGTAATATTTCTATACTGTAAAGGGGTTGTATGGAGGGGTTTCAGTGTGAATGGTTAGCTGCAAAAAGCACAGAAGTTTGGTTACAGAGGCTGGGCTTTATGACCTGCATCCCAACTGTTGTAAGGTTCAGTCTACTAACATGGTTAAAGTTAGGAGAAAAATAAGATTTTGGTTAAATATTTAGTTAATGCACCCGGTCTCATGCCTCAAATTTATACATCCATCATCCACCCTGACCACCTCACTACAACATATGTACAATACAAAAATATAGCACTTCCTTCACTCAAAAATCTTAATAGAAGCAATCATTATGTTTCTCATCACAACGTAAGTGGGAGAACAAATTGTTATTTGTATTATTAAACGTAATTTTTAAGAGATGCAGGCTTGAATATAAAAGGCTGTTGTGCAAATGTAATCAAGGCAGCATTGTGTTTCCTCAACAATATTTCCGAAACTGCGAACTACGAGTATATGAATGTGATTTTTAGTTGAGGATTGCTTTAAACTCCTTTTACTGCACCAAAATCTGTACAGTGCTATATGTAAAACTAAACAGTAATTGTCTGCGCCCCACAACTTAAAAGCAGAGTAAAAACTCTGCAACATTGAGTTTTATCATCATCATAACTTAGATTTACCCAGGGTATACTATTCTATATAATTGTGGTCAGATGACAGTCATATGGGAATCGCTCTGTATATTGTTGTCTCTACAAATAGGACAAGAATTCAATTACCAAACCCTAACATATTATTACTGTTGTTCAGCAGTGTCTCTATGAAGACTTATACTAGCAATGCAGGTCTTTTTTACCACAGAGAACAGACAGCCTGACATGGTGGCCAATAAAATCAAAAGTACAACAACCCCTGTTGGGTTTCATAGTCACATTTGACATCAATCACTGATGTCCAGGGTCAGCAGTGCGATTTTGTCCACAGGACTCCTCTGATCACTCCCTTACACTCCTCAGCAAAACAGGCCTGTACATCAATACTTCACTGGGAGGGCACTTACTGGACATGAGGTCGTTAAAGCCGGAAGAAAAAAAACACATCTTTGAGCAGTAATTTCACTGGAGGTCTCTTTAACAGCTCTCCTCAGTCTATGAGCAGCAAAAGGGCAAAACCTGTGAGTGGGCTTTTCTCTTTCTGGAGAAAGAAAGAAAATTGAGTTGACTTTGGAGTCTCCCTTGTTTCTCTTCATCACAGGAGTGATGGGTCCAGTGATTTTTATTGGGCATACGGCTGACATTTTGATTTCGGCAATGTACTTTTGACTTTGATGTCAACCACTGCAATTTTCCTTGCATAAAAGGTTGTGACACGTCAGGGTGGTATGTGCAATATTTACTGTATTTCCCTCACTGTACCGTACTCTCTGTCCTGAGAGACCATTTAAGTGTGAGAGATTAGAATGGAAATGCTCAATCACTGAAGCTCCTAAATCCACACAACGCATGCACACACACATACACACACACACACACACACACACACACACACACACACACACACACACACACACACACACACACACACACACACACACACACGTACACACACATTGTGCAGTACTGTGTTCACACCCCATTTTGTCTTCCACCCTCCTTGACCTTTTGGTTATGTGGTCCATGAACAACTTTCTGAATCCTCTCAGTGGTTTAGGACACATTGCCTGCAGTTCAGCTCTGAAATGCCAAAAAAGTACATGGGGAATTCCCAGCATGCATTGTAAGAGTGTATATACTGTATCTATATCACCAAACTTGAACTTGAAACTGTAAGTCAGACTGCGAAATGTACACTGTCATACAGTATAGTATCATAAAAACCACTACAGTTGCTGATTTATATGCAGGATTAATTCATATTTGACACGTCATCCTCTGGTGCCAAAATTCTGAAGCCGAACCATGCCCATGTGTTTTTGTTTTTCTTTTCTTGCTCATGTGAAAGACCATTTGGAAGCAATTTTTCTTTGTTTGATATGAGTATTATTTTAATTGTAGTAATTATAGGTTAAACTGTTCGACCACTCGCAAGGTGCTCACCAGCTTTAGACAAGAGAACAACTTGACTCCTTTCTGTCCATTTCTCCTCTCCTTTACTACTTATTTTCCCCTGGAAATCAAAGTAAGCTTTTCCATATTAAAGTGACTTTAGTATTGTGCTATTTTAAAAGTTAAATCAACTTTTGCACTTATAATGATCCTGTGAGTGTGTTTTGTCTTTTTAATTGAATGACCAATCATTATCATAAATAACACTAAATAATACTTTAGTTTTACATTTATTGACCCACATTTGGACTTGTTTTCTTGAAACGTAGCTTTAACATATATTGCGCTGTGACAAATCAGCATTTGATGGGCAGGAAAAACTCTGAGGAGAACGTTTTGGGGAGTTCAACTGTTTGCTGGTTAACCTTTTTGCGGTTTTCTCTTTCTGTGACCCCTCAATCACAACAGAGATGTAGTCGTCCAGCATAAAGTCTGGTCAAATTTAACATTCAGCAGACCTTAGTAGTGGGTGGTACATATTTCACTTACATGAAGCCTTGTTAAAACTCAATTATGTAAAAGAAGTGCCTGTTTAAAGTGAACTTGAAAAAAATAATCTTTTTGCATGAAAAATAGTGTCCTTTTTTGTTTGTCCTTGCTACCAGATAGCTGTATGAAATTAGAAGCAAATACTTTATCTGCTTAATCCAGCCCTGGAGGCTCATGAAGCCCTTTAAAGTAGGATTTTCAAGAAAATAGTTTATGTAAACTGTATTAGGTTTTTTGTGAGAAAGTGAAAGTGGTAATTGTCCACATTCCAACTGTTTCAACACATAAACTATGGGACCATCAAGCCGTGAACAACCCAGCTGCTAGCAATTTGTGTAGCAGATAATAATCAGGCTACATGCAAAGCAGTGTTTCTCTGTCAGGCATTAAGGCTGTGGCCCATGCTGTAAGGGATTTGAGACATTTAAAGGAATGGTTGGTTTAGTTTAAATAACCTTGGACAAGAGGAAAAACTAGACCTCCTCTGGCCACATTAACAATCTCACTCCGAGAGCAATCCAGATCATTTATTAAGATGAAACAGAGCATGAGTACACTCATACTGTAGTATACACAAAGAACACATGTGACATATCATATATTATACAGTCAATTTTAAGAGGCCAGCAGTGAACATTAATCATAGATTCCAGTTTTAGAAATGATCTGCAACCAACAAACAAGCTTGTTAAAGGCTTTTTATAGAACTGCTTGTTTGTCAGCTGTTATTTAATAGACATTATGGTGGATTACTTTTAAGAAACAGAAGCATTTATAGGCAGCACACGATTTATCACTGAGAGACACATTTACAAAACCCAAGTGTAAACAGGACAATAACACAAACACGTCTAATGACAGGTTCTCAAAAGAAGCTATGGCAAAAATCTGAACGTCTTCACCACGTGCAGACACAGGCAGCAACTGCAGTGTCCTCCTCTGTGATTTATGTCCATGCGCACAGGAACCTCCTCAGCACATGGTAACCTCATGAACAGCTGGGCGAGATATTTGATTGGTTGTCAAGCAGGACCCGTAGACTGTATTGTATGTCTTTTCATTGGTGCTCTATTCTTACATGAATTATCTAGTTTCATTTGGGTCAGATGGCTTCTTCAGAAATGCCCTCAGCCATCAGGCTGCTCTTCCACAAAAAACGTTTCCACAAAATTATTTATATTTCTTCAGTAAGAGAACCTCCTCAAAATAAAGCTGATGGAGTCACTACCTGTGGATTAAGGGTAGATAAGGTAAGGTAGCAAAATGCTAAAAATGATAGACTACATCTCATTAGAACCTACATTTTATTATTAATATTATTATTATTATTATTATTATTATTATTATTATTATAAAATCATCAATAAAACATTTACAAATCACAAATATGACTACATAAATAGGTCTACATAAAGTTTTCCATCATTCATCTTGTTTGTGCAAATTGAGGTTGTCGAGTAGCAGCCAGCACCATCTGATACAGAGGGAGATGTATCGGGTCAACAGACCTGCCAACGATCTGGATTTTTTTCCTCTCTGCTCCGGCGCTGCCCCAACAGGTGCTGCTTCAGTCGGAGAGATTAGGTGATCAGTGTCCTCAGATTCCGTCCCACTTGGAATGTGGAACATGCAGAGGAGGACAGGCCTTTCTCGGCTTCCTGAGGGGAGGTTAAGGTAAGGTGGGCAGCTGGATGAAAGGGTGAGGGTGATACACTTTGATGCCATATTTTGAGACTAGGAGCTAGAAATATAATTATTTAATTGACAGAGAAGTAAAATGAAAACCAAAAAAAAATGAATCGGCAACTATTCTGATAATTGATTTGTCGTTTCAAACCATTGATTGACCATTGATCAGACAAAAAAAAAAACATATTCAAGAGGATGTGAGAAGGTTACATAATCAAGCATCACTTACTCTGATTCAACATGACATTGGACTGCTGTTTTCCAACTTAGATGTTAGATGTCCAAGAGAAGATTTTGTCTTTTGTTTTTTCCAATTAATGATTTTGTCTGATGAGACTATCCTCCCAAAAAAGACAACAATATTGTAGCGATGTAGCCAGATCATACTCTGGCCTGGCAATGCGAGAATATTATGACTGTGACCATGACAATAAGTTCCCTAACCTTAACAAAGTAGTCATTTTAACCCAAATAAGGCCTCAATCATAGTTTATTTGCAAAAGTGAGAATGTAAGACAGGTTGGCACTGGATGTGCAAGAGTATTTGGAGAATCGTTCAATATAAAAGTTCTAAGATCGCCAGTCTCAGTGAAGGCAAATAAGTAAAAAAAATAAAGACAGCAGTGTTGTGGCTGTCCATGACCGCAAGGTCCCAGTTTGAGTCCAGACGGAAGCCCTTGTTGCATGTCCCCGTTCTATCAAAATAGCAGCCGATGAAAACAGCACAGTGACCATAAGAAGTTGAAGCAACAAGTCCCCTAAATTAAATTACAAAATATGTCGTTGTAACTCTCTGTTAGGACGACACAGAAAGCATTTTTTTTATCTGACGCCCCTATCGGCAGGATGACTTATAGGTTAGGAAAGGTTTCATCATGGTTTAATTTAGAATAATAGCTTTGTTAATGTGCGATAAAGATTATGGTTATTAAATCGCAGGTTTGTTTCAGGATACAATCTCTGGTGTCCTGCATGAAGTTCTGACGCGGTACACATACACACACCACCCCAACCTCCCAGGTATACTGAGCTGCTGGTCGATTGAGCAGATTAGGATGAAAATTTCAAGTATAGGACATTCTGCTGTTTAGTAAAGAGTTAATGTCTGGGATTGAGGGTACTGACGGGTCCTGTGGAGATGGGGTTGCGTAAAGGAAGGTCACACATGCTTTGTGTCCCCCAGGGAGTCATGCGGGACGAGACAAGAGTGGTGCCTGCGTTTGAGGTGCAGCTCCTGGGCGCCACACAGATGAGCTCATGAAACGCTATGCTGTCCGCCTAGCCGGGGGTGGGGTGTGGAGGGTGAGAGGAGAGGGCATCCCTGCCATCAATCACCCAGGGTGGAGCTGGGACCCACTGCTCCCGGATCAGCCAGACGGGCAGGAGGAACATGGGGCCAAGGCCACATTAAAGGCATTGAGTGTCCCCCCCTCAACATGAGAGGGTGGGGATGGAGTCAAAGGACAGAGGCTGAGGGGATAACAACCAGGAGGTGTGGTGCCAAGTAACTGGAGAGGTGTAGCTAAGCGTGGAGACAAAGTGAGGAGTCAAGACAGGGGCAGGGGAGGGACACTTCTGAGGGAGAGTGGCCTGTGAAACTTGAAGACAGCAGCAGAGATGGAAAGAGACAGACATTGTCAGAAGCCCAGCTTACGACTTAAAGCTTAGTCCATGAACTCATCACCTTTGGTCACATGTTTCGTAGCTTGGACAAGAATGCTTTCTATTTCTTAAATATGTCCATGCTTGCTCAGAGCCAGCAGTCAGTCAAGAACAATTTCAGGACCCTGTCACGTGTTGGCAGGAGTGTGATCCACCCCTACGTGTTGGCAGCAGTTACAGACTCCGGGTGAAACGGTCTGCCGGCACACAGGCTCACGCTCGGGGTATCTGGTGTTGACAGACAGGCAGCAGACACACCAGGTACCAGTCAAAGTCCATCAAGAGGCAGCTCTGGAAATTCATTTAAATACAGACAATCCTTACAACGTGGAGAGTGAACGCTCATATTACTGTGAGCATGAACATTCACTATGGTAGTATTCTCAAAAAACTTATTTCACAAAGAAAGGAGAACATTTGATGTGTAATTTGTTTTAGGAAATGAATGCTATAATATAGATTTATAAACAACTAAACAAATAGTCCTTATAATATTAAATTTTTTTACAAAATGTGTGGAGCTACGTTAAACCTATCACTCATCACCTGTAAACAATCTAACAATTCTATAAAAAATGTTATGCATGATTGACTCAACCATGCAGTGCTACTAGCTGAGTGTAACACTTAATTTGGTAATGAAAAAAGTCCAGTGGCTGAAACAACGAGGAATGGTTATAAATAAACAATAAATTAAACAATTTATTTTTAATTTAAACACTTTTAATGACAAATAATACTGTCTATCACATAAATAAAATAATAAATACATTCACACGTACCATCTTTACTTTTAATAGGAAAAAAATACTCCCGGTACTTTTTTAAATTATGACTTCAGGAAAGATTTGGCTATGAGAAAATCACAACTTTGTAAAATTAAATGCACATTTCTTACTAACCTTGGGTCAAATTTCAGTATGCATACTTTTATTTACAATCAAGCATTTTTTTAAAATACAGTGTTAGTCACTCCCCTTATTACATGTAGATTTGTTGTCTTGGCAAAAATTGTATGGTAACCCTTGCACGCTTTTTAGAGGGAGCACCTGTGATGCATAAATCTGTAACAAACTCCCAGACTAGTATGTTACATTTCTAATAAGCGTCACCAAACAGGGAGGGGGGTAAGTGAAAAAGAATGGCTACTGTATGGGTTTGTAATAAGAGCCAGCTGTGGCTGGCCATATGGGCTCTGTGCTAGGAGCATGTTGTTGAAGGAACTGGGCCACGGAGAAGCTGGCAGGCACATCATAAATTCTGCTTGTTGGGTATGGTTGCTTTTTTTGTGGAGGCTTGAAACAAGCAAATTGTCATTTCATTAGTGAGAGATCCTTCCTGAGCAGACAGCACATGATTTGACAAATGGATGTCTTTAAGCACACATGCTGTGTACAGAAGAGAGCAAAAGCTCACATTACCTCAAGGCTACATGTATTATGCAGCTTTGTCCACCTGATCTTTTTTCTTTTGACAGTGACAACCTTTGACTGGGAACCTTACACTTACTGGTATGGTATTACACAACAGAAATGTGCATTGGAAGTATAACAGAATAAAAACACCACAGAATTAAACTGGTTGAAGTATGATAACGTCTGAGTCCTGTCACCTTGGTGTTCTGATCCAATAAGTTGCTGGATATACTCCAGAAAGCAACAGGACAGAACAGAGCCCCAGTGATAATTCTGGGAAATGGGGTGGCATTTTACAGTGCTAAACCTGCCCCAAAAGAATTTGTCTGTGTCCTCTGCTTAAATAATTAAAGCAGCGAGAGTCTGAAATAAACCATGCAGTCCCACATTTTCTTCTTCTCTCTCAGCGCCACATGAAAACATATGAAACTGAGTGTAGGTATGAAAAAGAGAAGCAAAAAAACATTCCTGTCTGAGCAATCACTGTAAGCACTACATCATGTTTATTAACAGTACTAAATCAGAGTCTGTGCCGTAGAGGGGAGCTACAATACTCCTGAGGAGCCTCCAAAATGACTCCGCCTGGGTGAGCACAACATTGTACAGTTGGAGTATGTAATAGGAGGGGTGGGAGTTTTAAAGACAGCAATCTTTTCTGTATTCCCTCCTTTCACCTTTTATTCATCCTCTGTGTCTAGCTAAGTCAAAAACATGCTCATTTTAGGAATTTCCTAAATAGCCATAGCATTTTTGTTGTTCAAGCTGTCTCACTTCTGTCCACTTTCCCACAGGATAGTACATTTTTGTATACTATATTATGAAAGATCAGAGACAGTGAGGAAAATGGGTACAGAGGTCCCAACAATGAGCAAAATCCAGAGGTTTAAAACTGTACCTCCTCTAAACCGGCTACCTCCACACCAAGTATCTCCTTGCCTTCCTCTTCTCTCTCATACACAGCTGTAGACTTCCAGGGCCCCCCACTCTCTGTGTGGGCCCAGGGCTGCGCCCAGGACCCAGGCAGCCACGGATGAGGTGGTCAATTCACACACATGCCCTTCTAGCCCTGCACTTCCTGCTCTGCTGCAACTCCATTGGCTCCTGCATTTATAATAACCAGTGTGAGCAAATGCACTCTCCTTTAGCTACAAATTTGTGATAAGCTGTTTTTTTAAAACACAGTCCACTACTACCAGTCATTAGCAACATGATCTCATGCTGTATGCCCACCCAGGTGCCAGTGAAAAGACAATCCCCAAGTAAGGGAGATTTTATGATGGTAATGTTTGAAATAAGAAATAGCTTTTCATTTTTCTTGTCAAGTCTGAGAGAGTGCCAGTGATATTAACTACTGTGTACCAAAGTCATTGATCTTAATCCAATCTGAAAATAAATTCTGTTAAGTAAATTTTTCATAAAAGTTCACGAACATTTACGCCATTGATTGTTTTTTTAACAATAGGTTAAAGGTTTCAGAGTCAGTACCAAAGAATGTACCAGGTACACTCCACAACTTTTGTCAATGGATAACTAAAAACGAGAGACTTGAGCCGTACAATGCATTAGTTATTGGATCATGTACTGTCGTTCACAACATTTACAAGATAAAAGAGCAAAATATTTAATAGCAGAGCTAAATGGATGAATACAATACTTTTTGGGTTAAAAAAATATTAATCATAAATGACAGTAAAACCTTTTTTAAGTATGTGTATGACTTAGCAAGAGAGGTGGAGATAACCATTTAATGTTTTGCTGGATAGACAGAGATATGGGTGGATGTAAAGAAAACCATACTCTGTACTTGGTCTTATCTGTAATTGGAGGTTGTGGTGACAGGAGCCAGAGGCATATATAATTATATCATCTGCATAAAATTGACTTGGCTGATTGGGGGAATAGGATAAATAGTATTATTTATGTTTAATGTAAATAGTAATGGCCCAAGAATAGACCCCTGTGGCATGCTATTATTAATGGAAGACGTTTGACTCAGCCCCAAGGCTTGATTATGAGATCGACCCTTGTGATGCTGATCTTGAAGGCAAAGACTTAACATATGTCCCAAAACAGCCCAAAACCATAGCCTTTGCCTATGAGCATAATTTAAGGACAACAGGCTTGTTTGTTTTTGGTTGTACTGTAACAGCAAGTGGGGAAATTTCCCTGCATCGATGTGGTCGGGTTTATAGCTCAAAAATATGTATGTTATCTTTGTGATATCCAGGTGCACCTGCTCTTTCCACACTGGCTGGAGAATTGGCTTAAGGCAGTAATGGTTTTTATTTGAGGTTTAGTGACAATGTTGTTGGAGTTTGTTTTAAATAGCCTTTTGCCACTGCAGGCTTCAAAGTACTTTTCCAATTATCAGAAAGCTCTCAGATTTGGTAGTTTTGTGCCAAATACCCACAGTCTGAGATCTGTGTGGTGGAGGGTACCTTGGTTTGAAAATGGGCAGTATTTTAAGTGTCTGCGAATTCAGTTCACTTATAACACTGGTCAACTGCTTACAGAAAACAACTTCAGGGAAAAATTCCTCAGGTCGCAAAATCACTGTGCCTCGGCTTTTACAAGAGAGGTGCAGGGAGACGAAAGGTGCAAGGGAGATGGGGCAAGGCAAGGGCCTTCTTTGTAAGGCCTCCAGGCCGAGGGATGCTGAGTACTCTTCACCCGGGCAAAGGTTCACTCTGATCATCTGGGCCAATCTGTTCCAGACGTGGTAAATGACACATTATTGGATCCAGACCTGACAAGGGCTTTGTGTATATTACATTACCAGACACCAGGCTCACTTAAGCTTCATTACCTACATCCCTCCTCCCCACCAAGAAAGGGAAAAGGAGGGTGAGAGAAGAAGAGAAAGGGCAACGTAGATCTTGCCCCAATCCATGCACAGAGGGTGCTTTTTTCCTCCAGGTCAGGCCAGTACTCTGCAGTCAGCTCGTCATCACACAGCTTTCTTTCTCCTCTTTTCCTCCTCTTTTATTCTCCCTGCTTTCTGCGCTGGGAACCCGTTAAATATAACAACACCAGAATCCACCCTGGAACACCCAAGACGATTCTGCCCGCAGGGATTTTTGGGGAGATATTAGAAACACACCATAGAGGTCACCCCACCCTCCTGATTTCCCACACTGATGGAACTAACATGGGTTGATTTGAGAGTTACGACGTATGGATGCAGAAGATGTTTTTAGTCAGGCTTGTTGGTGATACTGAGTCAACGCATTCACTGTTATGAGCAACTACCAAGTAATTACTTATTTGAATAAGGCATGTTTATGACTAATTGGTGGACAAAACCTTTACATCTGCCCTCTAATTAAAGATTGAATTAAAGCACTCAAGACTGTGAAGCTACTGCAGCAGCAACACTCAGAATAACATCTTTACCACAGCATATTATAGTGGGAGGTTTCTTGTGGCTTGGATGCCTCACGATGGGATATGTGCCATAAGCAGTTGGTGGATTTGGCAAAACCTTCCTTTATTTGGATGGCATACACACGAACACCCATACCACACATTTCTGGCAGGGATCACTTGCTGAAGTTTCCATTCTTCGCTTTTGAAACTGCAGACAGGTGTGTGTCTTCAAAGTGAGCATCTGTAGGAGTGTATGTATATCCATAAGTGCTTGTATATGACACTGTTCAGGTATACATTCCACAGTGCAGTCTGCAGGCTCGGATTCCTTATTTAACATGTGGGCATTGGGTTACAATCTAAACATGTAATCCAAGACAGATGCGATTGGAAATAAAATGATTTTGTGGAATAGGGCCACACCCGTTACCTTAGCACTTCTACCATCAACTAGATCACCCATGATGATCTACAGCCTATAGAGTAGCTCTCTTTAACACACAAACCACCACACTCTCGTGACTTCCACCAACAGAGACTGTAATCACTTAAATGGATCTATTTTCCGAACAGCAAGAATTTAAATGACAACCACCTTCCTCGGTTTCTTTGTTGTATCACCTGCCAGGGTCCAAGGACAGGGGACGCTGCAACAGACGTCAGACTAAAGATATGCCTCCAGGAATGATAACTGAAATATGCACTCACAAGCGTCAGTAAAGATATATGTGCCACAAGGATTACTGTTACAGTAAGAGGCCCACAGCTGTAGCTTCCTCAGTAGCCAAAGAGAGGTCGAGAAACCACATTATATACGGTTTGCCATATGTAACATGAAATAATAACAGCTGCACCATGTAGGACCTTAAAAGGGATGATGTTTGTATTATTTTTTGTGCTTATGTCACTTTGGTTCACTTAGTTTTTTTACGTGATAACTGGGTATTAGGCAGAATACATAAAGCAAAGAATAATCTTACTGTAAATAGTGTAGTATATGGAGACATTCACTTCTTACCCACAGATATAAGGGAGTCACATATATATTTTAATATGGGATGCCTTTCAGCGCTGAAAAATACTTGGATGTATCAATATCCACCATGTCATTCTTCATTTTCTACGTGACATCACTTATTTCTGTTTTCCTCCTCCTCTCGTTCATCGCTCTGCTTTCTTGTTTGTTTAAACTCTGTCCATTACAACCCACTGGTTACAGGGGTCACTTTGATGCCAAGAACTGTGAATACACAACGGTAAGTTTGCAACTTTGTTAACATTATTAAAGAAAGAAATTTGGCAGACATTTTTCCCCCTTACTACAAAAATAGGCAATGTCAGGCTTTTTTTTTTTTACTTGAATCTTGAAGTGCTCATATTATGCTTTTTGGCTTTTCTCCTTTCCTTTATTGTGTTATATATCTTTTTGTGCACATTATAGGTTTACAAAGTGAAAAAGCCCAAAGTCCACCCCAAAGGGACTTACCATCTTCCAGAGAAAACACTGTTCACAAACTGCTCCAAACAGCTCTACTGTAGTCCAGCCTTTATTTCTGTGACGAACTTGCGTCAATTTGTAACACGTTATAATGCTCGCCTAGAAGCTAGCACGGCACTCCCTCATGCTCTGCAACTGACAAGCTAGCAGTACTTACTGCGCATGCGCGACTCCCAACAAAGATGGTACAGAAGTGAGATGTCTCACTCTGTAGCTAAAACAGAGAGCTCAACACACATGGTGAAAAGAAGAGCTGCAGCAATGTTCAGTACAACAAATATATGGTGTCTTCTGAAAATTAAACCACATAAACCTATTCTGGTACAACCTCTAAATACAATTATGAACCTGAAAATGAGCATAATATGAGCACTTTAACATTACTTACAGTAAGCCTTGTAATTTAATAATGGGATAATGTTGCCTAATATGAAATAAAATATCAAAAAGTAATATTTTGATCATGTTAATGATGCCATACCTACAGTAAAAGATGTGTGTCTCTTTATCAATGACCATGTGTAATATTTTGATCATGATGCCATATCTACAGTAAAAGATGTGTGTCTTTATCAATGTATTGGCAGACATTACAAGTAAAAAATGTGTCTGTTAGTCTGCCCTTCACACGTATGTCGGTGTCTGACATTATATGGGAGTGTGTGTGTGTGTGTGTGTGTGTGTGTGTGTGTGTGTGAGTGTGTGTGTGTGTGTGTGTGTGTGTGTGTGTGTGTGTGTGTGTGTGTGTGTGTGTGTGTGTGTGTGTGTGTGTGTGTGTGTGTGTGTGTGTGTGTGTGCGCATGTGTGTTTGTGAGGTTAGATGGTCATGGAAGGCAGCTCAAGCTACACTGTTCCAGCTCATTAGCTGTGATTAATCGGCATGCAAGCTTTCCCATGGTCCCCTTCGCCTGGTGGAGACAGAGCTCACCTTGGAGGGCACGGGGAGTCCAGGCAGCTACACAACCCCTGTTAACACTCTGAGACGAGTAACATTTAATGTTTACAAGTCATTCTTACATGTGGCAGACATTTTTTTGTATTTGCTTACATATGCACTGCTTCAGTGAATATGTAGAGATTTTAAAAGTTAGCTATTTTACTTTTAATCAATGATCATACGTATTCACAGATGTATCCATATTTGCTGATACAATTAAAAGTTTAATTAAAATGCTTTTTACAACATAGTAATTATATTGTCTTGTAGATTACAGTATCAATGTATTTAGGTAAAAAGAAAAACTACAGTTAAAGTTAATCATTGTTTTAATCTGTAATTTGAGCATATACTGTAAACATGCATGTAAATACAAGCTGTGCATATTTTAATTTGAATTAGTTTATAACTGAAGTTTAAAGAATTTTTGAGATATGATTCAAGAAGGATAGGAGATACAAGGGTTTAGGACAATAATTTAGGCAAGGCAAGTTTCTTTGTACAACATATTTCAACAAGGCAATTTAAAGTGTGTTACAGGCACATGGACCTTAAAAGGCATTAATGTGAGATATAAAAACACAAGCCAATCTAAAAAGACACACCAGTGTTATTATATTTTATATTGTTTCCCTAAAACAGCAGTTTCCAACCAAAACTATAAAAAAAACTTTAAACAAAAATGTTACAGGTTACAACAAATACAATGTAACTTTAGATGTGAAGGGAACCTACCTGAGGAATTTTGTTTCTAAATATCTGACCCCGCATAAGCTCCACTGATAAAAAAAAAAAAAAAAAAAAAAATCCTGGTTTGTTCACACAAATATACATTGATGTAGGTCTGCTCAATTAAGACATAATAAATTCAGTCAAGCCTTTGTTTTTTCACTTATTGAGGAAATATGCTCACTAATCCACTGATACAAGAACCATCTGTGTAAATTCATGCCCGCAGAGGATGGACACTCGCTGGCTGCAGTGTACTGTATCTGCTGTGCACGGCAGTAAGAAGACTGTGATGAACTAGCATTGATTGGCTCAAGACTTTCAAAGGGGATCTGTCTCATCTTCATTCTGCCCCTTATACTTCTCCCTAAAATAAATAAGTCTTGTTTCTGTTGGGTCCCTGGCCGCCCACACACACACTCACTGACGTAACTGGGTTTATTCTCACATGTGTAAGTGGGGGAGTCGCATGTTTAATCCTGATTCTCTAAATATAAAGCACTTACACTGTTGTCTGTCACACATACTCACAGAAGCCAATGGCACTTTAATCCGACTCTAAGAAACAAAGCTAAGGAAAAAGTCAATGTGTTGTTAATATTGTTATCTTCAGGATCATAAACTACGTCAGGAAGCAAGGTTTTCTTTATGTTTTTTATTTTTCTAAACCTGTTGCTCTGGAGTTGCAGTAATAAAACAAACCTTCAAATACCATGAAATATTCATTTATCATATTAGGGTTTGATCGACATGTTAAAACAGGTTAAGTTCACACAGAAAGATGCATCTAAATACATAACAAAATTAATTAAAAAACTAAACTCTTTGGGAAGATTACAAACATTTTTTTTCTTCTTCAAATTCATTGATGTGTGAACTTTAAACCTCGGACAACTCTTCTAAATAACATCTACATTTTAACTGAAAGTTGTTACTGACCACACATGCCCAGAACGAGCACATGCTGAACCTTGTTTCACTTTTGTTTAAATCCGCTGTTCCAAGATAATTCAGACACAAATATGCTTAAAGCTGCAGAGGTTTCTTAATTTCCTGTGTGGGCCACACACAACTACACAGATCTTTTGGCTGCAGACTGCACTCTGAAACTAAGACTCAGAATCTGCTCCCATTATTTCACTGTAAAAATAGATTTCAGTGAAGGGCTTTGTCTCCCACTTATGAAAAGTTAATAAAATAATTAATGGATTAATTTAATGCTTGTTCCTCCGTGCCCAGCAATTTTCTGATTAACATGATTTTTCCCACAATCACGGAGCAATACAATGCCAAAAGCCTATTTTCTACGTATATGAATAACACATAAGTGATATTAAAACTATATTAGAATAAAACAATTTCAGTATCCAATAAATAAATACTGTCATTTTAGGCATTTTATTCTCTAATGCATCAATGTTGACTTATTAAAGAGTAACTGATGACAAACCCTCTGCAATTTTTCCAAATTAAAGTAGAAAGACATGGGTTGGCAACCCTCTCACATACCATGCCCATATTTCCTACGGTTTTTATTCTATGGATGAGTGAGTGACCAGCATAGTTTATTCTTTTTAAACACCTGGTTGTGTGACGAGGTCCACATCTTCTGATTTGAGACTATTAGTCAGCAATCCATCAGTACACAGTCCCGGTCAGTGTGCTGAAACCCATCTCACAGGACGGACCCGGTTGCCCAATAAATGCAAAGAACGTGCTGAGAAGAGAAAAGCAGAGCAGCAGGAGAGAGGCCAAGAACCTGGAATTAAACGGGGGCCACCTGATCCACACCAGCAGAATCACAGCCAGCCAAACAGAGTGCTCATTGTCTGTGGCAGACACCACTGAGCTCTGCTCTTTGTCGCCCCCCCTCCCACCTCTATACACACACTGTCCTTCACTACTGCTAGCTGCACGGAAGAATTATACAGCTTATTGTAGGTAAAGTGTATTGCAAGTGCTGGGACCTTCTATCTTCCACTACTTTTTAAAAAGCATTTTCAAGGTTTATAATAGCCTGAAAAAGTTGTTTTATCAGTTTGGTAGAAATTCCAAATAAGGGACATGATCATTCTACTGAAGTTAAAAATGAAAAGCCTGAAGTTCAAAGGCTTACCTTTAACTGCGACCGTAGGCTCTTCTGGTTTAAAAAGTACAGCCCAAAGATCATCCTTTAATTCTCTCACACAATAACATCAACACACATTCACACACACTAGATAAAGACATGATGACACACACATACCCCAACCGACAAGCACCCACACACACACACACACACACACACACACACACACACACACACACACACACACACAGGCAACGGGAGTCAGCAGGCAGCAGTGACTGCTGAATAATTCAGAAGTGGAAATGCATGATTGATGTGGGGCGTTTCATTTCCACACCTTTAAAAGGTCCCTTTCAGCTCCGGCACCAAACAGGCCAAGTGGTCTTTGCAGTTCAAAGCCTGGCATGGATCTGGCCTTCCTAGTCAGGCTCTTTGGGACAAGACTGTCTTTATTCTGTGGCTGGGGCACCAGTCGTTGTGGTTGGGATTCCACACCTGTGTTTGCTCCTTACCCAATAATTGAGAGCTGCATGCTATTTTGAGCCCAGAGCACAAAGTGCTTCACTCATGCAGAACTCAGGGTGAAGAATCTTGGCTCCCAGTTTGATGTGGCTGGAAAAAACCCTGTGGATAAGCCCGGAAGAGTACAGATATACTCAAGAACATATCAGTTTAAAAGACAAACGATCTACAAGATCTACATATAGCTCAATACATATAGTTGCTCAATTGTGACTGATGTGTTACTAATATCTTTCACATTATTATAAAAGTTTTGTCTTTATAATTGTATAGTACATATATTGAGATCTTTTAGTAAATCTTGAAGTAAAATGCTTCATGTTGTCATGTTGTTGGATTATTATTACTGATGCATCTACACGTAAACAGAATGTTAAAGGGTTAATATTTGTAATTTGTACATACTGTTGGAATGTTATAAGCTGAAAATTAGTTTTATATATAAAAGCTTTAAGTAATTAGTATCTACAACTGTAACAAAAATGTAGTGGCATGAAAAGTATAATATTTTAAACATAGTGGACTAGAAGTAGTAGCAAATGAGAATATAAACTGACTCAGTGCAGAATTACAACATGTGATCTGCCAATGCAATAAAACGGGGAATATGAAAATTCATAGACAGTCTTAAGAAGCTGACTAAGTAAGGATAGACAAAATGGAAATGAGAAAAAAGATCTGTGAGTGTGAGCCAACGCACTGTTACTGAGCTAAGTCAGTTTAGTAGAGGGTCAGTCCAAGTGCAAAGAGAACTCCAAGTCAAAACAAACACTCACTTTGGCTTCTGGTGGGACGGCACGCTCACTTTTTCCCACAATTCTCCAGAACAGCTTAATTCATCGTCACTGAAACTATAGGTGGTCATGAAATTCATCACAACAAAATGTTCCAGATGTAATTTAATTTTCACGAAAATGTCCACTTTTCTTGTCGTGTCTGTTATTTATTTATTTTAGAGAGTGACGAAGATAGATTTAGAGTTGTGTTTCGTGTTTGGTGACAGCTCTGCACTGCCAGTTCATAATGATATTAATGGGAAGGGTCGAAAATGTCAAAAACATTCCTCAGTTGTCAAGGAACCTTGCCCTAGTTAAACCTGAAGAGATGTTGTTACCAACCAACAGAATCCAAATGTGACCCATTTTTTATTTAAAATGTTAACTGGCTGTCCAAGCTGGCTGGGTAATTTATTACCAAGAGACAGGAATTTTGACAAATAATTCAGCTCAGCAAACTCGGCTGTGGCAAAGTTCAGCAATTAGGCTCCTATGTAAAGACAGTGTACTCCTCTGCATCGGGTGTGCTGGATTTATGTGCACTCTCGAGCTAGCGGGCAGGTTCAAAGCCCTGCTTAGGGGAGCTGGAGGTTGACACATGGGGAATTTCACAAATATGGTGGAACACACACATTTCGCAGTAAATCTGACCAGAGAATAGTGGTCTTTTGGGGAAAGGAGGTGGTCAGTGAGGGGAGAGAGGTGGAGTGTTGAGTGAAGGGATAGCTAAATAATCAACCCGAGATGGGGGTCAACTGTTTTCAAGTCATCTGTGATATTAAAGAGGCAGAAGAAAGGAGAAGAAAGCAGGATGACAGTGATTTTTCACAGCCTGATTACAAAATAATAGAATTCCCATTAGCTTCTTAAGATTTAAAAGCTACTTTAAAATGATGTAGCTCTCACATGTTACATTTTGACTTCCAGTCAGCCAAGCCTAAACCCTCTGTCAATATTTAGCTTTCTTTTAATGGGGTGATTTTATGCTACTGTCTGACCATGATGGCCAATGAGTAGCCTCTTGTTCAGTGTCATAGTGAGTGTACCTGAGATTAGCTCTGGGTAAATCTTTACACAGTGAATCAAGACCTTTTGGCATAATATTTTAAAATACACACACTCAAATGTTTCTACATGTTACAATAATGAATGCTTTTGGTTTCCACATCAGCAAAACCATTTATGTCATGATGAACTCAGAATCACATGTTTACATAGCCCATTCTTCTTATGAATACATATGCCAAATAAATAAGCCATAGCCATACATCCTCAAAACATTTGTAGTAAATAAACACTTTTAAAACAGCAGTCATTCTTATACATGTATTCATTCTGATTTCTAGGCTTTAAATTTACATAAGAAATTAATTTGATGTTATTGGTTGTCATAGCTGATTACAGTCAAAATAGTAAAACAGCCAATAATGTCTTTGTAAAGATGTCATAATTCAGTGATTAATTAAAAAATGCAAAGGTCCAACATAATGTCAAGGCTTAACTGTTCAATAAAATGTGATTTAAAGGTGCAATAAGTGAGGTTTTTACAGTCCCATTGCACTAAATGACCACAACATACAGTACCTGCAGATGTTTTATAGGGTTGTAAGATCAATACAGTGAGCCATCGAGCACTTTGCCAGGTGTTGATATTTTTGGCTTTGAAAACTCACTTTACGTTCTGTCTTATATAAAAACTCACACCTGCTCATATATCCTGACAAAGAGCAGAGCTATTTGAATATCTGCAGAGTCTCAATCCAATATTTATATTTCCCTAATACTTAAGGAAAAGTGCACAGTGCAGACGTCAACTGTAGAATGAGTAAAACCGATCAAATGTAGGTAAGATACCACATTTGATCATTTTAATTTATTTTTAATACAACTAAAAACTAAATAAACTTCATACTTTAAGTATATCACAAATAGCTATTAAGATATTAATAAAAGACATCACATATAATAAAAGCCTGTAAGCTGTAAGTTTAATTACACAACAAACAATTGTCAATAGTTTCTTCAGTGCAGACTTTGTTTCTGTGACCTGGTGAACTAATTTGTATTACAGCAAGGGCATACTGTATTTTAAGATGACAGCTGTCATAAAGGGAGCACACTGCACTGTGATCATTTTAAGGGATCAACATTTAATCAGACCTAATTTGGATCATTTGAAATATGCTTTGATCATCTCTGGTTTCCGTCCAGCAAGTCTGCTTAAGGCATCCTTAGTTTTGACAGCACAGAAATGGAGAACGGGACTGTTAACAAGCGTCAAGCATTGCAGGACATTTTATTCTCATGCCAAAAAGCAAATAAAGAAGCAGTATTGTGCAGTATTTCATAAGGAACTTCCAGTGTTGCAACTCCGTGATAGAATTAGTCAAATTAATAAGAGTCATGTTAGACCTATTGTTCTTCTGAATGAATCAGAAACAAATGTGAATGTGAAAGCATCTCATGGGCTCAGGAAGTAGCTCCTTCCCCAAATTCATTCATTCACACACTGTTAGACTATCTGCACCCTAGTGGTTACTAACAGTGGCACAGTCTACAGGTGATAAACTGAACCTGGATCATCAATCACTCAACAACCCTATGCAACAGCATTGAACTGTTAAAGTGAACCCCTTTTGATTACATTTGATTAGTAGATGTCTGTGTTTCTGTATGTTGGCATTAAAGTATCAGTTCAGCCTTGTGTTTTGTCCTAAAAGCTTAACAGCCAGTGAAGTCAGAGCACAAACAGGCAGGTGAAACACAGGTTCACTCTCTGGTTCCTGGCTCTACAACCATGCAGGGTTTTATGTTTTGGACTGGAGTATTTTCAGAGAGTGACCTCTTGTTATCCCTCCTCCACTAATGAAGACCAGACTCTCACAAATGGTGTGTGTGTGTGTGTGTGTGTGTGTGTGTGTGTGTGTGTGTGTGTGTGTGTGTGTGTGTGTGTGTGTGTGTGTGCGTGTGTATGAACATGCCACACACAAAACACATACTGCCAAACATACACACTGTTTAAATTGTCTCACAATACTTAATTTTTTCTTTAATGCAAATTAAAATTTGGTTTCTTTCTTGTTATAGTACATCATGAACAGATGTGTAAATTGTATAATTTCTTCAATAATGATTTACATCTTATGGTTTATTATATTTAAAGACTGTGTCTAGTATATGGAAGCATTTTAGGATGTTTGCTCTCGACGACAGCAAATGTTGGGTAGCCTTGTTCTTTTGAGAAAACTCCCCTGAAGCACAAGAGGAAATGTGTTTGATATTAAATGTGTTTGATATTAACTGCAACCGCTGCGTGTTGCACCTAAAAAAAGTGTCATTAACAGAAAATCCTGGTGAAACTACTACACCATTGGAAAATACTATAAATATCTGCTCGGTAACAGATAAAAAGAAAACAGATTTCTACTTTTACTACTAAAACTTGAAAGAAAAACTTAATTGCGCTCCCAGAAAGTGGGTTGGGAGTAACTTTTTTAAAGGTTTGAAATATTACTAATGACATTAAAATGTATACCCTTTATAGATTCAAGCTTTTCTTTTGGTCTAATGCCGACCAAGTTTGCCTGTTTCCACATCAGAATGTTTTTATGTTTTCATTTGTTTGCATATGATAGTAACAGCCACATGGAAGACTCCATGTATTGACTTGTATCACCATTTAGTAGCAGGTAGTTGTTAAAGGCAGTTGACAAGCATTAAAGCCTTCACACATTAAATGTTTATTCCAGCTAAGTACCTAGAGGGGTGGTGGGCGGTTCATGGTAATCATGTCCCGGCTGCTGTTGATAAATGGCATCTGTCAGCAGACTTTAAGGCTGGAGATGCTGCCAAAAGTCTCTGAAAAAGGAAGAAGGGAAGGTGAATATAGAGGGGAGAAAGGGAGAAAAAAACCTGCCATTATTAATAACGCAGTCACCTCAGATTTGTTTGAAAACAATACTAGTTTCCTACCAATGTATTCTACAAGAGTAGACAAATGTTTATATCTGAATGTTAAGTCTATAAAAATGACCTCCCATGTGAAACTGCCACTGGAGAGAGAGAGTAACTCGAGCAGTTACAACACTTAAACTTAAATGTGAGTGAAATGTGAAAACAATTAACTGCTATTTTAACTATTACAACTACTTACTGTATCTGCGTGATTGGCCTTAGTATTTAATGCTGTAGATTGCTAGTAGATGTAAAAGCTTCTGGTTACACAATCAGTGAAAAACAAGCATCTGTTTTCATCTTACTCTCAGCAGGGAACATCTTAAGATGCCTAACCTTGCAACCTATGGTGTGGTGTGTGTGTGTGTGTGTGTGTGTGTGGGGAGGAGGGGGAGGGGGGGGAGGGGGGTGGGGGGGTTCCCTCTTCACCCTTCCCCCTGAAGTCAACTTCAGAGAGATGCAGCAGCGCAGCATCATATCCTCTGAGCTTCATATACTCACTGCTATCCACGGTGTTCTCTTTGATACATTACGGCTATCAGCAGTGTGTCTTTTACAGAAACTGGGGCTTTGTGTCCATAGGGTGCAATAGGGGCTTTGCCTGCACTGCAACTTCATCATCAGTTAAAAGCCAGTGCTGCAGGGCTGCAAGGTTTTGACACTGATTTGCTAATAGCCTCTTGATTGTGCCTGTAATTGCACTTTTCTTTGGAAACATACTGCAAATGCTCCGAGTAGAAAGATAATCTAATTTCAGATAGGATGGCATCCAGATGACATGTGGAAAAAAAAGTTCATGGGAACTTTGATGAAAAAAAGGAGATATGCCTCTGTAAATCTCCTAATCATTTACATCTATAAAAATGTGGACTCAGTCACACACACAAATCCCAGCCTGGTCAGTGCTATAATCCGTGGCTTTAGAATGATGTCACATGTGTTTGTTCTACTTCTTTATCCCCTTCAGGACATGAGCAGAGGGGTCAGGACTACAGGACACACACTCATGTCTGCTACAACTTTGCAGCCAATGTGCAAATAATGGTAGTCGACGTCAGCCATCATTTAGTTGTCAGGGGTGGAAACAAAATAGATGAGAAATGAAGTGCTGAGACTGGCCTGACCTTGTGGATGATTGCCGCTTAAATAGCTGGGACTGAAATTGGGCATTTTACACCCTGGCAGCTGCCCAAGACACAATTTGTCCCAGTGTGGAGGACAAGATGGCCTGGGTAGCACGCCACATTTAATACCAGTTTCCTGGGAACTCTCATATCCCCATCTGTATAGAACCGTGTGTAGAATAAAAATAGTGTTCATCAGAAAATTATATCAAATCAGCGATTATTAATCATTCTTATTCTATATATATATGTTACTTCTATCCAGCATACTGATTTAAAAACAGACAAGCATGATATATAATGTACATTCAGTTGTAATGCAGAAAATTTAGTTTGGCATTTTTAGAACCTACTGTATTACATTTCAAATAATTAGCATTAGACATGTTTGTTCTTTTCATGAAATTGTGTATCCTCCCAAAAGGCTGCAAGGCTGAAACAGGAAGAAACACCACATTTTACTGGAAAAACAAAAGTTTGTGTGGCAGTGCTGCCAAACGTACATTAAATAGGAATCTAGTGCCAGCCGCCAGTTAGCTTAGCACAAAGACTGAAAACAGAGGGAAACAGCTAGCCCAACTCTGCCCAAAGTTAACAAAATCCTCCTATAGTACCAGCACATCTAAAGCTCACTAATTAACACATTATATACTGTTTGTTTAATTTGCACAGAAACAGTAGACAGGGCCAGGCTGATTCCCCTCTCTATGCTGAATTAAGGTAACCAGCAACCGATGGCCTCATAATCCCACACGAGAGTGGTATTGATCTTCTCACCTACAGGAGCTCTCAGCAAGGAAGTGAATAATCATATTTCTCAAAATGTTTAACTATTCCTTTAAACTAAAGCTTGTTAGAGAATAAAATAAATAAAATCACAAGCTATTCACATGTACCTTGCCCAGCAGTAATTTTTCTTCTGGTTCCAACAATCTGTACCAGTTCAGAAATTGTATCGGCCACAGGTATTTGGGTCTGCTACTGTAAAGCAAACTGTATCTGGCCCTTACCTCAGTTATTTTGTTAGTTTAGGAGCTTAATCCAGAGGTACACCTCAGCAGCATCTGCCTGTGACTGGTGGGCTTAAGACTCTGAGCAGGGATAACTTATAATGGAATCCAATCCCTAGCTGTCTGTTTGAGAGGGCTGGAACTAATCGATCAGAGGGGAGCATCTGTGAAAGAGATGTTCAGAAAGGCAGCTTTGACTGCATTGGAGCCAGAAGGGCTACTGTCTGATGCCCCATTCTGGCATTACGACTTGATACGCCAGTCAAGCTGGCTTTGATGCAAAATATGGCGAGATGTAGAATGGTAAAGCTGGCACATTTCTGTCCCGACTTCTAATTTTGTCATCTCTGCTGTTTTAGGAGTTATCATTTTTTCCCTTCTATCTTTAATCCTCTGTCCATGTCCCTCTCCTTTTCGCTCTCTTGCATATTTTATATCAGTTTCTGTGTTAAGTCCTTCCCCTCTGAACTCAATCCCCAGTCTGGCCCTCTGCTTGAGCCCCTCAGCTGCTGGTCTGCTCTCACACTAACCCCCTTGTTTATATCGGGGACGCAATTAAGTTGAAGCCAAGTAGAGGAGTCCCAGAGAGAGAGGCAAGAGTGCAAGCTTGTGAGTCAAATTTCAACTTCTACACTCACACACTCCTCCCTTCCCTATTTCACTCATTTTCTCTTTCCCTCCATCCCTCTCGCTCGATCTCCTCTCTTAGGTTTTTTTTTTTTTTCTCATTTTAAACATGCAAAGATATCTGTTCCTCTTGAAAACAAAGGAAAGAAAAAAAAATAAAGCTGGTACTTGTTGGATTTATTTAATGGAACTTCAAAAAGGTTCACTGGGAGAGAAATATGTAGCTCGAGATAGCCTGATGTACCACTAAAAATGGCTAAAGCAAGACATTACCTCATCTCTGTGTGATGTAACATGAAATGCATTTATTTATTCTAACAACTTTGCAACAAAATATCAATTTGATGCTGTGACAAATGCCTAATTTCATGCACATTTGTGTATAAAAACAAAACAAAAATAGTTTTAAGTACTTGTTTCATTGTCTACAGTTTTTTCCTCTTTTCTTTTGTCATGGAAGAACTGGTTCGAGTGCTGAGTTCACGTTCTCCACATGTGTGGTCTGCTAGCCCAGGGGACCTATCCTAGAATCCCAGACACACGTGTGCAGGCAGAAGCAGTAGTGCAATGCAGAGTAGATAAACAGTGCTCTTACTGGTCACTGGGCACACTTCACATCTAAACAATGCCAAGTTAAGTACTTTGCAGGAGTATATAGACAAAGCAAACACAAATACGTGCATGTTCATTTTAATGAAAGTCATTTTGGTTATAACTTTTTTTTTACCACTAACCCAACACTGTGTCAGGACATGTATTTATTTAAGGTTATGCTTGAGTCATAATTTGCATTAATGCAGTATATACATATATTCACGTGTGGGCATTAAATGCTTTATAACATCATTCCTTCCTCATTGAATTTAGTGTCAAGCATCTTGATTGCCCTAATTCAGCATTCCAGCTCAGCAGTGCAAGTGTGCCTCACTTTCTCGGGGGAGATGCAGGAAAAACTCCAAGGATGTGTGACGCGTTGATGGACAGGGGGATAAACAGAGGGATTGTCCCTGACCTCCCAACACCAGTCTGGAGGAAGACGAATAGCCCCCCAATGGGCCCTGAGCAGATAAAATGCACCCTACCGTCTTCAACACCAGGTGTGACAGCCATCAGGGGTGGCCTATCAGCAGGGGGTACAGAGAAGGGGAGGTAAGGGTGAGGGGGCACATTAGGAACATATCAGCAATTACTCCTTGGGTTTATTTTTCTTCCTGCTTTAATGCCTGGATACCAAGTCACATTCATCCTGGGTGTTGATTGTATCTTAAGGTCTAAGTGAGAAGACTTTGCAGAGTCATTTGTCGATTATCTGATAATACACTCAAACTTGTTAATGTTATGGTATAGCAACGATTTTAAAGCCCTGTAGTTTGTTTATTTGTCAGTTTTTCTTCAGTGAATTATATGGCCTTGACTTTTCAAGCTTTAGGGCTTATCTGGGAAGTTCAGTTCCATATTTGCTGTTAGTGTACCCAGAGTTCCAAATCAACTTCTTTATGTAATGGAATTCACAGTGTCGAGGACATGTTTACCTCTTTTTCCAGGCCCATTAGGCACAAAGCGGCTATATCATAGCTGACACGAGAGAATGGCCTCAATCTGTTTAAGCCATGATCTCTGACTGCATGGGCCCCACATCTTCAGACTGGCCTCTGCAAGCAGAGATATGAAGAGGGATGATAGTCATTTATATGTCCTGAACTTTAAACAATAAATGTGTTATGGGTGCAGACATCCCACAGACTAGACAAATAAATGGGCTCCGCTGTGTGTAGTTTAAGCCATGGAACAAGACAAAGGTTTTTTAGATGCTCATGTGACCACAAAAAAATTGCTGGAAATAGCTCCACAGAGGTGACATTTTAATCAATAAATTAACATATTTTTTCTCACGGAACAGCATATGCTAATTCTGTCAAAAAAAAGTCTTCTGTGCATTGTCAAGTGTCAAACTTATCTGCAAAAATAAAAGAAAGAGGCTGTGTGCAAGAAGAGCTCGTGTGAAAAGGGAAGCCCAGACATCTAATTTCCTGTGTGAGCATTTGCTGTAGAACGGGAAGGCCAGACCGCTCTGCGGCTATCAGAAATCAGCCCAATAGTCCCCCGAGCCACCCCTGCCCTCGCGATACCCTCTCTCGTCCCCCCTTTCCTCTCAGCCCAGGCCTCAGGGCCACTGTGAGTTAACCTCGCTCAGCCGTGACCAGAAAACAGAGTGATATCTTACTCATCTAATCCCCCTTTCAGTCATCATGCAATAAAGTGTGCCTTGCAACCCTTGACCTCACAAGTCAGAACAACCCCTCCACCCTTCTGCAACACCACCCTGCCAACCCCCACCGAGGGACCTATAAAGAAGAAAAAAGTCAGAAGGGTTGGAACCACAGTTAACAGCTTCAAAAGCATTATCATTGCCAAGGTAGAATGAGTTTGAAACTCAGCCTTCAAAATTTTCAGTACAAGTATATTTAAGTAAAAACACTTAATTTTGCTATGATAAAAATGTTGCTACAGGCTTGACCCAATGAGTTATAAAGAGAAGGTATTTTTACAATTATAAATTAAATTTGAGAATTTTCTAAAACCACTTAAACTTAAACGAAAGTTTAGTGATGATATAAGTATCGATATTATAGCTTTATGTCACAGCCAAAAGTTTTAATTATTTTTAACATATTTTCAGAAAATCTTGTTTTTTTATCAGACGGTTCTAAACACTACAATATAACACTACAATACAAATAAGCCATAATTGCTATGTAGAAGAAGCCAGTTAGAAGCACAAATCAGAGCTGTAGGAAATTCTAAATACTTTAATTTGGAACAAAACACAGCTGCATGCTTGATGAATCCATGCAAAATTGAGCCCAAATTCAAAAGTGGACTGAATGCAACTGCTACATGTATCATTGGATTCCTTCAGAACATTAAGTTTAATGTCTGCCCCACCATAAGCAGCACACAGCAACAACATCTTAAGCTTGGTGACTGGATATTTCCTACCAAAACTCTCTGTGGGAGCCATAGACATCCCTCTTCAGAATATATATATTTTATTTTTTATTAAAGAACCATAGAGTTTGGTTGCTCATCTTTTGAACTGATGATTCAACCAAGAGACTTTCATTCAATTTTATTTATTTAAATTAATTTATGAGTGCTCCAACTGCAGATCACCAAATGTCTCTATGGAAAATCAATGGGACTTTACTTCCATAAGTCTTCCCACTTCACTTCTTTTTTTATCTCCAATTAACAAATTGTGCACATCTCCAGCTGCTCCTTTAAAGTGTGTTAACCTACATCCATGATCTCCTCATTCTCCAGCATTAAGATGCTTTGGACAGATGCCGACTTAAGTAGGCAACAACATGCAGCAAATACATCTGCTGTGGCCCCACCTCTATCCCCGCCTCTACTCACTTTATGTAGGAATGTCACAGAGGGAGACTCTCTGACAGTGAGGACATGAGGAGTACAGACGGCATGATGAGCGCAATATGACCATATGACAATTACAAGAAAGACATGGACACATGTGGAGAACTTTGTTGCCCTGTGTTCGTGTGTGTAACTTGCAGTGTGCCTTGGGAGGTGCATGCATGCTCCCTTTGGTTACCTTGTATGTGCACATACACAGTTCATGCAAATGTACATGTGTGTGTGTGTACAGAGAGAGAGAGAGAGAGAGAGAGAGAGAGAGAGAGAGAGAGACTAAAGCTGCCCAAAGGGGTTCAGGGCTCCCTTGCTCCAGCACATCTGGGCTTTATATCAGGCCTTTAATTAATCCTGAGTGAAGGCCAGGCTGTGACAGGCTGACTGGGCAGGCTCCAGTCCAGGACAGGGCCTGATTTATTACAACTGAGCTCCAACCAGCATTGATTTATTTCAGACGCAGGAAAGGGGAGAGTAGAGGGGGTGTGTTTAAGGGGACTGGGGGGTGGACACAGAAACAGCACTGTTACACTGGGAAGGGGGACACTGAGGTTGAGAGTGACTCAGAAAGGTGAGTAACAGACTGATAGGCCGTGACTGAAGACAGGGGAGGTTGTGCCTTTGTGATGTTTTTTTTTAAAAGCAGGCTTTGCATATTGCTGGAGGCTATTTTTACTATTGGTAAGCAGTCAAGCCGTCGAGAAAGAGAGAGCAAGGGATGATGTATGTGATGGAGGAAAAGGGAGAGATTATGAAAGTTGAAAAATCTCTCTCTCTATCAGGTGGGTTATGTTCCCTCCCAGGCATGTGCTGTCAGTCAGAGTGACTCCTCTCGCCTTATCTCCCAACACAGGGGGACTGTAAATCCTCCTCTGCTCATTTGACTTAATCATGATAGTCAGCTGAACTCAGCAAAACACAGGAAAGCATATCCCTTCCCCCTTCTCACCTCCCCCAGGTCTATAGGACGGCAAGAGGAGTATGTAAAAAAGGATGTTCTTTTTATTATCCAACACACGCATCAAGTAGTCACAAATGGTCCACAGTGTTGTGGAATGTGATAGATGTGTGTGTCTCTGTGTTTTTGGGCATGAGGTTATATTACCGACTCAATAATTCTTGTTGCATCCTCATGTGTTGAAGAAAGAATGCCAAGTGGGGCTCAGCTTTTATGAGCCTCGGTCACTGTGTGCCCTCAACATGCTTCCCTCTGATAAGGACTTTTATGACAGTCAACTTTTACACCAATAGACAGCTTCTTGCTTAAAAAATATACAGTATGACAAAAATTCACCAGAGCAAACAAACCTTTTCTTTTCCTTTTTGTGCACAAAACACTAATTCAATGCAGTCACACTCAAATCTATCCTCAAGCATTTTCAAGTTATTTCTGTTGGTAACTTTGTAAAAATTGAAATCATAAATCGGTAAAAACCATCACACTAAAAATTTCATTTTACTTTTTTATTATTAATACAGTCTGCTGTGGAGATGGATTATATTGCTTAATTTGTCTTTGCTAAGAAATGACAACAGGTAGCTGGCACCAACTTTCAGAAAAAAACATTTTTATTTTAGGATTGGGATATTGAATGTTCATTGCAGTGCTTGTAAAGCATAATGTTCTTGAATAACTGAATACACTATTTGCCATTTGTGTATCTCTGCCTTTGAATGGTGACTGCCTCTGAATCCAGCAGTCGGCTGTGATTAATGGGCCTTTTTAGCACTATCGTCTAGACGTCAAATCCCAAAATACCTTGGGGCATGAGGACACATCATTGTTGTTACAGGGCTGCCACCCTCACCCTCCCCTTGCTCATTTCATAGGATTGCGCAATATGCAGTCTGGGTCAGTAGAAACGTCTTCAATCGATACAGTATAATTTGTTTTATTTTATTCATTTATTGCATATTTCTAATTTAATGATTTAAACAGGTAAGACATGGACTATTGTTTCTATGTAATCCATGTCAGGGTCTGTCTAGGCTTTTTACAAAAGTATGCAAACTTTGTTTTGAAAGGTGCTGTAGATGTGTTTAGTACATGTACAAATTCATCTTTAACACCAACTCCTTAAAAATGAACTACCTGTACTGAATCATCAGATTCATTGAATAAAAAAGCAGTAGCTTTTAGCAGTTGAGCTCCCCTCGCTGGTGTCTGAGAGCATTGTGTCAGCTCAGCCGTGATACACAGTACTGTACGTTACTTCCTCATTAAAAGCTAAAGAAACAATCATGATGTGAGCTGCTGGCTTGAACCAGCAACAGACTGAACGTGCTACTGAACGGAAGACTCAGAAACAGCCAAGCACGACGCATGGTGATGCATTCACCTGCTTGTGTACGTACTGAAGTGCATCTGAACAGTCATGCAAGTGAAAAAACATGAACAAACTATCAAAGTCAGTGACTACAAATCTTTGAACTGAGCTGGACAAAACAATTTTTTATTGCCTTGAAGGTCTCTAAAGGGTTTAAACAGCAGACCAGAGCCTGGTTGGAGAGTGAGCTAAGGATTCATGGGAAACAGGAAATACCCTCAATAGAGAGACCAGACATGTTACTGACAAACATCTTTCAGTTTCTTTGTCTCACTTGTTAAAGATAAAGCCTTCAGTGTCAGAAAATCTGAGGAGGTCACAAATGAGAGAAGAAACTACAACCCAGTGGCCACAACGTGAATTGTTGCATTATAAATTTGGTCTAGAAGCCAGCAGGGTTCATGTTGTCCTGAATCTTCCCGCCAGCACTTCACGGTTGCCAGAGGGGAAACAGAGTAACAGAGTTTAAGCTCTTGCCAAGAGTGGAATGAGCCTGGGCTGTTTGTGAGGTCGAGGCTGGGGCTTGTGAGTACCGCAGACTCATATCTCCCTCCCTATCCCCTTCCCTCACATCGGCCAGAGACGGCCACTTTCAGTGCACCCATGGGGAATGGGGAATTCAGCCTGCCACCCCCTAAGAACATATTTTTGAGCAAGACCTCGTTTCATAGACATATAATCGCTAATATTGCAAGGAATGTGCTTTTATAAATAGAAAATGTCAAAAAAGATTGGGAGGTTTTTTTTAATCTTTTGCTCAAATATCCTTGTTTAGATTGTCAGGGTTTGTGGCATTAAAGGCAGGAGCAGCTCTGAGGGCCAGCAGCAAACTGAGACTTAAAAGACCCCTAGGGGAAATTTTAAGGATTCATTTAAAGACAATAAAATGAGTCATGACACCCTAGCAGTGTTGGACCAAATATTGTGAGACTGCTCGGACTCACAAACCTATATTCATTAGTCCATTAATCATTAAATTGACCATTCCCTAAACCCCTCCCCACGAACAGCAATTGTCCAATCATAGCTTAACTTACAGGCAGGCATGTCAAGCTTTGGATTTCTCCACATACTGTATTTAAGCGGTGTGTATCGGGCTGTAGTAATATATGAAGAGTTTGTTAGGTGGTTTATTTTTCTTAACTCTCTCCAAAGCCAAAAATAAAAGACTAGAAACAGTGTAAGGAATGGATTTAACTGTGTCTGCTCTACTGTAAAGACTAGCAAAGATTAGCATTTCTGGCTAAGTAACTTACTCTCTAGCTTAAGAGTAGTCTAGTAACCTCACCCAGTGTTACTTCCAAGACTTAAGATTTCATATTACATTATTTTGTGGTGTAAAGGGTGATGCAAAGAAAAGACAGTCCTGGAAACTTTCAGAGTTTACATTACCGGCTCTGTCCTGTTCTGTATTGGATTTGGGGAAGTTTGCGCCCTAGCAACCCCAGCTAATGTTACCCGAGATAGTGTTACATGTGCCAAATACACTGGTTAGCCCTCATCATTTTCTCCTTCTCTTGTTTGAAAAAATTAACATTAAAGGATAAATCTGACATCTGCCTTGCTTGTTTAAGTATGTTTTTTATAGTAAGCATCCAAACCATCCAAAGATTATATTAGAATAAATATGATTTTAGTTGCATTCTTATTAACACTACTGTACTAATACTAAAGCTAATTAGCTTTACCTTGCAACACAGAAACAGTGCTCCTTTATTTGCATGTCTTCTAAATGGACCACCATCACCTGTTGAGGATGCTGCCGCTTTTGCCTGGGACATGTAGCTTTAGCACATTTAGCATTACATTATGTATGTAGCCATCATGTGCATTATTCTACAGGGTTCACCTTTTAAACAACAACATGAAAAGTCAGCTGGAGATGGAGTTTTTAACCAATGGGGTTGTGGTGTTAGCATTATCTTACGCTAGCTAGCTCCGCTGATCAAATCTGATAGCAAAAGTCATGAAGTCGTTTACTACAAATGAGAAGGCTGCCATTGTTTCAAAAAAGAATAGTAGCAGGTAGAGTGGCAAATCTGCCATTATTATTGTAAACTTCATATGAACAGTCAATTGGGGGTGATCCTTTTTTCACTAGAGGGCTAAGAAAAGTACAATTTTATTAACACACATCATTAGCTTTATTATCATTGTCATCACCACTATCTTTATCATGATCTGCACTTATTATCATCATAATCCTTACCATCATTATGATTATCCGCGCAGTTCTATTGTCATTAGCACACACAGTATCTGGTGTTCATTTGGAACAGGCTACACAAATAGTTGGTCTGTTCCCCTTCAAATTACCAAGATCATATTTCTGTTTAGGTCATTTTTACATGCTTGAGGAATCGTGTAAATCACATTTAAAAAGCATATACAAGTCATTATACCACTGAAACTCTAATTCAGCAGAGTGCACTGGAGAATATTCAGACCTCATTTGTGGTGTAAACATGTCTTTACTTATCCAGATTAACTCTACAGATCAGATTACTCTTTCTTCCCCGACGTCCCTCAACAGTGCAGTTAAGGAAACCAACCCCAGTATCCCAAAGCAACTGGTGGCCCTACAATATTTTCTCCTAATTAGATGTGTTTTAGGTCATTACAATCTATTTCATTCTATGCTCATGTTACAGCAGTTAAGCATTTTCTTGTGTATGTTACAGTGAAGTGCGCTTGGCCTGCTTGCTGGATGTCTTGTGAAGCCCAAGGCCACAAGCAGCGAGACCCGTCCATCAGTGGCAGTTATTAGGGGAGACCACCGGTGAATCAGGGCCATTTGGTGGGCCTAATAACAACGTGAATGGGAGAGCTGAGGGACAGGAAGCGCAGCCAGACAGGCCGGTGCTGAGAAAAGCACTTTTCAGTGAGGGAGGCCTCCTTGGAAAAAAAACAATGAGAAGGCCTATTTCAGCCTCAAACACTCCAATGGCTTACTTCCAGATGACAACCCAATGCTATCACTTGATGCTTTTGCTCAGGGACTGAAACAGTCTGAACAATA
Source organism: Sander lucioperca (assembly GCF_008315115.2). Classification (NCBI taxonomy): domain Eukaryota; kingdom Metazoa; phylum Chordata; class Actinopteri; order Perciformes; family Percidae; genus Sander; species Sander lucioperca. The sequence goes on along the minus strand of NC_050181.1, from coordinate 10,511,946 downwards.
ATGGTGGAAAAGGCCTGGAAAATAATCGCGAATCCCATCTAATTTTACAGTGTTGAACAGAAGCAATCATGAAACAATTACAACAAATGGATTTGATCTGTCCTCCTCTCCTGTAATCCGGGTGCTAGGTTGGAACCAAAGCCAGTTTGACAGTAAAGATTTGGGACCCCACGGGTTTTAACTGCCTATCAACATGGGAGGCTTTCACTTTACAGCCCGGGGTTTATTGCGCGACAGCTTAAACATAGCTCAGGTTTCAAGCAGGACTGATTCACTGTTCAGCCTCTTCCCTCTTCTGACCGGAGGATAAGAGAAATCTTGGCTCACAGAGCCAATATGAATTTAATGTAAAGACAGAAAATAACAATGACACTTCAACTGAAAACTTAAAACTACAATAAACTGTGATAAACCAGATGATTTAACAGTCAAGAAGCCGCAAGAGATGTATAACTTGGAGAATCTGATGAAAATACCTCACTTTGTCTTTTTTTAATGCTTAAAAACCTGACCTACTGTATGATGCCATACAGTAAAATACACTTTCTAGGGGTCATTGTAAGTGAAGTCTAAATACCATGAAGGGATCCAGGAAAAAGTCATTCTCATATTCAAAGATATATGATTTGAGCGGTTTTGCACCTTGCGAAAAATTGAGGTTCACATGTGTCCAAGCTATACAAATACAATATTATCAGCCGATACCAACCTATAAATATCAGTGCTTTGTGGGCTAATTTAACAGTTAATTTCCTGTGATATGTCTATGTAAAAACACCAAAAGCCAGCATAGTCATTAGTGGCTCTGACATCAGACTTGTGTGAGGCCTGGAATAACTCCTTATCTGGTTAAATGGACCAATGGCTGAGACAGATTTACTGTTCAGTATGAAGGCAGCCCTGAAACAGGAGACATTACACCAGTGTTTTTCAATCACTTTGAGCACTGGAATTGCACAGAAGGGAACAAGCGGCAAAAACGATACTCTAAACTACTGATGGAGTCACAGTTTAGGAATTCCCAAGCTGTCATTCTGAACAAAGGTGCATTCATTTTTTGTATATGTGACACAGCATCATACTGTGCATTTATTGATTGTAAATATCAAATATTGGTGTGGAATATCCATTACAGAAACACAAATCTGCATTGTTTTTATACTTGGTCACTAGGAGACAGGTCTGGTTTGTAGGTATTGCTCCGGTGATTTGTTATATCTGGGGAGCTCATTGGGTCGATGTCAAGTCTGCTATGAGAGACTGAGGAAAGATGAAATGAAATGATGCTTGGCCAGACGAAGATCCAAACCAGCAGCCATAAGGCTGACCACTACGACCATCCACCATAAAAACAGACACAGGTTTTTATTTACCATGAAACCTATGAGACAGAGACGCTAAAACTCACAAAAACAAATGGAGTTTTGCTGGGATTTTCATTAATAACTACAACACTATGGTGATTTTTAATATTTCAACATTATTAGTCACTGAAAAAGTGCAGGACTACTGTTTTAAGAGTGTAATCTCTGAGCCAATAGTAGATGGCCACACAAACATTTTAGCTGAGAGCTGTTTGCTCTTTAAAGGATAAGGCTGGTGATACAGTGTTCTGTATTTGGTTATTGTCAACAAATCAATCAATCAAATGACAAAAACAAACAATGTCCATCTTTGAATACTTTCCAAGTTGCTCAGCCTGTCTTTGGCTCTGAGCCCCAAGCCCACTTGTTCCTACTGAGGATGTTAACTTTTAAAAAAAAGCTGCAGCTGGGCATCATTCAAATAGGAGGAAATTGTGTTTTTAGTGGTGCACCAGTGAGTTTTTACAACAGCATTGGCAGTGTATATAGGATCAATATAAAATAGGTTACCTCTGCGGGAACCATCACCTTATCGTGGTGGAGAGGTTTGTGTGTCCCTATGAACCTGAGGGCTGTGTTGTCTGGAGCTTTGCTCACAAGCCCCCGGCTGAGCGCCGCTATGTTGGAGTTTACCCCGGTGGACGAGAGGGTCACCTCCCTACGCCTGCGGGTTGTGGGGGGGGAAACTCTGACTGTTGTTTGTGCATATGCACCAAACAAGAGTTCGGAGTATTCGGCCTTCTTGGAGACCTTGAATGGAGTCCTGTATGGGGCTCCAGGGGGGGACTCCATAGTTCTGCTGGGGGACTTCAACGCGCACGTGGGTAATGATGGAGATACATGGAGAGGCGTGATTGGGAGGAACGGCCTCCCTGATCTAAGCCAGAGTGGTTGTCCGTTGTTGGACTTCTGTGCTAGTCATGGATTGTCTATAACAAACACCATGTTCGAACATAGGGATGCTCATAAGTGTACCTGGTACCAGAGCACCCTAGGCCAAAGGTCAATAATCGATTTTATAATCGTTTCATCTGATCTGAGGCCGTATGTTTTGGACACTCGGGTGAAGAGAGGGGTGGAGCTGTCAACCGATCACCATCTGGTGGTGAGTTGGGTCAGGGGGTGGGGGAAGACTCTGGACAGACCTGGTAAGCCCAAACGGGTAGTGCGGGTAAATTGGGAACGTCTGGAAGAGGCCCCTGTCCGACAGACTTTCAACTCACACCTCCGGCGGAGCTTTTCGTGCATCCCTGTGGAGGCTGGGGGCATTGAACCTGAGTGGACAATGTTCAAAGTTTCCATTGCTGAAGCTGCGGCGGGGAGCTGTGGTCTTAGGGTCTTAGGTGCCTCAAGGGGTGGTAACCCTCAAACACCGTGGTGGACACTAGTGGTCAGGGAAGCCGTCCGACTGAAGAAGGAGTCTATCCGGGATATGTTATCCCGGAGGACTCAGGAGGCAGTTGCAAGGTACCGAAGCGCTCGAAGGACTGCAGCTTCTGCCGTGAAAGAGGCAAAGCAGCGGGTGTGGGAGAATTTCGGAGAAGACATGGAGAAGGACTTTCGGTCGGCACCAAGGTGCTTCTGGAAAACCGTTCGCCACCTCAGTAGGGGGAAGCGAGGAACCATCCAAGCTGTGTACAGTAAGGATGGGACGCTGTTGACCTCAACTGAGGAGGTAATAGGGTGGTGGAAGGAGCACTTTGAGGAACTCCTAAATCCGACTAATCTGCCCTCTATGGTAGAGGCAGAGCTGGAGGATGATGGGGGATTGTCGTCAATTTCCCTGGTGGAAGTCGCTGAGGTAGTTAAACAACTCCACAGTGGCAAAGCCCCAGGGATTGATGAGATGCGTCCAGAAATGCTTAAAGCTTTGGGTGTGGAGGGGTTGTCTTGGTTGACACGCCTCTTCAACAATGCGTGGAAGTCTGGGACGGTGCCTAAGGAGTGGCAGACCGGGGTGGTGGTTCCCCTGTTTAAAAAGGGGGACCAGAGGATGTGTGCCAATTACAGAGGTATCACACTTCTCAGCCTCCCCGGTAAAGTCTACTCCAAGGTGCTGGAAAGGAGGCTTCGGCCGATAGTCGAACCTCGCGGTAGCGGATTCCGTCCTAGTCGTGGAACAATGGACCAGATCTTTACTCTCGCAAGGATCCTGGAGGGAGCATGGGAGTATGCCCAACCGGTCTACATGTGCTTTGTGGATCTGGAGAAGGCGTATGACTGGGTCCCCCGGGAGATACTGTGGGAGGTGTATGGGGTGAGGGGGTCCCTTCTCAGGGCCATCCAATCTCTGTACGACCAAAGCGAGAGCTGTGTCCGGGTTCTCGGTAGTAAGTCGGACTCGTTTCAGGTGAAGGTTGGCCTCCGCCAGGGCTGCGCTTTGTCACCAATCCTGTTTGTAGTATTTATGGACAGGATATCGAGGCGCAATCGGGGTGGAGAGGGGTTGCAGTTCACATTCAATTTGTCGCACCGTTGTGACGAAAAGAGAGCTGAGCCAGAAGGCAAAGCTCTCAATCTACCGGTCAGTTTTCGTTCCTATCATCACCTATGGTCATGAAGGCTGGGTCATCTGGTAAGGATGCCTCCTGGGTGCCTCCCTGGGGAGGTGTTCCAGGCACGTCCAGCTAGGAGGAGGCCTCTGGGAAGACCCAACTAGGTGGAGGGATTATATTTCCAACCTGGCCTGTGAACGCCTCGGGATCCCCCAGTCGGAGCTGTTTAATGTGGCTCGGGAAAGGGAAGTTTGGGGTCCCCTGCTGCAGCTGCTACCCCTGCGACCTGATACCGGATAAGCGGACAAAGATGGATGGATAGATTACATTGCCCATGTTCATCGTAATGAAGAAACATGTCAACCAGTGCTACACTGTGGCTCATGAATGTGTTTTAAATAGTTTCTGGACAACAATGGAGGTCTATGGCAGCGCAATAAGCTGTATGAGGCTTTGGCTACATAGACACAACTTGTAAGTAGGATCATTTCTTAATGTTTTTTCGGTGGATGATGTTACCAGATATTTTCTTTACGATTAATACGTTAAGAACAAAAAGAGAAAGAAATCTGAGTAAATTCTAAGAACAATGAAAACAATAACTGTTGACCTCTTAAAGATAATGGCTTTACTCTCTGCCACACTCTGTGATATAAACCATCTATTTGTTTGACCAGTTTTTGATTCCTGTGCAGCGTTAATATCTGGAACAAAAGTAGGTGTTTTTGGCCCTACTGAATTCTGGGAAGTTTGGAGTTGTTGTCTGAGGGCCTCAGCAGTTCTGCACTCCCTCTTGGCAGAACTTCATAAGAGGACTCATGCAGCTCAAATATTTCAGCTTCAAATGATCTAGAAAAACACATTCCCACTGGGTGGTTAAAAGTGGGCGTGTACTGTATGTGCACTTGTGAAGGATGGGAGTGTGTGTGTGTGTGTGTGTGTGTGTGTGTGTGTGTGTGTGTGTGTGTGTGCTACGTCCTGTTCTATTGTTGTATATGAGCTGATCTGTGAAGACTTTATTTGTCTATAACTTGTGACTGTAGTGACTCAGAGCGCTTCATATCCTGCCGATTTCACATACTCTTCCAAATGACTTATTTGTTACACTGTGATTGTTTTTTTTGATTAAATTAACCCAAACAAGCTCTTTTGTAGCAGACGAACATTTTAATATTTTAGAAGGAATGAAGTCATAGACAAGATTAAAAAGCCCTCACCGCCACACAACTATTCCCGGGACCTATCGTGAGAAAAGGTCCAGAGACCTCATCATGAAAAGTCAAAGCTGTGTATTCTCACTTCCATGATCCTCATCCAACCACACAACACATTTGTATAAGGTCAGTATCAGACGTTGGGCTAGTGGCCAAAGAAAATCTGATGGAATTTAAGTTTATCAACGGAAAATGTACAAAGTAACACAAATGGCTTTGTGAGGCGGGTGCTGGGTGGTGAGTAAATCAGAGGCTATATTGCTACGCCTGTAAGACCACCCTGGCTTTCAAGCTCCTAAAGCCTACCCACAGGCCAGAAAACAACCAAGCAGCCCGACCACTGAACTCCCCTATTTCTACTAGAACAAAAATTAAAAAGTCTATGGGCAGCCCGGAACCAGAAAAGCAAGCAGTCAGGCCGCTGAAAATCAACAGAAGCTATTTTCTACCAACAAATGCAATAAACTAAGAAGGTGACTGTGCCTGACTTTAATTTATTTATTTATTAACTTATTTTAGTTATTCTATCATATTTTGTAGAGGGAAATTAATAATGAGACAGGTAAGTCAGTTGTCATTTATTGTAATAAAGACAATAAGGAAGCGCTTAAATTTGAAATTTTAAAAATGTTATTACCTCCGAAAGCTGTGATGCTGTGAATAATTGTCTTAATTGTTGATTATTGCCAATAATCTTTTTTTCCTTTTGATTAGCTATGTTCTTCTTACAATAAACAAAATGTAGTTTGTGTGTAACAGGCTCTCACTAAATAAAACAAATCAGGGTTATCTCATATATATATATATATATATATATATATATATATATATAATTTATATATATTGAACTGCTGTTTAATTCATGATTTAGTTTTCTTCCATATTATAGTTTTTTCAAAATATATATTGCAAAATCAACACAGATACATTTGAGATATTATTTCAGTGTAATTCTGTGGATTCCACATCAGTTCAGGACCAAGACATTTGTTGAACTCTATAGCATTTTTTTATTTATTTTTTTGGGCATTTCCGCCTTTAATGGAATGGACAGCTAGATAAGAAAGGGGAGAGAGAGGGGGGAGACATGCAGAAAATCGTCCAAGGTCGGACTTGAACCCTGGACCTTCTGCGTCGAGTAGTTATAAACCTGTGTTTTATATCTATTTGATTCTCCAGATACAGAAACAGAAGCGTGGGTTCTCACTGCTTTATATCCTGAGCATTATTCGTCTTCACAAAGCAGGGGATATTATATCAAAAGTCCATTATTTGCAGTATGTAGTTGACATGGAACCCAAAAAATAATTATGCTTCAGCTGAGGAGTTTGCTATTAGTTGCAATGTGTGTACATGTGTCTGAGTGGACATAAGGGTAATTTACAGTGTATATGAGTCCTGCTGGAATAAAGAGAATTACTGACAATATTATGATTGGTGATTTGGACGGTAAGACATTAGAGAGAAGACACAGATCATTTGCTGTTTTCACTCTGCCAAAGCCAACACTACTAAACTTCACATAATCACACAGTTAAGGACTTTGATTTCAATCTCAGTCAAACACATTTTAATCACCCACAATTCCAATATGAATGTAAATACTGGTAGGAAGATAAGAATGTTAAAAATGAAAAGAGCTTACATGTACAGAAAAATGTTATACAAAATGAAACTTAAGCAAATAACCTTCATGTGTTTGGATAACGAACGTACACTACAGTAGTCCTATGTGTACTACACAACTGACATAAAACTTTGCCACCAGTGTTTTTAAAAGCCTTATTGTAGATCAGTGCAGTTAGCCTACGGAAAACCTTTGCTCTTTTCTCTGCTGGCTGGTGGTGCTTATTTGTTTCTTTTATAGGCCTCAGCTGGTGTTCATATTGACATAAGCCTATAATAAAAATAATTTTCATTGATAATTAGAAGTGTTGATTTTGGAGTTTGTTAGGTGTTTTTTTTTGAGTACTGTTTTCTAAAAGTGTCAGTGCAGGAGAGTGACACAAAGTCACTTAATGCAAAATAAAAGAAAACTGTTTTGTGTAATATAAAATATATATATATATATATATATATATATATATATATATATATATATATATATATATATATATATATATATATATATATATATATATGCCTCTTAAATCCCTGTTTATACAAAGTATTTCCCTAACGTACAGCACATTCACAGTTCCTATAGCAACCAGTTGTTGTAACAAAAATACAGGTGTAGAGAACTGGGAGAGCTCACAAAATCCCTTAGAGGTGTCCTTTACTTATATTAAATGTCTCAAATGTGCCAGCCCCACGCTGACCACCTCCCATGGGTTAAACTGGTAAACAGGCTCTGTGCGAAAACTGAGAGGATGATGTAATTTCTTACTCATGTCAAGTCTGGCAACTGTGTGGCACCGTACCTCCCCAGCATTTCTGGAGACAATGATGTCATAGCTGTTACCTCAGCCCTACACTAAGACTAAGTGCTGTAAAGTACCACGGAGGCCACAGGCAGGTGACTCTAGCATCACTAGTGGCCCCAGCTGGGCTGTAATAATATCCTGACTTTTCATAAAATACTCTCCCTCCAGACTTGTATTTCTGAGATTGAGACAATTATGTGCTTAAAGTTAAATTTGTGATGTATTAAGTCTCTTAATCTTCATCCTGTGCATTTGTGCAATTGCATTTGTGCAATTGCATTTTCAAAAAGCTTACAAAAATGATTGATGAAAACACAGAAACATTAAAACAATAGAATAATTGTTGTTGCTCTTTTTAGCAGATTACAAATATACCGCCACTTAATATGGGTTGTGCTGGATGACTAGACTGACATCAACAAACTGACAGTGATGTGTTTTGTTTTTTTAAAGAGTCAAAAATCTGCACTTTCAGCACATTGTGTGTCAGTAGTAGCCACATGTAATGGGCTCTGACACTGAGAGAAAGTTTGCTTTGAGCAACATAAAACAATTTAGTAGACCTAAAAGGAAAAAACACTTAATGGATAATTCAGCATTGGTGAATAGCTTTGGTTGAACCTTGTTTTTGTGGTTTTGGCCAACATTGCACTCACCAAGTTAACTGGTGAGATCACCACAACAAAGTCCAATAAGGCAAAGAACACAAGCATGAGACAACCATAGCAAACAAATTTGGAAGAGAAAATAATGTCAATGTTATTACTGAAATATCCATCAATTTACACACCTATTCCCTGGTTGACTTACACTACTCATTGTGTGTGTTTTTCTGAGCAATGAGGAACTATTACTATCACTTTTCCTTTAACCTCCAAATATAATCTGGCTAAACCGTTTTTCTTGCCCCTTCAGATTTTTGTTGTAGCAATGTTGTAATGTTTAAACAATTATATTGGTGAATATGAAGCTAAGAAGCCCAAATTGTAATAAACTGGAATGATCTTCGAAATACCAATGTGTTGCATCTTCCTTTACAGCAACCAAGTTTTAAGAAGAATAAGAGCAACAGTGTTGCCAGAAATGTCATAAACTGGTCATCTGTGGGTTTCATTACTTTGACCAAACTTCATATCTAAGTATTGAGTTTAGTAATCATCTACTCTGCAACTGCATGCACAGGCGTGACTCCTCTCAAAATCCCACGAGTTGACTTATCAGGCTGGCCTGATCCAGGCTGGTCTGCTATTGTCATAATTTACAGTGGCTCCACTCTGCTTGAAGGGTGCAAAGTGCTTCTAATAAACGGTTTAGAGTTTCCTCATCTGCTCGCTGCTTGCCAGCCGCTTTACAAAAGACTTTCAGAGTTTGCTGACAGTAAATGGGGGAGCTGGATCCTTCCCCAAGCAATAGTTGTGCCTTGGGTGGAGGTGGAGCTGTAAGTGGGTAAGAGATGCATATACATAAAGACAGAGAGACAACAGACAGACAGACAGACAGACATAGAGTATAAATAACAGGCAAGCCATGGCATCCATGAGTGAAACAAGAGAACTATTAGGCCTTGTTGAAAGAGCACTTGTGTGGAGACAAGCCAGGCGATAATATTTCACAGGTAAAGAGATGTCCACATGACGATAACACCCACTAGCAGAGAGGATGAGTGGGGGATGAGTGAGAGGTCCCAGGCCCTCAGTGGACTGCCCTCCCTCCACCCCCACCAACACTCACGGCTGAGAGGAGATACCACAGGAGCAGGGAGGCTGTTATTCTCATGGCTATCCTGGTTCATCAGCAGATTCTTATCATGCCTACATACTGAATCTCAACTCCAGGTCAATGATGCACTCGCCCACAAAAATCCTTAAAAATGCTTAAACTGTGACCAGCATGTCACTCCAGGTCATCTTTAATTAGTTAGTAGTTGTCATGGATGCGATTGAAGTGAGGGTAGGTGGCGTATGATCTTTACTGCCTGAAGAGTGGAAATGTGATCTCCCGCAGGCTCTTCACTATACTGTAGTCTGACGCATCTCATATCGCCGCCGTCATGCACTGGTGTTAGAGGTGCATTTAGCCAACAAAGAATATGAAACCTAATCACCTCCTTGGTATTATCTCCTTAAAGCATCAGTTGGCTATGGAATTAGAGGTTTACTATTTGATAGCACTGGCGTCATCTCCTTTCATGAGAACTCTAAACTCTTACCTTTTTATATTTTCACAGACCCTGGCCAGAAATTCCACAACTTGTACCTCCCCATGCCACCACCCTGGTTGGCCTCTACCCACAGTTCTTATGGTTTAGTTGTTTAAAATAGCACTCTATGGCTGGGTTAGCTCAGTTGGTAGAGTGGGCGCACATATGTAGAGGTTTACTCCTCGACGCAGAGGCCGGGGGTTCGACTCTGACCTGTGGCCCTTTGCTGCATGTCATTCCCCTTTCTCTCCCCTTTCATGTCTTCATCTGTCCTTTGAAAATAAAGGCCTAAAAATGCCCAAAAAAATAATCTTTAAAATAGCACTCTCATCTTTAAAGGGCTTGTTTGACATCTTGGGAGAAATAGTGTAATAAATACAGTATAAAGGTACTGCCAGCAGCCATCTTGCTTAACTTAGCAAAAACTGGAAGCAGTCCATTGTTAAAGGGGTGATAGAATGATTATATAGGGTATTTTAAACTGTTCCTTAAGGTCTCCTAATAGGGTATGTAACATTGGTTGGGCTGAAAATTGCCCGAATGCTATTTTATTAGGCCCTTAACTACCCTGTGAATATGGCTCTATTTGGAACGAGAGCTTTTCTTCCAAATATGGTATGCTCATGAATATTTAAAGAGCTGCGTGCTGATTGGTTTGAGCGAACCCCATAGAAACACATTGGAGACGAGACAGCAGGTCTCATATTTCAGACACTGTTTGTCGGGCTATTTCATTATTAAATTCACTTCTGAGACTTTTTTAAGTGAGAAATCAACTATATAAAGCTCAAATATGGGCCGTTTTACGAAAATTGATGGGTAATTGCAAATTTGGTAAGACGTGTCGGACTTTAGCTAGGAGCTCCACACAGTCTGACGAGAAAGCGGCAACCTCCATACCCAGTGAAAGTCACCGTTTCCCTGGGTACTGGACTACTGGAATACTCGGGGCTCCGCGGAGCTGGCTGGCTGCCAGCTGCCGGCATAACTAGAGTAGCTATATTTACAGTTTGAATTTCGTCACGCCACTTATATAACATCTACCCCAAGGTCTTATAAAGCTAACACTGGTGTCCGATTTCAATTTAATGCATTTTAGTGAACATTAGGGGTTTCGTTAGCTGCTACTGTCCCTTCGATCCTATGTGTACAGATTGTGGCTAGTTAGCTTAATTTTCGGCGTAATTAGAGTATATTTACAGTTTGAATTTCGTCACGCCACTTATATAACATCTACCCCAAGGTCTTATAAAGCTAACAATGGTGTCCGATTTCAATTTAATGCATTTTTGTGAATTCCAGAGGAATTCTAAGAGGAGGCAAGCTAGCTCTCATTGATAGAGCTCCATCCAGCCACAGGCTCTGTCAATGAGACTCGCGGACAAGAGGCGTTTATTTCCCCGATCGTTTGTTTAAATAACTCAACAAATTATAATTACACACATTATAAGATTAACTGGAACCTGTGGTAAGAGATTGCTGGCGTAACAAGCTCGCTGACCGCGCTCTCACTCACACACACCGGCCATTTAGCAGGAAGAGGGGAGCTGCAGGCTCTGGAGCTCTGTCAGGGCAGCGGCGTTTGGTAGTCCATTAACCCAAAAAACGGTGACTTTGCGCGGGTATGGAGTGTCGTGGGCTGCCAGCCGTGACGGAGCTCCATCTTCCTCACAGCAGGCCGGGGTCTGTGAAGGAAGGCAGGCCGGGTGGCGAGGCAGCAACACAGGCAGCAACACAGGCAGTAACACAGGCAGCACTGGCCGCTGAACTCCAAAATACAGTCGGACAAAATTTGCAATTAGACATCAATTTTCGTAAAACGGCCCATATTTGACCTCTACATAGTTGATTTCTCGCATAAAAAAGTCTCAGAAGTGAATTTAGTGGTAAAATAGCAGATGAACAATGTATACAATTTCTGAGATCTGCACGACCTATTCAGAAGACTAAGCTGACCTCAGATCAGTGGTGTAGCCTATATAAATGTTTGGGGGTGACAAAGGTAGAGACTAGAGCCAAATGAGGAGGAGATTTGCCCGTTTTCAGAGGCAGTTTCAAATTGTGAGATTTGCAGAAGAAAGAGGTGTCAATGGGATTTTGAGGTTCTATGTATGTCCTTGTTACCCACTAAACTGTCATTATTCAACTATGACAAGGTAAAATCGGTTTTGCATTCTATCACCCCTTTAAAAAAAAATGAACACAATAATTAGTCATCTTTTTGTAGTGGTAAAAAAAATGGGTTATCTTTGGACAGAGCCAGGTTAGCTGTTTCTCTGTGTTTATAATCTTTATGCTATTCTATGCTATGCTACGCTAAGCTAAGCGGCCATTAGCAATGGCTTCATATTTACTGTAGGAAAAACAGTATCCTCTCATTCAACCACAACAAGAAAGCGAACAATAGCAGACATTTCCAGAAGTTCAACTATTTCTTTGAGATGATAAACTGTCATCTCAAACAGTTTGACCTTGGTATATTAACTATTTATTTGAATTTTTACGTCTTGTCTAACGGTATGGCTCGAAAAAGAACAGTTTGTTTCCCAAAGGAGCATGAATGCTTTAATGTATGTACTCATACTTGCAGGCCATATACAACAGGACACTTTTATAAAATCTCATTGCAAGTGTTGCCTGAATAGGCCTGTAACTCAACAGAAAGAAAAAAAAACAATACATGTTGTATTCTATGTAAATGCACATTAAGTTGATTGTACTGTACAGTTTTAGTTTGGTGATTTAGTGCTGTGTTTAGTGCAAGATGGGGAGGTAACGTGTGGGCCGGGGGTTCAGTTTAATTGAGTGAAACAGGATGAGATGTCCAGCCATCCCCCCTGCTGCCGTCAGAGAAATGGAGAGGGACAGAGCCGCCTATCTGGCTCTGAATTAATCAGCCGCATTTCAACTGTAGTTCATTAGACTGCTGGGAGAAGAAATGAGTGAGCAGACACCAAGAGGGAGAGGGGAGCTGGGAATGCAAAATGAGCAGGGAATTAATGTAATTCATGTTTAGTGTGTCAGAATAATCATTATTGGGTTTCGCTGTCACTAGTTGTAACTCCAGGGGGTTAGAAAGGGAAGATCGAAGGCACAATTTGGCTTAAACACCAGAAAATAAAGTCATCCAATTTTACTGAGTTTAAGTTGATTAAACCATATCGATTGGCCCAGTATACCTGCCCTTTCTGACCACCTTGGCAAAACTAATCTGATCAACATATAATTGCTTCAACTTGCCCACTATTAAAATATTAAATCTGCAACAAAATGAATCCAACTTTGCATAGTCTAGCAACCTAAATCAAAAATTTTAATATTGTTGTTGTAAGGATGTTTCTACCCTGATTGAAAGGAAAGGGAATTTCAAACGATGTTGGAGCTACTGAAACAAAAAGTATTTGCAAATCAATCCTGCTCTGAACTGTGACCATAACAGAAGCATATGAGCCATCATTTGGTCTATGAAGGTTACTGCCCCAGGCATGTTAGCCATGCTCAATTCAGCAAGGAAGTAACACAAAAAATAATGTATATTTACTGAGCAATGTAAAAATAGAGAAAATTGATAATTACTGGAAAGCACAAAAAGTAACTTAATCACTATATTTTGTAAATAATGGTTCTTTTGCTGTTTCTCACTGGCTGTGTGCAAAATCACTCCGAAATCAATAAAATGTGACTCCCTAATTAGTTGACTTTACTGGAAATTTGCATGGAAACCCGTTGCCTTAAACCGTTTTTACACAAGGTGAAACAGGTCAAGTTGTGTTAACGCAAAGTGGTAAGTTGATTCAGTAGACAAATCAAGTTTACATTAGTAGTCATTACTAAAAAGCATTAGTAAACATAAGTTATTTTTTTCTGGAGTCATGTTGTCTAAAATAAGCATGTTAAGTTAAAGCTTTAGTGCGTAACTTTTTGATATTAATGAACGTCCACATTCAAGCCATTGACAAATGAGTTGATACAAAGCTAATTAAGACTATCAGCTCCACAAAACTCTCTCTGTATTTCTCAGTATGGCTATGGTCAGAAACTGGTGTCGTCCGGCAACTTTCGCACGCAGAAAATCGAGTGAAGATAATTTCCATGTCCATGTTTTTCAGAAAGTACGCACTATAGCTTTAAACATGCAAAGAAACTCAACTTATACGCAGGGTTGGGTCAGATTACTTTGAAATGTAATCCATTACTGACTACAAATTACATGGCAATTTTTGTAATCCGTAACGTAATCTGATTACTTTAGGATTACTCTTAGATCACTTCAATAAATATGCACCTCAAGTAAAAGACACCGACAGAATTGATCAATGAATTCTCATTTTATTTTTCTCTTTATTTCATTACATCTAAGAAATCTTTTCACTCTCATTATAGCATTCCTGTGTGAACTAACTAAAATCGTTATTAACTAAAAACGTTATATTTATAATATATAATTACTTAGCATACATAGCTAGCAATGTTTGAACAATGCCGAGCATGTTCCTGTAATGTTAATGTTAACGTTCAACTTATTTCCCAACCTTTTTCCCAACTGAACTCTTTCGACGTCGACAGCTCCTCCATCTTGAGTTTTGATTTGAACCTTTTTCTTGTCAAGAAACTAAACAGGCAATTGGATGATAGTGAAATCTAGTTTGCATGATAAAATGTAATCAGGTAATCTTCAACAGTGTAACTGTAATCTGATTACACATTTTTTTATTGTAATCTGGTCTGATTATTGTTACTTGATTTTTGTAATCTAATTACAGAATCCAGATTACATGTAATCCGTTACTACCCAACCCTTCTAATACATAACAATAGGACACTTAACACTACAATAGAAGTATTTCCCTTATATAAGTATTGTTGCTTCTTTATTACAAAATAATTTAAGAACAATTTGTTCGATATATGTGTTCCTAAATTAGTGGAGGTAGAACTACTTCCAACCCTTTCACTGCCAAGAAGCCATTAGTCCCCACCCAGGTCTCAGTCATGGTGCAACAATAAATGTAGATTAACATGAACACTAAATCAACCATACAAAACTAAAACCCAGATTTTAAACATTAACAGAACATTATTAAAACACACTTTAACTTTTTTCCCATGAGCCTTTGCACAGCTTCAGAGCAGAACAGTTCAAATGACCCCGCCCCTCCCATACAGAAACTTAACATTCTTAGCTATCTCTGCTTAATATGATCTGTGCACTGCATACTTAAGCTGATTATTACAATTTAGTAATGAATATGGTTTTTAACAAAACATGAAAGATTAAGTAGTGACCACTACAAATAAAAAAAGACAACTCATTCTGTATTTACAGTGTATGAATTCCAATTGAAGAGTCTGATAGATGTCTAAAGAGCATTATAAAAGAAAATGTAAATGTTAAAAACATTTTTACTGAAATACCACAAAAGAGGAAAAGATAAGACCAAAAAACTTTGAGTTAAAGAATTTTAAAACCACAAGAAAAAAAGAAATGCATCAATCCATTGCCCTTCATGTTGGCAGCACACTCTAGTCATCTCTTTCACCCAGTTCATCCCTCCATCCTGCACCCCTCCGTCCTTTCAGGAATGTGTAGATATGAATGATAAAGGAGGCGGGGAGCTGAGCGAGGAGAGGAGGGAGAACTTAAGCTGCTCCTTGTAATAAGCAAAGCCGTAAAACTGTGTCAAAAAAATGTTGCCCCCTCGTTCTTCTTCTCTCCCCTCCCTTTATTCTTTATGGGTCTGTAACCACATTTGTTACTCATTTGATGGGCTGGGGGAGCCGTCCAGGCCCTGGAGTACAAGATATTATTCTTCACTCGCCCCCTCAGCCCTCAGCCCTCCCAAAATAACAGCCTCCAGCCTACTGTTTAAAGTCTCTCACCAGAGGGAGTAAGGGGGAGGAGAGCAGAAGGGAGGGGGAGCGAGGAGAGGAGCAGAGAGAGGCTGAAAGATGTCTCCATAGCTCTCCTCTGAAGAGATCAAAGTGGACTCTTCCTTCAACCCTGTGGCACCATAATGGTTTGGTGGAGTCAGAGTGAGAGCCCTCGCTGCTCAAGATGTTGTAACATGGATGATTAGTGACAGTGTAATACTTTGAACATTCTCCGTACAAAGAGAGAACCCAGCTGAGCGAGAGGCTTTAAACTTTTTGGGGGGAAAGAAGGGGAGGAAATATGGGGGTTCCTCGGCCACCGGAGAGCATTAAGGACTGAGATGTAAAAAGATATCATATTCATTTTTCCCCTTTTTATACGCATCACGGGAATAAAGAACAACAAAAAGAGTGTGGGAGGCAGCATGCATGCCTGTCATACTTTTAGTTATTATAACAGATTAGGGAAGTCTAGGACATGTTTTCAATGTATCAATAACACATTTGTACAGGGAAGCGATGCATACCATAAATCCATTTTGCATTATGTTCAAGATATTTCTTTATGCACATTTTAATTTTGATCTGTAAATAAAACGATGATGAGTCTTAACTGATCATGAAAAGTTTAAGAGGATCTGAAATGTTTGGGATGTAAAGATGCATTACAAATGTGTGGTGGCTGGGGAAGTGAGTAACTTCAGCATTATACAGGATTATAAGGGGTACATGTGCCGTTATAGCCTACATAATCATAACATCATTTTTAAAATATATGAGGTATGGCATTAGCACAACTGATTAAACATGCCGTATGCATCTTATTGAGTAGCTTATGGAAATAATAATGACATAATATTATGGTCATATTATTATATTATCTTTTTTATTATTATTATTATTATTATTATTATTATTATTATTATTATTGTTATTATTACATGGCTGTTACTTCATATATTTATTGTCAACATTAATACAATACAATACAATGTAACAAAGAAAAGATATGGATTTTTCTCCAAAAATTTGCTTGAGTAATAATAAACGGTAAGTACAATTTACTCAGACTTACATAGTACATGTAAGTCCTCACAACCCACCTCTGATTATCCATAGATATTTCTAAATACTGAATTTAATTGGATGTACAGGAACAGAGAAAAACAAACAGAGAATAGCAGTATAAAGGACAACCATGATTCTGTCTCTGATTGCTCAGTACACCCACGTCTCAGTCCGACTGGTGCCTGCCCTGTGACTTTGTGCAGAGTCTTGTCAAAATCTCCAAATTCCCCGGTTCTGACTAAAGGAGCATGCTTTTTCAATGATTACTCGCTGAGAGCCTTATATAGCAAAAACAACACACACTGCTCTTACTAATTTATGAAGCCAGGGCCACTGCAGGGCTGTGTATTGTGCAGACAGCGCTAGACAACAGTCATCTAGTTCAGTTTGGCTTTAGAGTTTGAATTCTTTTATTTCTTTCAGTGGAGAAAATTGGAAGTCAGTGGATGGAATGTGAAAATGACTTGAATAAAATATTGGTGTAAATTGAGCTCCATTTGCTCTGTCAGATTTGATGTGGAAGTGATTGTTTGCCTTTTTTACCTCCACAAACTTCTTCCTTTCCTTACTTCATCATTTGCAGCGAGGCATCAGGGGATCGCAGCTTACTGACAGGATGAATCGAATAGTACTTAGAAAAGCCCAAGCATTCCTAACAATTATGTAGCTTTTCATGTGGCAGTGAAAATGATTATTCTGGAGAGAGATTTTGAAGAGGTCACTTACACTTTCCCAAAACAAACTTCACTACTTTCCCTACATTCTCCTCTCCCTCGCTCTCTCTGGCACTAAAAAACTCACTCCAATGAGTTTTTTAGCAAGCATGTATTAGTATGTCCATTCATTCTGCTATAATCAATAATTTTACAATAACAATGGATCAAATGACTATGCGAAAGGGGTCGATTGTATGATGAACCAACATGAATCATCACCTGACTCTGCAGTCCCCTTCAGCTACACGGATTGTTTAATTGTCCCTCAGCATCTTCACTGTTTTGGTTCACTCTCTCCACTCTCATTAGTGTTGTTTTCAGCCGCAGCAGGCAGCAGTTTTCAGTGTAAAAGCTACTGTACGCTACCTGCTTAGCACCAACAGCAGACGGACAAAGTTAGCGACTAGCTGGGGAACAAAGTGGAGCATTTAGCAACGAAAGAGACAAATATTTCACTCAGAAGTTGATGGAGCTCAAAACAGAGCTAAAGATTAACATGGCTTTGTCAGGTGTCCATAAATATGACTCCAGATCAATGCTAATTTTTCTCAGAATCTACTGAATGGGAAAAAAAAACCCAACCATTTGCTAACATGTTAACCATAACAACTTTGTTGACAGCTTGTTGAAATGCCCCCAAGTGGCCAAAAATAGACTTAAAATTGACACAACAAACTTGTGAAAAAACATAATATTCTTATTATAACAAACTGCATAATTAATTCAGCATCTCTTGCTCTTTTTACCTCTAACCTTCTCTCTGATAATTGCTGCAATACTAACAATTATTAAATAGATATGTAGGATTTTCCTAAAAAAAAACAATATCTAGACTTACAAAAGTAATACAAAAGTAATCCCTCTCAATCATCACTTATGACCCACTATACGTGTCCGGTGTCATGTTTTGTGAGTGCAGGACGTTTATGGGCATCAGCAAAGAGCCTTTGGGCCCCACATCTGTGTGTAACCGACCCAGCCAATGACAGCGTGCAGGTTGTGCAGCCCATTCTCATTCCCAACCGCTGCTTTGCCCGTAAGCGTTTCATATTGACGCACAAGTTTAACTGACACACAGAAACAGACAGGATGAAGCTGTGCATTCACTTACAATGTGGCACCTCCCCGCAAAAGTGTGTGTGTGTGTGTGTGTGTGTGTGTGTGTGTGTGTGTGTGTGTGTGTGTGTGTGTGTGTGTGTGTGTGTGTGTGTGTGTGTGTGTCTGTGTGTGTGTGTGTGTGTGTGTGTGTCCATGGCTGCTCTCTTTCTTTCTCTCTCTCTCTCTCTCTCTCTCTCTCTCTCTCTCTCTCTCTCTCTCTCTGCTGTGTGGTTACAAAAAGTTAGTGACTACATATTATTATGCCTTTAAGTATTAGTAATCGTTTTAGAATTATTCATTACATCATTAAATGAGTATTCAACATGGTAACCAAATCAATAGAATAATGAGGAAAACAACACTAGCAACCAGCTTGAATTAAATCTTAAATTGCACTGTTGATAATTTGGAAAAATGCTCTATTGGACTTAATACAATCATCTCCACCGCCTTAGTACATCCATAAGTACAAAAACACGCCCAGTGTGTCTGTACAGCAGACTGACACGGTCACTGCAAGGCTTAAGATACAGGCTATGTAATCCACTTATCTTGTCTAAGTGTGCTTTGCCTGCCTCACCTGCCTGGCTTTTAAGAAGAACAGGAAAGAGTGAGGGAAGGAAACACTCACCTGGCCTCAGGCAGCCATGACAGAATGAACCACTGCACTCTTCTCCACAGCACATGAAGGGCACTCGTTATCGCATGTTGGATCTTTTCACAGGTGGAGATGTTTTGGTGGTAGCTTTATGGTTCCAAAGTACAAAGCCGGATGTTGTGATATCGTCTTTTTAGTTGTAATGTGTGATGCCGTGTGTGTGTGTGTGTGTGTGTGTGTGTGTGTGTGTGTGTGTGTGTGTGTGTGTGTGAGTGTGTTTGTGTGCCTGTGCGTGCGTGTTTATAACATCTGCACCTACTAAATTTACCCTTTCCAAGCCCTGGACACTTTACATTTAGTCTAAAAATATTCTAAACATTCCTCTCAGAAATAAACAAGTTTAAAATTAAACAATAAATGAGCCTTTTATGGCTCAGAATAGACTTTCTGTGTGGCTTTCATGTTAAAGGAAGTGCAAAACAATCATATTGTTACATTGTTACATTTCCTTCTCTTGCTGTGAAAGCCTCACATTGATCTTTATGAGGTCACAGACACTCATTTGGGCTCCCTGTAGATTCTGTTTACACCATATTTATAAATAAGCATAACTTGTGTTGTAAGGATATTTTCATAATTTAGTGAGATATACAAGTACACATAGAGCACAGGAGCAACCCCACTATTATGCTTTTAAAAATCAAGTTTAAAGACAACAGGAGAATGAGTTATTGCTACAGTATCCATTTATTAAAATAATAATATCAATTCACTCTACATTATTTTTTTTTAGTTTTTCAGTTTAAAATGTTGTATATCTGTCAATATACTTAAGTATGCATATGTATGTTATATGCCTTTAATGGAGACTTGTCTTTAGTTTAATATAACTTACAGTTCCCATTGGAGCATTTTTAGGGCCACAACTGATATTAGAAAGTTCAAAGAATAATAACAATAATCAAATTCTCACTTTTAACATAAACTCATCACTTCTAGTATGAAAAGGGTGCATGCAAAATTCATGTTTTAGCATTTGATGTATGACATTTCATGTGTGAAATATCCACAAACCAGACTCACCTATATGAATCCATTACTGTTGACAATGTTGTTTCAAATATTAAAACGTTAATTTGCATGTGCCTTTTTTTGTATGGGATAACATAACACATGTGTAGGATCCCTTACATTTGGTTTTCATATAAGATATGTAGGCCCACATAGCAGGATATTTTACTCTAAAAAAATAAACTTTTCAGTCTTTAAAAATTACGTCTAACATTCCTGTACCTTTGGCATTTCTGTAATGCAATTTATTGTATCTTATCAGCAAATATACTATTCTTCAGTACTAACAGAAGCTAATATTGGCTGATAGTTTCGGCCTGCTAATGTTAAAAGAACAACTTTCTGAAAGCTACACATTTCAATATTTTTAAATCAACTTTGGAAATAACTATAATGTAGCTCGTATTAACTAACCCACAGCTCTATGAAGTGTTTTAGCGTCTTTCACTTCACTGTTTTGGTTTCACAGCCCAGAACCACTTAAGGTACAGATTGTTAACTTGCAGTGCCCCCAACGGATCAAAAGATAATGCAGCTTTTAGGTTAGGGAAAGTTGTTGTCATGGTTTAAAGAAACCAACATTGACTGGTTTGAAGTAATTGAGATGCGAGAGAGAGGCCACTTTTCAGGAAAAACGTCAACATTGGCTGTTTTAAAGCAGCCATATTATGCTCATTTTCAGGTTCATAATTGTATTTTAAGGTTGTACCAGAATAGGTTTACATGGTTTAATTTTCAAAAAACACCATATTTTTGTTGTACTGTACTGCTCTCTCTCACTGCTGCAGATCCTCTTTTCACCTGGTCTCTGTTTTAGCTACAGAGTGAGACCTCTTTTCTTCTTCTTCTTCTGTACTATCTTTGATTGCACTGCACATGTGCAGTAGCTCAGATGTAGATCATGTCAGCTAGCTAGCTCCATAGACAGTAAAAGAAAGGCTGTTTCTACAACTTCGGTCAGTTACAAGGCAGGATTAGCTGGGAGACTTCTAAATGAGGGCACACATGTAAGTAGTTCTTTTGTAGATTATGGTGAACTTGTGTGTGTTGTAGCAGTGCTTTGCTATTGAGAACGAGGTAGCATGCTAGCGTTAGCATGCTAACGAGCTAATGCACAAGCCGTGCCGATTTTGAACAGCTCACCCAGAGACTGAAGGCAGGACACATTCAGAAACTGTATCTCACTCTAAACAGCATGGATGGATTTTTTTCAAAGTTTGTATGTGTGTGACAGCACCAGAGACACAACATAACACCCCAAATCCCAGAAAAAGTGATTTTTTCATAATATGGGCACTTTAAAAAATTGATGTCATTTTTCTGTCTTGTCCAGCAATGTACTGTACCATAGCTTCTAAATCAGGTCACTAAAGACACACATGAGAAACCAAATAGAACCTGTTTGCCTTTTTTATTGTTTTGTTAAAATCACTTGCCTTTAAATGGGTGGGCTGCAGGACTGTGTAAAAACATATCTGAAAAGCAGAGAGGAGTAAAACTGACAAGAGCAAGAGAGACATAAGATGAGAGTGAGACACACAGAGAGATACATAATTCATCAGAGATGTCACAATGTTGAGTCATGTACTTAAACTTGGCAGGGAGAGCTGAGTGATGTGCTGTGCTCAAATGAAAAAAAGAATCCTTGATTGTCTGTTAACAGTCATTGGCTCACTCGCACTGTCAGGACCAATCATCCGGGGGAGAAAAAACACATTCTTCTTCTGCAACTGGGATTAATGAACTGACAAACTCTGTTAGAGGCACAAGATGGGGTACCTGCGAGGGGCAACCACAGATAACGGCACAAGAGGAATACAAGGAGGTTAAATAGTCAGCTATTCCCGTCACCACAATTAGCAATCAACCCTTTTTTGTCTTGAACACATAATATGTCATAGAGATACTGAAGAAACAGACTTAATTCTTCTGGTCAGTCTCAACAAGTAAAGTATGAGGCTGTATCTGAAACATCGTGGGAAGTCCCTACATGCAATTGATCGTTTTGTCCCTTAACCCTCTCCGTGGTGTCTTAAGGCCGTTACAGACCAACCAGACAGCCGACCGTTGGCAGAAAAGGCAGTTGGACTGATCAGTATCCCCGAGTTGGTAAAAAAAATGCCTCAGAACACACCAAAGCGACGAGACGTAATACGTCTCCATAACAGCAGGCGGCGCTAATCTGTATTGTCGCCCAAAAAATGAAAACCAGCAGCTGATTGGACGAATGCGTCACGTGGGTCTGGCTGTTGCTTCTGGATTTTGGAATCCGCCATTAATGGCGACTCATTCAGAATACGATCTCATATTGTACTAAAATAGTTCACCGAAACATGTTTCTGAAAACATTTTAAGCAAGAAAAAGGCCATGCAGTTGCTGAATCTGTCTTCATTTCAGATCGACAAAGGTCAGTTTAAAAGATTTTCGTAAAATTTTGAGAGGCTTAGTCACGGTCACCCCGCTTGCCATTTCCGGGTGAGTCCCGACTGCCCTGTCTCCGACTGAGCATGTCAGGTCGGCCAAAATGAAGGCCGACAGCTCCTCGGACGGACGATGGCATGGAACACACCGAACAGACTCGAGTCACTGACCTCGCCAGACTGTCCAACGGCCGATTATCGGCCCGGTGTGTAGCTGCCTTAACCCTCCACCTCCTCCACCTCCTTCCACCCTCACACTGCTGTAGGGCCCAGCTGTTGCTGCTGCTGCTGGCCCATTTGGTGGTAATCAGGTACAGGCCAGAAGGCCCACATCCTCTCCCTGATTAACACTTCTCAAATTCTAACACAACTCTCGACTCCTCCTCTTCTTGAATATTCGACCACATACTCCAGATTTGCTCACCTTCTGAGAGATGAATAGCCCTGTTGTTGACATGGAAAACAGCTCCGTCTTTGCTACCCTGTGGTAGACTCTTTCTCTCACTCTTTTTTCGCCTTTGAAGAGAGAAAATAATGTGCCCTCCAAGTCTAGCCCACAACTCTATTACTACTGATGGGTTTCAATGCCATATTTGTTTATTTTACCAAGCCAGCGGTGGAAGTGTTCTCCTTTTTTGTAATCAGCTGAGTTTCTGAAAAGTTTCTGGCCTTGGGTTTTCGACCTGTAGTGGAATCTGGACCATTCATACGCTCCATTACCAGGGCTGTCAGGCTCAACGAAGTCAAGGCACAACACAGCAGATTAATCCATGACCGCCTGTTACAGGACATTTGGCACAGACATTTTTGTCTGGCCAGAAAAATCTGAAGAGAGGGGGGAAAAGCTTCCTTGAAGCAACATTGTCCAGTTAAGTTTTCCCCTCTGATCTCACAGTAAATGAGGCAGAATATACAAAGTTTTATTTAATTTAAAGGCACCCAGTGGTGTTTTGCAACCCTAATGCTATGAGGAGCAATGTTTTGACAAGTGAGTCCCCATTTTGTTTGTGTCTTGCGATCAACCAATATTTACACTATAATTCCCTGCTCAAGGTTTGCCGCTATTCCACAGATTGACAGTTGGTGGCAGTAACAAGTCCACAAAACAAAGCAATGTGCCATGCTGATGTATACAGAAAAGTAAACAATGGTTTAAAAATATTCGAAAAATCTGGCTTTGCAAAAGTTTTATGAGGAAGGAAATGCATTCAACATGTTTCTCAGGTCTACAGGATACACACAAGGATTTTGGTAAGAACAAAGAATACAGTTTTTCTTTTCAAGAAAACATTTGTAGCCAGTCAGGTACAGCACTCGTGAAAATTTGGGGAAAAATACATGTATATTGCACAAAAGCATTTACGCCTGGCAGAGGTGGAAACATGGATAGGACCTACATGGATATCATAGCTAATTTCATTGCAATATCAAAACTGTTACCCCTATTTTTCCTGCTTTGTTATCCAGAAATATTACTGTAATTATTATATTAGTACTCAATAATAATAAAAAAAATACTTACACTGTAATTTGTTTCAAAGTCCCCCTTAAACACAAAGTTGTTACAGCCTTATTCCTTAATCTCTTGTCTTCTTCCTCTGTACATATTTCTCTCTGTATAGATACTCATATATTTACACTGTAAAGTGAGGGCTGTCATCTAAATGTAATGTCTTTTACAGAATTTAGTTTAAAACAACAATGTAGATCCAACACCATCATGATCATAGGCAGTCTAATTTTGAGCTGCACCTTTGAACTCTCACATTATTTGAGTCAGATGTGATTCAGTTTTTAGACACAAGGTTGTCTCCGTGTGTATGAGTGTGTGTTTGTGTGATTTTCTTATTAGGATGCAGCCTGTTACAGAAACTGGAGTAGGCTTTGTTGTTAAATAATCACAGACAGCAGGGGTCTCTTCCCTTTTCGGCTCAGGCTGTAAAGTTTACAACCTTTCCGTCTTCCTTTTATTCATCAGTTCTTTTCTTTTGATACATTGAACATGCCTGACCACATTTCCCTCCGGTGACATGCTTCTTTTCATTCAATCCCAAACATGGTCTTTTGTGGCAGGGCACCCCACTGCCAAAACTACTTAGAAGTTTCTTTGAAGTGTTTTCCCCTCTGTCTTTGCTTTATTAACCCTAGATCCAGGGTGACAACATTTTTAACTGCACAGTAGTCACACAAACTCACAATGCTACTGACTGTCGTCCTCATAGGTGATACCAAACACAATGAACATGTTTCCTTCTTACATATTTGTCCTGACAGGGTGGCACACAAAATATGAATAACCTTTTCTGAAATCCCAGTATTTGATTACAAGGGGATTGCTTGGCCAAAGTTCTATTTCTAGTTTGGCATGGCATAAAAAGGAAGTGACCTAAATTCATATTGGGCTGATTGGCAGAGGCATCTGCTTCGACACCATTCATCATAGACTGAGTGAGGTCCTCTACTGTAACCCTAAGAACTGTATGCCTCTAAACTGCAGAGGGAGGCAATTGTATTGTACAGTAAAAGCTGGTTTTCTCTTACTGTAAATGCTTTAATTGTGTTTGGATAAGGAAGTATGCATAGATTAGAATTCAATATACAGTATGAGGAAAATGTTTCTGTGGAGGCATATAATGAAATTCATTTCTCGGGGGAAAGTACTTTAGTTTGTTGCCCAGGTTCAGATGTTACCCGGGTCTCTTTTTCTTAACCCATTGGACGCCAGGGAAGCTGCCCTAATGAAACCGCATCGTAACTTCATATACAGGTGACAGCATGTGGTAGGGGTTAGTTACCAACTCCCAAAGTGTGACCACCCGGCACAAATGAGCTCCCCTGAGAAGATTTACAAACCCTTCATCTGAAACCCCAGCCCCTGAACTTAACTCTCTTTCTCTCTCTCTCTCTCTCTCTCTCTCTCTCTCTCTCTCTCTCTCTCTGTCTCCCCCCCCCACCGCCCTTCGCCAATTTATCTCTTAAATCTCCACTCTGCTGCAACAAACATTCAGAAATACACACATGGCCGCCTCTGCATGAACACAAATGCATGCAGACTCCCCCAGCCCTCCTTGAAACAAAAATGTAGGAGTGTAAAAGTGACAAACTGGGTGTGCAAGATGAGCTTTGCCATTATTTGTCTAATGGGGGTAGAGGATGAAATCTGCCAAGTAAAAAGCTGCTAAAGTTTCCTGTTCCTCTTCATCATATTTGTCCTCAACATTCTTGCCGAAGCCTGGGATTATAAAGAAAACCGACATCATTTTCTACAAGTTAGCAGAAGGTCTTAGTCTCGCTGCATTTGCATTGTATTACATTTAAAATTCTGATCATGCATTAACACCCATGCAGAGAATGTTAATTGTATATTATCTTGTTAGAGAAGTCAAGGAGGACAGACACTTGGCAGTCTTGATGCAGTTTTACACTGCAGAAATAACTCATCATTCAAAATATGAATAATTTGTTGTTTTAGAAGAAAAAACATGGCCATAAACAATTTAATGTATAGGATGTGTGCATGAATTACAATATATGTTGTTTTTCTCTGTTGTTTCTTGCCATAACTTGCCCCCTGAGGGATAAATATAAGTAATTAGAAGTGAACTAAAAACAAGGAGTCGTTCTTTGTGTGAAGTGAGCCGCAGAGAGAGGCAGAGAAAGAGGAGAGGCTGATTTTTTACACTTTCTGCACGATTTCCTCTCTATTTCCTCCCTGAAGACCCCTGTCTGCAGAATGTGCAGAGTATGCTTTCCGTAGACAAGAGGCTATGAAACCTGCCAGAACAAAAAAATTTGAAAAAGGGCAGAGAGAGAGAGAGAGACGCTCCTCCTCCCTCTTGCACTGCAATACAGAAAGATGGAGTTATTACCCAGAAAACCTCACCGCCTTGTTTTTTTTCACTTTTTATCCCGGAGTTCCCGGAACACTGAGCTACTATTACGACTAGAATACTTGGACCGCACAACAGTTACCCGCTCTGACGTTGAGAAGAGAAAAAAAAACAAATGCTCCTCGTGGCGGCCTTTATTTCTGTCCTGCATCACGCCTAATTGGTGTTCGTGTGAGACAGCCAATGGCAGAGTGGGGCTGAGGTTTAACTGTGGGTAGAAATATTAGAACAGGGGGATAAAGTTCCCAGCCTGCCCCTCTCTTAACCGTCTCAAACATTCGTCTTGGTTTTGGCTAACGACAGTGAGGAGGCTGTTATTAGATAAGCTATTTGACTGTACACTGCAAACAATTGCTACATGAATTTAAGCCAATCCTAATATGAAGCCCAATCAGTCATTTCTGGACCATATAAATATCAGGTATAATCACATACATGTTTGAAGAGCTTGAATTATTGAAAATGGAGGATGTCAAAAATAGTTTTAGACCAAGTTGTTTACATGCTAAAACTTCATAAATAAGGACCATGTGTTAAGGCCACATTTTATTCAATGAAATACTATTAAAATTACAGGTTTTTGTCCTGCCCATCAAGTACCACAAGCATCCTTACTTTTTGCCAAATTTGGTGCTAAACCTTTATGTACAGTATTAAATATGTGACATTACTCCCACACACAAAGTTGTTTTTGTTAACATGCGTTTTCCCAATACCTGAAACAACACATTTGCCCTTGTTACAATCGTTGAAATAATACTTGCGTTCACAAAAAACAGTCTTAGTCCTCTATCAGTTAGTCATCATCGTTTTTGGTCCATTTGGAGGAGAGAAAAAAAGACTAAACATCAACAAACCATCCCAATAACAAGGACACACGTTTTCACTGCCTGATGAACGTGAGATTTGTCCTTTAAAGCCACGGTCAATGGTGGCCCTCGGCCTGATGCGTCTCAGGACAAGTGTTGAGAACGGCTGCAGTTAGTGGCCATTTGTCCTGTACAAATTAAAGCCCAAGTCAAAAGGCCACTTGAAGCACCTTCTAATACACACTGGGAGAACCTGCAAAGCAAAGCTTTGCACAATGGGTGTTATAGAGCAGAGGAAGTTGGAGTCAAAGAAGGAAGGATGCCCTCTTAAAAACCAGGAAATGAGACTCCAGGATGCCAACTGCTTACCACCAAGGATCAGGTCACACAGCGAGATACTTACTCACTCTGCGGTGTCTCTTTAACCTTCTGTGGTGGCACACACCTAATTTCAACACACGTCAGACATAGTAATAAAACACAGGAATGCCACCTTTAGTCATCAAGGAAAAAAAGGTGCTAAAGGTAATTAATATTCTAAAAATAGACGACAGCGTTTAATGCGTCTGTTCCCATCATGGTGCGCTTCAAGTCATGGCAGGTGTGTATTTATTTGTATCATATTTGTTTCTCAGACAACATGGCATAGCCCATATTTTCCTCCTCTCTTGTAATTAGTCATCAACCGCTGCTGACATTGGCTGTCAATAAAAGATCACTTCTTGTGCTCTTAAATCACGCTTCACTGCAAATTGAAAAGTGGCTCAGTAATAGCCTACTCCAACCTAGTACAAACAAACAAACAAACAAACACACACACACATAATGACAGAAATCAGCTCTTGATATTTTAACAGTGGGAGGAACAAGGCCAAGGACTAGGAAAAAGGAGAGGAAGGAGAGGGGAGATGGCCAGATAGACACAGTCATTAAGATAGCTTGGGTGTCAATGTAATTCATCAAGCCTGCTAAGGCCATGGCCCGCTGCCAAGGATCAAGGTGTGGCACTTTCCCTCACCAATCACTGTCAATGGAAGTGTCCCTCGCAGCCGGTTTGCTGTTCTTACTCTTGCTATTAATATCAATATTGATGAAATAGAAAGGAGAGGAAATGGCTGGCACATAGGATCATGTTCGATTCAATTTATGTCCCATACATTGAATCTGATTTCCAGAGAAAATGTAAGTCTTTATCACACAGTACCGCATACCAACCCTCTCTGTCTCTGGTGCTCTCTCTCCTTACCCCGCATGCATGGTTTCCTTTTTATTCCCCATGAACTCATTTATAAGTCTGACTTATCATTTCGTCAATTCAACAAAGCATAAAGCTGTCAGGAACCCAAACAGCAAAATGACACAGGTGCCTATAAATATGGACACATCTTTATTATAATCAAGTATTGTTATACAATAGTTCAAGGTTTTAAAAACATGTTGTGTCACTATTTATAAAGACAGATTAAACAGAAAAATGTAAGAAATGAAACTATAATACAGTCTATAATTATAGTAGTATAATTATAGTTATAGTCTATTATTTTATCCCAACTCGTTTCTGTGCATTTTTCATTCAAAGACTGTATGCCAAAAAATATCAATAATTTATAGTTAAAAAATAAAAATAAAAATTCTTTATGGTCCCATCAGCACTTTGAACTGGTTTTCTCAGCTTGTCTCTATATAATATATAGATACAGTTATGTTACTATGAATACGACTTGCTCAGTGTATTCACCAATGAATAGAAATACTCCAGAAGCTTTTAAATAAGACTCAAACATGCACCAATAAAAGTAGTAGCTAAAAATACCATTAAGGGAGTATTTGGCAATAAGCACATCAATATCGGGACAGACATTTTTTGGCTTTCCACTCCTTCCATCTCTTAGGTAATGCTACACAACCAATGCAAAGCAGGAACTGTGCCTCTGCACGTTAACTCTTCACCCATGACTGGGATTTCTGGAAACCAACATGGCGTCATTGCACCTGAAGCAAAATTTTCTGTCAAGCAAAACACACACACGCCCACATGGTCAAACCCACCCAAAAACAGTCCAACTCTTACTTAGAACTTAAAGGACGTAGCTAAACTGAGGAAAGTGTGTTTTTCCTCTTTAAATTACCCAGAAAATGATGTGTGATCCACAGCTGTGAGTACTGTCTCTCTAGGCGATGATGGATGGATCCATCAGCCCTGCTGTCTTCCGATTAAGTGACTGTATCCAAACACAACCTCCAATCTACCAATTTGTCTCAGTAGCAAACCACAGCTGATTTCTTGTACAGTATTTTCTCTCTCCCTTCATTCATCCATTTCCCCCTCTTTCTCTTTCGTCAGTTTGTTCCACCTATGCCCTGTCAAGCATCACGTGACCAAGGTGCACTGCTCCCAGAGTGGCCTGGCCTTACAACAAGCTCTGTACAGTGAAAAGCTGCACAAATGGCCATTCATATCAATCACTAAACACCATCAAACAGGCCTTCTGTTTTCAATGGCATTGAGGCAAACACAGCCAGTCCTGTTCTGAAATGAAAAGTTGTGTGTGACCGAAATTCAAGGTGCTAAAACGGTGTTGAAACTCAAAAGCGGCATTCTCTCTGCAGGTTTTTATCAATGTGGTGGAAGTGAAACTCAAAAGTGTTTAAATTTTCAACACCTTTTTGATAAAGTTTGCAAAATATTTCATATGGTTTGTGATGTGTTGATGAAAGAGAGCATTATGCTGATCTCCAGGGGTGTGCTGAAGAGGGAAAATTAAGTGGAAGAGAAAGCTGAGGCTTAGGAGGTGTGAAGGGCTGCCCAGGTTCCAGTGTTCAGCATCTGTCCCCCGAGCAACAAGAGAGGCTGTGTGGGGACCAACTTACCTCACTGCACAAAGGATGTCCTGTATTTTTCATGCACACACACACTGAACCACACACTGAAACATCTTACCCCTGAAGCTTTTCTCTTTGTCACAAGGCACACGTTTCTGAGTCCCAGCTTACAAATACTTGTTTGCTGACAGCCTGCTGGTTTTCTGAGCTGCAGAGCAGAAGAGTGAAGAGCTTAAACCCACATCTCTTTTCCTCAGGCTGATAAAGTGCTCTGATAAGCTGTGAGGTGCTGGTGAAAAGTGGCTGGCCCTCAGCCCCCAGGGCTACAATATGAAAGAGTGGCTTGTCTGGAGCAAAGCAGAACAGAAGAGATAATGAGGCCAGAAAAAAAGCATGGAAAAAAGTCCAGAAGAAAGGAATTGGATTAATGATGAAGTGGTCTGGGTGCAGTGTGCATGTCTGTATATGCGTTCGCTCAGGTATGCATCTATGTGTGTGTGCATACATTTGTGAGAACTTACTTTCGCCACCAGCTGTGGGCGACGAGAGGGGGGCAGGGTGTGTAGAAATGGGGGAGCCCTGCCATGTGTTTATGTTGACTAATGAGCTAATTACCCAACCCCTAATCTACCTCAACTTGTGTCATTTCACAGGAATGCTGCAGCAGTCAAACGCTTGCAGATTATGGGTCATTTCCTGACAGTTAAAGGCAAACTACTACAGCAGTAATTCCTCCACACACCAGGCGTTAAACCACAAGTGCTGCAGCCTCTCCATTTGCCTCTTCATGAAGTTATTGTCCTGAAATGTAACTACAGGATTACAATTTACTCATAGAAAGTGAACAAGTTGCAATTTCTGAGTTAGGTGATTTGGTTCTTGATGTATTTGTTTGAGCACATATCCTTCTTTGTCATCCCTACTATAGTATGCGTCAGCCCAGACTCCCATCATTTGTACAGTTTAAATATATCATTAAGTTTTTCATTATTTTATCAAAATTGGCTCAAATCTGTGCAAGGCAGATTTGGATTGGTAATCCAGATGCAAGCACCAGCATTGTGCACGGATTTCACTGCTTACATGTTAAACTCACATTGCACTTGTTTTGAAAAGTATTTTTGAGCCTGATCTTTTTACATTTTGCTATGTCCTTCATGTAATTCTTTATTTGTGGCACCACGCATACTTATTTAGAAAGTAAGATGTGTTTAAATGCAGATTATTGTGTCCAGTGAAAACAACATATCTCCAAATGTGCTGATTTCAATTTTTCTTCAGTAAATCTAAAGGGTAAGTGTTCCTTTCTTCATTCTCCTACTTCTTAAGATAAATAAACTATTTGAAACCTGTTGGATTAGTTAAAAATGTACAAAGCTGAAAATAAGCTTGTTTTCAAAGGATAGCAACAATACATAAATAGCTTAAAAGGGAACTGCACCAATTTTACACATCAAAATCTGTTTACAGGTCTTAGGGAGTAGTACTGCATATGTGAAACAAGTTGTATACAGCCTTTTTTGTGGTTCCCGAGGGAGTGCCGCAAAATTTGATAAATTACCTCAAGTGATGTCACTTGAGTCAGCGTCAGTTCGGGCTGAATTTTTTTGAAATTTAAAAAGAACTGGGGGTGTGGAGTAGAGCTTTTAATCTCTGCCTGAACCCGATTGGGCCCAACCCGCCGGGTTGGGGTTGGGGCCGGGCTTTAAGTTCTCAAAATTCCCCCAGGCTTGAATCGGGTTGGGTTCGCACAGACCTTATAATCTGTGTAATGTCATGAATAACGTATGGTGTGCCTTGTGACCACAATCTTCTGGATAGCCTATATATCTATTCAACTTAAAAGACAAAAATCAGTGGAAATTCAGGTGCTGCCGTGGTCCGGGCCGGATTATTTTGGCCCAATCATGTGGAGTTAGAAAGACGTGATCTCACCAGATCTCTGTAGCCCACTCCTCATCTCTGCTTAAGGCTAATGGCTATTCTAGCCACTACTGGCATAACACACTGAGTTGCATTGTGGGTAATGAAGTCGCCAGGATTTGACAAAGATGAAGAATGTGTGCAAAATCTCTGGTCCTGCTGTATTGATTTTTGTCCATGATAAGTCCGACAGCGTTATAGGAGTGCAATGATAATTGTGTGCAGTACTCTTTAACCCAGAGAGATGTCATCAGAGTAAAGTATAGCCAATAGCTTTATGTAGCCATAAAAAGCTCTTTATGACTTGGCTGAAAAACTGCCTCTGTCAGGATGTTTCAAGTCTTTGAGAAATATGAAATAGCCTGACATTTAGCAAAAACATTACAATGCAACTGGAAAGGCTACATGTTGGGGTATAAGTTTGGGAATTGCTTTTAAATGGGTCAGGTGAGTGTTGACTAATCCGCTCAGCATTACATCTCTTGAAGTATTGCTTGCTTTCATCTAAGATGTATTTAGAAAAAACATAACTGAAATAGCTACTGCTCTACACTAGAATTGTCAGAAGTAAAGTAACTCATTTTTACCTATTAACTACCTCTTGAAGGTGCATATTTTTCAACTGAAACACTATAGATGAAAGTAAAAAATTTGAAGAAAAACAGGCAAAAGTTTAAAGTACTTTGGAGGATTGAATTAATCAAATTTCTAAGTCAGACTGTATGGGAGGTCTCCATCCCCTTCACCCACAGCGAGAGGTGTGAGTGGGGATTTAGTGAACTCTCCCCCCCCTCCCTCCTTGTTCATCATCCACCTCCCCTGGGGTGTATGCTGCTCGGCTCCCCGTCAACAAGCTCTCATCCATCACTCCTAAGATTTCACTTTAATAGGTGGTCCTCTTCCTCCGTTCACACACCCTTCACACACATGGGGAAATTGTGGCTAAGGAGAACAAGACAGCAGAGGGTGAAGAGTAGAACTTGGTATTGTTTAAAATGTTTTGATACCAATACTCTTTGGCGCCTATTGGAGACATGAGTTTTGGTACTGTAACTTAAACAATGGCTGCTAATAGTAGCACTAGCTCCACTGCTGCCATATTTATATCTTCTCTTTTATTGCTGTAGATATTTTTGTTATTATTTATGTACATATTTATCCATCAGACATTTTGTTGTTTTTTATTAAAAGGAGACACATTTCTTATACAGTATGCGTTGATGGCACTTATCATTCATTGCAATTTATTCAACAAGGCCTACTTCATAGTACTGCACTATACTGTCTTTGTACATCTTTTCTTGATTGTGTTGTATCTGTTGTTTCCGTAGCGTTGAACATAGTGTATACTGAGTAATGTCTTTGGAAAGAATGACTATAAATTGTACCTTGAACCTTGAGCAATACTTTTTTAATACCTTACATCAAGAAATATAAAGATTTTTTTTCTAAACCCTTTTTTCTATTTAATAAAGGAAGGCCAACTCTTAAAATTTCTTTTTTTTTTTTATTTTGTCTAAACAAAGGTTTTTGATACTCGGTGCTACGGACACATTTTGGTCCTTAGTTAAGAGGCAACATGTGCGAGTAAGTTTTCTGTTTCTGCAATAAACACCCATATACAGTTTATTTAATTTCACATTACAGCTGCAGAAATTAACACCACAATGATTTGTTTTTGCTCTTGTTCCCCAGCTTGGTCCACATCCATGGCTCAGAGGGCTAAGCACGTATACACCAGCATGCTGGACGAGCCCGGGCCGAGCTGCGCGGTAGCTCCTCCATTCAAACAGGAGGCAGGTTGGTTGATATTTAAATGGCCTCTGTTTGTTTTTCTTCAGGTCCCATGTGTGCATGTGAGCCCAGTATAAAGGACCATGTCCTTTTGAAGGGGATAGCACCAGGAAAGTGAGGGGGAAGGAAACTTTGCTTTGGTGTTTTATATATCAACGGAATGACTTCCCTCAAATAAAGACGTGCAAATAAAGACATTCTGCCGGTCGGGCTGGAACAAGCTGCTTGTTTCCTGTCCTGAAAACTCGCAGTGTGTTCGAACAATGCGCCCGGCCAGACTAGAGGAGATGTCACCTCTTGAAGACTTGGCGCGGTGCTTTTGTTTGACCGTAGGTTCAAGCTGAATCATATGTTTACAGTATTTGTGACATTTGAATGAACCAACACAATTGTGCCATTTGAATTAATATAAATGCTGAAACAATACATAGCCGCTTTGAAGCTGTCATCTGGAACAAAAGGCAAAGATGAAAGTATTTCCTTTGAGGCTGTAAACATCTATTCAAACTCACTTTTTAGCCATACACAGTAGCCACACAATAAATCTGATAAATAATGGGGATAGAAACTCTTTTGCTAATTAATTAATCCCAGTTGAGTTATTCTTCCTCAACCTCTAGTCTCGCATTGTCAGACCTTCCTCCACAGCGCTGCGGAGGAAGGCGTCCATGCTTACAAAAGGCAACGTAACCCGATTTGTACAGGTCCTATCCCCTGACCAATCGGCTATCCTAACCTTAACCACTCAAGGTCAATGCCTAACCCCAACCAATCGAGCTGCTATTGAGGGGCGGGTCTTGGCATGGCCATAGTAGGAAAAATGATTTTGCGGGATAGGAGAAAAACGTGCTCTGGTTTATTGGCATTTCTTTAAACCAATCACAATCGTCTTGGGGCGACGCTAAGCCCCGGAGGGAGCAACTGTGCCGCTGTAAAGTAGCCTCAGGAAGGAACTTATTTTGGTTGAACATGTGTACGTGCAAAAGTTGTTTTAGTCTTGCAAGAGACAACTCAGATTGGACAGATAGTCTAGCTAGCTGTCTGGATTTACCCTGCAGAGATCTGAGGATTAGATAACCAGAGTCCTCATAAATCCACCGGAGTTTAGAATGCCAACCCAAAGAAAGCAGAAGGTGACAGACATCCGGCTGAAATGAGGGACATCCGGCGGAATTTCCGGCAGCAACGGAGCAATCCCGGAAATGAAACCTCATCGATTTTAGGCCAACAGCCATATCCACACTACAGACAAAGGCTTCTCTTTGCCTTTCTTCGCTGGGAGCTCGCCATGAAGAGTTTTTCACTCGCGCTGTCCCCTCATCAAATTACATACCTCTTGTCATGTTGGCAAACAAAGGTCTTAAAGCACACTTATTGTGTAATTGTGCACTAATTGCGTGTAATTGCCTCTAATCTCAGACATAATGTGGCCTTTCATGTCAACTGGTTGGAGAGAAAAGGGAGCTGTTGTTCTCTCTGGCTTTTTTTTATTACCCCTACCCCTCTCCCACTTTCACTTTTCAATTTTGGGGAGGAAGGAGACTTTTATTGTTACACAGTGTAAACATTTTGACAATAAAAAGGTTTGCTCCGGAAATTAATAAAGACATGCCTTACATTACTGAACCTCAACAGATGAGCAAATGCTCGGTACTGTGTTTAAAATAAACAACATGAAATTCTGAGAAATGTCTATGGTAGTGAAGTAGTTCTCGGTGAGCTCTTCCACCTTTGGCCTGGATTCTCTCCGTGGTGAACATCAGGCAGTCTGCAGCTGGAAGTGTTTCTGCGGTTTGGCCAGGTGTCTCTCTGCCCTGCCTGGGACAAGGCCTCAGCGGGACCTGGGACTGGAGTCTGGGAGCAGGCTGGAGGCGCTGAGCGAGCTGGCTGCCCCTCCGTGATCTAAAATGTCCCGCAGACCCACCTGACTGGTGGTCAGCTGTAATTGATACAACACGATAGCAGCGCTGGAGGGGACGAAGAGAAAATTAAGCTGTGTGTGAGCATGCAGGGAAGAGAAACATAGAGCTGTAGAGAAAAAAGAGGGAAGGAGAGATGGGATAATGGAAATTTTGGACAAATTCTTTAACTGAGGAGGCCTTTTGGTTAAATAATGGAACGCAGACTTTAATATGGTTTCCAGGGGCTTTGGCAAGCAAAGATGAACATATCAAGTAAAAAACACAGTATCTGATATCTTTGCTGTGCTAGATTTTAGAGCGAGTGAGGAGAGACTGCAAGGTAAGAGGAGATGCAGTGTTTCTAAAACCATTCAGCTGGGCTTTTTTAAGGGACCCAGCTGTGCGCCCTGGAGGTCCTGTGAGCTCTGTGGCAAAATCAGCGCACTGAGGCCAGACTGCAGCTTTAGAGCCTGGTTAGCCTTGACCTGATGTTCCAGGAGCCTCTGTGAATTGATGGGCCCCAGGAGAGTCGTCACAAGGGCCCTCGAACAATCACCCATTCATTGCCGCAGCTACAGCAACAGCAACAGGGAAAACACTCACAAATGTTGAAAAATACTTTTTTTTTTTATTATTTGATATAAAAAATTTAGACCACAGGGTTGTTTTTACCCACAGGATATTTTTATGTTTTAAATTTGAGAATTTAAAATTAATTAAAGATGCAAGAAGTTGGAATGTGAAAGACGGAAAATTATGGATAATTTGTCCTCCACCACCCACGTTGAGATCTCAGGCGAGCAAACTCCATTTTCAATAGTGAAATTTTAAGAAGACCATCAAATAAGTGTATAGTCCCTCATGAATATGGCCAGTATATTTCTGGATAATGTGGCTGAACTGGCTGGAGTACATCACGCCTCATCTGCCAGGACTCCACACTGCTGTTACATAAGACAGTTGAGCCAGTCCAGACATCTAGACTAGTCCTTATGTGGACAAAAATGGGTGTGTTCACTGTGTCCCCTCGCCCAAACTCATTTACCATGACTGTATCAACCAACTTTTCTCCAGAGTTTTCAAAGTCCCTTTCACTCTCAAAGATTAGAGGCCTGGACTGGAGGTCAGCTGCATCAGTTACATTTTTCTATGCTTCACCGGCTAGTTATTTATAGAGCGAGAACAAATATACAATGGAAGGAGGGTAGTGGTTTGGATAGGAGGCAGGTTAAGCCCAGGAACATCTGTCCTTTCAAAGGCATCTCTTTCCTGGTATGCTCAGAATCCACTCCAGGGGTGTTGGCGTTTCACTGGTAGTCAGAGAGATGGCATGCTAGTCAAAACAGAGCTGAAGAGGGGGGAGCAAAGAACCTCATCCAAGCCCAATCTCCCATATCACCAAGCACAATACAGAGTCACCTGACTCCCGACAATACTTACAGGTATTGTAGGTTGGTCTTACTGAACAGAAAACTCCCACTTTTGTCAGAGCTGGGAAGAAACAGCAACCTTTCTGAGCTTCAACCCAGGCAAGAAACTCAATTACTGACTACAGGTCCTAAGCAACAATTATTAGTTATTATACCACAGTAATATAAAAGGTAGTACAAAAGCAAAACTCATACAATGACCCTCTAGCAAAATTTATTTTACTACATTGTGATTTTACTTTTGTTTTTTCAGTTTATTCTGTACATCTGACATATAGGCTAATGCATGCTCGTCCTGGAGGAGCGATCCCTCCTTAAGTCCTCTTCTTGAGATTTCTTCTGTTTCTTTTTCCCGTTTAAGGCTTTTTTTCTGGAAGTTTTTTCCTCATTCTACCTGAGGGTCTAGCAGATAGAAGGTGTTTTGTGCAGCAAAAGACTACACACAGCTGAGCCAGTCCAGCCCCAGTTTTTATAGAAAAGACTTACTTACTCTACCAATTCTTTCGTCTTTCGTGTTTTTGATATTTTAAGATTAGTATGTAGTAGTATTTATGCAGTGGACAACAGGTACACTATTTTTGTCAGTTTTTCCTTTGGACCGTCATGATGTCTTCTCAAGGTAGGAATAGGACAGACCTGTGTGTGTGTGTGTGTGTGTGTGTGTGTGTGTGTGTGTGTGTGTGTGTGTGTGTGTGTGTGTGTGTGTGTGTGTGTGTGTGTGTGTGCGTGCGTGCGTGCGTGTGCGTGCATGTGTGTGCGTGCGTGTGTGTGTGTGTGTGTGTGTGTGCGTGCGTGCGTGTGTGTGTGTGTGTATGTGTGTGTGTGTGTGTGTGTGTGTGTGTGTGTGTGTGTGTGTGTGTGTGTGTGTGTGTGTGAGAGAGACGCTGACAGAGTCTCTGTTTAATGCTTCATTACACACTCGTAAATGCAACCGCACCAACCTCTCACTCTCTCTTTCACTCATTCTTACAGACATGCATGGAAAACAAACACACACACACACACACACACACACACACACACAATGTACGCATAAGCACCTGGTAGGAAAATGTCAACACCTTTATTCACCTTTATTTACTTAGACAGTTACATTTTTTTATTAAAACAAATAATATTTGTAAATAATCATATTATGTAATAAGATAAGATGACATCAGTTTTATCAATATGATGGTACAAAATATCAATCATAAATTTGTATACACATATATATATATATATATAATTATTATTATTATTAAATAATTCTCACCACTCACAAATTTATTTTTCAAGTTACATTTCATCCCCAAACATAATTCAAGCCTAGTTTTCAGATTTCTCAATCGGTAGACAATAAGCAAAACTATACAAAAGAACTAATTGAATGACAAGATTTTTTTTTCTTTTCCTGTGGACCTGGTGTGTTTTACTTTCTCAGCCATGCGTTGTAGAACAAGTAAGGAAACTTTGAGGATGAACAGCAGACTAAATAAACTCACTGAAAGCAGAAATATCACATACTTGCACTGGCTGAGAGATGAGTTATATCTGAAACTTTTCTAGGTTTCTGAGTATAACATGTCTTCTCTTATTTTTCTCAGTAGCCTGCATCTACTGTACATCAACTGTTTATTTAAAAAGAAATTATGTAACAGACCGATACATATGCATTACATATTCCAAACATCTCACAAATAATTTTAGCCTTTTGAATTCCATCATCCCATCCATTAAGTTATCTTGCACTACCAACGCATGTCAAAGCACTCTTCAAACCATTTTACAACATTTTATTCTCAAAAAAATCCCAAATATGTCAGGCTCAACTCCTCAAGGAAAATCTGTTAAATGTAATATATCAACATATTTCTATTTAATGTGATGGCAATTGCAATGTCCTCTTAGAAAACAGTTCAGTCAGAGCATTAAACAGAATACACAAAGCATTTCTAACTTCACGGCAATCTTAAGAGTAAAACCAAGGTGTCTTATTTTTTAGCAAACGTATTAAAGTTTAAACTATATGCTTACATTTGTTTTATTCATGTGACTGTTGATTGAGGGCAGTTTCACATTGGTGAGATTAAACGTAGCGTTTAGCTGACGTCTACTATTTGTTTTGTTGTTGCTGTTATGCTCAATTTAGGCTATTTTGATTGATGAAATAATAATTGGTTTACTTTTTGCTTATCTTGTGCAGCTATTTCCCATGTTACTTTATCTTACGGCAACCCCGACCACCAGATTGTATATTTACGCGCGGAGCTATGTGTAGTAAGTAAGTAAGTAAGTAAGTAAGTAGTAAGTAAGTAAGTAAGTAGTAAGTAAACTTTATTTATATATGTGTTGTAGTGTTGTCCCCCATGCAGTAACAGATGGACGGTAATTGATAAGTCTCTGTGATCGACGCTTGTTCCCGAGGCCCATAAACACGCCCACCGGGTTCCTCTGTGCAGAAGCGACAGCAGCGAGCTGGGAGATCGAATAAAATCCCAACAGGATCAACTCCACGTTGAACATTCAGGTCCGGCCTTTATAGAGGGGGGTTCTCGTGAAATATGTCGAATCCTTAAAATATGACTGTGTACATTGTAAAAATGAAACAGAAATGGAGTGGAAAGATCTTTAAAAACGTTTTTAAAAAAAAAATCGATGTTTTCTCCAAAGAATACGTTTGCTGGATTATGGCTCTAGGGAGTTACATTAAAATACCTGTCTATCTAAATAAATTAAAACGCATGACATAAAACGTATGCCATTTCAATTCGTTCACAGTGGGAGGTGGTTTTGTTTAAACCACTTTGCAGTATTAGATATTATTGTCCAGAGAGAAGGAAATTAGTTTTAATTGTCCTTGTACAGTAAACCAACCATCGGTTTCCTCATGTTATAATAATGTTCATTATTTCCCATCACAGACTGATTACACATACAGTACATCCTGTAACTCTTCAGGCAAAAATTATAAAAGGTTTCTGTGGGGTCACAAATGCAGTGCATGCTGGGAAGTCTATGTTTCTCTTTTATTTGATTTTTTTTTTATTTTGTTGGCTTGGATTAGTAATTTGATTTTACAAAACATAATCATATGATTATACCTTTATTGCACTGTAGTATTGAGTATTCATTCATAGCAACGACAATATATATTTGCTTCTCTTTTATAAGAAATACCTGTATAAAACATTTGAGAAACAATCGGAAAAATAACTCATAATTAAAGCACAAATAATGTAAATTGTTAGGTTTACCTAGTTAGATATTCACAATGATTGTACAATGCATCATGAATCAGCATATCATGAAAGCTCAACAGAGCTGTGCAGGAAAGGAATCCCCATATAATTACATTTTAAGAGCAGAGGAAGCTGAAGGCCTGAACCCCGTCATTTAGTCGGCATTAAATAAACACAAGGCCCATCAGCGACAGATATGCCCTCACACAGTTGCACAGTAAATAATGACTCTCATGGCCGTCAGCAAAAAAAATCCGGGGTCATGATCAGGGTACGTGATGAACACGTCGTGCTACTGAAAGCTGATATATTGGATGTGGGTTAATCATTAAAGCACCCAAAAAAACATCAACATGTTATCACTTTAGTGTATCATCAATCCATATGCAACCCTTCTAAAACAAAAATGTAAAGTATGACACATTATTCAGCATGGGGAAAGATCAGGAACATGTTGCTACTCGCCCAGTGGCATAACACAACACAATATCAGTAGACTGTGAATGATGGCAACCACTTCTTTACAACAAATACAACTACAGTCCCATTGTGTAACACTATTGTTACTGATTCAAAACAGTTTCAATAATTAAAGGAGAGCAATGTGTTGTTCACGCAGAGGTTTGCAGGATTTTCATAGAACTGAAATGTGATATCCAACACATGTCATGGAATTTCTATTCTTCATCTGCCCCGGCTCGCCTTTGATGTGGAGCCAAAACCGTAGTAAACCTCTAAGAACCTATGAAGATATGCATTACCCAGGGATTACACTGGTTCAATGGCAAACAATTATTGGGAGTGAAGTTAAGATCAAAAGCTAAAGTTTGTTCAACACCGAAATAACAGCGTCAGCCTGTGATTCCTGTCTCGATATCAGTGCAAATAATTCATTCATTT
Organism: Sander lucioperca; assembly: GCF_008315115.2. Lineage (NCBI taxonomy): Eukaryota > Metazoa > Chordata > Actinopteri > Perciformes > Percidae > Sander > Sander lucioperca. The sequence goes on along the minus strand of NC_050181.1, from coordinate 10,470,713 downwards.
ACGAGTTTTATTTTGTTTATAAAAATTGGATGACATATTTTTGTTATGTCGTATTGTTTGACCATTATTGACCATCGTTATTTGCTTTTAAATCTATTTCACTCTTTCATTTCTAATGATTAAATTAAGGTTGATTAGTATGAGGAGTGATGATCAAACTAAAAATGTAAACGAAAGTTCATATGTATAACAGTCCAATTAGGCCAGGGAAAATCAGGTTTTAATGTATATATTTTTCCAATCCTAAATTTTGACTTACAGCTCAATCACACAGACATTAGACGCCCTTGTTGAGCTCTGTCTCTCTCCAGTTGTAGCTTAGGGATTTAGGATGGTCTTTATAACCCTGAGGTCAACATCAACATTGTTTTAAGGTGTCCTTGTGTGGGCAAGTGTCTATGCTCCGTGACACAATAAAGCATTTTTAAATTGATAATAAGAAGGTTACAACTTCTAAAAAAAAACATTTTCTTGTTTGATCATAAATGATTGTATGTCTACAAAAGTGCTACTGCAAAACCCCTCTACCAAATGTAGACAAATGTAGAAAAAAGATACCCAAAAATAAAAGAAATTATACAAATATTTGTAGTATAGAGTCTGTTAAATTGCTAATACACCTCAACAACAATTACATTGTGACTTGTTTTTAATTTTCCACCCACTAATGTGCCTCCAGAGAGCCCACGCTTATGGTCTCAACTGTGCAACGTACCAAATATTTAGAGTAATAGCTGGTTACTGTGCTATCTCTACCACTACAAGCTGTCAATCTCTGCCCCGGAGCTAATTAAAAAGGCCCCGGCGCTTTATTTGTTTGCACACACTCTGAGGGCAGACTGGAACAGTCAGGCGTGGGGGCATGACAAGCACGCCATGCACCCTTAAATCACTCCCCTGTGCCAAAACGCTGACACCACACAAGGATCCTGACAAAACATGTCGCTGTGTCCCTAGTGTGGGCGAGACAAGAGCAAGGAAAAATCTTGATGGGTATGATTTATAGGAAATTTACAAACATTCTGTCTTTCTTTGTCATTTTTCTCTCTCCCCCCAGCTCCAATATATGCTGTCCTTTTTGTGTCATACAGATTCATACCCTTCTTGTATTTCCTATTTACATAATGCACAGGACTTTTGCACAGTACAAATAATATAAAACAAGCTTGAATGACTTACCGTATTATCCCAAGCCTGCATCCCATCGCCTCATCCTGTTCTAGGATACACTTTGTTTTCTCTGTGTGTCACTACTGCTGTCGTTGAACTGGTTTTGCTACTCTCTGAAATCTGGACGTCTTAAGGAGTGACACAAAGTTGGAGCTGGCATGGAACAAAAGACATATATTTTAATTGTATTGCAGTGGACCCTGGGGCATCAGCTGCTGTGGCCTCATGGCTCTCTGCTGCCACCTGTCTGTCTGTCGAGGAGCACATTACGACCTGCTCTGAAGATAGACCTGCAGAATGTGCTGAGTAATGCTGGGGGATCATGTTAAAATATCTCATTTATGTCTCGATATTGTTATTTTTTGGTTTCCAATGAATTAAATGTTTTAATTGACAAGGTGAAGAGTAGGACTAAACATGTCAAATAGTCATCTCTCCCATAATATACCAACGTGACAGTTATAATGTTAAGTGACTAGACTTACTTGAGATAAATAATTTGATTGACTCTCTAGAGGGCAGCAGTAAAATTGTCTTGATCCTGATCAAATCTCTGCAAACCAGTGTTTGGAGAGCGAACCTCTGTTTTGCATGACTTTACGGCCCAACAGGAAGCCGTTGAAACTCTAACATAAATAGCAATCAGGCCACGAGTAAACCAATCAGCAGCTTTGTTTCAAAATATGCACCAATCAATTAGCAAATGGATATCCTTCCAAATTAAGAGACCGAATCAAAGCATCTCAGGAAACACCGTTACGGACAATCTACAGTTTGTTTTGCTTAATTGTTTTCATTTGATTTTTACTTTATTTAAATGTGTTTACATTGCAGAAGGTTTAATCATTTGATCAATCATCCGTGTGTTCTGTTTGAGAATATTCATAATGCAATAATTTTATCTCTCGGCAGCATCTTCTTGTACACTGTGAAGATGGGTAACAATAGCCAATCATCTCTTGTTCATTACTTTCTTTAGATTTATTAAGAACTTTCCGTACAGGCTTTTGAAGACAGCCGGTTGGCCGCATATGTACTCCAGTCCCACTCACACAGCTGTCTCCCAGGCTACAAGCAGAGCGCTTCATCACCTGATTCCAGCTGCAAACCACAAACAGATTGAGGGGGAATTTTGTACAGTCAGGCCATAATCGGCATGGAAGATGAAGAGGCCAAATATTATAGAACTGGCCATCAACAAAGGACAGTTTGCACAGCTCTAAGCTTTTGTGCCAGTGACGGCTGATACAGTAGTAGCTAGGAATGTTGTCTGAGCATGTGACAACATTTCCCAGACCACTAAACATTGAAAACAGACCAACGAGGCAACATATTGCATTGATTTAGTCATTTGACAAATAGCTTTGGAATGAGTATCCACGTTGTTTCTAAGCAGTTGCCATATAAGTAGTGGATAAAAAGAAACATGGTTTCTTATTTTAAGAACAGGAAATTACACAATGACAGGATACAAACTTATCACATATTGAGACGATTGTGGTAACTGTGGTGAGAAATGCTCTCTGATTGGTGTCTTTATTGTCTCTCCATGCTGAAGTCCTGATGTGGTCATCCCATTCACAAGATTTTCATTACATCTGGTGTACTGCTGCAGCTCATGTCCACATGTTTACAGTACAGGATCCTATTAGTCAGTGTATTTTTTTGTTGTTGAGTCTGCGTTTCCATTTTACCTTAGTTCATTTGAATACAGCAGGTTAGCTGAGTGGTTAGAGAGGGTCTGTCTTCTGTGGCAGCAACAATTTGAACTCCTAAACTATCCTTGAGCTCTGAAGCTTTAAACCAGCAGTTGGGACTCTGGTGTGTTGCCAAGCTTGTACTCTGACCTTTTTGGAAGCAGGCAAGGGAGCAAGAATTTCCTTGTGTGAATCACTGTGGTGTTTTTCTTTAATCTCCCTCAACATGCAGATACTACTGGTTTGGAATAAAATTGTACATATTGTGTTAGATTTAATGGGATAAAATGTTACTCTTCAACTATAAACAGCCCATATTGTATTTTGAAATTTGTTCACTGGACAAGATTGTATATTACACCTCACACACCTGCTCTAAAGTATGTGTGAACACAAGGTTAGCCCTTTCATTTTGCATCAAGGCAATCGGCACCAAACAACCACCGAGGATCGCAGAGTTTGGCTTGTCAAAACAAAACACAGTGATTGCCCTCCATTTGATTTTCCTAAACCCTGCAAACTCCAATGTGGAACTTCTGTCAGCAAGAGCAGAGCAGTTGAGAAAACAGGATTACTCGCTATGGCAACACCTGGAAGCAGCACGTGCGAGCAGGAGAGAAAAATGATCCTGGTTAACTGCCGCAGATAATGGCACTGCTATATTTATATTTGTCTTTGGCAAGGAACAACTCAGCCATTCCACCACTAACCACAGCCAGCTTTTTTGTCTAAACATTGCCAGTGTGACTCTTGCCTCAGTGTTGGAGTGAAGTGTAACAGAAGAGTTTCCAAATCCTAACAGGGTCATTGGTGTCAAGTGACTTAGAGTCCTCAGAGTGTCTAATTACTGGAAGTAGGAGTTGCAGCATGTCAATGAGTGCAATAATGTGGTTGACAAAAAAAGACCTGGAAAGTGAAGACAATAGAGGGTGTTTCATTATGTAAATGGCATGTTGATTAGTCCATGTGTTCTCCTGTGGTAACACATTAAAGACACATTTGCTGATTGCACTACAGCACCTACAAAACATCTTGTTTCTGTCAGAGATTAATGTTTATGTCTTGAAACTGACTGACATTAGTTTGATTTGTTAAGTTTGTCTGATAGACTGACAATTTCATGGCTAAGGACCCAGCTGAAGAAAAGCTCAAAGGCCAGGAGGTGGTTAGTAAATGTGTGGTTGCAGAGAGGGAATGCTACCTAATCCATGCAGAAAGAGCAAAAGGAGCTTACATACGCAGGAGAGGTTTGCCCTCCTATTTTCACCAAACCAAATCCGTAATGTCTGAGACACAATTGAAATAAATGAGGAATACTTGAGAAAAGGTTTGAAAAAAAACACACTCTTGCCCTGGCAATATGATCATGTTTGTACTGTGAAAAGCACCCTCATTCTTGATTTAATATATTAAGTATTGCTCTATATTATTACGTTTTTGTGACTAAATAAGCAACCATCAAAGTTAAAGATCCCCTACAAACATGTTTTATGACATATAAAAGTACTCTGCCTTAAATCACAATTTGTGCCTGCTCTGTTTTAGTCTTGCATTGCCAGACCTATCTCCACAGCGCTGTGGAGTAAGGACTGGCTACACCACACATACATTCTAGGATAGGAAAAAAAGCCTTGGTTCAGAATTACAGCCACAAGAGCCAGTCCCACAATGAGCTTTACTTAGGATGTGCCATTTCTGTGTCTGTAGCTTTAAATGCTATTGAGGAGGAGAGAGGGGGGGCAAGGTGGAGGGTGGGGGTGTGGCCTTGACCAACTGCCATGCTTTGCTTGTTTTCAAGCCATGATGTCTCTCTCTTTCTCATGGGTTGGCCAAATTCTCTGGGCGGGCAAAGCAGAGAAAGGGGAGGTAACCTTCCTCCTTATGACTTCATAAGGAGGAGATTCCCGATCGGCCCATCTGAGCTTTCATTTTCTCAAAGGCAGAGCAGGATACCCAGAGCTTGGTTTACATCTGTCGCCATTTCTAGCCACTGGGGGACCATAGGCAGGCTAGGGGAACTCATATTAATGTTAAAAAACCTCATAAAGTGAAATTTTCATGCCATGGGACCTTTAAAGCTACATTGTGCAAGAATTTCTCCCATCTAGCGGTGAAATTGTATATGACAACCAACTGAATATTACTTTCTAGCCCCCGCCATTCCTACTATTACGGTGGCCGAACCCGAAATTAGCGTTCCTTCCAGTGTAATAAGAGTTTTACGTTATTTTGGTACCATTTCATTGCTAACATCAGGTTCCCAAACATATGCAAGCTAATGTTAGTAAAGTATCAGTGCTATCATTATTCTGTATATTGAACGAGATTAATAGTGTAAGGCAATGTTTACAGCGTAGGAGAGAAGCAACGGAGGTTTGTGTTTTTAATATATTTCTCTGAGCAGTATGAACAATGTCAATGAAACCGAAATTAGCTCTTAGTATCTCCATCGTTTACACACAGCTGTTCTAGCTGTAGCCTAGTCAGTGTTACAACTCCATTACTTGAGTCCAGGGAAATCACGACACACGATTACGTTTATATGTTACAAGGTAGACAATCCTTTTTCATCATTGACGCGAGGAAAAGTATCATAGATGTCATTCTAGCGTTATGCACAACCATGCTATATTTAGCCAAGCAAGTAGTGACTATAAAACTTGAATTTGAATTTACACAAATAGGGAGAATTACCTGTTGAGAAGAAAGCAGGCAACTTCGGTGTCCCTTTTAAAATCCTTGCTCCTTCCATCTTGGAAAAGCCACTCCAATATTAACTTTGGTCTTGTTGCTTTGCCTGTCGCGTTGTTGTTTTAATTCTCTTTTTAACTTCCTTGCGACTCAGTTACATGTCCTCGAGAATAGGCGCAACAGGCTTTCAAATCTGCTGGCAGTGAGTCGCAAGTAATCTCCTCCCTGGCATTCGTCACAGTCAGTGCCACTGACTGAAAAGCGTGAAATGCGGAGGTTTGTCTCTCTTTTGATAATGTATTCTAAACATGGAGGCGCTACATGGCTGCCTTCATTCGCGCGAGTCGCTCGCATGTATTCTGAATGATTCTAAATGGCAGATTTTACACGTACGAGAATACTTTGATTAGTTGGTAGAAGTAATTACACATGAATGAGCACATATTTGTGGAGGAACGAAGGGGTTTTTGCTAAGAATCAACTCAAAAAATTACACAATGGAGCTTTAATAAAACCAATCACAATGGTCTTGGGCGGCGCTAAGCTCCGGTCGCAGAGACGCAAAATAGTTTAGGAAAAGGAACTTGTTTTGGTGAAACATTTGCACCCTGCAAAAGAAAACAACATAAAATATTAAATTAAGTTAACTGTTCACACAATACAGTAACACTCTGTTTCAACTCTTAACAGTGCATCCGCTCCTTCTCCCTCAATGAAAACAACGGAGTGTATAAATTTGTTGATATGTTAATATATATATATATATATATATATATATATATATATATATATATATATATATATATGTTGAGTTTGATTTGTTGCTGCATGTTATAGACTGAAAACACCAAAGATGTCTTAACCAGGCTAGTTCTGTGGACAATCACTGAAGCATCACATGTTTCACAAATTTCTCCAAAGGATGACCCTCCTGATTTATTCATCACTCCCATTCAGTGCTACTGATAATGGCTGTCTCTAACCTCCTACACCCCGGTTCACATTCAGGTGGAGCTTCTGTTTGACGCCACAGGGCCACGAACCCAACCTGACAGACCTCTTTTTTTTTATTAACTCTGTCATCCACAGACCCCAGACAGTGCGCCAGGCTGTGTACCGGAGCTCGCTCTGCTTTTATAGAGGCTTTTCCGGTCCATCGCTGTACGCATTATGACAAAATAGATGGCAACTATCAAAAGAGATGTAGAGCCCGAGGTGAGAAAGGGCAAAAAGATGTACAAACAAAGGGAGTGAACGAGAGATAAGGTGTCAGACAAAGAGATAGTGAAAGCAGCGTAGTGAAAAATGTGTTATCGTCGGGGCCTGTTCGTCACACACTCAGGTCAGAGGGGTGTGAGACATGAGTTGGCAGAGCTAAGAGCAGGGGCTTGTTGGAAATGTGTGGGGCCATAGGAAGTGCTGTGTGGAGAAGATAACAGTGTGTGTGTGCGTGTGTGTGTGTGTGTGTGTGTGTGTGTGTGTGTGTGTGTGAGTATGTGTGTGATGGAGGGGAGAAAAGGCTGTGGGTGGGGGATTAAGAGTAACAGTGTCCTCAGCCCTGCCCTGCTTTCCTCTATTCACTGCCCGCATCCTGTCTGTGTGCTGCTCCCTAATGGCTTTTAATGAGCCACTGGTGAATCCCTCTCCTTCCTGCCTTCACACAACATGCCAGGGGAAAGATCGAGTGAAAGGAAGACAGAGAGAGAGTTGAAATATCAACATCACTGCCTCCAGTGGTGAGTGTTCACTTGTTCTCTCTACAGGTCCTCAAGGATATACAACCATCCATTTAGGCAGCATGAGATGTCTGAAATCATACAGTCTTGAATGGGGAGGTCCCACCCTGCAGGGGCACAATGCAGACTTAAAAAGTCATCTTAACAATTTAATAAACTATACTACCGTCTAATTTCCTTAAAATCAATGTGTTTCAGCTATTTTTAAAGACATTTCCCTGTCATGCACAGCAGTTTACAATACCCTGCCTTGTTTCAGGACAAATGCATCTCAATTCAATTCAGAGTTATGCAGATGTCCCTCATCGATTCGTGATTTGTGCATTACTCATTTCTTGGTAACTACTTAACATGTTATCAACTTTATTGTTAAGTGTTACGGATTCATGTTATTTCTATTGTTTGACTGGAGAAACATCAACACAGATATGAGCCAACAGACTGATACGGCAAACGAACGCTGCACATTTGTAATTGCTCACTCACGTACAGTAGAAAGGTATGAAACATGACTTAGTGCCTCAAATGTCACTGTCTCTCATTTGCTGGCTCCATGGCTCAGAGTTGTGTCTCATTGTGATGGATGACAGGTGAGAGAGTCTCTCTGATCCCTCTGACACTCTGTAATTGAGTTAAGAATGCTGGATTAGAGGCTCCTTTTGAAAAGGGCTGAGGTCAGCTTTCTATTCTGCCTGATGCATAGCTTCAGAGAGCGATAAAAAGGCCTGACATTGATTGCAGGAATGTGTGTGCCTGAGAGACAGAGATAGAGGTGGAAAGAAAGAGGGCGACAGTAATAGTGCTTGTGTGGAGCCTTGAGGGTGGTCTGAGGTTAGGACTTAAAGTCAAGGTTGTTAACAAAGAGGGATGGACCCCTTAGTTACTGTTGCTACGCCTTTTAAGCTTTCGTTCTTACTGTGATGAAGATTATTTTATTGACAGGATAGATTGAAGACAGGAAAGGGAAGAGAGAAGGGGAACGGCATGCAGCAAAGGGTCACGGGTCAGATTTGAACCTGTGGCCACTGCCAAGGACTCAGCCTACATGGGGTGAAGACTCAGTAAATTATCAGTAATTCCTGACACAATAGGTCTTAGATTTTACACAGAGGTAAACAAAGGTAGGCTTCTCTTTTCGAGCCGACAACAGTTGATTTTGACTATTGCAAGCAGATTTGATCAGATGTAGCGGGAGCGTGTCTATGTTCCCCGGGTCCTATGTTCCCCAGTCTCATACAAAGAGGGGAACATAGGACCCTTTTTCAAAAAAAGGGTCCTATGTTCCCCGGTCTGTTACTTTTTCCACCATTACTGCCAAATTCCATGGCTAACCCTAACCCTACCGTAAAGATTTATAGATTGCGGGGAACGTAGGACCCTTTTCCAGAAAAAGGGTCCTATGCTCCCTGGTATGTATTGCTACAGGGGAACATAGGACCCTTTTTGGGAAAAACAGGGAACATAGGACCTTTTTTCTAAAAAAGGGTCCTAAGGACCCAGGGAACATAGGGATGACCCCGATGTTAGCTAGGTAGCGTAAGCTAATGCTAACAGGCAAACTCTGTGTCCAGCTGACATTTGGATGTTTCCAGTGTATTTGTTTTAAAATGAGAAGCCTGTAGAAGAGTCTTACATATGCATATGATAGCTACATAGGCCTACTGTAATGCTAAAATGCTGGGGCTTAAACTATTTCTAACTTCACAAAACCATTGGTCCAATGGGACATTTTTCAGACTTCAGGATACTGGGCCGTCGTGCCAATGGTCTTTTTTTTTATTATGAACACCATTTTGGCAGATGGAGAAATACAAAGCTTGATGGGCCTACTGTGCCTAATTATATGTGTCCATTCAAAAGTTGCTTAGTTGTGCAACAGAAAACTCAGATTCGACAGATAGTCTAGCTAGCTGTCTCGAGTTAACCATAGTCCACTTAAATCAAAATAATTTAGAATGCCAACACAAAGAAAGCGGAAGGTGAGGGACATCAAGCCGAAAATGAGGGACATCCGAAACAATCCCATAAATGAAACGTTGTCGATATAGACTTGTTACTTCCTGATCCCCCCCTCCTTTCCAACCCGATCAGGACCTTCTATTGCTGGTAATGAAGTGGTACTACTACATGCAGTTCTTGTCCACTGTGAAATGAACAAGAGTAAAAGTAGGAGAGAAAGATGAATTTTGAGTTGAGTAGTTTATGAGGTTTTTTTTTTTTTACTGTAAACTTTTGCCTTGTGTTTCTGTTACACCCTTGTTTGGAATATGACAGCATAGCCGAGCAGTTAGTGAGGCCAGAGTTGCAAAATCTGCAGTATTAATTCATTCTAACCACAACACAAAGTACTTATTTGTTATGGGTTAACAATCGGGTAGTGACAACGCAAGTCCTCCCAAAAGTCCAACCCTTGTCCTCACCATGGGAGGTAAGCTACAAACAAGCAAAGTATGGCATAGCCAAACAGGGTGATGTTTACTGCCCTGGTTGGGTCCCCTCACCAACCTGACTGGGTGGGTCAAACTCACGCTGAGTTGATAACAATGATTACAGGAACATCTACAATTCCCACAAAAATGAAAAAGCATTGCACTGTAGATGACCTGTGCTTCTCGATGAGAGAAAGAGTTTAAGTCCTGTCAGTTCAAGTCAGTGACAGCAAATATATAGCACACTGTTGTATTATGGTATACTAAAATCCATCCACACAGCTTCTGCTTCCAGTGTTTTCAACCGCAGTTGAGTAATAGGAGGAACAGTTGTCTTTTCATTCCTTAAAAATCACCCAGAATTTCTTTGGGAAGAGCTTGAAAAAAATGGAGCGGACTTCCAGCCAAGTCAGTGCTGTAGTGGTGACAGCAGCCAACAGATGGTGGTTAGGTTAACATTAGTCTTAATAGTCAAGATGGTGATGATGATGACAATAATAGCTCCAGCAGCAGACGACAACTACAGTTGCAGGTGGGGGATACAAGGAGGAGGAAATGTGTATATGTGTACTGTATGTGTCCATGCAAACACCTGAGTGTCTTGGCAACCCTGAGAGGAAAGGTCCCGGTCATCGGACATCCCTGTTGCAGGGCCCACTCCCTGCAGCAGACCCCCTAATCAGTGGGAACAAAGAGGGGAGGGCGTGTAACAGCTCCAAAATAGCATGTGGAGTAGGAGGAGTGGAAGGATGTAGCCAATCTGATGCAATGCCTTATAGTGCACGTATTAGTTATGGTCAACTAAAGAAACAGCGCCTAGTTCATATCTATAATTATAAAAACAATATAAAACAAATGCCTGATATAAAGGAAGCCAAGAGAGTAACGTAGAATATAACATGAGGCAGTAGAAATGAGAGGAAGGATTCACAGTTGTTTGCTGTGTTTATCATGCAATTAATAATGTGAATCTGGTGGATAGTTGTGTGTGTATTTGCGTGTGTGCTTGCATGTGGTTGTATGTGACTTCCTCAGCTGTTCATTATTAAGTGACAGCCTGACAAACTGTGGCTCTAGTGGTTGCGTCGACTTCCTGACCCCACAAGCCACAGTGTTTTTCCTGATTGACTTTTCCTCTCAGACCCCACACAAGATTGGAAGGGTTGTAATTTCTGGGGAGGATTACATCACTAATCTTGACATGAATCTGATGTGTTAACTACAGTAAATGTACAGTTCATTTTTGCTAAAGCATGTGTGCACACAGATTCATATTCGCAGTCATGTTAGAATGTGTTTGTGCATGTTTTAAAGAATAATACCCTCAGATGTTTACAGAAATCTACTTTGATGGCACGTGCAAGCTTCCTTGTAAGTTTCTCTAGGCAGCCCTAACTGTCTCCTGTGGCACTTTTTCATGATAAGTCCCTGTCTATATGGAGAAAGGCCCATCAAAAGCAGGAGATGATAAAATGGACAATAAGCGGGGGCCACCAGGTCCCCCTCCTCTGGGGGCCACAGATTAGGCCTCCTGCACTTCCTTTGGAAAACAGGCACCGGACCCAGAGGAAGCTCCTGTCAGCTGCGCTCCCTCACCTCTCTAGCCTCTCTCGCTCTAACTCCCTCTCTCCACCACTCTCCACCACTCTCTATCTCGCTCTTTCTCTCTCTCTCTCTCTCTCTCTCTCTCTCTCTCTCTCTCTCTCTCTCTCTCTCTCTCTCTCTCTCTCTCTCTCTCTCGCTCTTATTCTCTCTGTCTAGGAGATGAAACACAGGCCTTTCTATCCACAACTTGCCACTGTACTCCACCCGGATACCACAGGCCAAGCCTCATAAGGCTACTGCAGCATGTCACACTGACACTCTTCTCTTTTGTGTTGCCACTATGGTGACTGAATTTAAAAATGATTCTTTATGGATAGCCTTCCTCAGTACATTGTTAACCATACCATGTGTCTAGAAGGGGGGGTGGGGTTACAGGCACACATAAACACAAATCACACAACACAATCTTTGAGTAGAAAAGCGAAGCTCATGCTTAGAATATCCTGTGTTTTGCTGCCAGGGCAAGAGTGTCAGACAGTGGAAGGTGGTCAATAGTGATTGAGTACGGACACTCCCTTGACTGCAGAGCCAAATCACTGTTTTAGTCATCAGACAGAAGATCCTTTGTTGCCTCCACCCTTCTACTGTCTGGAAGATGAACCAGACAACTATGTTAGGATGAGGTGGTTATTTGGCCTTTAATATCACAGGAGTATGTTGGGCCAATCCTGTCTCCTAAAAATGGCATCGCTATACAACTAAACTGCGTTCTCATTTATGTTTAGAGGGAAACGTATTTTCTTTGTTTTTGACTTATCGCAAATCAATTCTAATCAAAAGTCTGCAGGACTTTGATCGCTGTTTATCCCATGTGCAACCAAAATTCAACATTGACTTTTAACTTCCGCAAGTTAACTTACGTAACATGATTAACTAAAGTATGTAACTTAAGTTTTGTAACAGACTACTTATTTTAACCCAACCCATGATCTTTTCCTTGTTTCAATTCACAGCGTTAACCATTGTAACCAGTTAAACTGCGACTGTTTCACAACGTGCACCTGTCGCTGGTACGATGAAGTGTTGAAACAAACCTATTCCAGATGAAAATGTGTTTCCCTCAAAACGTAACTGAGTGCAGTTTAGGAGTTTTTGCACGACAGCCTCTCTTAGTCTGTTATGCAGTCACTGGACTTTCATTTTCACAATCAACACGTTCTTAGTCAGGCTGTGTAATATTGAAATCTTTAAAATAAATTATTCAAGCCGTGTTAATTTCTTCAACAAAAACATTGAGGAAATACATTTAACATATTTTCAAGACAAAAACAAGACTAATACATTGAAAAGCAAAAACTAAATGTATTAATTTTTTTGTCAACAAATAAAAGAAATTAGATTGTGAAAGACGAAGAAATTGACAAATGAAGTAATTACTGTTTTAAAGCAATGCTTATTTAAAATCAGCTGGAATTAGATATTGTATCCTCTGTCTTAGTAAAACTATGTTATTGTAACTGATTGAACCTATGGATTGAACCCTGGCTCCACAAAACCTAAATTGTAAAAAACTGTAGTTTTTGCAGTATTCAACCTACCGCTGACTGTAGTATGTATCCTGTCTGGCACACACAATGCCAAAAAATCATGCTGAAGTCACAAACCCTAATGATTGACATGTTTAGTGTCACATGTGTGGTTATTATTCCATCCAGGGGTTGAGTTCTGGTCTGTGTAGACATGACAGGCATTTCAGAAGACTGTAGGTTCTATTTCCAGCAGAACCGCCACAGGCAATTTGGATCTCCTGCTGGCCAAGTAGTGCGCCTGATGTGGGCGCACATGGAAAGCCTAAGTGAGTAACTCTGTCAGGCTTCCCTGCAGGCCCAGTGGCCACTGAAGGCTGGTACACTATGCCCTCTTCACCACAAACACTGCCACAGGTAATGTTTTCCTGAAGTCATGCCAGTGTTTTAAGAATTTCCATGCATTGAGGAAAAAGACCCAGGACTGCCTCCTGAAATACAAGCAGTCTTTTCAGCCAAGACCGGCACTAATGTAGTCCACCTTTACAGACAGCGAGCATACTAAAGCTCTCCTGTCCTGGAACCAAAGAGGTGAGAGGATTAGGGCTTGCCACAACATTTAACAACACTGAACCTTGTTTGATTCAATCAAGCGTGGTAAGAAGCAGGCTCTGACCTAAAACTCCTGTTTTTGACCCTGCGCGTGTGTGTGTGTGTGTGTGTGTGTGTTTGTGTGTGTGTGTGTGTGTGTGTGTGTGTGTGTGTGTGTGTGTGATGAGTGTGCTGAGTGAGAGACTTCTGGCACCTTGCCACACCATCAGCGAGTAGAGAGGGCAGACTGATCTTCAGGCAAATGTCATCATGTTTTCCCCTGACACATTTGACAAATACACAGGAAAGTCCCATCATTTGTAATCAACATGCACCTCTGATGAGATTAAAGGTGAGACACTGGTCCTTTCAGAGAAGCACTTACTTAATGTCTGAATGCTGAACAGCCCCATACCAACATATACATGAGTCATTTTAATTTGTACTGCTTAATGTGTCAATGCTGTAAATGCTAGATCGACATTTTCAAAACTATGTTACTTAAAGGTCTCACTCTTCACTTTAAGTTCCTAGGCCCCAACTGCCAACCCTGCCAAACCGGTACTCTTTCTGCATTCATTTCCTAAACAAATTAGATACAAAATGACCCTCAAACATTGAACGTGCCAACTGAAATTTTCAGAGTAAAAGCACAGCTAATGACTGAGATGTGTCTCGCTATCATTCCTTCCATTTCATATGAGCCAAAAACCAGACCTCAGCCAGACATCAATACACCCTATCCCTCTGGAGACAGGTTCCGTGATTTGACAGGGTCTGGGCCTCAATCTGGTCGGGCTGGAGCGGTGCGAGCCACAGAGGAATGACATGTGATAAATGGGTCTTATCTGGAGGTTGTGGCATTGGGAAGCTGACTCTGTTTCCCTCCGATTACATTAGCAGGCAGGAAAATGGGATGTGGGGGGAATGGCTGGAATTCCATACAACGAGGGGCAGACGCTCATTTTCACTTGTTTGCCGACTGATAAAGAGACCAGGAGGAGGCATGGAGGAGGTGTGCCGGACACGGCCTGGGTACATGTGAGGTCAGAGTATTATTTGCAATGACTGTAGTGTTTTTATCTAACACTATATTGTGAAGAGGGGAAATTAAATGAAGTCAGTTCAAGTTTAGTGTATCTGAGAGTACACAACCCTCTTTTTTGCTGACCTTAAGCCCCTGGAATAACAAATATATATATAGAGCCAATATCCTGGTGACTGCAGGGGTCCATACCAGGTGATTCATTACTAGGTACCAAAGTGACACATGCACTTGACTGCACTTGACTGAATTGTTTCCCAGTCACAGACCTCCACAGCACAATTTGGTCTAACACAGGTGTCACCCGGTCATGTATCGGCAGCATATTGCTCGGAGAATGGAAAAAATTACCTGAGAACTTTAATAGTTGTGGTTACTTTGAATGTATAGTGATAGAAAACATGCATTGATTTTGAATCTGACATAAATCATATAGCAATGGTCAGGGTGGGTAATTGTTTATTGTTGGTTTAGTAATTTGCACATTTTGAATTAATGTTTATATGAATTTTAAAAGTAGCATAGTCATTCCATTCTTGTTAATGTTTTTAAAAATAGATATTTACAAAAGTAGGTATTTAGTATAAAGTACTGCATATAACATTTGAAAAAAAAAAAATAAATAAATAAATATGTCTATATATATATATATATATAGAACAGGATGGACCCATTGATTTTTATCTATGTCAAACTGTGATCAAGATGGAAGTTTGACAATGTTTGATAAGATAATCTTCATACAAGGTGTACTTACTACCTTTTTCTTTTTTGACAACCAATTTTCATTAAACGCTAGACAATGCAGTGGAAAAATCCAACAACTAGCTCAATCTGGCCACTACAATATTCAAAGATACATACATCTCAAATCTTGGTGGTTGAACTTCTTTAGACATATTGCTTAATAGTTCATGTTCATATTGACATAACTGTATTTCGGTAGAAAGAGGGTTATTTCAGGTGGTATACTATAAAAATGATTTTGTTGTCAGGGTTGCTATCAGAAATAAAAATTGAAGAATAAAAAACATTATTTCTCCCTCTCTGAGAGGAAATAATATTGTTTCAAGATTTTGGCCAGATAGAAAACAGATATATAGTATGATATTGAGGGAGAGGGGAGAAAAAAGGAAGAGAGAGCGATTGTGATAAGAAGTAGCCAGCAGCCCAGACAAACATGGCGTGGCCCTTCCTTACTGACATCCTGAGGAGGAAGCTGTGGTGCTCTGGCCCCTCTGCTCCAGTCCCTCAGAGAGGAGCTCTTCCAACAGGTCATCGAAGTGAGCTAGGATCATCGCATATTAACACTTTCCCTTCCTCTTTTCCTTTCTCTCTGACTTATTTTTCTATTGAACTCACCCTCAGATCAAAATGTACGTGCCGTCTGCTTAGTTTTCCGTTTAGATATCTCTCTGTCCATATCATCCCACTTAGCCTGCATTCTTGCTTGCTTTTTTGCTCCCACCATTGTCTCTTTTCTACAATCTCTATTTTTTCCATAATTTCCATCCACTTTCCCTTCTTGTCCACTCACCACATCAGTTATTTTCCACACCTGCTTGTCATTGTTCTGTATGTAAATCATCTACCAAATAACTGCAGATATTCACCAGACATGTAGGAGAGCTAGCAGAGGGAAACTCCTACTCCCGGCTCCATAAATCACCATTCAGACAATCAAGCTAATTGCCGCTCAAATAGCTTCTAACAAAGCTCTAATTGAATACGTTGGCTAGTGCATTTAAGTAGCGCAGTAAGCTGAACTCTGGAAAGGATATTTTGGAGAGTGTGTTTCTTAGCGAGGCAGGCCTGCTGGCACCAGAGGTAGGTGGTAAACGGCTCAGTTTAGCATTACAGTGGTGACTCCCTGTGGGCCTGTCCTCCATAGCAGCAACCTGAGGAATTGCAGGCACTCAAAGAAAAGGCTAGAAAATAAAGAGTGAGACCAGAAGAGAACCAGGTTGTGCCAGTAAAATATGTAAGCCGCAGCAAACACCCGAGAGTAAGCCATTTACATACAAACTCGCAAGTGCATTTGTTTTGTTTTTTTGTGCAAAATACAAAAGTGTGTGCAGTTTAAGTCCTAAATGTTTATAGTTGCATTGTTGTTTTTAAAGAAATGGGCTCTCATACTGAAGAGTTGATAGACATGTTTTAAACAAGGCGTCACCGTCAAAACACAACTAGTCCAAAAAAACAATGAGCAAACCACTTTTTTTCAGCATGTTGAGTAGATATTACTACCCTGTGTTGTTATTCTCCCTTCATTTTGTTCTCACATCTATTCATCCTCTGGCATGGTTATCTGCCCTCTGCATGCCTGTCCAGCACAGCAGGGGTCCCCCGGGAGAACAAACCCACACCGGTGGGTATGGAGTAGTCCCACAATCCCCTCTCCCTCCCCCTTCCCTCTCCCACTCTGTCTGCCTGCTCCTGTCCCACTGTGTCCCTGCCTATATGCCCCGCCAGTCTGCCTTATGACCTGGTTGCTGATAAGAGCAGAGGCCCTGCGGTGCCCAGCGCCTGGTGCCAGCGCCTGGTGCCAGCACTTCCCTCTTATACAAAGTCAGTCGTGCTGTGTCACAGATGGGATAGATGATCAAAAACAGCAGCCCAGCGAGAAAAAAAAAAAAAAATGAGTAAAAACTATTAGACAATAGGGTTCCCTGGCATGGTAGTGTGACCCTTTTAACCCTGTGTGGAGCAGCACATGTTAGCATGCTAACATGCTAAACTATGGTTGTGAATATGGTAAGCATTTATTTCATTTCACAATTTTGTCAATCCTTACCGTTATCCCGTTTATATTTCTGGCATTGTGTTCATTTGGTTTTTACACCTTATTGATCATCTTTATTGTTTATAATTTTTTTATTTGCACTCTCAAAAAATTGGCACTCTTTTCTACTTTGTACTGCAACTTCTTCACAACAATTTACCACAGGATAATATATTTAAAAAAAAATAAAAGTCTGCAGTTTCTCTTTCTTTCTTTCTTTTGGATTTTAGATTAAATTTGACCTGAGAAGAGGACTCTGATTCGTTCCAGTTGGGTAAAACTTATTTTTGTCCCGCACTGACACCCTCACACACACACTCCTGCAGATACATGTTTACATACAACCCTTCACTCACTCTCTCACTCAATCAACATAATTCACTCAAAAGCACACCTATTACAACCCAGAGAGAGAGAGTGTGTGTGTGTGTGTGTGTGTGTGTGTGTGTGTGTGTGTGTGTGTGTGTGTGTGTGTGTGTGTGTGTGTGTGTGTGTGTGTGTGTGTTGTCTGGCATGGCTGAGAGTAGGTACTATTTGTCTGGACATATATAACAAGGCTCATCAATCTTCTTCAGGGACTGTTCGGAGTTTGGATTAAAAACACCTGGGCCTCCGTGGGCTGACTCATGAGGTGGAAACATGCTCCTGCCCTGTCAGAACAGTGAAGGGCGGTCAGTCTAACACTACCTCAGACAGATAGAGATGGAGACCTGGGCAGGGTACAGAACCCAGCTGGTGCTGCGGCGCTCTGGGAGTTGTCTGAAATATTATCCCTTCTTCCAGAGCACCACTGGAAAGAAAAAGACAGCTTAGCATATAAACCTCTTCATTCAAACCCATAATAAATATGTTGGAAAAGATTAGAGGCAGAAGGAAGCAATAATATTGCACCAGCAGTCGAGAAACATGCACTTATTGATGATAAGGTTGTGGCTCACCATACAATGCACCTCGTACTGGTCGACGATTGAAGCAAAACATTAAAAAAGTTCCAGCAGTGAGAAGGATGTTGGCTTCCTTTGTGGTCTATTCGCCTTCCTGAGCTGGTCTTGGCTCTCACAAAGATTAAGTCAACTACAGAAACAAGAAAGGTGAGAGCTGAGGTAGACTTACTGTAAAAGTGTGCCCATGTTGAAAGGTGGTATAATCCACAGAGGAAGGAAGAACAGGCAATCTGAGGGTGTTTCATAAACATTCCTGAGAAAGCTGAAGCAGCGCAAACAATAAACCTTGTCTGAGGAGAAATTGAAGGCAGTCCCTGCAAAGAAAGATGATAAAGACTAGTGTGTGTATCTGTGTGAATATGTGATCGTGTGTGTGTGTGTGTGTGTCTGTGTGTGTGTGTGTGTGTGTGTGTGTGTGTGTGTGTGTGTGTGTGTGTGTGTGTGTGTGTGTGTGTGTGTGTGTGTGTGGTTGAGAAAGGTGCTTTGACCCCGGTCAAGTCACTTGACTTCTCGGCACCTCTGCCTACCCCAGCTGTATCAACACGTCCTCGCTCTACCCAGGCAGGCAGGCAGGCAGGCAGGCAGGCAGGCAGGCAGTGGGCCGGCGGTGTGTCAGGAGCCTTACTTCAGCCCATCACACAGAGACTGACTGGGTGTTTGTGTGAGTATGGGTGGAGGGGATAGAGGGTGGTGGGACCTGCACCCCTCACCACAACTCCACTCTATGGAATTCAAATTATTCCTCTCCACCCCCAATGTCCCCCTACTGGCAACCATGCCCTGAGTAAACAAGCAGCTGGGGTCAGGGGCAAAGCAATCAGCACCACTGGGTAGCTCTTAATGGATTGCTGTGTTTGCTGACAGGTGGCTTGGTAGTGCCGCCAAATCAATATGAAATCAGTAGAAGCCCCTTTTATGTCATGTTGTAATGCAATAATGATGATATTACATTGATCTTCTGGCCATAAAAAAAGATATTTATGTGTATATTTAATTGTAAATCACCTCTGCATCATTTAATACTCACTTTGTAAAACTTTAGTTTCTCTCCATACATTTTGCACTTCACATTTGTTTACTCAAATAAAATGTTGGAACGTAAATTATAGCGAATTAAAGGTGCTTTGTGGACACAGAACCAGAGAGTAACACCTCACAATCCTCCTCGTACCCACCTGAGATCTCAGCAGTTGACAGCATTGTTCATATCGTGCTTCACTCACTACAGACGGCAGCCGGAAGAGGATGTGGATATGGGTGAAGAAGAAGGAGAGAGGAAGGGGGTTGTTTGTCTAGACATACTGTATAATATGAACACCAGAAATCTGTGGAATAATGGTGTAACTCGCCTTTAGAAGACAGTAAGGAAAGATGGACTATCACATTGTTTCAGGGTATAAATGTAAGTGTAGAGGGGCTTGTTTAGTTAACTTAATTTTAAAAACGACCAATGCCATTTAGAAATCTACTACCTCACTTGACCTTAGTATAGGCTAACTCATTTTTCAGAACAGATTTGTTAAGATGATAAGACACTGCTTTCAAGAGTGACACAAATGTCACACCACACTGCTTGAGCAGCTGTTAAAGATATGATGCATGTTTCATTTCTATCCACCGGGTCCCTTTTCAAATGGATTTAAGGATGGTGGATGACATTAAAAGAAAAAAAGTCTGATACTTTGCTAATCCTCTCTGAACCTCTAATATCATTACTGTGGTAAATTCAACTTGGGGGAGGAGGAATGAATGGGCCTCTTTGTTTTATTATTATTATTTCTGGCACGGAGAACCACACACACGTCTGTGCAGCGCTGACCGAAGGTCTTTACCCAGATGGCAATGGTGCTACAACTTATTGTACAACAAACACATCTTTCAGGGTTTCCAGCCAGCACTGGCCTCATATGGGCTGGGACAGGGGCCAAACAATGCATTACCTCTCACCGCCTAACCTCCACTGCTTCCATCCCACATAGTTAGCCCTCTTCTGAACGGGAGCATCCCAATCCCCAGGCTGATTTACTGTCTGAGGAACGCTATGGGTTTCCTGCTCCAGAGTACACAGAAGCCACAGTAGGACATAGCATGCAGACAAATATCCTTTAACACAATCTATGGAGAAAAAGGAACATTCAGACATTTAATTGCTTATCAAATATTGCATGGTTACCATTGGATGACAAATGACTATTTGGAGTTGAAAGCATTGGTGGGGCCTTGAGTGCTTGGGTGTGCGGCTCTGCACAGTCTGTGTTCTGACAGCTGGCAGAGGAAAAAATTAACCTGGCAGAAATCTGCTCTCCACAAAAAAA
The DNA here is from genome assembly GCF_008315115.2 of Sander lucioperca. Lineage (NCBI taxonomy): Eukaryota > Metazoa > Chordata > Actinopteri > Perciformes > Percidae > Sander > Sander lucioperca. The sequence continues at coordinate 10,450,242 of NC_050181.1, read as the reverse complement.
GCAGTCAATAACAGGAACTCAATCAAACTGCCCTGGTTTCCGGTAAGCTATGCACTCTGGACTGCCTGGTCTGACAGAGGCTGGCTCGCTGAAAGACTGGTTGGCTGCAGGTCGGCCCCCACCGCAGCACGGAGAACTCTCGGTTGGCTCTGTTGTACCACACTCATTTGTACCTCGTCTGAATGAGGTTTCGTCTTTTATTCAGCTGGGTTGAAAAAAATGTGCCTGCACACTGCAATGGTTTGCCAAAGAAAGTACTGAGCCCCAGCCTCAAGTCAGGTTAATGCAACATAAAGATTTGAGTTATAATGTGCTTGCTTTTCAAGGCACATGAAGTTATTAAAAATAGAAAACGTTTGGAAACACACACTTGCTATATATGTCAGAAAAATAAAATAATTGAGAATGAGCAGTGAGTTTTTATAGTGATATTCCACCAAAATGTATCTTGTGAGAACGATAGGGTCTGCATGCTGTAGAATGTCAGATTCCAATAGTAACATGTTTCATGGCAGGAGAAAACTATAAAAACGTCCATAGAAACTTGTCAAACCAATCCTGCTACACAATCCACATTTCCACTGTCAACGTGTATGTTCTGTACTGTATCTTCCAAACTGCATAGATTAAGCGTGTTAGAGGCCGTCTCCTGCTCTTTCAGGGTCAAATTGTGGCCCTGAAATGCTCTGTCCTGGCTGAACTCTAACGCCTAGAAATTACATTTATATACCACAAATTTGCCAATAACATTTTGTTGAGAAATGTAATTTCTGCCTTGATGTGTTCACAAGCAGCATTTCTCCAGCCGAGGAAGTGCTTCGTTTTTGTATGTACAAAGGTCGGAGGAATTTGAGGTGGACAGTGATCATACAATGAGCAGGACTTTGACACCAAAAACCAGATCATCATGAGCCTGGCGTTTGGTTAGCTTTAGGCAACGACTAGGTTAGGGAAAGATGATGGATGCCAGTGATACCATTCAGTATCTGCGACGGTGCAGATATGTTAATTGTTAGCGTTTCCTCATGTTGATAACCCAAATGCATTCTGGGCAGCATTACGTTTTGTCAAAACATATTTGCTGTTGCAAATTAGTTGTATATGAATGTCTCTCTAGGAGATAGTGTTGCCTATAGCTCCCACAGTGGCTATACCCTGATTGCTTTAATACCAAAAGACAAAACAAAGCATGACTAACGTCTAGTTTATCTTCATAAATGTAGTCAAGATAAGAAGAACCGACTGAAGGTTTCATGAGAAAGAAATAACTGGAAAGCATAAACACTTCTATTTAATTCTAATTAAATATGGTGGTTGAATGTCTGCTAGAAGTGGTGCAAACTGATACAAGCAAGATAGTGGGCACAAGGTGGATGTACTGTACGTAGCGGTACACGTGGCACCTAATGTCACAGCCAATAGACCTCCAGAGTGACAAGCAGTGTTGGCAGGGGTGTGCTCTCCACGCTTGGATTCCACAGCTCCTGTCATCACCTCTACCTTGTTTAGTCTAAGTGTCACTGTCTATCAGCTCACCGTAACACAGAAATATTCCTCTTTTTTCCCTGCAGACAAAGGGGGAGGCAGTGCCCTGAAAATCAAATCAAGAAGCGAGAAATAAGAGACATTTATAGGAACATTTAAAGTCATTTTTTCCCAGATTTTACTCTGAATGAGATGCTTTCCTTTACATTTGCACCTTTTGTTCAAGTATACACAAATAGGCCAATATTGTATTTGAGGTCCCATATGCGCAACTTTATTCTTCATGCAACAATAAATGTTTTTCTTTTGCAATTCAGGTCTGCAGGCTCTTTTCCTCTCTGCTTATTTGTTTATAGATGATTATCAAATGCCAATTCCACATTCATTCTTCTGGCCAAGATTCCTCCCTAGTTGTCAAGAGGTTGTTGTCTTTACAGTTGTTTGATGACACACCATGAATAAGGCTAACAGGTGTTCATTTTCTCAACTGTTTTAAACCAGCTGTTTTAACTGTTCTTGGCTTCTGTTTCAACTGTGACTCGGCTTCATTTCATCAGCCAACTCACCACCCAGGATCCAGTGCATCCTCAGTTGGCAAAAAGCTTCAAACATTTGTATCAGTCATGACAGTATAGGTAGTAGTGTGAGACACAAGAAAAGTTTTTTAGATCTCGGGTCTTCCTGCTGATATATCAGCAGTAATATTTTGTACAGCATCCTAACTGATATACAGGAAAGCTTTACAACAGAGTGAGCGATCAGTTGAGGGATTATTTCTTAAAAAGTGAAGTGATTGCAGTTATTTAAATCACTTATTTTGAAGTGAAAATAAAGCTTAACATACCCAAATATTCCACGCCATGATAGATAAGTTGATCCATTCATTCTCTCATTCTCTCTGAAATGCAACAGACAATGGAAACATTGCTTAAAGTAGGTTTGGTAACACATTACAATTTAATTGTCAATTAAATTGAAGCACTTAGCAATTGTAACGCTCACCATTATTTCCATTTCCAAAGAAATGGTTCATAGTATTGTTTTATTGTATGGTTATTCATGTGTAGTAACATAAAATGTTTTTATCACCCTTTTGAATGATGGACAAAATTACAAAAGTAAAGTTAAGTCAAATTGTACATAGAGAGAAGTTTCTTTTGGTCATGATGACTGCCAGTAGCTCACTAAGGCTCTGAACTACATGTGGACAACTGTAGTAAAATATTTGTCTAACTTTTTTATAGTATTTCTCATCACATTATGTTGTTAGTCTATTACATTTAATATGGTCGGAACCACTCTACAGGTTGTCACTGCACACAAAGGCTATAGAAACAACGGTGGTGTTTCTTTTACATGTTTATGCATATGGATGCTTGATTATCCTACAGAAACTGTTGTTAGAATATAATTAATACATGTAAATTACTTGTTTTGTCTTTGGGTTTTTATATATTATTTGATCCATTGATTAAAACTTACTAGATTCATTCAAAACAATCGCAGTCTATCAAAAGCATGACTTCTACCACAGATGTGTAATATTTGGCTGCATATGTCCCTGCTACACACATCAAGTTTCCCTTATGAATGTAATAAATGAAGAAAAAAAAACTAATGATGCAGCTTTTATGATAGAAGAGGAAGAACTTGATGACTTTGCAGGGAATAGAAGTCTAAAGCTGATGACTAGGGCTTCAGGTAACAGCCGCCTCATTGTGTGCAGTTTGGGCTTCAGGCTTAGTGATGACCCCTCTGGAATCTCATGCCCCTTTTATCAAACTCCCAAAGTTATTAACACCTACTTATGAGATGTCATATAGGCGCCACCCTCTGGCGGGAGACCTCAACTACACTTAGCAACAACTTCATATCACAAAATATTTTTAGTCTTTCATCAACTTGTCTCATATGATTCCTGCTTCAACAGTCCTGCAAAATAAAAGAATGAGTGTCCTAATATTTCATATAAACACCATCACCTCCCACATACACACACAGACCACCATTCTCTATCTCCACACTTTCTCACACTCTTGCTTGCCCTACCATGTTTAGAGCCATGGCTTGGGACTAATTGAATAAGCAGCGACCCTGTGGACCGCCTCTCTGAGGGATTAGGATATGATCTCAAAAGAGCGCTCCTCTGAGGGCAAACACAGCCAATTTAGAGCCATTTCATGCTCTGCGCTCCAGCACACGAGAGGCCGGAATGAAGGCCACACACACACACACTAGAGAAAAGTAATTCATGGGCTCTCAAATCAAGCATGCTTTAAATTCTGGTCTTTCTCTTATGAAACACAGCTGCTTTTTCTTTTCTTTTTTTTGTCTCCCCAAATACTGCAGAGACCATTAATTATCAAAAACTACCTCTGTATGCAAGACACCTGAATTCCACATGTTCATATACTGTAACAGCAGTTAAATGTTAAGTAATTATTACAAACAAGATATCATATTTTTGAAAAAAGAATGACCCTTAACTATTTTGTCATTTTGTTCAAAATGTATGTCTGTTAATAATTTGATTGTATTTCTAATCTCCGTATTTTTTGAGTCACCTAGCAGTAACCCCTCTAATCATCCATGTGGCTCTACACCAAGGCTTTGTTTCATCAAATGAATTGTCTGTATCCTGTTTTTAATTATGCTTCTATTGTGTTTATTAAAGTCCTCTATATGAACTGTTCCTTGTAATTCTAAAAAGTGAAAGGGTTTAAGTTACACATAAGAATCCCTGGAGATCTAATGACCCATATTTTATTTTTGGAAAACTACTGCAGTCTATGAGCACTGCAGAATGGTTGTCCAGTTTTTGCAGCCTTTAATTTCTGTAAGGCATTCTTATTTATATATAGAATATAGTTTAGAAAATCTTTTTTTCATCTTAATTGCTACAAAATATACCTCTATTAAAAATATAGCTTTATTTAAATAATGTAAAGATGGTTTCATGCCAATATTATTTTTTAACTTTATCAGCAGGGCAGGTTCTGTAATCCACCAGTCTTTTAGTCTTTTTCTCTCCCTGAAATTCATAAGCATTCACATCACCTTAAACACCATTTCTATGGGCTCTAGGGTTCAGAGGAAGCAACTCAAACAGTGTGTGTTTTATTACATGCCTCAGTAATCCAGGAAAGGGGAAGCACATGTCTCGGTGAAATACGATCGAATTCAGATTATCTGTGGATATTTTGCCCCGTTTTAACCTCTCACATAAAATGAATCATATAAAAGTCTGTCCTAATTCAGTATACGTTATTCAGAGAGTCTTCTTCTCAGAGCGGCCAGGGCAGTAGTTTATGTCTGCCTCTCTTTTTCCAGCTGCCTATTAGGATTGTGGCTTCCCCTGTGGCGGTGTATTTCTCCCCCCTGGCAGAAAGAGAAGTATGCCATTAGTTCACCAGACCTGCCATTGCTGTCAAAATACGAGTGGGGAGTAGATCTATTAGATACCTATATTTCCTGGTAGGACAGCCTCCATCTCTGCCTTCCCCCTTGGCACATTAAATAGGGAGACAAAACCCAGATGACTGGTTCTGAATCTATGAAAACATGGACTAAGTACACTGCTTTGGATGTGGATTCTAAAAGAAAATAATGAAAAAGCCACTGGTGGAAAAAATAGTTTCTCAGAGGACATTTCAATTGAGAAGACACAGTTTGCTGTCATGGTTAGCTACAATGCCAACTGCAGATTTGTATTTTCTTTTTTCACTTTTCCTGTTGATTTGATTTGTTGTATACCTTTTGGAGAACTTTTATCAAATGAGAATGTTTGCAAGAAATTAAACTTTAACTTCCATCCTACCCACAAAAAAAGTAAATCATCTTGCAGTGACAGTGCCAGTTGCAAATCCTCCATGCGATCTCACCTCATCTGTCTTTATCATGAGAGTCAAAAACAGTTGGAAGCCATCTATGGTATTTAGTACTGGGTTTCAGTTCCACAATGAAGCGGGCCTGATTCCTTAAGTAGCAGAGGGAATGGTGCAAGAAAGATTTGTAATAAAAGCCTGCTCAGGTAAATCACTTTTCAACCTGTCATCACCCGCAAGGGTAATATTATTGGAAACAGGCGGTGTGTATAACATGTGGATATTGGCTACTCGTTTCACGGTCCCTTAAGACTTGGGCACCAATGAATTCCACACTTCTTTATGAATTATCTTTAAACCTCGATTTGGCAGACATTTTGATGTCTTTTTTCCACTGCCAATTATTTGATAACTCAGCCTTCTATGTATATACTTTAATTGCAACTTAGAGCATCTTCAACTTGTCCATTGTCTGGGTTCTGAGGAATTATTCAGATTTATTTAAGTAAAAGTAACACTGTAAAAAAAAGAAAAAAAATTCATTACAAGTAAAAGCTGCACTGAAATTAGTAAAAGTACAGAAGTATTATTAGCTACATGTACTTAAAGTATTAAAAGTGAAAATACTCAATGCAGAAAATTGCCCCATGTGAGTGTAGTATTAAATATCACATTATTGGATTATTATTACAGATGCATTTATGTGTAAGCAGCATTTTACTGTTGTAAACAGTAAATGTTGTTTACTAGTTGGTCAAAAAAAAAAGAAAAAAGACTAATTTGGGTCAATAGCACACACTGTTATCCCGAATAAGTTGACTTTACTAGAAATTTGGTTAAACCGTCTAAGTTTTTACACAAGGTGAAACTTAACAGATCAAGTTGTGTTAAAACAGCGCAGTAAGTTGAGGCAGTAGGCAAATCAAGTTTACATTAGTAGTCATTACTAAAAATCATTAGTAAATATGAATTATTTTTTTTCTGAAGTCATGTTGTCTAAAATAAGCATGTTTAAAGTTAAAGCTTTAGTGCGTAACTTTTTCATATCAATGAACATCCGTTACATTCAAGCCAAATGAGTTGATACAGTGCAAAGCTAATTAAGACTATCAGCTCCACAAAACTCTCTCTGTATTTCTCAGTATGGCTATGTTCAGAAACTGGTGTCGTCCGGCAACTTTCGCGCGCAGAAAATCAAGTAAAGATAATTACCTCTTCTGAAAAGTCCATTATGTTTTTTAAATCCTCCGTGTTGTCCTTGGCTACTAGCAGCTGTGTGGAGGAGGGGTGGTTTGTTGTTTATGTGTGTGTGACTTCAAAAACTGTAACTGGGAGTACAACGATCTGGTACGAGTTCACGGGTTACGGGTTGCCTGGAACACAGCATTACATCCATGCTTCAGCTTAGAATAATTCAAATGACCCTACCCTGCCCATACTTACACTTAACATCCTAGTTATCTCTGCTTATGATCTGTGCACTGCATAGTTAAGCTAATAATTACAAACAACTAATGTGATTTAGTAATGAATATTAACAAAACATGAAATAATAAGTAGTGATTAAAACTAAACCTGGGTTTACAGTGCACACAATGCAGAATTAACTTTATTCAACTTGACCCATAGTTATTTACTCAAACTAAGATTTGGAAGTTGTGCTAGTTGTTGGGATTTTAACCCTGTGAATGCTGGATGTGTATTAGCCACTTCAGGGCTCCTATCAGAGAGCACGAGTCACCAGGTGGAGTTCGACTTTTTACTTGGTAGTAAGATGGTGCATTACAGGTAGTCACAAACTGTACATTGTTGGATAACTGCAACAATAGCTGAATAACACGGTCTCACGGCAGTTCGTGAAATGGTCACGTTATTTTTAATCTATTGATTCGTGTACACAGACACGTTAATCTCGTTTATTTCGTGGTGGTCAGCATGTAATTGGAAGCATCTATACAGAGGTTGGGTTTAGGAAAAGAAGAACAGCCAAAGTTAACGTCACATGCGACACCATCCGCAGTCTCTGGGGGACACGCGACAACAACGGGACAGTTGTGTTTCGGAAAACAACAAAGGGGAAATGAAATGCCACACACGGGCCACGATCCGCGGTCTCTGGAGGACGGGCGACAACAACGGTACGGTTAGGTTTAGGAAAACAACAACGGGGAAATGAAACTCCACACGCGGGACACGATCCCCGGTCTCTGGGGGACGCGCAACAACAACAGCACGGTTGGGTTTAGGAAAACAACAACGGGGTAATGAAACTCCACACACGGGACACGATCCCCGGTCTCTGGGGTGAAAACTAACTAACTAACGTAACTACACACACTGTAACCTGCACAGTCTCTGTAGCGTGAGAAATTCAAAACACTAGTTGTACTATGTAGATATTTCACTCAAAACTGTAAAAGACACTTTAACAATCAGTAACCCTTAGAGATAGTAACCAAAGAAATAAACTGGGTAAACATTAACCCAACATTAATATAAAAAAGTAACATGAACACTGGGTGAAAACATCCATTGTCTAGTGTACCTTTCTATCCATGCATTCATATTTTAGTAAGGTCATCACATGTTTTGTATGAAAACCTTCATTTGAAAAGCAAAGTGCAATATTTTAATAATTTAAGTAAGTCTCAAAGAGACAAACAACCTATATCGTCGTATGGTTTGGAGGACTTGTTGGAGCAAGTAAAGTACAAGTGCTTTAACAGTAGGCTACTTGAGTAAATGTACCTGGTGACATTCCACCACGTTTGGTGAAGCAAAATAAATGATGTACTAATTCTGTAGCTGAAATCACACAAATTAAAAAAAACAAAAATAGTTTTTTTTTCTAATAAGATATCTCATTCTAATTGGCTTCTGGTGAAAAAGTTAAGTTTGTGCTCACAAGAAAATTAATTCAGCAGTTATTTGACTACCCCCTCTGTCTGGCCAAAGCCTTATCCACTAAGCTGAGTCGCAGTGCGGTCCACTGTTTGTGTGAGCTCTGAATCTGCAGGCTTTACAGACTTTCCTCTTCCCCAGGCAGGGCGGAGAGGCTGCTGACTCCACATTCTCATCCCTCTTCCTCCATCTCTCCATCCCCCAGTGTCCTGTTTACTCTCTGCAGCCCTGCGGCCGTGCCACCTCGGAGACACTCCAGACCACCAAGGTCCTGGCGGCCGCTTCGGATTGGCTGGGGACGGCTCTCACCATGGGAACAACGGAGAGACATGCTAGAGTGGGTGGGGGAGTGGTGCTCATGGTGGCTTAGTGGTGGGGATTTTTTTATGTTGTGGACCAGGCAGAAGGGTGAAGGTATGATTAACTGTGGCCAGGCCTTGACATTCAAAATATATAAGGATGCTGTTGCATTGTGTGGCCAGGTGACCTCTTATAGGGCTCCTCCATGAAGAACCTAAACCATGAAACCATTATGAAAAAGAAATCTTACTGTGACAACGGAGAAAACTTAAAATGTTGCACCCTTTCAGTTACACAGGCATTGAATAAGAACAGTTTCTTCTTGCAGATTCTACCGTTACATTATGTCTCAGCTCTGGTTGGCAGGAGGTTTTCATACCATCCTACTTAAATTTCCTCCATAGCCATGAATGTAATGGGAGATGTTATTTTTGACACTCTGAGAAAACGAGAGGGAGGTCATGTTGGCACAATAATGTTCTGGGATTCTTTCCAGATCTTTCGTTGCCCTCTGCTGGTTAAAGCTTGCACTGTTCTCCTTTTCCGAGTCAGCAATAATGTGGTGTGTTTTGCGCAAAACTACAACCTACCGCAAAAGTAATCGCAGCAAGCTCCATCATGGCATCTTTTTTTGCATGGGTGGTCCCCTTTACATTGCTGAACTCAGTGGCAGCAAGCTCTTGCTAAAGTAAGAAAGCATTAGTCCAATTTGGGGGAGTAAAAGGAGTTCTGCTTAGGTTAGTCTGTCAACGACCCTTCAAAGCAAACAGCATTGGCAAAGCAGTGCATGCAGCTATTGAAGGGTTTTCTCAAAACCCTCACTGGCAGGACATTGTATTCTCTGCAAGAGTCATTGTGGAATGATGAGGGAGTAAAGGGGATATTGGTTTCTGTTTTGGAAACGTTGCACATGAGGTGTTCAATGGCTACTATTTGGGAGCAGACATCCAGGCTGCTGGAGAAAAAAAGACTGGGACGGGATACAGGTGTTTGTACATTAGCCTCAACATCGAGCCACTCTGCACTCACTTTCTGCTGAGTTTTTGGAAAGTGGGTTCCCGCTCCGAGGCAATCAGCAGTGTTTTTCCCATGCTGATGTGTGCTGATGTGAGATCTGCAGGCCCACAGGTTGCACTGGCCTCTCCCTTTCAGACAGGAGGGAGGGGGTCTGCTGAGACAGCACATCAAGGGAAGGGGGGAGGCTCGGAAAGGCCCATGATCGAGCAAATTACGCTTGTGTACTTTTAATAAGGAGTAACCAACTAAGAGCTTTCTAAAAGGGTCTGCATTAAAATGGATTGCTGGACTATATTCTGCAAAGACTCCTGTGAGTAATGAGCAATCCTCACAAAAAAAGAGGCTTCACAACTGAGGCTTAGAATAACCTTTAAGTTCAGATATCTATACCAAAATAGGAAAACACAACAATAAATAAGTTTCTAAAAAAAAATCCATGCAGCTTTTAGTTGAAAAAACAAAATGAAAGACAGCTTTCAAGTTTCTACAAAAAGTCAAACTAAAACAAAACCTGGAACACCAAGGGAAAAGGGGGAATTGTGGGCACTGGCTCCAAAGTGTTTGTGTAGGGTCTTCAAGATTTTGACAGCCACAGGATATGTGTGGGCCATTGTTAGTCACTCTGAGTGCTACCTCAGTGGTACAACTTCCTCCTCTTCCACCAACCACCTTATCCACACACACACACACACACACACACACACACACACACACACACAACTTCATGCATGGATCAATCTGTTATACATGTGTAATTTATTAAAAACTTAACTAAAACTTGACAATTGTACTTAATTTTCAAACTCAAATGTTACTCATTTTATTTGTGACTTTTTATTTTGAAATGTGAGATTGAATTCGCTCTTTCATGACATTATCGTATTTGCTACATTTACATTGATTGCATGAATCAAAAGTCCTCTTAACTGAAACTGAATTGCAAAATTTCTAAGTGAAGAGAATGCAGATATTGTAGACTGATCCTAATAATGATCCTGTATCAAAAGATGTGGAAAAATTGCTTTGATGTCAGGGCCTTACTTTTGATGTGATTTAACTAATAAATAGTAAACATAACATTTAAAAATGAAAGAAAGAAATACTGAAATATGATTGATAATGCCTTCAAAATGTTTTTAAAATCTTAAACTCTATAAACAATATTTGATTTCACTTGAGTCAATTGATGGATTGTATGAAATGTAACCTATTTATACTTACATGAAGCTTTGATCAAAAAAAAAACTCTACATGTTTTCATAAATAGATGAAAAACACAGATGTCTTTTTTACTTAATACTTCTATAAAACAGGTCACAAAAGAATTAAAAAATGTAAAGTATTAAAATCTTGTCCACATATTAAAAAAAGCAGCAAGCAAAATCTTTATATCAAATGTTTTTCCTTCATCTCATTTAAAGCACACTTTCTTAATATACAGCCTTTTCTCAATCTGTAAAATATGTTGCTACAGTATAATAACGACCATAATGATGACTTGCTAAAGTTGTTGGCATCAGATCTTTCTTTTAACAGTGTAAAACACAATCTTATTATATCATAGAATATTAAGGAATTGGACCACTCTTTAGAATTGTAGAGATACTTGTAGAGATACTTGTATATTCATATGTTGTGGATTTAACTGTTAAAATAAAACTATGTCTCTACCTGATAGTATTTCCCAACTGTAATACATCTCCGGCCTTTACCAGTAAGAGCATGAACATCATCCAAAACGCCCGTGAATAGACACAGACACAGTAAATCTTTTTCGCCTGCACTGCCTGCCACACAACACATAAAATGTCTCCCTCAAAATGGGCTCTTTGTGTGGTCAAGTGAATATGGCCTGAAGAATGAACCGCAGCACTGTGACTCTTTTCCTGTTTCCCCTGTCTAAAAGCAGACTGGACTGAAATGAAGGCAGGCCGTGAAAGAAATGTCCAAACCATGAACAAACCAGCAATGCATTTTTAGCTTAAATATGGTCAGATATCAGTGGTTCCCCTCAAGGTTTACGAAGCCCCCCCATGATCAAAACCCCAGAGGATGTTAATGTTGCAGGACAATAACACAAATGAGGTTATTTGGCTGCGGTGGTTGTATCACTTTCTTGAAATATGCGGGGTTGCAAAAGTACTTATTTTTCTTTAACAAGATACAAACTGTCATGACAGAAATCATTACATCGTCTGCGTCACCTCACTCTGACCCTTGTCTCTCAGTTTCAGGGTTGTGTCATCCATCGAATCCTGCTCTCCTGTCTTGAGCTCCATCGTGGGAACCATTTCACACTACAACAGCAGCAGCCGTACGGGTTGCCATTTAGATGCCTTGTGCTGTGTTTTTGTTGGCTGTGGGAGCTGTTTTTGGGAGTCAGAAAGAACACGGGCTAAGGGGTCTTTTCCCCTCAGTACGGTCCCTGCTGTAGAGAGACCGGGGCTCAGCTCATCGATCACCATGCACTGGGAGGGAGGACAGACGCTGTGGGTGGTAAGGGAGAACATAACAGAGAGATGTACAGTATGGATATGTATGAAGCTTATGAATGTCTAGTATTTGCTATGCTGTAACATGTGTGTGTGGGTGAGTGCAAGTAGATAAAGGGGATCCAATAAAACATGTGGGCAGGATAAGTATGTTTTCATGGGTAAGGGGTCAAGAAGGAGTTCATTTGTCTGGCTGGAAAGGTCTGAAGTGATAAAACATGCACACAAGCAGCATGTTCATACACCCACGCCTGCACACAAGCTTGTATTAACACACTAACCTCAGACACAGAGAACATGCTCCTTCAGTCTGTTTGAACAAGACGCTTGGCTCCATTTAGCTCCTTCAGCAAAGACTCCTCAGCAAGAGCTAAAGCATAAAAGAGCGAAGCACGTACACACACGGAGGCCTGATGGATTATGGCTCTCTCGGCCACAGAGCCCTCTCAGCAGGGCTGGCAGACTGAACAGAGACCCCATGCAGGCCGAGGGGTGAGCCAGAGGGATGAGTAAATACTAAGTTGATGGAAAGGGCCCCATTGTGGGACCGTCTGACCAGCAGTAGGGCCCAATCTGGAGGTGATATGGAGCCAAGCAGATGACCCAACAGTGGGGGACCTCCAAGATCATTAAAGGTTTCAGCGTGGCCATTTGATCAGTGTTGAAACCAATGACTGAAAACACCTGACACAGCAAGCTGCTGTGTTTCCCCCTTGTCTGGAAATCAATCTGCGTGTGGGTGGGAGATGTTTTCATTTCAAAAGTCATGTTGTACTGTTACAGAAAAAATTGGGCGCAGAATAAAAGTATGAAGCACATCTACTTCACTTCAGGCTCCTAAGACTAATTAGACGTTTTACACATTATAGAACATCATAAAATACAGAGAATCCCTCATAAGAGTTTTTGGGTCCTTGGGGGCAGAGGAAACAAGCTCTAAACACAGCATTGGCATATTATAACCTTTTAAATATGAGCATGAGCTTGTTAGCATAGAGTTGCCTATTTACATATCTAGAAGATACGGAGCAACATTAGGGTTAATTTGGAGTCATGTTTGTGTCTACCTAACAAATATAGTAATTATCTATTAGCTATGTTTGGCCTCTACCAACTTCAGAGGGAGATATTTGGCTCTTTAAATGCTAAAAGCTCCATTATGTTCACCAGCTAGTTGCTAACTGTGTCTGTTTGTGGTTTGGTGCTGAGCAGGTAGTATAGTATACAGTTTGGTTTTTAAAAAATGCTGTGAGAGTGATGAGAGTAAACCAAAACATTAAAGTTGCACGTCGGAGAGTTAAACATTAAACTGAAATATAGAGCTCCAGATTTGGGTGATAATTCTCTGTTAGTTCATCACTACGAGCGAACCCCTTTCACGTTGTCACATTGTTATTGTACGTAAGACTAACTTCTGCTTAACTGTGACATTAACAGGATAATGGTAAATGCTAAAACATAGCATCACAGTGGCAAACACTGCAAACATTACCTAACATTAGCCACCATAAGCTACTAGTCATACCAGACCAACTATTAGTTAAAAAAAGCTGAGTGTATTGAATTGAGCACGGGTGAGTTTTATTGCTTGCATTGAACTTTTCATACGTAAGAAGAGAACCTTTTTTCTTTGAAAAGTAACACAGTCTTGCTTTAATTTAACACCATAAGAAAAATATTTTGGGTAAAGACTGCTGATATCCAGGTTTAAGATGACCACTTACTACCACTTATCCCATAATTGGACATTGTGTTCTTATTGGTGGCAAACCTCAGCGGTGCTAAAACCAGATCACTCACCCAGCATGTTCCCACCACTGGACGTGACGACACGTGTACTGCCATTAACTGAACATAAACGTGGTCTGTTCCTCGCAAATCAGAACCACCTGCCCCCGGGCCCTGAGAACTGGCTGGTCCTCTCTGCGGACCTCCTTGGAGAGAGAGAGCACCTCTTGTTTGGACAACCGTCAGGGCCAGCTCCGGGGCTCTTACATGAAACGAAGAGTGGAGCAGGGAATCTTACCCTTCACATAGACTCCTACAACCCCAGGCCTCGTCTCCTCCCTTCAGAGCAGGGCCCAATATTTTTTAATTACATACAGGAAACTCCTGTTACAAAGGACACTTTCTTAGTCAATCTGCAGGGAGGCTGTGAGGAGTTCTGGGGTCACCCTCCTCTTTTTTCTCTCTCAGTCCTTTCTGACTAAGTGTGTGTGGGCGGTAGGTGTATCGACTAACAAACTGGAGAGCATGCCACCCAGAGATTCGGGTCACTGCTGACAGCCTACCTTCCCTAAGCAAAGATGGCACCTGGTCTGTGAATGCAACACCAAAACTTTACTATACAGCCAATATCCCCACCTCTTACCAGCCCCTCTCCAGATCAAACAAATCAACTTTAGCACCACACGTTTTGTTACATTCTACTGTGTTGTAATACTTGTCAATAGTGATACTATTTTATAAAGCAGGACAAAGAAGTAGACATGTCAGTAAGCTTTTTTTAACGCTCAGCTTCTTAGCTCCGGTGGTCTCTAACTGACAGGAACTCAGGCACTATTTGTTATCTTTAGGCCCAATAAGTCCATCTGGTTTTGGTTTGGCTCCTCGAGATCGCCCCTGGAGATGTGGATGGAGGGGACTTAGGGGTGAGGCGGGGTGGTGGAGGGGCAGTTCTTGGAGGCTTTTTTCTCCTCTTAAATTGAATTTCTCACCATTCCAACCTGGGCCTCGGACCAGGGATAGAGCGAGAGCTTGCGTTCGGCTTCCAACCCTCAGGCTCCTGAAAAGCTCTGCAAAAAAAGTAAGAGGGGGGGGAGGGGGGAAATACTTGTAAGAAATCAGTATCACCTGTTTTGCCAAACGATCTGCATGTTCGGAGTAATGGCTATTAACTTACTCAGACTCTCTCTGCCTGTGTTTGTAATAGAAGAATGTATGAACTCTTTCTGAACCACTCCACCACTCCACCTGAAACATTGTGTGTCTTATGAAATGATGTGTGAAAATAAACAAATAGCAGACTAAACAGAGCTGTCAGTCCTTGAAATCAGGATGGAAAGTATTCAAAATTCATGTTTGGGGTTTTAATGTTGTAATGATGTTTATTTTTAATATGTATACTACCCCAGGAGAAATGTTTTCCAAGAAAAAGCCAAAGGTCCACATAGTGTTGATGGTTATATGTACAGTAGCCAACACAAAAATAATCTAGTTAGGTAGCTAGCGAGATGTAGATAGCTACATCTAGCTAGCCAGATGTACCTGTGCAATGTTGTCCTGCAAAAATGCATGTTTGTCTGGCAAAAAATGCATGTTTTTGTGTGTCCTTATCAATTTTTGTCATTTCTTTTATATTTACAGTTTATTGTTTATTTATGTATGTATACAATCAATATCTCAGGACATTGTTCTTTTCCAACAAGTCATATTTTATTTAAAATCTTTGGATTTTTTTCTGTTTTTAAGTAGCCTAAATTAAGGGTAGTTTAATGCAAAACCATAAAATCTAACTGAGCACTTGTTTTGGTTTCCTGCGTATGCTTCTGTGTTGTATTTTCTTTTTCAGTTGGCTCTGATATCTGATGTTCTGTAACTATTCCTACGGTGGTGTTCCATATTTAGCTGCACATCTCTCTTCTTGTCCACTTTCTAGGGAAAAAAATCCACAAAAGGAGCTCAAGCTTAAGTCGATTTCAGGTTTTCATACAGTTGGAAGACAGTTTGTCTCTCTCATCCATCTCTTCTTGTCACTGTCCAGTGCACACACTATATAAATCAAGACTGATTTAAAATGAAAATAACCCAAAACTGTGAATTATTTTGTCGGCCCTTACAATTTTATGGCCGTGACAGTCTCAAACTACTGGATGTAAAAGTGGTCAACTACTGGGTTTCTATGTTTTTTGGTGGTACAGTTTGCTATCCTGGTATTTCTGTACAATTAAATACATGTTTCCCATGGTATTCCCCCATAAAGTCTGCACTTATCCTTGACTAATCTTGTGGGTTCTGTAAAATAAGACCTTACTGTCTTTTAAAGGATAGAGCAGACTGAAAGTTAAGGCATACTTTGTGGAAATGTAGCTTGAAATGTACACATGCTCCTCAAAAACTCACATTTCTCTCACTGTCATTCTTCTTTATTTTCAGTGCCTCAGCCTTTTCTGTGACCTCTGTAAAACTGTTGATATCCACATTTTTTCTCTGATATATCTGAGTCAAAGCCCCGTTCCCCCGACATCATCATCATCCCACACACTCAGTTTATTTTCTCAGGTGAACAACACTGTATTGCACACACTGGCTCCCTCAGATGCTCTTTATTAGGCTCCTGGAATCAGCTGTACTTTCACCTTAAGAGTGTGTTTGTGTGTTTAAGGTTTAAACAGACCAGGGATGAGATTGTAAAAATTCTCACCAAAAATAGTTCACTACAAATTAAAAAAATGCGTTACGAAGACTGTTTCTAATAAAGAGTGTTGTCCTCTCAGTCAGAGTTTAAATGTTATAGTAAAAACTAAATATACCTGAAAGAGAACAAGGAATCATGCAGTTTGTTATAGAAAGTGTAACATCACTTCAGTTGTGTATCTGTGACAATTTGAAAATGCTACCTATTGACTATGATTGACAAGCAGTATATTGTTCTTCAAAACATAACATTTAACTCCAATGTATTAAAAAAAAGATCTCATTCATAGAAGTTTCAAGCTATCATCTTAAGTGTGTTTTTGAGAAGGGGCCTTCACTAAGACCTCTATGCCTTGTTATAATATTAGACGAGCAAATCCCTATCTTCTTACTTTACTCCATGCTGACCATAAAAGGTCAGAATCCCTAAAAATAATAGATCTTAGGTTCAATCATTATACTGTAATTAAACTAAAAAAACCTCTTTATTTAAAAGCCACTGGTATTAACTGAACACTTTATTTTCATCTTTCCCACTGTTAATTCATGAATATGTATGTTCAATCTTTTTAAAACACTCAGCTGTACTGTATGTTATTAAACGGAACTGAAACTGAACAACAGTAATAAACGGAACCATACTCTCATTTAAGACACAATTTCAGTTTAATGGATGTGTACACACTTCACAAATACATGCTGAATTTGAAATTGTTAACACTCGGTGAGCAGCTTCTTTTACTAGCATTCTGTGTTCAACAACAATTAATGTAACATTCATAATGGAGTTGAATTAAAACGTGGTAGAGCTAACAACATTATATCAACTTAGGCAACATTAGGTAGGTAGTGTATTAGTTTCACTGAACCTTCACAGAAGGCATTTCAATGATTTTGTGGAAAAAGCATCTACAGTAGCATGAATATGCAACTAGAGTGAAAAAGAGTTTAAAAAAAAAAAGTTTAAAAAAAAGTAATTTCTCTGTGTGTCTAGTTCAAGCTTCAGTGGTTGATAAAACACAGATACATGCAAAGAAGAGTAAAAATAATACACTTAACTGATAAGACATGTACTGTGTTGGTTTGTTATAAAGTAAAACTACATTTTCTTTATAAACACCTGGACAAAGCAGCATGAAACAGAAGTAGGAAGGAAATATGGGTAGATCTGACCACACAAGCCAAGCCATAGTTTTCAATGGAACTATGGTAGCTTTATGTATAATCTATGTTGAAATAAATAACATTATAAAGTGCACATACTACAGCTCATGACACCAACCGCAGAAATTTCACTCTGTCCATACGTACAATACACATCCAGCAATTTAACAAAGACTCAATGTCCCCTAAGATATAAGAAAATCTAAAATTTTTAATCTACACTTCAGATTGGATAATATTTGTAACCGAGAGGAGAGAAATGCAGCACATATTATTACAGTCACATAATACGAATCATGATGTAGCCTTCATACAAAAGCAGCAAAACTACAACAGCACAATGTACAGTATTTGGTTAGAGATAAATGAGAGTGGCTCACTGAGGGGATATTTCAAAATGAAGTAGATATTACAATGTGCACACTCAACTTGCAACTTTTACGATTAAGCACTTATATGCAAATACAGGTCAGACTATGACAACACCTTCAACAAACAACCTAAACATTTGATTTGCCAACAAGCTTATTTTTTCACCCTTTGTTTGTCTTGCATTACAGTCATGAATTGTACTTTCTTTAAGGAAAAGACATTTTCATGAAAGTACAATCTAATTAATACATGGCAGGACTATTCATGTTTTAATCCCAATTAAAAAAAAAAAAAAAACGTTTTTTTTTTTGTTTTTTTTTTAACAGTGGATCAGTAAAAGGTTTGCGTGGTAGCCAGAGTTTCAACCCATGCCACAGGTGCATGGACTTAATATTCAGGTAATTTACATGGACAGGAGGATTGGTCCAAGTGGCCACAGCTAAAGCCATCACATCATTGTAGCCCTAAAAAAAAGACAGCATACTGTAAATGTGATGATTAACTCTCAGAAGGCCACAGTTTCTGTGTATATACTGTAACAGACAGGTACTGAGTCTCTTGTTTCTGCACAAAATTTAAGACATGCTTCCCCCTAGTGGATGTTTTTTTTTTTTTCCTGTGATGGTTACATGTCTGAAGTGATCATCTCTTTTTACACATATACAAAATGAAACTAGTCAAACATAACAACAAAATACATATTTTTTTGTGTAAAGGGGGTAAAAAACCCTGACCAACCTCAACTATCAGTCGTGGGCACACACGATGATCGCCGTGATCTGCACATAGTTTTCTGTGAAATGAAAAAGAAGAAAAAAACATTATTATTATTATAAATGATTCATTAGAACAAATGTAAAGCACGGTGACACATAACATGTTACCTAAACATGATTTTATATCTGGGTTTATTTTTTAAATTACATATTTTACTTACTTAAGCTTATCTCCAACAAAAAAAAAACCATCAAATATTAGGAATGTTAATGTGATATGTGTGATGTAATGTGTGCAACAAATATTTTCTTAAAGAACAATGAAAGTTGAATTTTAGTGGTGTCCAAAATTAATTGTTTCAATATTATTTTTGTAGAATTAAGTTTTTTAAAGATCAATAAACCCTGTGTAGTTTCTTAGTTTGTTTATGATACATGCAGGCGAGGACTGTGTGTTTTACCTTTGTATGAAGATGATGATGAAGGACTGGGTCAGATAGCCAAGGATGTCTCAAGGCCTCAGATGCCCCCATCCTCCAACTGATGACAAACACAATGGCACATATATATTATGTTAAAAAAATCACCACACACGCACAGTCGCACACACAGAATGACAGTAAAACAGCAGAATAAGAAGATGGATACCTTTTATTCACAATGAGGAGTTTGGAGATGAAGTCTTTGGCTTCCTCGGACGTATCTACAAACTCTTGTTCCTCAAAGTTCCACTTACAGGCCAAGATGTTGTTCAGGGTCTCGTTGTCATCGTCGCCAAGGAAGGGACTGAGACCGCTCAGACTAACAGGAAGGAGACAAACAGTCATTAGCATTAGATTGTATACGTGTGTGCAAGTGTTTGTGTGTTTACTTACAGCATGTAGGTGATGACGCCGAGGCTCCACATGTCTGTGTTGAATGACACAAAGTCATAGTTGATGACTTCAGGAGCAAGAAACTCCGGAGTGCCAAAATTCACTCGCAGTTTCTCACGTGGTTTATATCTATGTGGGGAAAAGGACATTTCCATTTTGTATGAATACAGCAGTCAATACAACTCAATAAAATAGAAGCAGATGCAGGTACTTACATCCTAGCAAGACCGAAGTCGATGATTTTGATCTTATTCGTGACTCTGCTCACACACAGAATGTTTTCTGGCTGAAATTTGATTGTCATTGATTGATTGATTGATTGATTGATTGATTGATTGGTTGATTAAACTTCTGTAAAATAATATTACAATAAATATAAGTGACTTTGTTACCTTTAAGTCTAAGTGTAGGATGTACATTTTGTGCATGTGCTGCAGGCCGTCACAGATCTGCCTGATGAACACAACAGCGTCCAGCTCCATTAAAGTGTAGTTTTCATCAATGATCCTGTCAAACAGCTCCCCTCCACCAACACTAAGGTTAAAGACAAAATGCATAAAAAACAACACTCAAACACCCCAAATTTAAAGCATGTTACATCTACAGTATTGTTTTATTTTAGCATAATTATACACACTATCATGAATAAATTTGTCAAACAAACGTAACCAAAAGTCTACTGGACATTATAGTAACTCTAGTTTAAAGTCTATGAAGTACAACTACTTGGTATACGCTGTTTTGAAAGAAATAATAAACATTATGTGCTGGAAATATAAAAGAAGGAGCATACTATTCAAGTACAAGGATGATGTCATTCCTTGACTCATAAGCTGCATAGAGCTGGATCAGGTTGGCATGGTCCAGATTATTCATGACCTGGATCTCATTCTTCACCACCTCCTACCAAAAACACAGGCGGAAGCAGACGGACAGACAGATGCAGAAGCAGACAAACAGACACCGATGCAGAAAAACACACAGACAAGCGAACCAACACACACACAGACACGATGAGAGGTGTCAGCTGTTCTCTGCTATGAGACAATGCATCTTCTCTTCTAGGTCAAATATTTCTCACCTAGGTGAGAAGTATTCCCTTTGCTTCTGTTCCAAGTGGCCTTGTAGTGCACTAGTATGTACTGAATATCGGGCCCCTTGCTTTTTATATCATGTGGTGTGGCTCTCACTGTAGTATCAAAATAGCATTATTCATTATGATGACACTGAACGTTAGGGGCTGTACCTTTTCTTTCAGACTCCTGGCTTTGATGACCTTCGCTGCCAAAGTGAGACCGGAGGAGTTTTCAACACATTTGTGCACCTGGCCAAAACGACCCCTTGAAGAGAGAAAAAAGAAATGGTTGCTTAGTAACAGTCGCCAACTCTATCACCTCAAATCATACATCTTAGCAGCCTAGAAACAGCTGTGAAACAGGGCAGAGACAGTGTTTTATGTTTCCATGACAAATCAAAAACGGATCTTTCGTCAAACGGAGAGGTTTTAGGACAGTGTTGAGCTTAATCTGTTATTTCATTAAATCTGAGCTGGGCTGTGTCTCCTCTTTGAAGTCTTGGATTAACACTTAGTGATTAGCTACCAGCTGGCACCAGGGATACAGTTTCACATACCACTCAGTCCCGGAGTAAAAATAACTGCCGTGACTCTGGAGTTATGAACCAGGGGAGAGGATTGGAGAGGAGAGGAGAGGAGAGGAGAGGAGAGGAGAGGAGAGGAGAGGAGAGGAGAGGAGAGGGGAGAGGAGAGGAAGGAGAGCGGGAGGGTCACGCAATTAAGCTTTACGGGAACCTATTTCACACTGCCTTTGATCTGTGATAGATCAACTGGTCATCAGTAGCTTTCATTTTTTACATGACACAGAGATTTGAGAAGTACGGTGCTCACCCGCCCAGGACCTCCTGCCAGTTGATGGTGTAGAAGTTGATGATCTGGTTGGGCTTGGCAGAAACAATGTGGTGATTAAAAGGAGCTGCTGGAGGAGGAGAGGTGTCTAAAGTAGGATGGGGGAAGCCGAGAAAAGATATAATCTGTTTTAATAAGTTATGAGGAATGCGAGAACATAGGAGCTTCATTGTTAATTAATTACAGTGAGGCGTTTGAAAGGGCGCATGCTGCTATAATCAAGTTAGCACATTGTGCATGAAGGAGCTATGATAAACATCAACTACAGGCACAGTTGTTGTTGTTGTCATTGTTTTCCCTTATACTACTGTACCGTACCGCCTTAGCATTCACAGATCCTCCATGAAGACAGTAACAAAGCATTTGTAGTATGAAATATAGCTGGACAAATACTGCATTTTTTTAGGTCAATAATGTCAATAACTGGAAGTTTACAGAAATCAGATCGATATATCAGCTGATAGTATTTTCTTTTTAAATAAACAAATAACAGAATCCTTTAAATGTTGTAATTACAGTGGACTTAAACTGGGTTAAAACTGGGTAATTAATGAATTAGCCATGATTAGTGTCGAGGAGTCCTGACTCACCAATAAAGTACCGCTCTACATTTTCATCATCCTCCTTTTCTGCATCCATTTCTGCATCCTTTTCTCTTCTTTCTCTCTCCACCCTTTGTTTTAGGTCTAACTGGAGTTGAATTCCATCTGCCCGGAAGACTGCCCAGCCCTCAGACTCAAGCTTCTCTTCCTCCTCCTCGTTGTCTTCCTTCTTCTCTTCCTCTTGGCTCTTTGTGTTTTCCTCCACTGCAAAGTGTTCCTCGGTCACACAGAACTTGGTACTTGTGGTGCTGACCTCTGATATCTGGTCCTGCGCGGCCTCTGGAGATGGGGAGGCATCTTTGTGGTCATCACAGCTGGAAAAAAAGTTGTGGTGTGTTTGTTGGGGTTTGTTTTGTGTCATTACAGCTTGTGTAGTTTCTGGTACAGATGCTAAAGGCATCTTTGGGGGGGGGAAACTATATAATTGACTTACCGCTATCCAACACCTTTAAGAAGTAAGTCATAATATCAATGAAATGACTGGATGGTTGAAATGCATACAGTATATATAATAGGCCATGGCTAATAACAAATTAAAACCTTGCATGTATTAGCTGTGTATAGCCCAAATTATCTTGCTAATGGTTTATATGCAGGAACTCTCAACAGATTAATTAGGCTCTATTCCCCTGAACTGCTGAATTAAAAAGATTAAGGACAATTAATGAGTGAATTCTAATTGTAATCTGCCAATTTCTTTCTTGATTAATCTTTTATCGATAAAACATCAGAGAACTGTAAAAGTATCCATTACGATTTCCCAGAGCACAAGGTGACATCAACTGTTTTTCTTGTTCAGCCAAAATCCAAAAAATATTCAATTTACAATACCATAAAAAAAATCAGCTAATTCTTACTTAAAATGTAATGTTTGCATTATAAATGACTTGATTACTATGATTAGATGATTATCAAAAATAGTTGCAGACTATTATATCAACTTATGTGTTTTGTATGTGTGGATTAATTGATTTATTGACACATCATTGCAGCTCTTATTGGGGTTAAACATAAAGTACCTTGAAGGGGCTTGCTCTTTTTTGTCCTCATGGGCACCAGGCAACTCCGGGGCATAGGCTACTTCTTCATCAGGAGAAGCAACCTCTTCCTTCTTTTCCTCTGGGAGCTTTTCTTCCTCTTTCTCTTTCATTACATCCTCCACATCGAGCTTGGGTTCCTTCTCTTTAACCACTGCCTCTGCCTCATGCAACTTTTCCGCAACCTCTTCCTCACTAAGCGCCTCGTGTGTCTCAGCCACTTGGCAATCTTCACGCAGGTAGTCCACCAAGTTGCAAGCATGGGCGTCAGGTTGTTGATCTTTCTCTTCAGGGGACACTCCAGCCTCCAGATCCAGAGATCCAGGGGTGAGCTGGTGACACGATTTCTCTGCATTCTCCTTGTTGAATTTCTGAACCTCTTCAAGAAGCAACATCTGCTTCTTCAAGGAGATATGTTCTACAAGAAATCATCACAGGATTTGGATTTAATCTATCACAACCTTTTATATACTGTGAAAGGTTATAGGGTACATTATGAGGTTGCCCACTATTTTACTCTGACTTTCTGAGCTTGGTTTCTGTGTCAAGATGTAAATGCTAGTAGGCCATCGCTGTATATGTAATAGAATATCACTCACATAATAACATAGTAAGATGCTTCTCTTATAAAAGCTCTGAGTGCAAATTCATGTTTATATTGACATGTTGCTGCTGCTGTGTCTTGCTGATTATTTGAACTGGACACCAGAGTTTAAACGCTGACATAATTCTGTTTTTAACAGTAAATTAACAGTATGTTGATCTCAGCACCTGCTGTGTCTGGTGGCTTCATCTTATTTTGAGCTTTTGGACCCCTAGGGCTCAAAGGGGGCTTATCTGTCCCATCTTTACCTTTGTGGTCCTTCAACTGTGAAATAGAAATAAAAAAACAGTCAAAAGATGGACAATATTTCAACATTAAATCTCAGTTAAAGTGTTAAGGTTAAAAACATATTGTGACATTTAGAATTTTTGGAAGTTTTTTCTTCTTCAAAAAGAACTTTGCTTTATTATTCCTTATAGTCTAAAATAAACAATTCAGTTAGGTCACACTGGTTCTATTTACTGTCCTACAGCTAAAATTAAAAAAGCAAATGTTTTTCTTTCTAGCTCTGGTATATGTAAAAATCTCACAGTGTTACACGTTTCTTATCGAGAAAATCAGCATTATAATATTCAGAGTATGGAGGCAGCCCTTTAAGCTAAAATATGAAGAACAAGGCACCAGCCTGAAGCCAGAAAGCACAAGCAAAAAGCACATACTTACATATAATAAATAAAAAGACAGGTTCCTGTATAGATACAGACGCAATAAACCTACAAAGTTTCCACATTTGCGAGAGGCGAGGAAATGCTTTGGTCCATGGAGCTTTATCTTGGGAGAAGTCTGAGGAGAACTGGGCTCACATGCAGGGGTTATCCTTTGATTCCCTTTACTGGCTTTATTAGAGGTAGGTTTCTAGTAAAAAGACAAGATGGCAATACTTAGTAGGGTTATAAGAATGCACATGGAATGGAAGAAATATCACACGTTAAGAATGGATGTCAATGAGAGAGCCAGGAGGTTGATATGCTCAAGTTAGCATCCCATGTAATACACACAAGATGAATCAAAAATCGATAAATAATTCAAGCAAATGACGGCGACAGGTTGATTTGATGAAGTTAGGGTAACATGTAAAACACACAATACAACAAATGAATCAAACATCAAATTAATAATTCAATGACAGATACAACAATGACAAAAGCATGTATCCATGCATAGACTAACTTGCATGCTTTTGATTATTCATAGGAGATGGATAGACAGCAGCAGGGCAGTGAATTTATAGCTTATCACTTGTCGCACTCAGCGATGGAATGCAATGCTGACCCTGAGCGGAAAATATTACAAGCGAGTGTAAGCTGTTGTTCAAATTTCTCAGCTGAGGGAACTCACTAAACACTCTCTCATCAAGTTAGCATGGAAAAACCTGTCTGGAACCTGGGGTGTCTCACATTCGTTCTCCGAATGCTGTCGTGAGGTAAACTGCAGGGGGGAATATTTCCAGTGCAGTGACAGCAGTGTTTTCTGGAGTTCAAAACTCTGATTGGGAGATTGGGGAAATGTGTGAGGAGGCCATACTAACAGCAGTTACGATATATACGGTACGAAATGTCACACCTCTGAAGGTGGAGGAAGATGGAGCAACCCCCTGACAGGTGCTCTGACGACCACAGAAATTCCCTGAAATGTGAGTCGCACGGAAGCCATCAGATTGGTATGTGGTCATTAATCATCAGGATGTAATCCAGCCATAACTTTATGATCCAAACTTTGAATTGGCTTGAATTAAATAATTGATGTCTTAATTTAAAACCCAATGTTGTACACTGTGCACTATGATGACATAAATATTCCTTCAAGTATATGATTACCTGACGTCACAGCCACGCAGATGAGTTTGCTCTTTGCTTGTAGTAGGTCATAGGAAAAGAGATATAACTCACACTACGCAAATGATAGGAAGGTGGTGATAAGGTGGTTTGGTTGTTGGTGTAAGTGCAACTCATGCTTTTGATGCCAAGTAGCACTTAGTGACCTTTGTCACATGATTGTATAATAAGGACAAAAACCTCCCGTTTTATTTGGAGGTGACTTCAGTCTCACCAGAAAAGTTTTAAATTTTAATTTAATTTTAAAAAGCCAAAATGTAAAGTTAAAACATCAAGTTAAAACTGTAAATTCCACATCTTGACATACACGTGCAAAGCACAGTGACCTCACTGGGGTTATATTTACACAAGTACATATTTACTTTTTTCACTTTTCTGAACCTGCACCGGCAATTCCTGAAACACTGCATGCAGCGTTAAATACAGACATTTCCTGGAACTTCTAAATCAAAGGTGCTTTGACAGCACTATCAGCAGGATTTTAATAAAATGTTATGATGAGCTATTTTTGCATTGCGGGAAGTTAAGCAATTAGCAAAGAATCACATGGCATAGCCTTTCGGCAATACCCACTGTAACACAGGGTAACTACTGGAAACTAGTGATGTAAAACACACCATGTCCTAACTGGCACAGCATTGCAATGGACACAAGCAAGACCAGTAAACAGCATCAGATACAAGGCAGTAATTTGTCTCGTCAGTGTGAGAAGAGAGAAGGGGAGAAAAAAGACTGACTCATCACAATTTGACACCTAACTCTTGGTGAGCTGAAGGGGTTAAAGCCCTTTTATTTTTTTTGTATATATATATATATATATATATTTTTATATATATATATATATATATATATTGTTTATTTATCAGGGACATCACCTATTAGACCACAAACACTGCAGCCCTGATCCAAAAACAGCATTGGTCACTCCCATTTTACCCCTGGCCTCACCTCTCGTGCCCTGTCGGGGGGTTCCAGAGTGAGCCTCATGCCAAGGAGGCCGTGTTCTACTCAGCATGGGCAGAGAGCCAACAACTATAAATGTGAGTTAAATTGGAGTTTTATATAAGCTAAAAGTGACATGTTTATTGTGCAGTAGCTTACATAACACTGTAAAATTAGCGTTCTTAATTACTTTACCTTCCATCAGCAGTTGGCAAGTATAAATGCCAAATCCCAGACACTACCTTTTTAACCCAGCCCCAATATATGGGGTATTTAACGCACAAGCCATGTCACATTCATAGGCAAGAGAACTATTGGAGTAGCCAGCATTGCTGCTGTGATCATTTTCACATGTTCTGCCAAGGACAAAAAGATCTTTGTGAGATCTAAGAAAACTCATATATTTTGCAACACTAGAACAAGACCAGATGTCCTTAATGATGGATGGGCTGTGATATCTGGCGATACAAACTTAAAAATGTGCATTTATAATCTAAACTGGCAAAATATTAAACCCATAATCCATATCAACAATAACAAAATTTGGATTATGTTTCTCCAAAACATACTTTATGCGAAAGAAACATAATGCAGCCTTTTCACATTTGGCTATACAGAAGTTACACACCTGAAGAAGAAGATTTTTGTTGGCTCTTAGTCTCACCTTGTCAAGCTTGTTTATTGTGTCCGTAGATGATTTCCTCTTAACGGTTTGCTTGCCTTTATTGTCTTTAGGTTTGGAGCCCTTCCGAGCAGCAGGGCCTTTGAACATCAGTTCCATAACCCTGGAATTCTTCACTGTCTCCCCAATGAAGCTAATCATCTGCTGCATGCTGAGGACCAGCTTTTCCATCCCTTCGAGCTTCTGAGCCTGCTGCTCAGAACGCTGGTTCACCACCGACATTATGGTGCTCATCTCCTGGCATATCTCCCTCACCTCTCGCCCCATGACCTTAGTCTGGTTCATCATCTTGGGTGGAAGATGGATCTCCTCCTTGTCAACCTTGAGATTCTCCATATCCTTTTCAATGAAGTCAATGTCCTGAGACATCCCATCCAGTCGGTTGAGGACCTTCTCTTGAATGTTGATAAGCTTGTCCATCTTGCTGCTAAGTGACTCAATCCGATTTTGGATAAGGTCAAAGCTTGCGCCGTTGCCATCTCCTACCATTACCAAGGAACTCATGGCTTCTGGTGAATCACGTTAAGACACCAACCTTAGACAAAAATAGGACCAATAACGTCTGTGAAACAGACCAAAAGTTTTTTTCAAAAATCGTAGCCAGCTCTACCCTTCAGTGCTCCCTGTTGGTATGCAAACTAATAAAGATACAGAAAAGTGAAACAGAAGTGCTCCAAGATTTTTTCTTTTGACATCACCAGCAATGCAGATAAAGATTTTTAACGTCTAAAACTCAAGTCAAATGAGCTCCGATTAGTATTAAGACAAAAAAAAGCATCTCTGTTTCTCTCACTCTTTATCCCTGGCGCCTGCTGCTCTCCACACTAGAAATGGTATTAAGAATGGAGTGAGCTGGTGTCCCTAAATGTAAATGGACAGCCTCTACGTCAGCAGGGGTCAAGTGTTCGGGTGGGGGCTTGGCACTGCTTGGGCTATGAGACATTTGAGAGCATTTAAGTGTTAAGCCACTACCGTCACTGCCCTGGTAGGTGTCAAAAAGCTCACTGTACACAGAACTTCTTCAGTGTGTAAGACAAGTGTGACAATGCTCATTCATTTTTACAATTGTTCCTATTCAAATGGCAATAACATTAACTCCTTGTGACAGATGGACACGCCTGGTCCACATTATTGAGGGACTACACAGGTGTCCAAAAAAAGGGAAGGAGCTTTTCAAAGTAAAAGAAGAGGTTTTATTGTCTTTTCTAAATAGTTGTGTTGACAATGAAAAAGTCATATAAAAATGATATTCATGGCATTGAAAAGCCTGATTGCTGCTGGTTATTCGGAACAGCTGAATGTGGGTTCTGTCCATGTACAATTGTGAATGAGAACCATGTTGTAATGCAAATTCTCTCCTTATCTCTCGAATGCCTGGAACTTGCACTCAGTGTCCGGGAAATGTGAAGAACCATGTGGCTCATGGCTAAGGGGACCTACAGTAAGATGTTGAGCCTGTCCACTGAAAGAAGAGATGGGTGACACGGATCATTTATACGATGCCTACTCACTGACAAAAACATCCACAATAACCTCCCTTAATAGAGTAAGGGATCCATTTTAACTTAGCCCTTGTAATATGACCATAATCCGTGTTCCCTATGAATCAAAATATGCATGACTTCTTCTAACAACAACATGTGTTTATGTCAACAGACAGGGTATATACAGATATTAAATTCCTAAGCAAACACTGACCTACTACAACTTGTTACTCAAACTATTCCCCGAACTTTCTCAAATTTTGTCAAACTTCGCAATCTCATTTGGTCCCCATAAATTCATGGATAATAGAGGAATCCAAATTTGCTCAAGCCACCATGAAATACTTTTGACTTTTGGGGCAAAGACTGCAAACTGAGCCACGATGACCCCAGCCAAACTCCCCCTCACTAGGAGGAGCAGTGAACTTGGCAGCTAAAGTGGAGTCGAGTGGGGTAAGGTGAGGGGAAGGAAAAGGAAGGGGTTTACCTGTCAGCTCGTGTTTATTGACAAGTCACCGCACCAGCTTGCATATTACTCTTTCACTCAAGACGGCTACAGCGGAAAGAACAAGTTACTCTGATGGGGCAGAAACAGATGGGAGTGAAATCAACCATCAATCACTCAGGGAGAGACAGGGACGCTCGCACCTGTCCTTGCATGCCAACAGATGACAGACAACGTAGGTCATTTGTAGCATGTTGTGTCAACTTTCCTATGCAGTGGTGTGCATGGAACAGACAGGCAAGCAGCAAGAAAAATGTAAAGTATTACTCTGCAAAAAGAAATGGATTCTGCCAAACAGAATGGTTACAATTGCTATTCTGCTGCACATACAGTATAGCATGCATGACTACATTTAATCGCTTAGAGGTGGGGGGGCACTTTAAGGTTATTAAATACTGCGGGGATATAAACAGACCCCTTGGCCTCTGAGGCATATTACATAAAGCAAATATCGTGTTTATATCACTTACACTTTACAGTGAAACCAACGCCAAAGAAAGTAACAGCATCATGAGCAGTGCTCAAAGTCCTCTCTCACCCTCTTTGGCAAGCACAAGTATGTGTACACAGACAGAGCACACAAGGTGGCAGGTGAAAAATCACTTCCCTGTCTACTATTGCATGATTAAAATGTTGTTTAGTTAATGTGACAGCAGAATTATTAGGATGGTTGGAGGCATTGATAGCTGCATGAATGTTCACAAAGCCTATTTGTAACAAACAATTTCACGTTTGTGTGTGTGTCATGGCTGACCTTGCAGTTTGAACACCTACTGACTTACGGACGTCAAGAGTGGAAAAAATGTAAAGGTAAAATGATATACAGCAGAGGGATTAGCTCCTTTAAATAGCAAAACTTCAATCTCTAAAGGTCAACATGCATCCTTTGTAACCCTAATGAAACCATTATCTATCTATCTATCTATCTATCTATCTATCTATCTATCTATATATATATCTATCTATCTATATCTATTATCAATATCATAATAAATAGTAGGGCTGGTGCTAATGATTTTTTTCATTATACATTAATCCGCCGATAATTTTCTCCATAACTCGATTCATTTTTTTATTTATATAATGTCAAAAATTAGAGGAAAAAATGATCATAAAGTTTCCCAGAGGACAAGCTGACATGTTTAAAAATTGTACTTGTCTGACCAAGCCTAAAATCCAAAGATATTCAATTTACAATGATACAGGACAGAGAAAAGCAGCATATCTTCACATCTGAGAAGCTGGGACCAGAGAATATTTGGCATTTTCGCTTAAGAAAATATTTCAAAACAATTATTGCAATTTTTAAAGCAACACTAGAGAACTTTTCCCGCTTCGGTCCCCCTACAGGTTGGAAGCGGAATTGTCCCATTATGTCTCATTCGAACTACAGATCCGCTACCCGATCTGGCAAACTTGCATAGTGTGGTTATAGGCGGTAGAGAGCCGCAAAGCGAATGCAGAAGTGCCGTTCACCCTGTTACGAGTTGATGAACCACTGAAACAATTTTGGAAACATTATTTTAAGTTACAAAAAGTTATCTAGTGTTGCTTTAAAATAGATAGGCTACTCGTTGCAGCTTTAATAAATTGTTGATTATTATAGTAAATAAGGCTGATTATAACATGCATGATTATGAGAACATTTGATATCAAGACATGGTTGTAGCTAAATAAATGAAGGCCACAGGAAAGTGTTATAGACCAAATAAAGTAGTTGAGCCAGATGGCATTACCTCCTATACAACCTCCTGTGAGTAGAAAGGCAAAAAATACACATCAATGCATCTTCTTTTTCTGAACAATCATTACTTGTGGGCAGTTATACTGTTCGGTTGAATAATGTGACCTGTATGCCCCTCTGTTTTAGGCTATTTATTTGGCACCAGGACAAGGTGAACTGTTAAAAATGGAGCACCATAACAGAGAACACAATGTCCTGGGAAGCACCGAGGCTGTGTGCTGTGGCTACTGTCCAGTCACCTCTCCAGTCTCCACTCACACATCACACAGCCTGCCAGCTCTGGCTATGCTTTCTCTTGGAAAACTTGTAGGCTTAAATGTGTGTGGCAGCAGTGAAACTTAACTCCTCGTGCTAATGTCTAAGACGTCTCTTCTGTTCTTTCCCTCTCATGTTCTCTCTTGGCATGCAAACACATTCTGCTGCTGCACTTTGACAGACTTTTGAGATCTGCTCATTAAAGGTTATTAAAAGTACATTAGACTACATTATGCTGATTCAATACATTAACTCCCCACATACATGCATACATGTCTGTTTGCCTTGTAAATTGTGATAAATGTACATGTTATCGCATCCAAGCTAAAGTATCCAAATGTCAAGAGATTTCATAGGATACGCACTGATGCCTTTTGGGATTGGACACGCTCAGAAGAACTCAATTATGTGAAACTGTATGTGCCTGGTCCAGTTACTCACTAACTCTTTTATTTTGAACAGCAGGTGGCATTGTTAATCTGTGTAAAGCATAGACAGTGAGACCCTGGAGCTGAAAAGTCAGATTTAAAGGGATACTCCACCTAACTTCAATGCTACTGCAAGGTAGCTATAGTGTGACTTTTAGTTTGCAAAGAGGCAAAAAAGTTATATCTATAGAAACCGGCAGCATAATACATGTTTGCTCACATGCTAGAAAAGATTTTGTGAGCGTTGTGACAGTGTTTTAGCCATATTAGCATACACATGTACTGCAGAAACGATGATTGTCAGGCAGAAGTGGTACAATGTTTGGTGCATTAGGGCTTCAACTCAAGATTATTTTCATTATTGATTTAATTGTTTGTTTAATAAAAAATTCCAAAAACAGTAAAGAAAATGTATATGACAATTTCTTAGAGCCCAAGATAACATGTTTAAATTGACCGTTATGTCCGACCAGCAAATATGTGTTTTCACAAAATTCACAATATTCGCCTAATTGTTTCAGCTCTACGGTGCATCACTGAGTTTCGTTCGTTTAATCAAGTTGTTTAAGAAAGTATGTCACACTCATGTAACTGAGCGTGTTCAGAGTAATTTCAAAAAGAGCTACTGTAGAACTTGTATTTTTATTCAGCACAGTAATCTTACTTGTTCTTGAGAAATAATCTCAGTTAAGTACAGTGCCTGTACTTGAGGACAATATTCCCAGATGCACTATTATTATCAGTGTGGAAACATAACAAGCGCCATACATTGAGGATGTCTTAAAGGGTATTAAAGGTTAGTGTCAGAATGCAAAGAAAGCTTAGTCACATACTCGTGGATCGACAACAGTAAATGTCAGTGTGGATCTCCAAAATGCCAAGAGAGGAATGGAAATAAGAGAGGGTGAGAGGGCTTCGGCTTGTCTCTGAGGTGTACTATCGCAGCATTAAGACACAGTATATATGTGTATTTACTAAGATGTGTAATGTATATTTATACTGAGGCAGAATTCTCTCAGCAGCATAAAAAAAAAACATTCAACACTGTGAAACAGGTCAAGTGAGGTTGAGCTTTTGATGGAAACAAAGAACTGGAACAGATATCCTAACGTAAATATCATAGTGAGCAACAGATATTAAAGGGCAATGAAATGCTAAATATTCCTCAGCAGAAAAGCTCTCTTGCACTGATCTTTTTAGGTTTTAGGCCTGTTGCTTTTCCGACGACATGCAATGTCACCATAAAGCAATTTTACATCACAGAAGCAATGTGAAAATCACTAGAGGGCAGCAAAAACAGGTGTTTCCTCACTGTGAACTACTGCAGTGTGCCTGTCGGTCTCTACCGCTAGAGCTCACTGTACTTTAACAGCAGATTCTCTAAACTCTGCGCTCATAAACATTCCTTCCTTATCTCAAGTTTGATCCTTCCTGCTGCTATCAATAACATCGCAAAACACTAACGCATCAGAATTACCAGTCTCACCTTTCACTCATTTACTGAGCATCACATTGCTGCTGAAAGGATTACCCACAATATGTTGAGCTAACTAATTCAATTAGATGTGACATTTAGCTGGAGGATAAAGTAGGAAAAGTGAGTGCAAAAGTACATAAAGATGGCTTAATAGGTACATTTTCTTTATAGTTTATAGACAAAACTGAAATATATAAAGTAATTATAAGTAGACAAGGAATAAGAATAAATTACACATAAATTATATAAACATCTTTAACCAGGGGCACCTGGTAAGCTCACCTGGTTGAGCGTGCGCCCCATGTACAGAGGCTCAGTCCTTGTCGCAGCGGCCACGGGTTCGGTTCCGACCTGCAGCCCTTTGCTGCATGTCATCCCCCTCTCTCTCCCACTTTCCTAACTTAATCTGTCCTATCAATATAGGCAATAAAAGCCCCCCAAAAAATCTAAAATATTTAACCATAATGTGTTTGAGTAATACAAAATACATATAGTATCTCACAAAAGTGAGTACACCCCTCACATTTTAGTAAATATTTCATTATATCTTTTAATGGGACAACACTGAAGAAATTACACTTTGCTACAATGTAAAGTATTAAGTGTACAGCTTGTATAACAGTGTAAATGTGCTGTCCCTTCAAAATAACTCAACACACAGCCATTAATGTCTAAACCGCTGGCAACAAAAGTGAGTACACCCCTATGTTAAATTCCCATAGAGGCAGGCAGATTTTTATTTTTAAAGGCCAGTTATTTCATGGATCCAGGATACTATGCATCCTGATGCTGTGTGATGATGTGGGGCTATTTTAATTCCAAAGGCCAAGGGAACTTTATCAGGATGCATAGTATCCTGGATCCATGAAATAACTGGCCTTTAAAAATAAAAATCTGGGGGACAGCACATTTACACTGTTATACAAGCTGTACACTTAATACTTTACATTGTAGCGAAGTGTAATTTCTTCAGTGTTGTCCCATTAAAATATATAATGAAATATTTACTAAAATGTGAGGGGTGTACTCACTTATGTGAGATACTGTATATTGTACCAGTCAAATAGACCTAATTAGGTACAAAAATGTAGGCCTACTAATATTAATAGCTGTTAAAAACAAACAGACAAGTCTATCTCAATGACAACTGAGAAAGCATGCATCTGTGGTGCTTGTTTGTTGTCTGAGGTTAAAGTAATTATAACACTATGATTACAGAGGAAACTCAGTCACCAGCATTGTCCCTGTGGCTGAGAGCCTATACTCTACATGAAATCTGATGCTACAATACAGCAGAGCAGCCCCATGTCTCTGCTGCATGCCGGCAACTCATGTGTGTTGTGTTTAATAGAACTTGTGAGCTGGATATTGACCACATAATTCAAAGTCTTGTTGTGCATTAGTTATACATCATGTATTTAATGTCAACATGTGCATAATTGCCTCTTCCAAGGACACTAAGAATAACATCAATAAGAATAAACAGAGCGAATAAAGTGGAACCAAGGTCCACAAGCTGATGCCATCCCCTCTGAACTGAAGATCATTGACAGGATCTATAGTAACAGCAACTGGTAAAGGCATTCTGTTTAAAGACCATAAAGAAGCAATCACAAAACTATTCCTCGCTGAAAACAATAAATTATGTCATTTTCTGTACACTATATTCCTGTTTGTCTTATACATACTATTTAAAACAATCATATTAATCATGTCAATGCCAACATTAACCAAAGATGTTTTCCTCTAAAAACTTGCAGCATGGCCATGGTAGACCTAGCATCCTACAGGCATCATATGCAGGTGGCAAATCAAGAAAAGTATTGACACAAGTGAGCTTTTGTTGTGTATTCTTTCCGTAGTAACAATAAAATTAAGTGGTTTTCAATATAAAAAAATATAATACAACTTGACTGTCCTCAAAGATGAAAAATTGTCTTTGACTCATGTGGATGTTCAACATACACATGCAATAGTTTCGGGAATTCTTGGTCCAAGAACGATACAATACGAAAGTGAAAATGTAAAATATTGATCGCCCTACTCGACCAAAAACTGCCATTGCTACAAGGTCAGTATTCTTGTTACGTTCCTTTTTAGACAACAGAAAAGTGTCAGCGTTATTTAACAAGTTAAACAGCCTTATATACCTTAATGGCAGGTGGAGTGGATGCTCTGTGCCTCTTCCTGTACCAGAGTAAATCACACAGCCTGCTCCAGAGATAGGAGGCCACCAGACACATGCTGTTGACTAGCCAAATGCCCCAGCCTGTGACAAAGTTCTCCATGGCTTTAACTTTACTCTTCATCCTTCGTCTATAGCCTTTCCTTTCCTACATTTAACTACAAAGGACCTCTTGGAGCTTAGGGAGAAGAGTCTCAAGTGGAGAGTAAGAAGAGATGACAGCTCCTTCTCCTGGTACGGACCGCCCCAAATATTAATGCTACACTATCCTCCACAGCCTCTGTTAATTCAGATAACCCCCCACTTCCATCAGCACTTAGAGCCAGAGGACAGGGAGTTTGTCCTCATGACAAAAGAGTGACAGGTGGCCAAAGACATGCTCCCTCGGACACATTCACTCTCTCCCTTTATCTAATCCTACCATCTTCACTACAAAGCAGGACTTTTATTCTCCTCTCAGAAACTGAATAAACACAGTGCACCGAAAGCAAAACGATTTTTCAACACAGCACTGACATTGAAAAGTGAGAGAATTGTGATAGGGGGTCTAGTCTCCCTGTCAACACAGACGCTTGGATGTGGTGTAAATAAATAGCCTATGCTATTGGATTACTGTTCCAAATGTCACACAGACTATCACATGGGGGCTTAACGGTCTCAACTGAGGCAATTTTTTTTTAACTTATATTCTTTTCTTTTAACCCTAAATTACTGTGTAAATAACATTATATCAACATTATTAAATGCCAATCCAAATTAACTTTTAAGGCATAGATTATTTAATAGATGAGGGTTCTTTGAGGACTTTTAAACTCAACCGCATAATCTATATGGTGCAACAACGACACTTTGGCTGTGAAAGCCATATGGCCACAAGCCCAAGAATTCATAATCTGGCTGAGAGTGGCCAATCGCAACTTTGTACAGCATGTTTGGAAATCTCCCTGGCCTCCTCTGGCTTCACCACCAGCTCTGCCAAATAAAATAATGAGCTCATTTTTGAATGGGAGCTTTACTCTCACTGCTCAAATGAATCTCTTGGCTGCCATGAAGAAAATAAAAACTTGTATTTGATTACTCACAATGTCTTAGTTAGTTTGCTTTATATTAGACTACTTATGTTACAACTGCAGTATGGGGTTAGTTGAATCCCAGACTACATGTTTTACACTATTTTGGCACACTTTGGATGTCACATCATTTGACAATATACCATTGATAAAAAATGTATTCGAAGTTATCAATTGCCCTTAATCAGCCCTTATGTGTTCGGAGTAGGCTTTCAACATCATGGTGTCATGCCTTGGTTGTTTTCGACAGTCATCATTGTTAAAAAATATGTGTCAAAGCTGTCTCAAATTATTATTTATACTATGAAGAGAGCAACAGCAGTCTAGTTTCTGCTGAAAATTAAGTAGATTAGTAAATGCATCAGTCCACCTAAAAGCATTCCTGTTATTTAAAAAAGGTGACTTTTAACACCCTCTTCTGGTGCTCCTGCAGACTCAAAAGGACAAAATATATCAGCACTCTTTGACATATGCCTGAGTATCTTTTATATTGAATTTATGAGCTGCATGGATACCTCTGTTTCAAACTTCATCTCCCAGAAGCAGCGCATGGTTTTCACATTCTCTAAGTAGGGAAAGTAGGCCAGCTTGGTCAGTTCGGCTGTTGGCACACTGATGAACTGACTTTAGCTTAGCCATTCTCCCTGAAGGTGACACTTGGCTGCCAGCCCTCTCCTTCTGAGATCTCTCCCCGTCTTCCCGGCCTGGTTGACCTGTCTGGTGTGTTTCTGTTGGCCGGGTATTTTATCTGAGCAGAGGAAGAGAGAAAGACAGAGAAAGGTTGCAAGAAAGTACCACACATTTTGTAAGACAATAGCAGCATAAAATCAGTTCAGTTTTTCTATTTCAATGTTTATGGGTTTTTTCTTTCCTAAATACTTTAACACTTAAAGGATATTGCCAGACAAGAAAATTCTGAGTAGTGCACAGGAGGAAGAGAAGGAGGGAAATGAAGAAGGAGAAGGCAGTAAACTGGAGAGACCAGGCGGGTCAGAGCAGGAGAAGACCACAGAAGGAGATGCAGAAATAAGTAAAAGAGAAAAGGGAAAGGAAGAATTGACTGTGAGGGATGAAGAGGATGCTGTAGATTCAGAGAGAGGGACAGAGACAGAGAGTGATCAGGAGGAGGCAGATGAAGATGACAGGGAGGAAGAGGGTAGGCCTACAGTTACCCCTGGACCATATGGTTTGTTTATATTCTCCTTCCATATAAATTGCAATACAGTAGCATAACATGTCATGTGATGTCACTGAGTGTTTTCAGTTCTTTTCAGGCTATTTCCATTCGGTTGTATATGTAATAAGGTTAGATATGTAAAGATTTACATAGATTATCTAATGATGTTTTACAGTTTCTCTATCATAGCATTTGTTTACTGATAAAATAAGACATTATGTTCTATTTTCTGTTCTATTTGTCTGTATCAGTAAATATGATCAAGCCATTTAATTCAATTTCAGCTAAATTCAATCGTATTGTATTTATAGTATCAAATCGTAACAAGAGTTCACTCTTTTCAAGACACTTTACAGATAGAGTAAATCTAGACCACACTCTATAATTTACAAAGACCCAACAATTCCCCCAAGACCAAGCATTTAGTGCTACAGTGGCGAGGAAAAACTTCCTTTTGGGCAGAAACCTCAGACAGACCCAGGCTCTTGGTGGGCAGCCATCTGTCGCTGCCGGTTGGGACACGGAGACGGATACAGATATACAGATATAGAGAATTATGATTCATAATAATTATAGCAGTTGGTATGATGAACGGTGGCAATAAGGCTACAAGAAAGAGAATGGTGGCTGGGTTGGCTCAGTGGGTAGAGCAGGAGCACATATACTGAGAGGTTTATGCCTCGATGCAGAGGTCCAGAGTTCAACTCTGACCTGTGACAATTTCCAGCATGGCTTCCCCCTTTCTCACTTAAGCTGTCCTGTCAAATTAAAGGTGGAAAAGCCCCAAAAAATAACCTTTAAAAAACAATAAAGATAATGGAACTATGTAGCAGTTCAGGGCATAGCAGGGTGTTGTGGGGCATAGTAGGGCATAGCAGTGCGTTTACATATGGGGGTTCCCATGTACCGTCTTCCCCTGCCACCCTGCCAAGATCTCTCGCCACCCCATGTAAAATGTTCTAGATCCGCCACTGGGAAGCACCCCTAGGTCCTCCAGTCCACACTCCAAAATAACCGAGATTTGCTGCGTTCATGTACATTAACCTATAGGGGGAAAAAAAACTTCCATTGACCTCCATTAAAGAAAAATGTTACAGTCGCATTTAATTTGCAACGTTAGCCAGACTTACCATCCTAACGGTTAAACAAAAACAACCCTACTCCAATTTAACAATGTCCATCTTTACGTAGCCTAGAATTTGTTTCGAAAACACAAACTAGACAGGAAATTTCCTGATGTCGGACCGTCCCATCAGCACTTGAATGCACACTATACAGGCAGGGAAGAAATGAAAGTCGACTAAAAAGTTAAACGAACATATTCTGCGAATAAACGTCATAATCAGCTTTTAAAAGGGAAAGTCACATATGGACATAGGGTTTAACGTTTAGGCAAAACAACTTTTCAACGGTTAAAATGAAAACAGTGTTTCGTCACGTGATCAAAGGTCAAAAGTTTTGCGGGAATCAACCATGGATGTATTAAGAGAAATCAACATGGCGAATGAGATGACATCCACAACACCGGACGCGGTGCAATGTCCCGTTTGTTTTAAAGACTTCAAGCCTGCCACAATTAACGGACACCTCGACGTTTGTCTGCTAAAAAGCGTTACCGACAGCAGTCCGTCAGCAACAGACGAAAGCGAACCTCCTTTAAAGAAATCTCGCAATAGTGCGGAGACTGGACCACCCAGCCCCGGTGTCAACAACACTGTGGCCAGCTCCTCCTCAATGGCTGGTGCACCGTCATCTGCGGTGTTTTCTCTGTTTCAGACCAACAAGAGTAAAGTTTCAGTCCAAGGTGAACGGAACGGGTTAGTCTCAAGTACACAATCTCCTGTCAACAAGGGAGTTAAACGTAATTTGCTGGGCGAGGCAGAACCAGGACCAGGTACAGATAATGTGAGGAGCCAGCCCTCTGGATTAAACGGACAGAATTTGAAAAAAAAGACATCCACTGATTTATCACCACGGACACTGTTAACGATAAACACGCCTCTGGCGGAGACCCTGAGACCAAACACACTGGAGGAATACTTTGGTCAAAATAAAGTTGTGGGCCAGCAAACACTCCTCCGGTCACTTCTGGACTCCCAGGAAGTACCATCGTTGATCCTCTGGGGACCACCGGGATGCGGAAAGGTGAGGACGGGGTGGTGACGACTAAGATGAAGCATCCATGATGCAGCATCACCTAACGTTACCCTTAACTAATGTCCCTTCGGTTTTATATGTAATGCTTGATTGTAGCTTTCTCTCAAGCTTTAAAAAAGTGACCTTGTTTAAAAAAAAAAAAGTACATCTACTTATTCTTCTAAAAATCAAGAATCTATGAATATGCAATTTATTGTTCACTTCAACTACTACACACATGTCTTTACTAAAAAGTAAACTCAGTGCACTGGCGGTTTAAAGTTTCTACATCACACGTGTATACTGTGTATACATACTTGAATGTACATGTCTTAAAGGTAATTACATTGGTTAATGATTCAAATGTCAAATCAGCGCTATGTAGTAGTAGTACAGTATAACAAGCAGTTCCTATAAGCAGTACTCAGTTTGGGCCAATGGTAGTAGCATAGATTTGTATTGCTCTTCACTCTCTTGCACTTGATAAAGAGAGAGTTGAAACATTTACAGCATGTTGAAAGAGTAAGTCATTTCTTCTCTGGCTGCCAGGTTGTTACTTGCAACTGTTCTTTGTCAGAGCCGAATACAGCATGTTAATGACTTCTTAGAAATGCCAAGCTACTGGGGTGGATTGTCATACAGCAGTTTGCCATACTTAGACTTTGTCGACATGCTTTAGTAACACTTTAGCTCCCTCTGTCAATTGTCTAACAGCGCTCATGTTTCACAATTAAAGCCTTTTAAAAGGTTATTTTTGGAGCTTGTATTTATGAGGATGTTAGGATAATTATTGATCAAAGAATAGACAGAAATCACTGAAGTTCTTCTCTAACAGAGGCCCTCAAAGGTAGATGCAATTATAAGAACTGGACAATTAAATGAAAAAACTGGAGATTAAAGATGCCAAATAGGTGCTAATAATGTATCCCATTTAGATTCCAAAAGGCATTGCATGTTTTAATTATATTTCGTTTTTGTATGTGTTTTGTCTTTCAGACCACTCTGGCTCACATAATTGCCAGCGCCAGTAAAAAGAAGGGAACAGCTCGTTTTGTCACTCTGTCTGCCACCAGCGCGTCCACCAACGACGTCCGAGAGGTGATCAAGCAGGCGCAGAATGAGCTCCGACTGTGCAAGAGGAAAACCATCATGTTCATTGATGAAATTCACCGCTTCAACAAATCCCAACAGGTGGAATATTAAGCCAGAAATATGTGCTCTGATCAGCGTCTGTACTGTAGACTGCAACTCCAAAATCCAGCCAGTGATTGTATTTTCAGATAGTTTTTCTTCCCTTTCTTTTTAAGAAGATGGATACCACTCTCATGTCTGACAGTTAAATATGAAGCTACAACCAGGAGATGGTTAGCTTAGCTTAGCATAAACACTGGAAGCAAGGGGAAAGGCTAGCCTGACTGTCCAAAAATAAAAATATTGTCCACAGCCTGTCTTAACTGCTCCATTATGAGAATGCGCTCACTCAAAATAAACACTCAGTAAATCCCCTCTCAATCAATACCCAAGCTCCTTTATTTGATTCTTGGAAAATGTATATTATTATTTGTGAGTCAGTAGAAAAGGATATAATAGATTATATTTTGTTTCTAAAACTGAATGTGTGTACAGTTAATTGTTTTTATTTAATTTTAGAACATAAATTATGAGTTGCACAAATAATGTTTCTGTTGTAACATTCTAACACATTCACAATATTTTAAATAGACTAGGTTTAAGATTTAGCCTCTTTTTTTCAGTAAAATTGCCAGCATGTAGTAGCTTATTTAGAGTTGTACTGCTTTCTATTCCTTAACCTTACAAACGGTTGACTGTAGAAAACAATATTTAGACTTTGTGTAGCCTTGTGCTACATGACAGTACATCTCTATAAGTCAGCTCGGTCAATAATAGTGAAACATATACTTACTCTTGATATCTTGTCATTTCAGAGGTAGTCATTGTTGTTTTTTCCTCCCATGTTTGCTTTGCTCTCTTCTTTTTCCCACTCTGTATGTGTAACTGTAGGACACTTTCCTTCCTCACGTGGAGTGTGGGACGGTGACTCTGATCGGGGCGACCACAGAAAATCCGTCCTTCCAGGTGAATGCTGCCCTCCTGAGCAGATGCAGGGTGCTGGTTCTGGAGAAGCTCTCTGTAGAGGCGATGGGCTTGATCCTGGACAGGGCCGTAGCCACACTGGGGATCAAAGTCCTGGGACGAGATCCAGCAAATCCCAAAGATCAAGACCAATCAGATGGTCACGAGTAAGTGCACCCCTGGTGACCAAGCCCTTAGTGTCACACATCATGGCCGGGTGTCACCAGACAACTCAAACTCCTTTGGTGGAGTGGAAGGCCTGTTGTTAGATAATATATGGGAGGAGCGTACTAGTAGTTGTTGGAGCAACAGCAATCCCCTCAGCTCTGGCCTGGTCTGATATGTTGACAGAAAAGAATTTGCATATGAGTTGTAGACAGTAAGACAGTTCTTAACTGCTGGCTGCAGTTGGTATGTGATGATTATAAACTCCAGAGAGATGATCAAATATTTGTGACCGATTTTTGTTTGTTTTGGATGCACTGAAATCTAGGCATGTAACATGTTGCGAGATGAAAGGGTTAGCAGCTAATTTAGGGTTTGAACCAGAATGAAGCTGGCTCACTTTTATCTGGGATAAATCACCATAGTAACCTGTACTACACAGCTTAGAACACAATTACAAAATACACTCTGTTCCCAGTTTATTACTGTAGGTACACCTACCTAAACTAAAGTTAATACAACATACAATACAACTGTCCTGTAATAAATCCTACCTTCATGAAAGTTATAATGTTCAGTTTCTGTTGCAAGTGTTTTAGAGAGGTGCTTACTCAACTTTATGATCATTTTGACGGCTGTAGCTTGTGTTAGTACTGTGTACAGTGTTGAATTGTATTGCGTTATACTAACAGTTGTCATTTTGTCCACCCTATTTATCAATTGGGGTCAGGTAAATAACAGAAACACCTCATTGTATAACCCAATAGAGAAACTGGCAACTGAGTGTATATTGTTCATATCTATTTTTCAATTTTATAACTCTGTTATACTCAGAATTTCTGGGTAGACACCAATACTGTATGTTTCAAGTCTAATGTACCTTTTCCTACACATTTATAGTGTTTGTTCTTTTGCTGTAATTGGAGAAATGTTTTTGTTAGGCAGTTATCAGAGCAGACTGAAAATTGTTGAAGTGCTAGCATTTAGGAATGCACCAGGGAAATGGATGATGTGTCCTGTGCATACCTGAAGAGAGCTGCACATGGGTCGAATTTTGTCACCATTTGAGGCACTTGGGTTTCTGAGGAGCTAAAAACAGTGGCATCCTCCAGAGGGCTCATCAGCAAAGGACAGTTTGAGATGAGGATGAGAAGAAGTCCCCAGCAAGCATATCTGGTGTAAATGTCAGATTTTCTAGTAAAAAACAGTTATCTGAGTATGTATCCTTGAATTCCTTCTTTCTCAGGTGTAATATAATAATTCTGCAATTACCTTATTGTCAGACTAGTTAAATAAGTAGAAATACTCTTAACATTAATATTTGGGATGCAATATATGTTATCGTTTGTATGTGCTTTCTTACAAAAAAACAGACTATATTTTACTGTACCAGTACAGTACATCTGATATACATTATTGTTCTCCTAGGCCAAAGATTTTCATTGAACAAAAAGCTCTGGACACCATCGCCTACTTTTGTGATGGTGACGCGAGAGCAGGACTCAATAGTTTGCAGCTGGCTGTTCAGGCTCAGGTGAGCTCGGCCCGGCCCAACCCATCAGGAAAAGATGGTTCTCAGGAAATGCTGGTGAAGGAGGACCACGTCAAGGAAGGTCTTCAGAGGTCCCATATTCTCTATGATAAAGCTGGTAAGCCCAGATGTACTTGTTTTGTCAATTGTACAGTTGTTACTAACCAAAGGTAACCTCTGTAAACCCCAATGATTTGAGAAGTGGTTTGTGCAACTTTAGGGCACCATAGATTTACCAAAGTAACTTCTAAAACTTGTGCTTCCATGCAGTTATTTTCTTTTATTCTTTAAGTATAACCAATAATGGCTAAAACTGTGAAACACTATCAGAAAAAAAAGATTCCATTTGTTTTTTTCAAATTTGGTATTGTTTAAAATTTCTGATTAGCAGCTAGCAAGTTAAAATATTTTTTCCCTTTTTTTATATTGAAATATATAGCTTAATACCTAATTTACTTGGATGTTGTGGCAATTATGGGCCACAGCAGTAGTTTAAAAACTTTTTTTGTTTTGACTTTAGGGAATTCCTTGACATTTTTTAATCTCTAATAGAAAATTGAAATTCAGGGAAGCCTATTGTTTGCAAAATCCATTTTACAGTTTTTGTTGTTTTTAATCAATTTTTTATTAGTTTTATATTTTTTAAACCTACAGAACAGACAAACACAATTGAACATGAACAACAACCCTGTCCCACCCCCACCCTCTGCGGTCTCGAGGAAAACAAAAACAAACAAATAAACAAAAACAGAAATCACACCTTGCCTAGTCGCTCTCCTTTAATTCTTGTGATGCTGAG
The DNA here is from genome assembly GCF_008315115.2 of Sander lucioperca. Lineage (NCBI taxonomy): Eukaryota > Metazoa > Chordata > Actinopteri > Perciformes > Percidae > Sander > Sander lucioperca. The sequence goes on along the minus strand of NC_050181.1, from coordinate 10,406,004 downwards.
GTCATTAGTATGGAAGCGTATTACATTCACCATAGAAAACAAAATGTAGACGCCTTATCTCGTAATTACAAGATAAGGTGTCTAAAAAAAAATTCTATGGTGAATGTAATACGCTTCCGTACATTAGGACTGATATTTGTGCTGCTGCGCTTTCCCATAGGCTGATAGTTGATGGTTTGGCTTTGTTAATCCTTGCTGTAGAGAGCTCAAGCATAACTATGTCTAGAAAATACACCAACCACTGTTTTATACAAAGCGAGTATGGGGGGAGCCAGCGCTGAGCTATCATTTTCTTGGTCGCGGTTGATCCGGCTAGCCAAATTTTCTTCTGTCCATTTTACAGTTTTTTTAATTTTAAAAATGTGTGTAATGACAGACTGGAGCTATCCTTGTTCAGAATACACCTGATAGCATGAAATTAATCTGTAATTTGGAAAACGTGTTTGAGATTAGAGGACATCTGTCTAATTTTGAAACAATGACTCAGCCCATTTAAAAAGGATTCATGCAATAGTAGGCCTGGGACAACGATGGCTTTAACAGAATCAAGAAGCGTGTTTTAGGATTATAAAAGAGGGTGTGTCACACAGTTCATAAAAGTATTTCTGCACATTAACACACTGCTACATATTTTACAAATCCAAATATTTAAATCTTCTGAGCAACACCTGCCATCAATATCTTCACTTTAAATAACATCTAAATAACTCGAGGTTTTGAGCTTTACAGCCCTATCATATTACTTTCTAGAAACGGTGTTCACTATCCTGTCACAGGGTTTCATATGAAATGCGTTGAATGATAAGAGATAAAAAGAAACCTCAACAATGCATGCAAACCTGGGGGTGTTTATAGCAGTGCTCACGGTTGCTTAGGAGTGCCATGTATTACACAGTACACACATTTAAATAGAGCCTCAGTGTCCTTACAAAATTATATATAAAACTATGACTCTGCATAGGATTGGTATGCTGTACATTCATAAAACTAGAAAGTACTAGGATTTGTTTTTTTCTTAACTGTGTTAGCTAACTAATGTATAAAACAAATGTGTATTTAAGGTTTTTATCCTAGTTACAATATTTATACTGTAGTTTCAGCCACCTCAAACATTTACACTTCCCCACCCTGCCCCCCCTCCCACTCCCACTCACTGTTTCATCCTCTGTCCATCAATGCTGTCCTGTTGCATAACACATCAGCTGTCCCAAAAGATTGAGATGTTCTGTTCCCTTCATCTTGCAGGGTGATGAAACTGTCCCTCAGCTTAACAAATGACCTTAATGGAGACAGTATTCTTCCCTTCATTATGGCTTTATATGGTCTGATCAGTCTTAATGTTGCGTGTTTCTTCAGACCATTGAGAATATTTGGAAAATGGTTGATGAAATGCCACCTGAAGAATGATGGGTCTTCTTTTCATGTATTTGTGTGTTTGTGTGTGTTACTCAAAGGTGAAGAGCATTATAACTGTATCTCAGCGCTGCATAAGTCTATGAGAGGCTCCGATGAGAATGCGTCTCTCTACTGGCTGGGCCGCATGCTAGAGGGCGGTGAGGATCCTCTCTATGTGGCTCGCAGATTGGTCCGCTTTGCCAGCGAGGATGTCGGTAGGTGAAATGATTCATTATATCATCTCTGCATTTATTCATCTACTGTGTTATGATCATTCAATAAGCAGTTGACAACTTCTAAAAATGAGACCACAGCCCTCTGGTTACCTATATGGTTTAGATGATATTTTACTGATCATGTTTGTAACTTTGCATGGCTGTGCATCATCATTAAGATGGTTGCTCTATTTGAGATACAATAAAGACTCTTTCTGACATCCCAAATCCCAGCTCATAACCAGCTAAATCCGTTACTTCTTTTAAATCTTATTAAGTTATTAATTTACTGTTTTAACTTTTATTTTTTCTGTTTTATCAATTCACTTTTCATTCATTCAGTTGTTCTGTTAGACAGCAGTTACGTGTAGATTTATGTAGTTTTATTATGCGTAATGTAGTTGTTGTTTTTTGTTATTTATTATGCTAATATTGTACTAGTTGCAATAGTTTCTAATTAACAGTAAAAGCACTTTTTTAAAATTTTTTGAGTAAAATATAAATACAAAGTTACTCGTAGCAGTTGTAGTAGTATAATGATTACTTGTACAGCACTTTCTCACTCACAACAGTACTGTAATGTTGTGTGAGAAACTAAACACTTTCTTTAAATAGCCTGACTGGCCAATTGCCTATTAAAATGTCCCTAACCGTTATATGGGAACACTGGATGGAAATAGCTTGTACTATTTTATTGCAGGAGAGAAAATACTTACTCAACTGAATGCTTAAAGAGAAATGAGAGAGAGAAGATTTTGAGCCAGAAAATGTATCCTTTAATGCGGTCCGACTGGGCGGCGGCCGTCTCTTGTCCCATGTCTCTCCCAGGTATGGCAGACCCCTCCGCTCTTCCTCAGGCTGTGTCAGCCTTCCAAGCCTGTCACTTCATCGGGATGCCTGAATGTGAGGTAGGCTTACCCGACCAATCAGTGATGGTTTGGAGTCATATCAACCTGATTTTCAGTCAGTCTTACAATAGCTGCTACATACAGCTTACATCCCACTGTCTTTACCTCTGTTACTGCTCAACAGGTGATCTTGGCTCAGTGTGTTGTCTATCTGGCACGAGCACCCAAATCTGTGGATATCTACAAGGCCTATGCTAATGTGAAGGCATGTTTGAGGAACCACAAAGGCCCTCTGCCCTCTGTCCCCCTGCACCTTCGCAACGCCCCCACCAGGCTGATGAAACAACTGGGCTACGCTAAAGGCTACAAATACAACCCAGCCTTCAGCGGCACCGTAGAGCAGGACTACTTACCTGACGAGCTGCAGGGAATCGACTTCTTTACCTGGACACCTTCCGACCCATGAGGATCTGTTGCAATGCTGTAACAGGTTAGAAACCAAGGCTGCTGAATGGAATCAATCCTCTCAAATGATCAGTTGTTAGGGTATGATCTAAGTTTTATGTAGCTGCTGATCCAAATTGAAAGTTACAGTTAGGACTTTTACATATCTTTTCATTAATTGATTTTTTCGCAGTAAACCATCAGTACTATCATTTTACATTCAAATGTATCTCCAATTTGACTTTTGTCAGCTGTTTTTGAACAAGGATATACTAACCATTTACAGTACTTCTAGATATGTTCATAAAATAAAGGCCTTAATCTGTTGAAATAAATGACAATAAAATACAAAGTCTTTGTATTTCCTTAAAAGATAATCCAATGTTTACAATGGTAAATATGTATATGTTTGTTTATCTTTATCCTGTCCTTTTAGTCCAAATATTGTTTAAACTGATTAAAATGTTTCTTCTACATGCTTCTTTATGTCATGAATGTTATATTTTTTATAATCTGCATATATTTTGATGAAAAACGAGACAAATATAATATTAAAATGTCTTTATACAGTTTATTGTCCAGTCACTTCTTACAGTAGAGACGACCCTAGCCTGTGACATAGCAGGACTGGTTGTGGACGAGAGTAGAACCATGCTGTGGCAGGCAAGTTGGCTGAACCTTGTCATTGATAACAGCACTTTTCTCCAGCTTAAGCAGGGCAATGTCATTCCTACATTATAGGAGGAAACACGAAGAATTAAACATCAGTAATAAGGTAAAGGGTCTATTTAACTGTGTAGAGTACTTGTTTGATGGTGTATTTATTTAGAAAACTTTTATTTACTCAGCTGTTCTGAGTTTTTCAAGGGCATGTTTACTGTGTTTCTTAATCATCACAGATCTGGAGCGCTGGAGTGGTTATGTTGAGAAGGGAGAATTAATAACCTACCCACAAGACACACAGTTGTCGTTCCATTTGGGATGGATGATCATTTTTGCCACCATAATGGACTGTTCAGGTCCCTCCTCCTTGTTCATGTCATGCTCAGCAAGAACCACCCTGTATGCATGGAATCTGGATTGAAAAATAAAAAGCTTTTTTATATGTTTAAAAAGTAAATATCTAGCGCACTAATGCTCTAACCTGAAAATGTAACAATGTTCTAAGAAAATAGATTCATTAAAGACCCCACATACCAATTCTGTTTATCTGAGATGTAAATGCCACAAATAAACTTCTCCTCACGTGATGCAGTGTGTAGCGGTCAAGACCCAGTTAGGAGCAATAAGTGTTCCTCCACAAGTGGGGAAGAAAGACCCTAAAGAAACCTGGAGGCTTGTTCCCCATTCACCACACGGCTGGTGTCGGGCTGGTAGCTGGGTACACCACACACACTTCATTTATCAATTCATTAAACAGTAACTGTATGTGTTTAATGCGAACTCACCCGTTGTGACCACCAGGAGGAGGACAAGTACCAGTTCCATCTCTTATTCGTCCAAACAAACTGGCTTATCATGTAGACCTACAGTATTTATAGGCAGCAGTCCAGACCACTTCAGGGAGCCTGGGAGATTTCCTTACATTTTACAGGTGGCAAAACTGCTGTGTAGCCTACTGTACCAACAAAGAAGTCAGATAACGGCAAAAAATCAGACTGTGTACAGTATGTGCAGATTCAGACATACCAGTAATGCAATGCAATACACAAATTGAAAGCTGGTACCAAGCCTAGAGACCCACAGCTGTTAAGGCCCCACCAAAATTTAAGATTATTTTACTGAACAGGAGTTAGTGTTTTATTTGTACACAGGGCCCAAATATATGCTTCTACATTTTAAGATTTCCAGGTTTTAGGCAGGAGGAACTTTGTATTCTGTTATTGCAGCACTAATTAAGAGAGAGTATTTAAAATAGATAATCATTTGTAAAATATGGTTAAGGCAATCTGGTTTTGCTGATGGGCCATTTACAGGATCTCTGAAAGTCAATATCTAATGCGTCAGACTGAGGGGTTTAGAGGGCTTTTAAAATGTAGATGTTTTAAGGGGTCCTTAATAAACATACTGTATGAATAAAGAGTTAATATAGACGGAAATTGATAATTGAGATATTTGACAAATATTCACAATGTATGTCATGCACCCCTTAAAATGTGCTTTACTTGTTCAATTATGGCTTTTCATCAAGGTATTGTCAAACATTTCAAATTAATGTGTAAATTAAAGGGAAAGTCGCGCACCCCTTTACTAAAATTGTTAATGAATACAGTTTGGAAAGCATATGTGGGTATTTAACAAAAGGAACAAATGTTCCATATTATTGTGTAAATTAGGAGAAAGTCAAAAACTACTTAAATTGTTAACTAAGGGCGTTTGAGTCGGTTTTAAGAAGTTAAAGTTTTTTTCGAATTAATTAAAGGTTATTGAATATTATTTTAAGTGAATACTTTCAACAGTGCTAGCTAAGACTTACAGTAAGAGAAAAAATAGATTTATAAATAAAATAATTTACACTCCTCGCCAAAGGGTGCCGCTGGTGTCTACTTCAGCGCGCTGCCCAGAAGAAGAAATTGTTACGCCATAGATGCGTCTAGTCTGCCGGAAATAAAAAGAAGAAGAAGAAGAAATTGTAGTTTAAAGATGGCGCTGCCCGGTGTTTTACTCGTGCGGCTCAGAGCGCTGTGTAATGTTGGCAAATGTGTTCATACGGGAAGCAAAACAGCGTCCAACTGGAGCAGCGAAGTGCGGTGGTATGGGACAAAAGCACGAAGCTTTCAGGAACAAGGGACATCATATTTACAGACTAAACGAGGTGAGTGAAGAGTTAGCAGTTAGCCAGCTTAGCTAACAGGTGACAGCTCGCAGCAGCGCAAAACCTCAAGGACATTCATCGTGTAAAAACACAACATTCGTGCTGGTATTTTGGGGCAAATAAAATATCGTTGACCTTGCAGTGTGTGTGACCTTTGTTTTTACCTTTTCAGATAACGTGAGCCCAAACCTCCTAAAGGAGTTTCCAGATCCTAAAGGTCTATTGAATAACACCCTCTCCCGTTCGCTGGGAGTCAGCGACCTTTCCCAGCTCATCCAGTACAGCTGCACGGAAAATGCGGGTGTCAAGGTACGAACAAAAGTCATAGAGATGGGAGATCTGGGCATATCATGTCCATTGAGAGCTTATGTCTCGTATAATAATGCTTGTGTATTTTTTAACTTGGTTCTGTAGAAAGCCACTGTCACACTGCTGTGGCCCTGCAAGATTGAAGAGGAGGGGTTTGCCTCCAAAAAGATTGACGCAGAACGTTTTGCTGCAGCTGCTGCTTGTTTCAAGCTCAGAGTAAGCTACATTGACCTCAGACTGTATAAAGTATAGACACACATTTCCATTTTGTCTTACCAATCTGTAGTAATATTTGATGCCCTTTCTCTCTGTCTCTCTCTTTGTGTACAGGAAATGGGTGTCATTGGTCCAAATAATCAGCTCCCCGGGAGAAGAACTGGCAGGGTGACAGGAGGGCTACAATCCCACCTTCATGATAAGGAGGAAGACTCATTGACAGAGAATGTCCTTGTGTCTAGAGCGAAAGCAGATGAACGAAACCAATGGCTGCCTTCCAAAGAAGACCACTCTAACATCTTTGAAGCTCTTTCCCTCTTTCCACAACCTAAATCTCTCCTCACTAGGGTCATCCAGGTGGCCACGTCATCCAACAGAATCAGGGTTGGTAGCTCTTTACCCTTTTCACAATAAAAGCTAAGCTTGTAAGTCCTGTATTCTAAACTGTAGGGCTGGGACGATATGCCTTTGTCCCGATTCGATTCTTTCACGATACATGGGCTTCGATTCATATTGGGATTTTCATTTATTGCGATTTGATAGTATTGCGATTTTCTTTTTCCTTCTTTAACAAAAACAAAAGTTAAAAGCCCTTCTAGAGACAATATATCATGAGACATTTCTAAAAACTAATTGTTCTCTAAGAAGAATGCACATCACATATCAGTTAGTCAGTCTGACAATTAATTTCATTTATAAAGAATTACATAACATGGTTTTGTAGCATTTTCTGCTTTCGGTCAGAAAACGGATTTGATGTAGTCGCCGTCAGCGGTACCGTATAAACAGAAAATATTTAGGTGAATAATTGGTAAAGAAGGGAAAAGAATCAATTTTAAAAATTGACTCAAAAAAATCACAATACATACGATTTTTAAAAAGAAATTCCCCACCCCTACTAAACTGTATGTCATCCATATATTTACAGGAGCTAATGCAGTTCAGAACAACAGGAGGAAAGCTAAAGAAGTGTGACCTGACTCTGCACTGGCCAGAAGAGATGACATTCTCTGCCACAGCGAGCAATCGAGTGACCGCCGAGAAGAGAGCTGCAGCTCTTGCCTGCATGAAACTGAAGGTGAGGATAACTTTGTGAAAAAAAACTATTATACCTTTTTACCTACATGTTTGGAGCTGTGTTAAAACATGCATCACGTCACCTGGTCCAGGAGCTGGAGCTGCTGGATAAAGACAATAACCCGCTCAGTCATGCCAAGTACCATCTAGAGAAGGTGAGGGAGGCTGGAGAGCGAGAGAGACGCCCTCTCCCCCTGGAAGTTCCGGAATACCTGAAGGAACACATGAGAGAGTACCTCGCACAGGTAAGTCTTTACCTCATGTATGGACGATGGAAGAAATGTTCTTATCATGTGGGTAAGTGCATGGCCAAAGGTTTGTGGACACATAATCTGTGGACTTTTGGTCTTGGAAGAACTTGATAGAAACAGCACTGTTAAAACAATTCAAAGTGGGCTGTGTTGATGGGGGCGTTTTGCATCATTTATCGGGTGAGACACAAAATGCAATCCAGGACGTCAAGATTGAGTAACAGATCCATGTGTCCAAAACACTGCAAAACCGTTTACAATACCTTGAAATGGAATTTAACATATCAGGAAAGTTAATAGCTAAGTTAATGTTAGTCAAAGCTGTCACATTCAGTTCAGTTCAATGTTATGTCAAAACAAATGCCTCATCTTTATAACAGTACCCGGTGGCAACAGAAGTACAGAAGCTTTGGGAGGAGGAAGAAGCGAGAGGACAGCAGACAGTCACCCAGGAGGAGGAAGAGGAGGACTTGACAGATGCCATCACAGGCAGGCTGTACAGACCTCTGTCTGAACATGACACCCGGCGGCTCAGCACCCACCTGCAGGAGAAATGGGAGACAGCGAACCCTGGGCTGAGTGTGGAGCTCCCAGTCGATGGCCACCGTCAGCGCGTGATCTCGGCAGTGCAGTCGTCCAGGGTGGTTGTGATCGCTGGTGAAACGGGATGTGGGAAAACGACACGGATCCCCCGCTTCCTGCTGGAGGAGTGTGTGAGAGGTGGTGAGGGGGCTGAGTGCAACATCCTGGTCACCCAGCCTCGTCGGATCAGCGCCGTGTCCGTGGCCCATCGTGTTGCTCTTGAAATGGGTCCAGCTCTAAAAAACTGTGTGGGATATCAGGTAGATACAAGTTTATAGTATACATATTTTTGTTATTTACTGCATGTTTGTATTTTGTCAATAACGAGCAACAATCAGCTATATCCCCTAGAGGGAGCACCTTGTGGTAGAGGGTCATGCTATATAGGCTTATGTGTTAATACAAATATTCCTCAATCCTGAGCATGAACTTCTGCATCCTAACTGTTGTGCAAAGACTGGAGCCACAGAATGTCCACAGCTAATAGGTCAGGATGACCTGGACACACCAGTCATTTGGACTTTTAGATCAGAACGGTTTCCTGTCCTTATTGGGTATACTTTCCAAAAACTGTTTTCCAACGGTTCCTATGGAACGACCTATTCTGTGCTGATTTGTGTAGTAGTAGTAGTAGTAGTAGTAGTAGTAGTGTGGCATAAAAGTAGAGCTTGCAGAAGCAGAAATAGCAAAACCTTTAACCCAAATGAATGGTACCATGTCTACCTTTTAGACTCCTGGCTGGTAGCACCCTAAAAGATTTCAAGATGCGTAATATAAATGTGACTAGTAGAGCTTGTTCCTTCCTTTTGTTATGCTATTGTTATGGTTATTCACATTAGTGGATAAATCTGAATATTTGTTATGTTTTTGTACAGTAAGTAAGTAATTCTTTTCTGTGCATAGGTGAGACTTGAGAGCCGCCCACCAGAGCAGAGCGGAGGAGCCTTACTCTTCCTCACAGTGGGTGTTCTGCTGAGGAAGCTGCAGTCGAACCCGTCCCTGAAGGGAATCAGCCATGTGGTGGTGGATGAGGTTCACGAGAGGGACATTAACACGGACCTGCTGCTGGCTCTCCTGCGCTCCAGCTTAAAGGAGAATCCTGACCTACGAGTGGTGCTTATGAGCGCTACTGGGGACAAGCAGAGGCTGTCCCACTACTTTGGGGGCTGCCCAATTGTTAAGGTGCCTGGATTCATGCACCCAGTGAGGGACAGATACCTGGAGGATGTGCTGAGAGAGATGGGACGCCCACTGCCAGTCCAAAAGAGAGTGGAGACAGACAAGCAGGTGAGACTGGAGTCTGTAATGTGTTCCCACTTTAGTATGTCCTGTGCATAAGTTTGTTTTCTCTTGTCCTGTGTCTGACTTCTGAATTGTATCTCGTTTAAGGGAGGAAGAGACGATGTTGCACCAGATATAGATTTAATAGCTGATGTAATCGAGCACATTGACAGACATGGAGAGCCAGGTAACTAACAGACTAACTCTCCTACTCTCACCCATGTTTTTATAGCAGTGTTTAAGATGATGTCTTTGTCAAAAATTCTTTCCCCTCATGCTTTAGGTGCAGTGTTGTGTTTCCTCCCTGGATGGCAGGACATCAGGGCTGTTCAAGAGAAACTGGAGGGGAGGCGCCACTTTTCCTCAGGCTCACAGATGATCGTACCATGTAAGGGAGCACAGGCAGATTAAGAGAGACTGGTCTTTTGTCCTCCAAATGTAGAGATCGGATTTACGATTCATTGTCCCTTTTTTCTTTTAGTGCACTCTAGTTTATCAGTAGCAGACCAGCAGGCAGTGTTCCAGCGCCCCCAAGTGGGCCAGAGGAAGATTGTCCTCACCACCAACATTGCTGAGACCTCCATCACTATAGATGACATTGTCCATGTGGTGGATGCAGGAACTCACAAAGAACAAAATTATGACCCACGGACTAAGGTCAGTTTCATCGTAAGCCAAACTCTAAGCTTGTGATTTGTTGTATTGGAGAATAATCCAATCGGTTCCATTTTGGTTTTCCAGGTCTCCTGTCTGGACACAGTTTGGATATCTCATTCCAATGTCACTCAGAGAAAAGGGAGAGCAGGGCGATGTCAGCCAGGACATTCCTACCATCTGTTCCCACGGAAGCAGCTGGAATCCATGACTCCCTTCCCTATCCCTGAGATCCTGCGCACCCCGCTGGAGAGTTTAGTAGTGCAAGCCAAAATCCACAGTCCTAACTGCAAGGTATTGAAAAAAAAAACAGTGGCTTTGGTGTTTATTTTTAAACCTGCTATTTTGTGTATTTGTGATGTACATTTATCAATAATCATCATCATTTTGTGTGTGTGTGTGGAGGCCGTAGATTTCTTATCACAAGTCTTGGACAGTCCAGAGCAAAAAGCTGTGAGAGATGCTGTCCAAAATCTACAAGACATTGGTGAGGTGTGTGTGTGTGTGTGTGTGTGTGTGTGTGTGTGTGTGTGTGTGTGTCCCTTAGACCTCAGAGGGTTTTAATTTACAAACTCTCTTTTGGTTTCTTTATTTGCTTTTCCTTTGATGTGGGTAGATATAATTGATCAGAACATAGGACAGACATTTAAGCTTTTGCTTCAGCCTAAAGCCTTTGCAGTCACTATTTACTGAGTTTACACTGTGATATGTTTACAATTATTGTTTTATGATGACTGAATAAACAACTACTACTTTCTTTAAACAAAATGAGTGCCAATGTTTACTTTTGTAGGAGTTCTGGACAAGACAGAAACCCTAACGCCTTTAGGAGAGCGCGTCGCCTGCATGTCGTGTGACCCTCGTCTGGGCAAAGTGCTGGTCCTGAGTGCCATGTTCAGATGTGTTCTGCCCATGCTGTCTGTAGCTGCCTGTCTGACCAGAGACCCTTTTTACAACAGCCTGCAGAACAGAGCTCTCGTTAACAAGGTGAGAACAACACCCACCTGTTGATCCACGTGGTTGTAAAATAACATACCTGACTTTGTACAGCAGCACAAAGTGTAAACGCGTAGTGATTGGTTATCATTCAGTCGTCTGTGTTCTGTTTGTCCCAGGTGAAAGATGCTCTGAGCAGCTCCAGCTTCAGCGACTATTTGGTGTTCATCAGAGCTGTATCGGGCTGGAGGAGAGTTCAGCAGGATGGGGACAGAGAGGACAGGGATGAATATCTGGAAAAACACACACTGTCCAAGTTCAGCCTTCGATTCATCAATGGTTAGTTTGTCAGTACATTGTTGTAATTTAAAAATCACTACTTCTACTTTTAATTTTTTTACACTTCACAAAACGATTTCTGTTGTGCCGTCGTGCTGCAGGTCTCATCTCTCAATTCAGCGAGAACCTGCACGAAGCGGAGCTGGTGTCTCGCGCCAATGAGTGCCAGCGTCACACTTCTCTCTACAACGAGCACAGCAACCAAGATGAGCTGCTTAAAGCTGTACTCCTGGCTGGACTCTATCCCAACCTTATTCAGGTACATAGCAACAAAGGAGTCTAATTATAATCCTACTCTGTACAGTCCATTTCCTGCTGTGCTCCATCAAAGGTTGAAGCCAGAGTTGTGAGATCTAAATATTGGCTCTTCCTGTAGTAGTGGAGGATTGTCTCCAATTGTCTTGTGGTGAAGTTGTTTCTAAGTTGCAAATATAATTTTATTATATTCAAGTTAGATCCAGCGTTTGTTATGGTCGTCTTTCTAAAGGCTACTTGCACCTGTTTGGGTCAAAGCCAACATTAAATGTTCCAGCATCACATGGATGAAAACACTTACTTTTCTCTCAGGTGAAGAAAGGTGTTGTGACCAAAGGAGGGCGCTTTCGCCCCAACAGAACATGTTTCCGCACACTCAGTGGGCCCGTACTGCTTCACCGCGCCTCAGTGAACAGGTTTGAACACGCTCCAAAATTCAACTGCAGCAGGTTTTTACTTTCATGGTGCCTATGTAAAATGATTGTGCTCCTTTGTGTTGTAGGGGAAAAGAAGATCTCCCTAGTCGCTGGTTGACCTTCTTTAGCGCTATCCAGTCCAACGGGAATGTTTTCATCAGAGACTCTTCTACAGTTCATCCACTCGCCCTGCTGCTGCTCACAGACTGTGATCTCTCAGAGACAGGTAGGACAGTTTTGTTTCAGGCACTGTGTGTTTGTAGGTGGTTGGGAGAAGGATTGGAGGGCAAAATATTTTTCCTTTTTCTTATAATTGGACTGAAACGCAATTTCATTTCACTGCATTATTCAATCTGACATTGTGTTCATGTTAGCGGTTTCTGAATGATATATTCATTCAATATATTCAGACTTTCATTCAATAAATTCAGACTTCCATTCAGTATATTCAGACTTTCATTCCATACACTCAGACTTTCATTCAATATATTCAAACTTTATAGATAGATAGATAGATCCTACCCCCAATTTTTACCACATCTAAATCAATCAAACAAGATAAATCAAACACATTTGAAATAATACAAAAATACTACTCCAATTTACATCCTACTTTATCTAGCTATTAGGATAAGGAAGAACAAATGAACAAAAATCAAGCAGTATTAACATCAGTGTTATTTTCACTCTCTTTCCTCACTTCTGTACATAGAGGTGCACCTCCTATATAGCAAATATGATTACCCTCTTAATGGTGAGTCTCAGACTTGCTGTAAATCCTCTTTTCATGAATGACTCTCTGTCCTTTCTCTCATGTTCCAGTGAACGGAGACCGAGTTGAAGTATCGTTTTCTGGACGCTCTCTGGTGCGCTGCGAGTTGTCCGTTGGGACCTGGGAGCTGCTGTGGGAGCTACGCACTTCCATTCAGACCATGCTATACCGCAACCTCAACAATCCTACAAACGCAATCGCCAACTCTTCTCAAGACGGAAAGCTCATCTCCTTACTCGTAGAGCTGCTCAACAATACAGACTTGAACCCTTTTGCTCACAACAGTGACAGTGAGGTGGATTGATGACATTGAGCACTTTCTACACATTTACGTTGGATCTGCTGGCTGGTACAAAGGAACCAATGAATGATGGTCTGTCATTTTTATGTTTTTCTTTTTTTTTTTTTAAGAAAGTTGGAGAACTTGAGTCTGTAGTTAATGTGTTTATCTAATCAGGACTCTTGAAGAGCAGAAATCCACAGTGGACTGTATGTTGTATGCTAGTTATTGTTGAGGCAAATGATGAACTCCTTCATGGTGTGAGGAAATCTATTGGTTTGACTTTTGGACTGTGGTTTATTATGGTTATCTGCTTTCTGAAAAGCAGAAGTTGAATTTTACTCAAAAGAATCATTAGCCAAAGGTCAATAAAACAGACTGCATGCAATAAATGATGTTCTATTTATTGCAATAAATATTCACATGCCAACATGAGGAAAATGGATCCTATTGTTTTTAATGAATTTTTGAACTGCAGCTGAATGGAAGTGAGAAGAGAAAAGAGAACTCATTTTACAAAAGTGCTTAGGAAAAATCCTTCATAAACTGTGTGTGAAAGCTAGACAGGCGTCTCAGTACTTCTTCCATCGTGTCCTCAGGGGTCATAATGTAAAATCTGCAGAAAGAAAGAAGGGCTAAAGGTAACTATTTCAAATTATTCTTATTACTCATATATATCCTTATTTACTAGAAAGCATGCTTTTTGCATAGTGAAGCCTGAATTCAGTATAATAATGCTCTATCTATGATGTATTATACCTGATGTGGTGGGTGCCCTCCTTTTGTCCATAGTCACAACCAGGACTGACAATCACACCAGCCTCCTCTAGTAGTCTCATACAGTAGAATGCATCTGGTTGCATTCCCATTTCCTAAAAGCAAAAACATAACCAGGTGTAAAATATTGTATGACTGATGCACCAGATATGTGACAATTCTTTTAATGATGCTATTGCTCTGGTTTTGCGGTTTATACTCGGTTCTATGAGATAGTATTGTAACCTTGGCCTTCTGAATGGCTTTAGGTGGAAGATGCAGTCTGGGGAACGCAAATACTCCTTTCACTGGCTGACAGCAGAAACCCGGCAGATTGTTTACTACCTCAAGGACTCTCTTTACGTTATGAACCAGCGTGGTCCTGATGTGTTGTGTCTCCTGCAGAAGATAAGGGCAAGAACAAAAAAAAAAAAAAATCAAACTGGGTCAGAGTAATGCCAGTTGCTTAAGAAAAGCAGGCTATTGGACATCCTGCAAAATAATAATCTAAACTGCATCTGTGTTCTCACCATACTATAAAGTGGGTATGAGGGATCTCCTGGTTGTGGAGGTTTCATCATCATATCCAGGGCAAACTGACCCAACACAGGTGCACAGGCATCTGTCGAGAACAGTTTGTAGATGTATTTCATAACGGCGAGGTCCAGATTTACCAGCTCCACATATCCACCACGCAGACCACACCTGGTAGGAGAGAGAAGAGTCCAGTTAGTAGCTGTTCTGAAGCTTCGGTCAAATCACACAATCTTCCACAGCAGTTTGCCCAGCTGTCCTGTAAATTCTAGCTGTTGAAATTTCTGTTTTTCAGAGCACTTTAAGGACTTCTTGTTTCATCGATCTTGTGGTGAGAATATTTTGCTAACTACTCTTTTCAATGTCAAGAATTAACTTTCTATGTCAAGTTTGTTTTGATTTGTCTGAATTACAACTGAGCCTTTGTCTTAAGTTGCATTTCTGCAACTTTTGTGTGGACCACCTAGCACAACTTTAGATACTCTTCAGGACTGAAAACGTACTCTCCCATGAAGCCTTTCGATGCTGAGTGAAAGGACGCCAGCTCCACTGTGTCTGAAAGGGGAGGACCCATCTCAGCCAGAACCCTTTTGTAAGAGACAAACTCACTATTTTCCCCATGAACACAGTCCTGATAGACCTGTGAAGGAGAACACACAGATATGCAAGTGTTCATTTACACATTTGTTAGTGTTTATGAATATCTCTGAATAGAGGACAATGTTTTAAGACATGCACCTCATCAGCCAGAAGAAAGAGTCTCTTCTCTGAAACGAACTGGATCACCTCTTGAATTGATTTCCTGCTTTGAACATAACCTACAGGCAACATGGCATGAAAACAACCATGTAATACTATATTTTTTGAAACCAAAAAATATACTTCGATGATGTCCATTCTGGTGAGGTTTTACTACCTGCAGGGTTTCCAGGGTTGATGACATACAGAGCTACAGGGTTGCAGACTCCCTTTGCAGATTCCAGCGCTCGATGCAGCTCCTCCACCTGCAGCTCCCAGCCCTGCTCCTCATTGAGGTTGTAGGGAACGGTAACTGCTCCTAGCCCCCTTATGGACATAAGGGCAATGGAGTAGCATGGCACGGGAGTCAGCACACCTGTTCTGTGTGAAGCCTCACTGTTCACCAAGACGTTGAGAATATTCTAATAAGCACAGGAAAACATTGGGTTTACTTTAAGATGATGATAATCTACAGGAGGAAAAGACACAGTATATAATATTACCGATTGTCAGTAATACTGTCTGTTACCCCGAGTGCCCACTGTGAGCCGGGGCTGATGAATATGTTTTCAGGGTAAGATGGAGCCCCGCCATCTCGTCTCGTTATGAATTCAGAGACTCTGTGGACTCTTTCTGATATACCCCTTGTTGCAGTATAAGAACCTGAAGGAAGAACACAGGAAAGGTGAGATGACACTGTAGAGCAGTGTGATATTATTATTATTATTGTTTTTTTTAATTTTATCTCTATGCTATGTCATTGTATTATTTTCTATTTCTATTACATATATTTCATATGGTATTATTATTATTTTATCATTATAGTGTGTGAATATTACATATACTGTATGCATACAGTATTAACTCTATATAATATACTCCCATACATTTGTATGTATATTGTATTTATTAATTATCTTATACTTACATACCTACACTGCCAGAGTTGCACAAAGTTGCAATTCAAATAGCTTGTTTTGTCAATCCAAAACCCCAAAACATTTAATTTACAATGAATGACAAAGCGACAAATTATAACATTTGATAAACTGGAACAATGAAATGTTTGGCCTTGTAATTTATGAACTTAAATTAACTTAGTGTATATGCAAACCAAAAAGTAAAACACACATACACATACACACACACACACACACACACACACACACACACACACACACACACACACTTTCACCTAAAATGATCCAGAAATCTTGGAGACAAATATCTTAAAACATTAGCAAATGATACAAATACAATACAATCTGCTGAGGGAAGATACCAGTAGAAATGTCAGTAGAAAAGAAGAAATTCTTTTGTAATTTGAGTGAGCTGAATCTTTAAAATTGTCATTGTAATAATACCACATAGACTACCCTTACCTACACTACCTCCATCACAACCCTTCAGCAGACTCTGAGCCCTCTGTCTGACGCCCACTGGCAGTCTGTCGCTGTTCACCAGCTGAGGGTAAAGACATGCTGCAAGAACCTGCAAAGTATGAAGACACACAGTTAAGTATGTTTTTTAGTCAAAAGGAGATGCATTACAATAAATGGTGTTTTAATAGGAAACAGCTTAAAGATGAGTAGACTTTATAGGTCATATTACCTGTTGGACAAATGACAGAGGCTTCATGCCTGTCTTGTGTGCGTCGCCCCAGGAGACATTTATCACTTCTTTGAAAGGTTTTCTCACTCTCTGTGAACAGGTGAATTTAAAGCACAAATTGGAAAATTCACTCTAGAATCAATATTGCAAATATGTCAACGTTTTTTTTTAACTTACCTGTCTGAGCTCTTCCTTGATCTGGCTTGCTCGTCTGGCCAGGACTAAATTCTGTAACTGCTTCATGTTCTTCACATTTGGAATGATCTCCTGCAGGACATTCATTTCTGTAATTCCTCTTCACTTCTATCAGACCAGCGGCTGTGCTGAGCTGAACTGTGTTGAGCTCGCCAACTTGCTGCAAGTTCAGTTATTGCATGTAGATTTCTAGTTAAAGATAAACATGGAAGATATGTGGTAATTTGTGCCTTATTAACAAACAGTGCAGTTTTGTTTACTTTCACAAATCAGTTACAGTCATAACTTGCACAAAGCAAACAACTCACATCACTCCTGTTCTAAAGTCCCTGCACTGTTAGTCTTATATTTTATTTCAACCTTTCCTTAAGAGATTTACTGTAAAACATAAAAATATCTTATATTGAAAAAGAGACTGTTGTGTTGCAGTTTGCCATGTGCAGAAGACAATGGGAGAAGCAGTGGCAGCAAAAACTGTCCTGTCCTGTTGTACACTGTCCTGTACACTGTCCTGTGACTCCATGACTGTCCCAGGACAGTCAGACACTGTCCTGTACACTGTCCTGTGACTCCATGACTGTCCCAGGACAGTCAGACACTGTCCTGTACACTGTCCTGTGACTCCCAGACACTGTCCTGTGACTCCATGACTGTCCTGTACACTGTCCTGTGACTCCCAGACACTGTCCTGTGACTCCATGACTGTCCTGTACACTGTCCTATGACTCCAAGACACTGTCCTGTGACTCCATGACTGTCCCGGGACAGTCAGACACTGTCCTGTACACCGTCCTGTGAATCCATGACTGTCCTGTACACTGTCCTGTGACTCCCAGACACTGTCCTGTACACTGTCCTGTGACTCCCAGACACTGTCCTGTGACTCCATGACTGTCCTGTACACTGTCCTGTGACTCCCAGACACTGTCCTGTGACTCCATGACTGTCCTGTACACTGTCCTATGACTCCAAGACACTGTCCTGTGACTCCATGACTGTCCCGGGACAGTCAGACACTGTCCTGTACACCGTCCTGTGAATCCATGACTGTCCTGTACACTGTCCTGTGACTCCCAGACACTGTCCTGTACACTGTCCTGTGACTCCATGACTGTCCCGTGACACCCAGATACTGTCTCGGGACAGTCAGACATTGACAAGTGTGTGCATGTGGTTAATGGAGAGAGAATATTTCTCAATGTTTAACTATGTTTATTTAGAATAATTGATGTCTTTGTCTTTGAAAACATCAAAAAACATCTTGTTTTGTTTTAGATAAAATATGTAGATTGTTTTAGGATTTTTTAATTTGCAAAGTTGTTTGTTAGAATTGCTAATAAAGATAACTTTTAGTTTAGTGCTTTTAATTAGTAGTTCTGGATTTGTGTTTTGTTTTGACACAAATCTACCTCCCTCCATCCACGTGTCTTTCGCAAAGGTCACATCATCCTCTCTCGGTGTTTCTTGGCTTGTGTGGAGGTGAGTGGTGATAATAAACGGATGAATAAAATACAGTGCCCCGAGTTTACAGCTAACATGCCAAGACGAAAACAAATGTAACGAATTGATGAATGTGTCAAGTAGCCTAAACGCATGAGCCATAATTTAATGTAGGCTAATAGCCAAAGTTAGCTGAAACGTTCTCTCTCTTACACTGAAAGACAATTCGCTTAATGCTATCAAACATATAGGCTACCATGGTACACAAACAACCGATTTTAATGCACATCGCCATTATTATATTTCCCCTCAATAGTGGATTGAAATATACAAATTCCCTGTATTTGTGTTTTTTTCCATTCCAGAGCATGGCTCAGACCGGTGACGAAGGTCAATCAATTTATTTATTTTTTTTAGAATTCAGTACTGAAGGTTATGCATATAGTGTAGATGGTATTTAGTTGCTTGTTTTCCCCAATACATTGTCCATAACTTAATCATTTTGGTAAACCACCGACATGGTGAATATATTGATAATATATGTATGGCTAACCTCACAAAACAAAACGTAATGCATGGGACTGCAAACAAACATATTGTGAATGAATGCAAAAGTTGTGTGTGGCGATGCATGCACACACATACAAAAACTCCACTCCATCTCCATCTCTCTCGAGTAAAGCACATTTCAAAAATGTTTATGAATTCTTTTTTAATCAGAAGATAAAACACAGATCACACTGGCAAAGTGAAAGACCAGATCATATCTCAAACCTGGATCTACCAACTGCGGTCAAGCCAGCCGACACATCGTGAACGACAGTCAAGACAGCCGACCCAGTGTTTTTGCTGTACGTGATTATAATAGCTTTACGGTAATAGCGTCTCAGAACTGATTTCAAAATAAAAGCATTCGTCTGATACATAGCGAGAGACAGTCATTGAAAGCTAATACCGTCAAAGGAAATGTCTGACAAGGCCCTGTTTCCACACACTAATTTCACTTCAGGGTAATATTAGACGTACACCGCCTCATATTGCCACCCAGGAAGTTTCAAGTCATTCTGGTGTACAGTTTCAAAATAAAAGCCCACCAAAGATTCAAATATGAGAATAATTATATATGATTAATATATAAATTCCACTTCAGGGTTATAGTACACGCCCCATTAAGTATCAAGACATTCTGATGTGTAGTTTCAAAATAAAAGGCCGTCAAAGTCTCAAATATGACAATAATTATATAATTATTTTGGATTCAATTTAAAAGGAAACGCCCTGTTATCAAAGGATAATTCCACTTCAGGGTTATAATACTCGACCCCATGGTGTGACCCATTAAGTATCAAGACATTCTGATGTGTAGTTTCAAAATAAAAGCCCGTCAAAGCCTCAAATATGCGACTAATTATATAATGATTTGGGATTCAATTTAAAAGGAAACGCATGGAACTGTACATCAGAATGTCTTGATACTTAATGG
This sequence comes from Sander lucioperca, assembly GCF_008315115.2. NCBI lineage: Eukaryota > Metazoa > Chordata > Actinopteri > Perciformes > Percidae > Sander > Sander lucioperca. The sequence goes on along the minus strand of NC_050181.1, from coordinate 10,386,162 downwards.
GTCACACCATGGGGTCGTGTACTACAAGCCTGAAGTGGAATTATCCTTTGATAACAGGGCGTTTCCTTTAAAATTGAATCCCAAATCATTATATAATTATTGTCATATTTGTGACTTTGACTGGCTTTTATTTTGAAACTACACATCAGAATGTCTTGATACTTAATGGGTCACACCATGGGGTCGTGTACTATAACCCTGAAGTGGAATTATCTTTTGATAACAGGGCGTTTCCTTTAAAATTGAATCCAAAATAATTATATAATCAGTCGCATATTTGTGACTTTGACTGGCTTTTATTTAGAAACTACACATCAGAATGTCTTGATACTTAATGGGTCACACCATGGGGTCGTGTACTATAACCCTGAAGTGGAATTTATATATTAATCATATATAATTATTCTCATATTTGAATCTTTGGTGGGCTTTTATTTTGAAACTGTACACCAGAATGACTTGAAACTTCCTGGGTGGCAATATGAGGCGGTGTACGTCTAATATTACCCTGAAGTGAAATTAGTGTGTGGAAACAGGGCCTTGTCAGACATTTCCTTTGACGGTATTAGCTTTCAATGACTGTCTCTCGCTATGTATCAGACGAATGCTTTTATTTTGAAATCAGTTCTGAGACGCTATTACCGTAAAGCTATTATAATCACGTACAGCAAAAACACTGGGTCGGCTGTCTTGACTGTCGTTCACGATGTGTCGGCTGGCTTGACCGCAGTATCTACCAGCACCTGGACAGTCATGGAGTCACAGGACATTGTCTTGGAGTCACAGGACAGTGTACAGGACAGTCATGGAGTCACAGGACAGTGTACAGGACAGTTTTTGCTGCCACTGCTGCTGGACAATTGACCGTACATCTGTAGAACGTTTAATTTATGTCTTTTGATTGATCTTGTTTGTCTTCAGCGTGTGGGACAGCAGAAAAACTGCTTTTAACTGAGTCAGGCTGGTACTGTTTTTCATAATGTATTCTAACTTACTATGTCTAACTTATTTTCATAACTTTAGTTTGATTGCTGATAAAAATTAAATATATATATGTAAAATACATTTCCAGTAAGTAGACCGTCTATTTGTAGATGACAGTCCAAAGTCATATTTCTTTTTATTTTATTTTTTTTTTTTATCGTTTATCACTACTTAAATGTTATTTTGGCCCTACATCTGCAGGATTTTATTTAATTTGTTAGTTTTATATTTTTGTGCTCACTGTAAGAGACAGCAGCAACCATTTTAATCTACAGCTCTTTTTTCTGTTGCTTTGCTGTTAAAAACAAAATAACATTGAAATAAATATATATAATATTTTTCTCAGCGTGTACCTTTTATATTCTTTCGGGAAGTGCTATATTGTGGCCGGATGTTTCACGGCCAAGTTTCTCTACGGACATAAATAAAAGACGTGCCCGTCTACTTCCTGTTTTGTTTTTCTTTCACTCGTCTGCTGGGGTCGGGTAGATATGGGAGAGTTTGCGGGTCGAAGAGACAACCACAGCCTGCCCGTGAAGAAACGCGCACTCTTCAGACACCGGTGGACTTTATAAACTCTACAGAAGCAGCGGACGTTAACACCTGCCGCGGGGCTTCAAACACCCTCCCTCCGCGACATGGCACTCAGCTCGGGCGGCTGGGCTCCTCCAGCCCCGGTCCCTGCCTCGTCCCAACAGGCTGCATGCGGCGGCCCTGCGCTGACGCCTTGCTGCACTACTGTTTTAATGTCAGTCCGGGTTTCGGTGTGCCATTCAGGGATTCGGCCCCTGTGCCTCCCTGGAGCAGGCAGCGAGGCTCTGCGCCTCCAGCTCAGCATGGACCCGAGCCGGGCCGGAGAGTTCCGACTGGCGCTGCGAGATACGAGCGGAAACCGCAGTGTGGTGAGATTTCACACATACACCTGTGTTTAGAGTCTGTGCTGTCGTTACCCGCTTAGATATACTTGTGATGAACAACCTTACTGAATCACATTTATATTTTATATAGGGTATAGGCCCGTACACGCCATTTTATGGAGCACTACAATACAGCTCCTTACAATTCAGATCTGGGGATACATACACACCAGATTTCATTGAATGCATGTGGATATAAAGACATACAGCTGCAACACCACCCAAGACTTTGCTCTAAGTGTTCTACTGTATGATATAGAAGTTATTTTTTAGTTACCAATACTGTAGTTAAGAGGGTTTTTTAGTTTCACTTTCATTTTCATTTTTCTCATAGCCACTACACATTCAGATTTATTAGAATCATAACATCATCAGGGGAAATCTACGACTATGCACAGTGGTAAACAGCTACAGTAAGACTCTCCTGGTCTTAATGGCAAGACAGGTGGGAATTTTCTACCAGTTTCAGACTTGTATTTGTCATATAGCATGACAAGCTCATAATACATGTACCATTATAGTTGTCACTCTGTCTTGTTGAATGTCTCTATTCATCCCTTCAAATTTCTTTATAATTCAAGCATGGGACTGAGGAAGGTTGAGAAAAGTCTGACTATGTAGATCTGAGCCTGACGAGCTGAGTTTGAAGAGGACCATATTAGGTGTATGGTCTTCTGCATAGGCGTCGATTTCGGTGGGGACGGTGGGTACGCGTACCTATCAGATTTCGTCATGAGTCATTTTGTACCCACCACTTTTTTTGAAAACCTCGACCTCAATTTAGTTAAAAAAAATAAAGTTCATAACACATATAATTCTTGAGCGACAGATGCTAACAAATCCACAAAAATCTCTATCCCCCCAGGGCAGGCATAGACACAGCCGTTCTGTGTTGCAGAACTACTAAATATTGTGCTGCACAATATGACTGAAGCGCCTGCACCGTGATTCCACGGGACGGTGCGTAGGCTCAGCCGCCTGCCCGGTTCCACTATGGAACCGGTTCCTACGCAACCGGTAGGAATCGGACCGGATTAGAACACAAATTTCGGTTCCTCATTTCGGTTCCACTTAATGTGTCGACTGAAATATTTTCTCTCTGTCGCTCCGAAACGGACGTAAAAATATCACACTTTCTCTGTAGTCTACCGTTAGCTAGCTACCGTAAATGTAGGCTACTTTTAAAATGCCATATTTTCCCTCTGGGCTCACCAAAACGGACGTAAAACCCTTTCTTTGATGTCATTTTTCAGTTTTTCAAGAATCGGTTTAGGAATCCTAGTCGTTTTAAAAGTACCGGTTCGGCATCGGAATCATAAAAATCCAAACGATACCCAACCCTATTATTCAGTGTCCCAAAAGTACCCCAGAAGTGTTTTTTTTTTTTATACTGCGCAGCTCCTCTCTCCTCTCTGATGTCACGTCATGTCACATTGTCAACATGGTACATGGATACATGAAGCAGAACATAGTGGTTCATATGTGTAATGCTTTTTGAAAACTAAAGGCTTTCTTCTTCATAAAACGTATCGGACATCATCACATTTTTGTATACATTTTTATTCATTTACATTAGTAAGCTACAGGACAGCGTCTTTCAAACATGACCATGCGCGAAAGAGAAGAAAAAAAATGAATGCGTCATTGTACCCCGGCACTTCTGAAAATGCACTTCCGAATGCGTCTCTGTCCCCAGCACATTTCAAACCAAACTGACGCCCATGGTCTTCTGTTCAAAGGATAAAGCCTTTTGACTTAGGCCTAACTACATTTTTAGCCATTGGGAGAGATCTGAGACTAGCAATGTTTTCTCTCCATGTTGCATTCATCCAACGGCTTTGTTTTGTGGTATGTTATGAGCATTACAGTCCTGGAGAGACTGGTTCAAGCTTCTTAAATGTGATGTTTTGCTGCTTTTCCTTGTCATATCTTATTGTAACCTTAATATTGTCTTGGGGTTTTGGACTTTTGGTTGAATAAAACAAAGAATTTCTGTACATCATCTTGGGCTTAGGGAACTTACAGTGGGCATCTTTAATTATTTTCTGTCATTTTCTTGACAAAACGCTTAATTAAGCCTGGTCTGGTGTACCGGATGTACTGTACAGTGCTGGAATAAAGCCTCAGGCATTTTTCTCCCATTCTGCTATCTCCGCTATCTATTGTGCAAGGGCATCATCGCTGCATCTGGAGCTTAGCACCGCCCAAAACGATTGTGATTGGTTTAAATAAATGCAAACGAGCCAGAGCGTTTTTTTCCCCCCCTATCCCAGCATGAGGAGCGGTGTAGCCAGACCATACTCCAGCGCTGATACAGCGCTATGGAGATAGTTCTGGCTATGCAAGACTAAATCGAGCAAGCCCTACTCAGTTGCTAAACCAGTAGCCGTTTTTTTGTCTTTAGACTGTTAATGTCAACTATGGTTTCCTGTTTGCTAATTCCATTCTTCAGGTTACCTAAGATAATCTCACTGCTGACACACATTTCAGTACAAGGATGAGTTCTTCTCTTTCAGTATCAGGGGTGATTACTGTCCAAACTGCAGACACACATGCTTGATCATGTGTGAAGTGAAGTTGACCATACTTTGAACTCTGCCTGTCTCACCAATCATCCAAACTTTTCCCTCAAATCTGTCCTTTGTTTTGTCAAGTTCACTATGTTGACATTGTTATCCTAACAAATCTGACAGGCTCGGTTTTGGCTTTTCATCTTGGTAGAATCTCAACTCAGACAGATTTCCCCTTAACAATTCGGATGCTTTTTGATTTGCATACTTATACTTTGATCCCAGCTTCTTTTAGCTGGTCTGTCTGAGCTGGCAGACTGTTCGTATACAGTCATATCAGAGTATAAAAACACTCTCTGGCAGGTGGAAAATTCCCTTTGCTGCTTTTGTCTACCCATGACAGACTTCAATGCCCTAATGATGCCACAGTGAATGTTAGAGGGCAGATTATGTGTAATCTCATCTGCTTTCCTTTTCTTATACTAATACTCTTGTTTGCACCAACATTTTGTATTTTGTTTTTCAATGTTCATGACAAATGTAATGGTGGATACAAATAATTAAGAAAAGGCTAACAGCAATGTGTATTTGCAAATGCCCCAGGCTGCCTTAATGCTGAAAAGCTAAAACGATGATTTGATTAATCGATTCGTCCATGAACAGTAAAGTAATCTGCATCTATTATAACAAATACAAAGTTTGGGCCACTTTTAAAAGTAAAAATACCAAACATTTGCTAGTTCCATCTTTCAAATGTGAAGATTTGCACCTAAATTGAATATCTTTTGGATTTTGGACTGTTGGTCTCACAAAACAATCAAAATGAAAATGTCACCATGGGTCCGAGACATTGTAATGGGAATTCTTCATAGACTAAATGATAATCAATTAATTCAGAAAAGAATTGGTAGATGAATCAATAATGAACATACTTGTTTTTCAAAATTAATTCTTGATTTAATTAATAATTGTTGAATAATTGTTGTTGACCACCTGGCAAGAAATCAATATGAGATTTCTTTTAATTTGATCGGTTTAGGATTAATTGGTACAACTTTTTCGTTTCTTTTTGTAATAATTTCTTATTTACCTTTTTTTTTTTTTTCTTTCTTACAAACTGTCCCTGCAGAATGACGAGCCATTTGAGGTTAGGGCTGCACGATATGAGGAAAATATGCGATAACGTTGTTGAATATCGCGATAACGATATAACTTGTGATAAATAACAGATAGTAAAGTGTACTCAGTTCTGCCTTTCTGTTGCTTTCAATATTGTGCTAAAATACAACAAATTGCTTGTTGAATTCAATACAAATAAAAGGAAATCATTTCTAACATTGTTTTATTGAACAAATTGAACATTGAATTGAACATAAAAGGGACCACTGAAAAAAGAGTGACAGCTTTATTTTAATGTGCAGTTTTATACTGATATTTTCTTTTAACTAACACAACAAATCTGGTAGTGTCTATTGCGATGTCGCAGCCTTTTGCAATGTGTATATTGTGCCAGTTGATATTGCGATGACGATTTAAAAAAAAAACAACAACAAAAAAAAAAAACGATATATTGTGCAACCCTATTTGAGATGAATTTGTTTTTATTTCCCCCCCTCAGTTCATTGCAGAGTTTGACCTGCGCTCGGTGCAGTACGAGGTGAAATCCCCTCGCTGCCATGAGATGCGTCTCGCCGCTCCGCCTCATGACTGCATCCGCTTCAACTTCCGCTGCGACCGCGAGGCCGAGGAGTGGGCCACCGTGGTGATGTCATCACTCAGAGAGGCACATCGAGGTCCGTTTGACACCTATTTTCTCTGTTCCCCAACCTGCTCCTTCATTAATATCACAGTCGAACATAAATGTAACCATTATTGCAAAAAAACAGAATAAGATTTGGATTATATCTGTTGAAAAACAGCATAACACTGATAATGATGCTGGCTCAATCATTTTAGAGAAAAACACAAACTTAACTCATAAGTGTTTCAACTATCAAGCCTAAATATGTAGAGTATCTAATTTTAAATGACTATAAAATATGAAATACTATTACAAAAAAATTAGTAAAGCAACACGGCATGCCATCTGTGGCCCCAGGTAAAGGGGATAAATCAAGAAATTTGAGGAAAATTTAAAAAGACTGCCTACAAGCAAAGTAAAAATTGAAAGGACAAATAAGTGTCCTCAGATATAAAATAAAGAGACCAGGTGCATTGTACCTTAAGCTCTTTAGAAACAGACAGTTATGTCCAATTTTCAAAATAAAACGACATGTGCGCTGTGGGTGCTGTAAGGCTGATTTGAAGGCAAAACCAATAGCATAGAAAAGCATGAAGCGTGCTACTACGAGAAACTAATTAAAACAAATGAAATGCATGAGTGTCTGTGACCTTAATACAACTGAGACAAGAATACCATTAAAACCTTTTCTCTGTTATTAAAGGATTTTGCTGAAAACGTACGTTGGGCCGTTATCAGCCAAGTGCAGTTAAAATAAATATTGATTTATGTAGGTGTGAGTTGGAAAGCCTATCATTGAAGCACTTCTGTAACAGTTCCTTTTTGCTTCTCTGACAGTTGCAAATATTAACACATGCGAATCAGATGGCAGACACGAGGACACAGCAGCAGCTATGGAGCAGTGGAGCTCCGCATCGCTGCCGCTCACAGGTGGGTGTCTTCCGTTTCCCGTCATGCGTTTTCTCTTTCTCTGTTTAAGAGCATGCTCTTAAAAACGTCACTTTTGATCGCTAATTATTATTATTTTTTTTTAGAGGAGCTGTGCTTGGAGCTCGCCAGGGCGATTGAAGCAGGCGATACTCAAGCGGCTTCCCAGCACGCGTCCGCTCTGGCTCGGCAAAAAGCAGTGCTGACGATTCAGCTGTCTGAAAAGAACTACGCAGAGGGAGAGATCAGGTGAGAAATGAAAAGTTCCGGGCTGAGGAGTTATTGCTTCCGGGTTATGTGTTTTTTGCAACTTATAGTGCCGTATATCTGTGTTTCAGTTTATCTGTGGTAGTGGAGGATGTCTCGTCATCCTGTTGTTTCACAGTGAAAGTCTTTCCTTACATGACCGTGGCTGCACTCAAGCAACAGGTTTGAAAATTGTCAGTTAACCAGAAAAAATGCAATCGGTGCAGTAGGTTTTCATTCACTAACTCCCACCACTCTCGTTCTTCAGGTGTTTCTCGAGTATGGTTTCCATCCTCGTGTACAGCGCTGGGTGATTGGTCAGTGCTTGTGCACCGAGCTGAGGTCGCTGGCCTCCTACGGGGTGCAGAAGGACGGTGATACGGCGTACCTCTACCTGATCTCCGCCCGACAAGCCCGCATCACCCGTCAGCTGTTCCAGCAGGACCTGGAGAGCGCCCTCCTCGCCCCACCGCTCCCACCGGGCAACGGCCTAACCTCCCAAGACTGGAGGGGTTACAGCACCCTGCCCTCAAGGCTACCCCACAGCAACCAGGGTGAGTTTAACAAATGTACCTTTTCTGTCACAGTTTAGGTAGTCTCGCATTGCCAGACCTATCTCCACAGCGCCGTGTCAGTGCTGGAGTATGGTCTGACTACACCGCCTATCTATTCAGGGATAGGGGAAATAATGCTCTGGCCTGTTTGTATTTCTATAAACCAATCACAACCATCCTGGGTGGCGCTTAGCAGGGATAGACTGATTATCAGCCCTGGGCGATTATCCGGGCGAGCCCTTTCCTTTATTGTGTTATATATCTTTTTGTGCATGTTATAGGTTTACAAAGTGAAAAAGCCCAAAGTCCACCCCAAAGGGACTTACCATCTTCCAGAGAAAACACTGTTCACAAACTGCTCCAAACAGCTCTACTGTAGTCCAGCCTTTACTTCTGTGACAAACGTGCGTCACTTTGTAACACGTTATAATGCTCGCCTAGCTGCTAGCACAGCATACCCTCATACTCTGCTTCTGACTGGCTAGTAGTCCTTACCTAGGTACTGAGCATGTGCGACTCCCAACAAAGATGGTACAGAAGTGAGATGCCTCACTCTGTAGCTAAAACAGAGCTCAACACACAGGGTGAAAAGAGGAGCTGCAGCAATGTGCAGTACAACAAATATATGGTGTTTTCTGAAAATTAAACCACATAAACCTATTCTGGTACCTCTAACCTCTAAATACAATTATGAACCTGAAGATGAGCATAATATGAGCACTTTAATCGATTAGTTGTTTGGTCAAGAAAATTGTGAAAAATGTCGGATCAGTGTTTTCCAAAGCCCAAAATGACTTCCTCAAATGTCTTGTGTTTTTCCACAACTCAAAGATATTCAGTTTACTGTGAAGAAACTAGAACATATTCACATTTAAAAAGATGGAATCAGAGAACTTTTTCCTTTTTTCTCATAAAAAGCAGTCCGATTAATCGATTATGAAAATAGTTGGCGACTTAATTTAATAGTTGACTTATTGATTTATCTTTGCAACTATTAACCTGATTAAACCAACCTGACTACACTGGGGGGGTCGCAACTCGAAAAGGTTAAGAACCACTGGACTGGAGACTTCAGTCAGCCATTAACCGCAAAAGATTTGCAGCCAAGTTTGAAATAAAATGTCTTCTCTAATCCTAAAAGGGCAGTGCAAGAATTGGACCCCTACAGCATACTACAGTACTACAGAGGTTTTTGTTTAAAACTCTATAAAACTTAATTTCCTTCAGTCCTTCCTTCCTACATTGTTCATCGGTTGCTAACGTAAACATTCACTTTAATCTTGTAGTCACTGTTTGATTTCAAATGTGCTTAAGTGCAGCAGAAACACCAAAAACAAATGTCACTGTCCAAATATGTTCTGACTCATTGTAAATACTACATCCAAACTAGAGAAAGTACAGCTCTGTAAACAGTTTTTTTGTGTGTGTGTCAACGTCAGGGAGCACAGGTGGAGGAGGCGATAGACCAGGTGATATCAAAGATGTTCTGGACATTGAGAATCTGCAGCTGAACGATCATACCAACAAAGCCAGTAAAACACAGGTACGTTAGCAGTCGATATATTGTTGGAAAAGCAGTAGACACAATAGGAGTACATATAAAAACTAGTTTGGTTATAGTGGGAGTTTAGCTTTTTACTCAGACAAAATCATGGGTGCCTTTTTGTATGACATGTGTGCATTCCAATGGTATGTTGAATCAAATGAAGCTAAGCTAGGCTAATGCATAAAGAATAGGCATAGATGAAGAAAATGCTTTGGTGAGCTTGTCTGACTTTGTGTTTAAAATAGTATAAATAGCCAAATGATTCCTTCTTAAATCTGTTTTAACTCACCTCCTCTCAGCAGACAGAGTGGGCTTGTCCCTCATGCACTTTCATCAACAAGCCTTCCCGTCCAGGCTGTGAAATCTGTGCTACAGCCAGACCTGACGCACACATCCAGCAGGTACTGCATCATATCTAGCGTTCAATACCTTTTTTTTTTTTGTACTACTCTTTGTAACATTTTCCCTCAGTGGCAGTCGCCTCTTTTTATGTCTTATATTCTCTCCCAAAGGAGAAAGGAAGGAGAGAGGATCGAGGAGAGTTCGGTTTAAGCAGCAGCTGACTGCCCTTCGTCGATGTCAGGTCGCCATGTCTCACTCACTCTCACACACACACACACACACACACACACACACAGAGAGTAAGGATGATAAACAACAAAATACTCACATAAAGACTGTCAAGTGCACTGAGAGTCGTCTGACAGCTGGAGCGATTGAAGCACTGTAGCATGACAGAGCTGCGCTGGTCTAGGCTCAGACGATGAACTGCAGACAGCGTCCGATTTGACCGGTTATGTGGACATGACCATGACATACAGTACATCTGAATTTGGCCAGCTCTCTTTATTTATTTTACATGGATTGTGTGTGATGCAAACACAGACGGCCTAATATTTATTTTAGGTGAGAGAGTTGATGGACATTCTTTGCATTTGACGCAGCTGAAATTGAGGGAATGTCATACTTTCAGTTTCTGCCAACTGTGAAGTGAGAGAAAAGGTGACTCCTTGTGCAATACCCTGTTCTGTTTGTTCATTTGCCAAAATGTTGGTTTGAAAACAAAACAAAATAGAAGAAAAAAAAAAGCCATGGGTGAGAAGAAGTGTGTCACGTTTACAGGGTTGTCAAGTGCTTTTATTTTTTTATAACATTGTATTAAGTGTATTATTTTTAACAAAATTCATTGAGTAATTGATGTACATTTTAGCGTTGATCAAATTTGACTCAATTCCCTGTGAGCTGTGACGGCAATGGAACAATGTTTTCAGTACATAATGTAAAATCTTGCATTACCGGAATAAACATAACGGAATTGAACAAATCCTGTTTGTCTATCAATAATACTTCTGATGTATGTAGTAATTGATTACACACAAATTGTGTGTAGTGTACAGTTTAAAGGATTTAACAAATGAAATTAAGTTTACTCATCAGGAGTACTACTCAATCTGGGATACACTTACTAGTGTCTGTGGCTCTGGGGGGGAACTTTTGAAGTCTAACAAAATAACCATGTCAACAGGGTTATGTTTCAGATAATTTCAAATTTTTTTGTGGAAAACCTGCGTTTCAAACTTGGTACATGGAGTTTGAAAGAACGCCATTATGGCCACGTTCGTGTCATATTGAAGTTATTCTAAGTCCGAGACTCCCAGTTTCTGGCTTGTAAATAGAATTCCTGTCAACATCCAAGTCCTCATTACGTCTAGGAAACAGATTTTTCAAAGGTTGTTGTTCATTGTAATTAAACCCAAATGTAATGGCGTTATATTGTCAGTATTTGAATCCTAACACGACCAACTCTAATCATACAACAGTCTTGATCACGTCAACGCTTGCAAGTCAAAACACTGAAGGCTTTCCCAGGTTTTATGACTTCTTATGTCATTAAGTACAGCAATATGCTTGAAACATAGGAAACTTTTTCAGTATTTTAATTTGGCATTAATAAATATGAAATAAACATGTTTCAAAGAAAGTCATCAAAACAAATATAAAAATATAAGATGCAGTGATGGCTTGTTCAACAGATGCAGATGTACAGACATCTTAAAGGAGGCAGACGACCGACCAACCTACCAGGTATTTTCTTCCATTTCAACAGCTGTTTCCTGTTTTCCTGTCATCTTCTATCCATTACCATCCTGCCTGACAAAAAAAGAAGCTAAAAACAATGCAGTAATTGTCTTTATGTACCTCAAATAAATTTACAAAAAAATCCATAAAACATTTTACCATAAGCAACCCAACCATGACAAATTACAGCTACTTGTGAAACGATCGCACCCTCTTTCACTTAACATAAATGTTCAGTAAAAAAACAGTCCATTCTGCTTAGTTTAACAAGAAAAGCCTGTTTTTTTTCCTCCACTGTTTTAAGAATGAAATACTAACAAAATGTCCACAAAAAAAGGTCAACTATAGATATTCCTCCTTTTCAAACTGTCCAGTGGATTTAACTGTCATTCACATTTTACCTAGTGAAGACAAACCTGAGAACACCTCAGAGGTTGTTTTTTTATCCTCCCAATAACATCCTTCAGTAGTCCTGTATGACTTGGCATTTATTTCCAGAAGAGGATGTTCCAGAAAAGCAGCCAGCAAGGATAGACCAGCAGGGCTATGAGTGGGTAAACCAGAGAGCCGTACAGGGAGTGGTCCAGGATGCCCTGCGAGATGACTGATAGGAAGAGCATCCAACCGTCGATGAAGCTGACAGGCATTTCCTGCAGCTCTTGGAAGAAAAAGACAGAAAAGAGGAGCGTGCATGCTGGGCTGAGGATGACCAGGATAAAGGCTGATAGAATCCTAAGGGGAGAAGAAGAGAAAAGTAAGGTTTTCTTCTATTTGACTTAACACATGGCAGTACAGAGCTAAGACCAAAAGACACTGTGCAGGTGTTTTACTTTGGTACGTGCGGTGTGACGAAGGCAGCCACGGGCACCAGGGTGAGAGCCAGGATGAAGCCCAGGGAGAAGTTGATGAGGGCGGTGCAACCCAGCAGCACAGCCAGGTACAGCACAGCCACCAGCTTCAGCACTTTCCAGCCCTGCTCCGTCCCCTCGCCTGACAGGAGCCTTCGACAAACGGCATGAAAACAGCTTCAGCATCATTCTCAACTGGCTCAGTTCTTTTTGGTCTCGGCTAACTAACGTGCGCGTTATGGTAACTTTCAGCTCGTTGACAGAAGAACTATGGGCTCGATAACATTTTGAGCTTGTGGCATGATGTCCAGGAATAACTTTAAAGCCTGAGGTTGTCTATCACATTTTATAATCCTGTCGAAAAAATAGTTCTGCAAGAGAAATTCTAATTTGTAAATATGTAAAAAGATTTGGAGTTGAAGTAAAAAAAAAAAGTCTGAATAAAATGTGTTCACAAAGTATATCAACAATAAGGTCACACACTCAGGGCCACAAAATGTGTGTGTGTGTGTGACTGTGTGTGTCTCACAGTGCTGGAACTTTGAGTACAGTTTTCTGCTTTTAATCTGTTCTCACATGTTCACAAAAGCAGCTGTTTTTTCAGATTACTCATTGTTAATATGATTGGTGCATTCATATTTCATGTAAAAAAATTGGGTGATATAATCTGGGAAATTAAGGAAATGAGAGCTTTTGTACATTACACTCTGCTACTGTAGCTACCTGTGTGTGTTATGAGGCAAAGCCAGGCCTGCTGTGTAAATAGCAATAGCTGTCAGGACCACAGCCTCGGTCTCAGACACCGGGAAGTGTTCCACAGCCACCTCCTGAAAACCGATCGGCAGCGTGTACAGAGCTACTCCAGTCAGATGGCTGATCACCAGAGGAGTCAGCACTGACAGCACTCCTGGACTGGACATCTGAGAGGGAGCAGATTTGATTAAAGTGCTGATTTAATAGACTCAAAATAAGTAGTTTACGTTTCCGACCCGTTTGTCATATTGTGTGTCTAACCTGCTCAGTGTCAGCGACTCCATCTTCTGTTCTTGGTGGTGGAGTCGCAAGTTGAACCCACAGGTCTAAGGCCTGTATCATAGTCAAGGACAAATTTGACATTCAAGCACATATCAATAACAATATATAATCAATAACCTGGGCTACAATCAGGGTAGGTCTACATGCATGCCGTGTGTAATTAATTTGCTTTTCTCTGTCATATTTTAAAATGACATCAAACTAAGTAAAATGATTGTGAAAGGATACACGAAGCAGCAGAATGACGGCGAGGAGGCCGAAGGCTGGCATGTAGTAACCAATGGAGACAAAGTGAGAGAGGGACGGCATGAGGTAGAAGAAGTAGGACTGGTGTAGGCGCTCTAGGAGGTTATTCAGCTTACGATACATTCCCTCCAGAAGCCTAGAGGATATTCAGTAAGACACAATAAAACCAGTAATTAGGGGCCCACTTACGAAGGTGAGATCTACAAAAAAAGGGCACATAAACTTAAATACAAACACTTGCTCTGACCTGCCAATGGTGGTGGTGTCACTCTTGTACTGACGGAAACTGTTGATGCCCTTGATGGTGGCAGCCTCAATGTGGTATCGCAGGAAAAGGCCATGATCCCCCCAGGGCCGCCCACTGGCCTGCTTCATCACCATCAGCATCATGGTCTGGACTGAGTGGCTGTAGCCAGACACACTGTCCCAGTCATTCCTCTGCAGCTATAAAAAAAAAAAAACAACCTTGTGTTATCTAACCATTCTGCTCACCAAACATAGAAAATGTGTTGGGTTTCTACTGCATCTCGTCACAAGCCTTCACCTTGCCCTGGATGGTGCAAAGGACTCCGATCTTCTGACAGAAGGCATAGAAGAGGTTGGCTAAATCCAGGTTGGGTAGCTGGCCATTGAGGCCTTCCAGTACCAGGTCCAAACTGGTGATGACATCGCTGCTGAGCTCCAGGGACAGAGCTGCCTGTATTGAACCACCGCGACCTTGAAGTGGAGACCAGTCCATACCTAGATGCACCATTACAGAGGACACGTCAATTGAAAATGCAGTCACGTATGGGAATGATTCAATACTTCCACAGTAGCGCCGAGATCGAAAAGTGGGCGCTGATCCCTTGGCGGCACATGCCGCTCATTACAGCAGCATTTGCCGGTGGTTGATGGCTTTGCCACTGTGACAGCGGCATAAACCGATCCCCTGCCGGCACTGGCCGGTTGTGTTCCACTGGCACACCGTTCAACGGCAGGTGGCCGTTTGGGTCTCTGGTGTCTGAATGAGAGAAATTAATTAAAGCTGCTACTGACCAGCCGGGCTGCTCATCTTTATTTTTACAGATAGAGTGGACACAAAGCGACGCACAGGTCTGCTCCAGAGCTCTGTGTGTCACGTCACGGCAAAACGGGAACTTCAACTTTGTGTTGCTTACAACAACTAGCCTTATGACATTCGGGGCTACAATAAAAACATTCGGGGCTGAAGCCCTGCACAAATGACCTGGCGATGCCGATGGTAATATTGGTGCACATAGATACTGAGACTGACCAACACTAGCTGCGTGCTAGTAACGTTATAGGCTATATATAAACTAATCCACTGGTGGCACATGCTGCTTACTACAGCGGCATTTGCCGGTGGCTGATGGCATATGCCACTTTTGTACAGTGGCATAAACCGATCTGGCGTAGGGCTGGGCAATATTTTGATATTATATTGATATTGTGATATGAGGCTAGATATCGTCTTAGATTTTGGATATCGTGATATGACATAAGTGTCTATATATGTATAGTCTTTTACTGGTTATAAAGGCTGCATTACAGTAAAGTGATGTACTTTTCTGAACTTACCAGACTGTTATCGCTGTTCTATTATTTGCCTTTTCCTCACTTAGACATTATGTCCACATTACTGATGATTATTTATCTAAAATGCAGTGTGAAGATATTTTGTTAAAGCACCAATTGTCATATATCGCAGCAATATTGATAGATGTATTTGGTCAAGAATATCGTGATATCTGATTTTCTCCATATCGCCCAGCTCTAATCTGGCGGTACTGGCCACTCACTACACCGACCAGTCACGATGGCTGATGGCATATGCCACTGGTTCGTTATACATCCATAGAATAAACTACTACGGTAGCGAATTAAGCCAACAATAACCATGTTAGCGCATGTTAGCTCTAATACTTTGGGTACATCTGCAAGAATATATGAAATTACTTAACTCTTTGTCACTGACCGCTGCCCAACTTCCACCTGCCATTAAACAGTGTGCCGGTGGAACACAACCGGCAAATGCCGCTGTAGTGAGCGGCATGTGCCGCCAGGGGATCGGCATATGCCTACGTACCAAAGTGGCTGACCATCAGCTGATTCGATCTCGGCGTCACTCTACTTCCAAGGGATTTTTTTTTAATGTGTTTTGTAACTGTGTGATTACCTGTAGTGTTGGTGTGGTGGTAGCCCTCCAGCCAGGCCTGCATACCAATCAGATCATGCTCATTCACAAGGAAGATGATGTCCTTGGCCCAGTAAACCTGATCTGTTGAGAAACGCAGCAGTCATTAAAACAAGAATGAATGGCATTCAAATGGTGGAGAGAGATGTGGGTTCTGTACTCACTCCTGAAGTACTGTGCCAAGCCAAGTAGCAGCCCCACTGCCTGGTTGTTGTTATCGCCTGGGGTGCAGGGGGCACTCAGCACCAGGGCTTCAGTCCGCGGAGCTCTCGGGGCCCGGAGGATCCCATATACATTTGTGCCTTTTACCAGCTGAAAGGATAGAGTAAGATAAACAGGAGGATAGAAATAATATTAAAATAAGTCAGTCTTGCTCGTATTTCAGTTCCCAATGTGAGCAAAAATGGGTCCTTAATACTTCAATCACAAACTTACATATCTCTCTTTGTTTTCATCAGGGAAGGGCAGCGTGCGAGAGAACCTCTGGGTAAACACCTCCAGCCCTCGAGCCTGCATGGTCTTCACCAGCCAGTCCACTGGCATCCCACTGCAGAGAAACAACTGGTAACATTAGACTGGTGGAAGACTCACACATGTGAAAATGAATAGTGTATAAATAGTGTGACAGCTCAGTTGTCTAAAGCAACAAAATAACCAGTGCTGGCTGTTTACCTCACCATTTGGCCCAAATCAGTGCAGACCTCCATGCTCTTGAAAAGCAGTCATAATGTCCAAATCTGTGACAAACTTTTTCACACCATGTCGGATCATGTTTGTGTTTCTTACCCTACTTTCTTCTTATGAGCTGAAAACTCTCTGCCTGTGGCCAGCGCCCTCTCCCCTGCTGGGAAGCGCTCCTCCACCATGGTAGACCCCATGGCATTCTCTGACATGTATGTCCGCAGAGTGAAAGGCTCAAACGCTAACCCCATGAACCAGGCCACACCCGCCATGTAGCAGACCACACTACGATGGATGGAATTAAAAGACATAAATCATTAAAGTTATAAGCACATGTGCACATTGGCATTTGAGATATAATTTAGGCACATTAATGTTTCAGTGACTAAAAACTTACCAGATTGGGGCATTGAGGCGGGTTAGCAGGCTGATCAAAGCCCGTCTCCTGTTTGGGTCAGACAGCAGTCCCATGTTGTTGTCCGTTGTAACGTAAAGCCTGGATACACTGGAACCTGAAGGCAACACACGCACGGTAACACTGACGTTACCTACCAACTAGCTACACACTTGAATTCGTGATGAAAGATCAATTATTAATTAGGCAGACAGCCACAAAAATAGCTATGTTTTTTTTCTGTATCTGACGGTCCAATATGTATATGCAAGTAATTATATGCGTTTCCATCATATACAGTTCGAGCTGAGAAATCGTTTTTCTGCCTCCCATTGTCGTTGGATCCATTGACAGCTAGCTTGTTGCTAGCTAGCTAGCTGGCCGGCTTCGCGAGATGGTAAACATTTAAACTGTTCCTCTGCAAAGGTGATTATTAACAATTACGT
This sequence comes from Sander lucioperca, assembly GCF_008315115.2. NCBI lineage: Eukaryota > Metazoa > Chordata > Actinopteri > Perciformes > Percidae > Sander > Sander lucioperca. The sequence goes on along the minus strand of NC_050181.1, from coordinate 10,368,811 downwards.
GGTTACTCTTTTAAATATTTCCCATATGAATAAAGACATACCCGTTTCCAGTGTCACATCCACCTGCAGAGGTGGGGCTTGATCAACCGCTGCTAAATGCTTTCAATTTCCTTGTTCCTGCGGTAACATTATGTGGCGGACTGACTTCCGGTCAAAAATATTTTTTTATTAATAAAAAATAAAATATTTAATCCCACCGAATAAAAACCATAGACTGTATAATATAGTCTATGATAAAAACACATTATGTAACACAAATTACATCATAAAAAAATTGAAAATAAAACAAAGGAAGAAAATTCCTTCTCACAATATTAAATTGTCCCAGATATATACAAATCATTTTTAGTAAGGTTATTATATTGCCCTTCCACAGCCATTAAAAATGGCCATAAACCATTTGGTTTATATGTGTATTAAATGCCAATTTCGTACAGTATATATGTTATATACCCATTTCAGATTTTTTTTGTTTGCATTTCCAAAATGAATTCTAAAAGTTATGGATATATCCACTTTATTAGTTTACAAACAATGCTGACGTACACAAACATTTAACAGCCTCTAAAACATTAATAACTCCATATTTGTTGTTGTAGTCCTATTTTGTAGTTTTTTTTATGGTGGCTAGTGGCTACCATTATGTGTGTATTAAGCTTGAGGATTGTACCTTTTAATACTTAAATGCAACACCTCACAAATGAACAAGCAACACACAAATGATGCAGAGTTGACATATTTATAGCTTCACCACACATATACTGAACAAAAGTATAATTGCCATGAATACTTGAAAAAAACATTCATTCCAAGATTCTCCCATCATTTCTCTCCATTCCAGTCTGCAACCAAAACCAGTCTAGATGTTCACCCCTCCTCCCTGCATCACTCTCCAGAGAGCACAGAAACTTCTTGGAGATGTTGTCGCACCACTTCATCCAGCACCTTGCTCACCCCTTTACAAGCTGTCATGGCAGCTTCAATCAGAGACTCTAAGTGATCCTGATGTAGTCTGGCGTCCATCTGCAGCAGAGCGATCTGTCCGCCGCGGGGCAGCAGTGCTAAGGCCAGAGAGCTCACTCCTCCACTCTCCTCTGCATAGCAAAGGTCAGCGAGGGGCGTCTCATCCACAAACCCGACCGTGCAGGCACACACATAGTCCCGCATGGGGATGCCGGCATCAATCACCGCTAGAGTGGCAGCATTTACACACACACTGTAGTTACCTCCGTCTGACTGCAGAATCTGTTTGGAAAGAATTTTTAAATATTATAATAATTATTCTAACTATTTGTATTGTTCCCAAGATGGGGATCCCAACACTATAAATCTGCAGCACCTTCATTGTTTAACATTTACCTTGACATAGATGTCTATCTGAGAGCGTGGGTAGAGCTGGGTCATCACAGCAGCTTCAAATGTCTGCTTGAGGTGGAGGCTCATCTCAGTTGACTTGCGGTCTCCGTGTGGCCTCCTCTTCCTCTCTGCTGTGCTGAATGTGGCCATGCTGTACTGACAGTTGATAACAGCTCGATCATGACGAATTCGGCTGCGTGCACCTCGTATCTAGGGGTGACAATCAAAACATCTATTTTTATTTAGTTTGCAGTGGTGTTGAACGAGACTCCTTTTTTATATTGAGAGGTGTTTCTATTGTATTGCCCATCCTATTTAGAAACATGGGGGGTGGGGGGGTATTAGAATCACATTTCAATATATTGCAGTCTATGTATCAAAAATATTTGTATCAATATTGTGATACTGATTTGAACCAACCATGTAATTACTATACATTACTATATTAGGCTGTTAGTCAAATGCAGTTAAGACTAATTTAGGCATTCATTTGTGCTATGACAACTTATGATGGGCATTTTGGGAAGTATTGTTCATGTTCAAAACATACTGGACGGTCCAAGACAACAGCAATGGCAATAACCTGCTGTTGCTTTGAATGGCATTTCCTTTGGACACATGCAAATAACAAATTTCCTTCTAACACAGTTACTGTATATTTACCCACTTCGGGCTAACGAAGACTGCCCAGCTTTACCGCTATTATAAATGCTTGCTTAACGTTAACTGGCCCACCCCTCCATCCCTTTGCTAAGTTACTTACTTCATGTGGGCCGTAAACCACAGCCAGAGCTTTCGTGTTTCCCTGCTCTAAATACGCAGAGCCGTCGGCCTGAGCGAACACACCCATTCGGGCCTGAACCTTCCGCAGCTCGGTGGCTTTTCTTCCATCTAAACGGTATCCCTGATCAGACAACAGCTCCAGGCCCGCCATGTTTCCGCAAACTTCGAATGAACAGCAACGCAACGACCCACGTGTCTGCCGCTCTACTACATTACCCATACACCCACTCACTTGGAGGACTACGGCAAAACAAAAAGCCCAAAAATACCAAGTTTGGATTATTAATCAAATGGGAAGGCAGTTTTGCCAAGTAAAGTCATATTCATTCAGTTTAAAACATATGTATATAAGACGTAACTTATTTCTCTACATTTAACTCCCTTTTTATTGCCTAAAAGACAATGTTTCTTTGTATATTTACATTTTAATTTGGTCCTCTGGTGTACATTGTTGGATCTCTTCTTTTACTTTTGTTACTGTTAATTCATCTTTTTATATTTATTAACTTTTCATTTACTTTTAACTGTCACACCTTTGACACTTTAATTTTATATCTGAGTTTCATGCTTCCTGTGAATGTATGTCTTGTTTCTGCAAAAAAACAAAAAACAAATTGGCAATTTAATCATACTATTACTTTTTTATAACATACTATACTATGACATGTACAAGTACCTCAAATTTGTACTTAAGTACAGTACTAGAGTAAATGTACTTAGTTACATTCCACCACTAGGATCCACTACCCTGCAAGAAAGAAATCAAACCCTGTGTCTTTATAACATTTATCAACTGCTATGTCGTTAAATTTGGACATGGCGATAAAACTTTTATCAAGTGTTGCTAGTGAACAGAAAGGCACAATAGTCAGTTTCACAATGTATGAAGAGTTACACATCAACACTTTTAAAAATAAAATTTATTAGCATCTCTAATGTGTATAAATAAAAACATATATGAAACAATGTATATACGTATGATGTAATGAGTTTAACAATAACAGGGTTAGATGTGATATTAAGGAGCAGCCTTTATTTAGCCAGTGTATTGTGAGGAAAACTTTACCTTGAAATCAAGCCTTCAAAAATGCATACCTATAAGTTGCAAATCTACATTCTTTGATAAGAATGAAACAAAAATCTGTTCGGGGGGTGTTAACAGGGAGAATATGGTAAATATGTTTACCATAGCTTTGCGTTCCTGTTTCTTAAAATTTTAAAACATAATTGATTTAATACATTACAATTTTTTTTTTAGGTTTCACTGACAATGTTGAGGCACAAAGCCACAACACTATTCACAGTGACCTTCTCAACTTAACATTACACTCGATAAAAATCCTAAAAAGGATTTCACTTCACTCTTTTACCATTTGCTGAAGTCACATTGTTCCACAGACTCATAACAAAGGGTCTTAATAGGCAGATAATATGACTATAATGTTTGACACAGCGATAAAAGAATAGTTAGATACCAAATGACAAATTTTACATGTAACAAACGGATCCAAAAGGATCAAACAAACAGCTCGATTTGCATTTGACTAATGTATATAACAAGGTTTGTCATTTTCCGCAATGGCTTGCGGTGCCTGGGTCAGAATACCAAGAAGACAGTGAATGGATGCTTCTGTGGGGGTATGAGGACTTGGCTCTCTAAGCAAAAAGCAAAGAAAGGACAGGACTTCTCTTCTTGTGTCACCCAACATTTTCTATTTGGTCATGCTTTCAACACTCGACGTGTTAAAATGTCTTACAAAACTGACAGATATGCACATAGGACGAATGCTACCTCTGAAAGCTGGCCAGAATTTTACAATAGCCAATGTGATGTGGACTTGTAACGGACCATTAAATATACACCGCCGACGACTGGAGGGAATAGCCATAGACAAGTCAGTTACAATGTGTGGACTATTATTGGCCATTGTCAGTTTTTCCTCATAAATTGAAAAATATCACATTTTAAAAAGGGGATAACAACATCCAAGACTATCTGCTTCAAAGTAAAAAAAGAAAGAAAAAGAAACGGTGGGTAGGTACAAAAAAAAAAAAAAGAAAAATGTGGTGCGTCTGCTTTAATACGCAGGTGTACGTGACAGTGAGAGGTTATTCGGCACCCAAGGATCATGGCGACCTCATTCAGCCTAATGGAATGAAGGGACTATGAAGTAGATCTGAAAAACGATGGTCTCTGCTCCATCCCAAGTCTTTAGAAGAGTGCAAAGATCCCCTTATTTCCCTGATATATCCATGTTCTTGCATCCTAAAACTCTGCAAACTCCTTCGCGCATTTTTCTGTTAAAGAAACGCGGATTTCCTCCTCCTCGTAGTCGTCAAAGTTGCTGGTGTCCCCTGGGCCTCTGCACTTTGGTATGAACGGGGCTTCCACCTGCAAGAACAAAACCAATACATATTTTAATAGGCAGGAACACCCATGACAGAAAGGAGAGCAATTATTTCTCTACTGAAGGACTTACCTGCAGAAACTTGCCTTCCAGCAATGTACCTTACGGTGTCAAACTGGCATGAATGAATGATGATGTACACCAAATTAAAGCTTAAAGGGGTCAGTATTCTTTAAACAAAGCTCTTGTGAAATGGTCAGTGTGTGAAACCCTTTCCCTCCACACCTTTCCGACGTCAGGATTTGGGGGGCCGTGTTCAACTATTTTTGTAACTTTCCAAAACCCACAATCAGACACACTTCACGCAGCAAGTTGCCAGGTAATGCAATATGCAGGATTTGAACTTCTCTCTCAAGCCTTCTTTTCATTCACACAACTACCTTCCTTCGTGTGTACAAACAAGTGCTTTTCATCACACCTTCAAGTGTTGCCATAAAAAAACAGCTATAAAACACTTATAAACCTATAAACTAGTTCAACTCAAGCATACCCCAGTTGAAAAAAAGGTACATAATGTCATGGAGTTTGTTTTGCATATGCCAGTCAACCTTCACATGAAGGAGCACCTTTGGTGGCTATGGTTTTTACCAGCTGTTTAGCCACACATTAAAGTTGCACTGTTTGCATAATTCCTGATAACATATTTCTACATTCACATATACATACTCCTTGTTAATATGTTGTGATTGCTTGACATTTAATCGATTAAAAACCTGGCGAGTATATGAAACAGCATATAGCATGCCACAAACATACGGTCAGTGGTGGTTTCTCTAGGAGGCCAAAGGAAGCCTGGCCTCCCCAGAATGTATTCTTCACACCCACGGCTGTGTCTTTTACCAAGTTTTGCCATTTCCCTTATTAAAACATTACTTATCTTTTTCTTCTTTAGCTGGTGGAGCGAAACAGCGCCCCCCCCATGGTCTATCTATGGAACCAACTGTAACACAAGACCTAAAGTCCCGTGGAGAGCTATATGACAGTGTCACTGAGCGTTTCACCACAATGCAGGATAGGAGAATGTCCTTCCTCTACAAGTAGAGGTGAGTAAAAAAAAAAATTATTTCTTGATGCACACAGTGACACATCAGGCCAGGGATCTTCAACAGGGGGTCTGGGACCCCTAGGGCACAAGGCCCGCAGGCCAAATCCGGCCCCTCGCAGATTATGATCTGGCCCACATATCAATTTACGTTCACAATACATTTTGGCCCGCCTAGTTTTCGCTTTTTCTGACGTCATTTTTTTTTACGATTTGTAACTTTTTCAGACGTTTTTGTCTCTTTTTTTATGATGGCTGAGGAACTTTTTCCTGACTTCTTTAGGACTTTATGTCGACCAACCTGTAAGTGAGAAGACTATATGACACATGCAATTTCGATTAAATAATAGCATGTCAATAAACTACATGTCTGGCCCTTGATGTGATTCTTATTTTCCAGTGTGGCCCTTAGTGAAGTTGAGTTTGACACCCCTGCCCTAGGGGATCCTCAGAGTCAATGCAGAGTGGCCTCCAAATTATTGTTGATTTTGGAAAGTTTATAAAACCATACCAAAATTGATTAGGCTATTTTAATAGGTAATTATTCTATGCAAAAAATATATGCAACTTCATTTTATACAATATATGTAGTAGGGGGTCCCTGCTCCATCTCTTTTAGTTAAGGGGTCCTTGGCATATAAAACGTTGAAGACCCCTGCATTAGGCTACTCTGTCCCAGTCTCTCTCTCACGTCAGCACTGCGTACAGCGACATGTCCCGGCGGGGCCTTTGTTGATAATGTAGGTTGTAGATCATTTTTCTTGGTTTTATGATCCATCTAATGTTAATTGTTATTTTGCAAACAGTTATTTACATTGTTTTAGGTATATTCTGTGGAGCATAATCACTTAGGCTAGTTGTCTTAATTACCGCACAGAAATGGCATTCTCTCTTATGATGCAGTCCGTAGTTTGTGTACTAGTGCCACCTACTGGGCTATTCGAAGTCTGCTGTAATGCTTTAGCAACATAATTTCCAAATAATTGTGATATTTATACCCAATATGGTGTGTCTGACCTTCAGCTATGTGTTTATTCTTTAGACGACAAGAAGAAACTCAGAGGCAGTGTTGTTTCTTGCTGATTGCAGTTATATTGTTGGAGATGTCCCCTCATAGGGGTATGCACATAATTCCTCTGTTTCTATGTGTTGTTGTACAGTATTTGGAGAGCAAAAATAAATTGCACCTTTTGTGTGTTTTTGTTTTGTAGTCCACAGAAGTCTTAAATGCTATTGTTCCCCGACGAATGGGATATATATTTTTTTAAAGATTATTTTTGGGCATTTCAGGCCTTTATTTTCATAGGACAGATTGAGACATGAAAGGGGAGAGAGAGGGGAAATGACATGAAGCAAAGGGCCGCAGGTCGGAGTTAAACCCGCGGCCCGCTGTGTCGAGGAGTACACCTCTGTATATGGGCACCTGCTCCACCAGGTGAGCCACCCAGGCGCCCGACGAATGGGATATAAGGGCGAATAAGGAGCATTACCGCACTAACGGCACTCATTCATTCTGGTTTATGAAAGCAAGTAGCTATGATATATCCACTTGATCAGTATCAGTTCAGGCACCGTAATTATGTATGCGATTAATTTCGATTAATTAATCACAGAGTATGTAATTAATTAGATTACATTTTTTAATCGATTGACAGCCCTACTGGAAATGCATGTTTTAATATAGATTAACCTAATTTAATGTAGAGATGATTATAGAGATGGGCATTATCATCATTATTTTCTTTGCAGTTGACTAAAAATAATTCAATTACAATCTGATCACTTAATCAGTACAGATGTTTAAGTAAGTGTTATACTTTATTATCTTTCTTTCATTAAGAAAATAAATGTATTATATGGAAAATTATTGTATTCTATAATTGTTGTAATTTTAATCTCTTCGAGTTGTGGACTGCTGGACCAACAAAACAAGAAAGGACGTCACGTTGTTCTTATAGAATAAAAAGTTATCAATAATGAAAATAGTTGTAAAGACAAAAAAATTGCCTATTGCAAAAAAACTACAGTCTAACATTGTCATATGGCAGTATTCAAGGAGCAAAACAACAACTTTTCCCTGAATAAAAAGGTGGAAATAAGACAAGAAAAACAAAAACGGGCTTCCTGATTTATGTGTCAAATCTAGCTACTGTTCATCACAGTATCCCACAACCTTTAGTCTTGTAGAAGCAGTTATTTAGCAACCAGTAACTATTGTAAAGTATGGGGGCAACACTAAATCAGGAGAAGAACAGAAATAGTAAATGCAAATGGTGCAGAAACTAAATAAAGAAACTAAAAGGGTCAGATTTATGGATGCATTTGACAAGAAAAAGCCAGTCTAAAGTTTATAAGACCGTGGTATGATGGTATAATGAAAAGGTTAAACAGAATCAACAGATCAATAAGATTCAAGCCTGAGCTAAATATCTACTTTGATTAATCAAAGAAGTAATTATCATTGCCATCCTGCTAAATGGCATGTGGCACAGATAGCTCACAGCCAGCAGTGGAGCTGAAATAGCAGTGACTGGCCAGTTTTGAAATCAATGCTGCAAAAAATCCTCCATAGTCCATAAAGCTGCAAATAATGACCATCACACAGAATTGATGAACAGTCCTCAGATAACTTTCTAGAAACAAAATAGCATAAAATAATCATACAGTTGGAGCATCATAGCTGGGAAATTTACAACGAACACAAAAAAAAAAAAAAAAAATCAATATTAACAAATCAATATCTAATTATCTTGTTTTTTTTTTATAGGGGTAACAGTGTTTGGTGTCACTACAAAATGTGTATGGAGTCTTGCCTTTCTCTCGTAGATTGCGATCCAGTCTGTTGTGGCAAACCATTTGTGGCCCTTGATGTCGTTGACTCCGTTCTTCAGGTTGCCGTAACGTTTGGTCAGATCCACCTGCAGCAGGTTTCTCAACAGGTCCTTCAAGTCGGAGCTGAAGTGGGACGGGAATCGTACCTAGAAAGAAGAAGAAATACATAAATATATATAAACAATAATAATGTTCTACGTGCACACCTATACCTAACTTATTCTCAAACTACAGGAAGCACATTCCAGATTAAAAGGACTTTATGTATAATATCCTGCTTACCTTCCCAGACACGATCTTCTCATAGATCTGAATGGGTTGATCTGCAAAGAATGGAGGATAGCCAGCTGCCATTTCATAGATGAGGACTCCAAGGGCCCACCAGTCCACAGCTTTGTTATAGCCCTAAAAAGATTCAAGACAGATACCACTGTAACTGATGTATAACTTCATTGTCAAGACATCTTTTGAAATTTGAGAAGGGACTTCCAAATGCTTCCTACATTCCCAACTGGTTTACATTGAGCAAGGGAGCAATTTTACTACGATGTACAACATAAAAAAAAAAACCCTGCAAGCCTAAACGTCTTCTTACGACCCATGTATTAAAATGAAAAATCCACATTTCCATAGTCTGCAATATATTACATTCATGGTACACTGGGTCTGTTCTAATTTACTTTTTGTAGTACACTTTTTCTCATGTACTATGGTTAGTGATTTCCTGTTTTGCAGGATCCAGATAAAAGGTTTTACTTGTCAGTAGAGAGAGCTGTAACCAGAGTGTACAGCTTGTTGTTGTTGTTTTTTTCAGTTGATGAACAGTGAGATTTGTACCCCTTGCTGCATTACATTGATGGTCTACTGAGGCAACTGACAATGCAAAAATAATTGGTGTCTCTTCTTGTAGAGTGGATTTTGTCCTGTATGATTGTTCAGCAGGCATGGAAGCGAGTTTTGAAAAAAGCCTGACTTTTAATAAGGACACTTGAAGCGTGACATCTTCTCTGCTTTGCACTGGAAAACCGAAACATTATGAAAACATGGTCCATGTTTAACCACTCATCTAGAGGAAAAATATTACACAACAATATACTCCCAAAAATGCAATCGTTTAAAGGTGGGGCTTTCGTTTGAGTACAGAAAAAGGAAAGTGAACATTGTGAGATTCGTGTATTGAAAATATCTGTCAATCTGTTCAGACATTTTAAAAAAACTCCATACTTTGCTGAGAATGATTTCTGGCGCCAGGTACTCCGGTGTCCCACACAACGTCCAGGTCCTGCCTTTTACCCTCTTGGCAAATCCAAAGTCTGTCACCTTTAAGGAGCATATATGCAATACATGGGCAAAGTGTGGACTTATAAGACATTATAAGCATTACATATTCATTTGTTGTAGCTCACCTGAATGTAGCCGTGGTGGTCAATGAGAAGGTTCTCAGGTTTCAGATCTCTGTATATGAGATCTAGTGAATGGAGGTACTCAAATGTCAGCACTATCTGAGCGGCATAAAAACGTGCATGTGGTTCACTGTAGAGGAGGAGGAAAGCAGTGTGGTCACTTCTTAGTAGCAATCTCAAGAACTAATCAATGTATGTTATGACCCACGGCAGAAAAGAAATCAAAGGTGAATTCAATAGTGAATTGTATGTATGTATGTATGTATGTATGTATGTATGTATGTATGTATGTATACATACACGCACACACGAGTTGACGACAGTAACCGTATAAAACTCACCTGAACCTTCCAATTCGTCTTAGGTGTGAGAACATCTCTCCTCCTGGAACATACTCCATCACCATGTACAAATTGGAGTTGTCCTAAGAAAAGTGAAAAGACACTTATACCATGCTCCAAAACTGAATGAAGGAATTTCAGTTACTTAATATAAAAAAATTTAAAAAAGCACCTTACCTTAAACGCATACTCGAGTTTGACGAGAAAAGGAAAGCTCACCGCCTGTAATATCCTTTTTTCGTTTAGTGTGTGTTCTATTTGCTTGAGTTTCACCACCTGACAGATAAAAAGAGATAAGATGACCTTGTTGGGCAAATCTTACTTATACTAGCAACAGAGATAGCAAGCACTGAAAGGAAGGCAGCTTTTATTTGACTTGTGACCCCTAGTAACCGAACAAGCAACAAGAACAAGTTTTAACATCTTTTTATTTATTTTTTTTTTTTTTAGGTTGATAAGAAGGTATTTTTATTAAGTGTTACTGCTCATGTCAACACTATTATTTATTGGAAAATGTTCCTTGAGGCTTGACACATGCTTTCACTGACCTTCTGCTTGTCCAGTATTTTCATGGCAAAGTATTGCTCTGTTCCTTTGTGTTTCACCAGCATGACTCTTCCAAATGAGCCGGTACCCAGGGTCTTTAATCTTTCAAAGTCATCTAGGCACGTTGTGCTCTGTGAAAAAAGCAACGTGTTAGCCTGTTCTCTGGAAGCAGCTATCAAAAATATTGAGTACAAGTATTCATCATTCTTACCTGTGGTGGGCATTCCCATTTCCGTAAGAAATCTTCTTTGGCTTTGGCTAGAAACTCTTTCACTAAAAGAAAGAGCACAGACAGATACAGTTAGTGTATAGCTCTTGTCAGGTGAAACAAACTGGATTGTTGGCATAAACAAACATTTGGGTTTTAGGTTAAACTGGCAAAAAGACCAAATGCTTTCGTACTAAAAGGGGAAAGGAAGAAATGTGGGAAATTGAAATTAAAGTGTACATCAATGGAGAAGAAGAGGGCAAAGCTAACTCTCATCTGGATATACATTAAATGGGATACTAAAAACATACTTTGCTCTAAAGATAAGTCAAAACACAAGACAACACCATCCAAGACAGGCAGACTAGTGATGCATGCCAAGACACTCAGTATACTCGTTTCTGTTATTTAGTAGCCTTTTTTCAAAAAAAGGAGGGGGAAACACAACACTCAGAATTACTGGGGCAGTTTGTCTGAGCATCTTGTGCATCACTTGATACAGTTTGGGAGAAGGCTATTAAACACAGCATAAAAATGGTAAGCAAAGACAAACCAATGTATGGGAAATCCAGATTGAGAGAATGTGGATAACAAAAACACTGACTTATTATCAAAGCACACAATAAAATAAAGCACATCTAGCAAGTATTCACAATGAGACCAATGCCATTCTGGTCATCTTTTGGAGGAATGAGCATACCAAAAGTCTCTATTGATCACCAACGTTTTGCAGGAACAATCACCCACATGGATGGGATGATACGGAAGAGAAGACAGAGAAAAATATAGAGTTCATGTACATAACAACAAGTATAAGACATCAACAAACATGAAGCATATGTAGTGAATAAAAGTGACAGGAATGAAAACAGAGTTGACGTTCCCCTGAGGAATTTATAAGGAAACTGACTGTCTACTGTGGTATTTGAAGAACAGGTGTACCAGAATGCCATGTAGCAGAAATTCAGTGGTGCATATTAGGTCAGAGTGACAACATAACAGTGCATACTAGAGAACAAAACATTCAAAACCTGCTTTATACTACAAAGCTTTAGATGTTTCTGAAGCCTATAATGAGGGGTTTTATTCCTGCACCTTAATCTGACAACGTCCCTCCTTAAAACAGCACGGAGATTATGATGAATGATTTGAGAAAAATAGAACTAAAACAATTGAAAACATTACTAAACATGGTATCTCACGTGTAAACCAAACGATTAATCAAGAAAATAACCTGCAGATTTATGAAAAAAAGTTTGTTGCAGCCCAACAAAATAACCACAATGACTTAATATCCCATATCCAATCACAAAACATGGCCTTTTATATACGCACAAACGTCTCCAACATTTTGTACCTAGAGAGACAAACCAAATGTTCCAAAGCCTGCACAGTTGGCCAACCTTTGCTGACAGCAATGCCAATATCCAGACAAGCATAACATACTTTACTTATGTCGGCCTGTTCTGTTACACTGTAGAGTGAAACACAATACATGGGCACAGTGAAATAAAATAGGTGTCATGGGATGGCAGCTGTTTATTCTCCCTGTGCCAGCATGACTGCCTTGGTGCTGTTCCAACTGTTCCAGCTAATGGCTGCTATATACAGTAAACAGGTACTCTAATCTAGTGTATAAACAGCCCTGTAGGTTACCAGGTCTTGTCAAAGCAGCTACACCCGAGACAAATCTGCAGCTCAGGGCACAGTGTCAGCTTAAACAGGTTTAACAGTTTGCCCAAGTGCAGGATCTAGGGATCATAGTTACACTCAAAAGAAATGCTTGGCAGTATGGGAACTAATGCTGATCATCTCCATCTGCCTCTGGTTGGCACTGTTCACTGTGCTGCCCGTCTCAACGGGTCAATAAATCTCAGAGGAAGTGACACTACTTTAAACAAACTAAGCGCGTAACTGAACAGACAGTTCTCTGTATGTTTTTAAGATTATAAAAAAATGCATTTAAGCAGTTGACTGTTCCAGTGCATAATAATGACTAATACCAGGCCATCAAATGCAATGAATTCTGCAAAAAAAAATAAAAAAATAAACACCTACAGCTTTTATGTTTACAGACAGGTATAGGGAAACATTTGTGATTTATCACACAGGATGCTCAATGATGACCAGCTGCACACATCAAAGCATACTAGCGCAAAGTAACAATGGCCTAGGCCTAGTTACGTCAAACCTTTCAAAGCTTGTAATACCCCTTATCTGACGAAGGTCTGATGACAAGCTGCTCCAGTCAATGACGAGCTGAATTAGAGAAGTGAGCCTTGATGGACCTCTACCGTGGCTCTAAATAAACGCAAGTGCCAAAATGTAAGCGTGTCTGTCCGAGTGCATATGCTGGGAAGACAGTAGTAGGTCCCAGTTTTATGAATGGAAAGAGGGCATTTGTCATTTCTTCACCATATTTGGTCAGGGTGCTGTACAGAGGGAAAGCTTTGTTTATGTAGCCAAGAATAAAATGTGGCAGAGAAGCCCGAGGCAGAACCAGTCCCACACTGCCTTCAAGTAAAATGTATTGGTTATTTATAACAATTACTCATGGGTTTGGGGCTTATTGCTGCAGAATTGACATGATCAGTGCAAAGTTTCTGTCTGATAGTACAGCCTTCTTTGCTGACCGAGGCTGCAGCTAATACAGTGAGACCCACATCCCGATTGTTACTCACATAACTTAAGGATGACACCACAGGGGAGATGATAAAGTGATGCTAGCTTGGAGACGTTTAGTAATACGGCTTAGATAAGAAGCCACACGTTACGGCTAACTGTGTTTTAGTGTATGTGTACAGGCCTGAATAGCTACCACCATCAAGAGGCAATGAGATGACAGGGGCCTTCTGAGGGCTAATCCCCACCATCATAGCTAAAGTTAGCAGGCTAGCTGGTCACCAAGCTTGATCCTTCTTGTGCTCCAGTTGGCATGCAAACAGCCTTTTAACGCGTGAAATTATCAATAAGAGGAATTTATCGATAAGCATTGCTTTCACGGCTCGGTAACAGGCTTTAATAGGCTGTTAACACTGTCAGTGCTCCCCCTTCCCCACCCCCTTGCAGCCAAGAAAAACAACAACATCCACGGGGTCTTCTTGCTACTTGCTAACTTAGCAGGGTCATTTAACTAATTTTACGTTCAAAAACACGAACAATTTCCTGCATGGTAATTTATCGTCAACTAAAGGGCGAGTGTTTGCAGCGCTGGTGGGATAACAGTGCGGGAGATGACGGACGCACGGCCCTCCCCTGCTTTAACGTTACTGTAGGACAGTTTAAGTGTTAGAACAGGTTAGCTACCTACTTTGAGGAGGTTTGATAAGCGTCATATGCCTAAATGCATCATAAAATACCGCTGAGGCCAAACTACAGCTCGGACTCACCGCTCTCTAGCTCGTTGCCCTTCTTGGCGGTGGCAGCGTTCCCCATGGTGTGGAAGACACAGCGGTCGCTCCGTCTGAGAGGAGATGGCGGTGACTAGCTCACGTTAACCTTCCTACAGCTGATATTCCCGAGCTTCTTAAATATAGGTAAAACCCAAACCGATATGAATACTTAGTCGGTTCAAACGTAAGGAAATGCAGTCCAGTATCCCTTCCAGCGACCCCCCTCACTCTCCCTATGTCGCTCCCTCTCCTTCTTCCCTGGGAAAGATTTCCGCTCTTGCTAGTTTAGTAATGTCTGTATGGTTGACATGAAGCTAGCGGTCACTTCTTTTACGGACTCAACTGCTTGCGCCCCCCCTCACCAACCCTCAACACTCAGCTACATTCACGGTATAGTGAGGAGACGGATTGGCCAGAGATGTCTGTGTCAAGATACCAAACTTGTCTTGCTTCCGCGGTTTTGCAGCATCACGATTGCATTCACAGATACGGGATGACATTTGAGTACAAGTTTGCGTGACTTTACTAGAGGCTAAAAAACAACTTAAGCGGGCAAAAATGCGTCTTCTTTGTTAGATTTGTAGGCTATGTTGTTATTATCCAGCAGTTAATGGCTACAGCTGCATCTTCAGGAGGGTTTATATGGCGCAAAGACTGTTGCCTGAATGATCTAATATTTTAGTTTGGCAATTAGCAGTCATGTCGTTTTTAAGTGTTATGAACTTTAATCTCAAGACAAATACATTTTTATTAGCTGCACACATGCTATGATTCTGTGCATTAGCCTACAGTTTATACATTCATATCTGACATGCAACATAGACCTGGCAGAGAAATGAATGATATTGAAATATAACTTATTATAAATAAATAATAAATTCCAAGACAAAAAAAAAAAAATATATTGGGCCAGAAACAGTGATGGAAGAAGTCAAATACATTTTATTTAAATTGCCCAAAACTACAAATCACAAGTCCTCAGATCACTTAGGAAAAAGTAATAAAACATTGAAAATAGGCTACTCCATTACAAGTAGAATTGCATTCAAAAATGTCACTTAGTCCTCTTAACTGAAGTAGAAGTATAACGTAAGATCAAATGTAAATACATAAAAGTACTTGAGTAAACATAATTAGTTACTTTTCACCGCTGTTCATCCAGCTATTAATGGGATTATTTTGGGAAAGATTTTGTTTAAAGCTTTCCCCAAAAACTTGTGATCTTTGACTATTACAGTAGCTATTTATTAGCTGCATATTTGATTACTTTGACTCATTGTGCATCACAACATTTCAAGTTTATCTACATGAGGGACTTGACATAACTCAGATAGAATACATTTAAATTAATCCAAAAACAAAAATTAGGCCAGAATTAGTAGAGAATGAAGTCAATGAATTCTATTATAACAAATCACATTTGCTTCAAAAGACAAAAAAAATACTTACACGTAAAGGTTCTTTACTGAGGCCTAAGTAAAAGTAATAATAGCCTACTATAATGTAAAACGCTCATATATAAAAGTCCATAATAATTGTTACTCAGCAAAACTTTAATATTGTAGCTGTTAAAAAAAGAAAACAATTCTTCACATTTCAGACAGATCTTCACTTTTTTTTTTTTAAATACATAGTTTTATTATAGTTGTTATATGCAAAATAGTTTTATAATATATAACATAAAATATATAAATGGTTCAAATGTATTGTATTAAGTTTCATTTTTAAGGTAAAATGCAACAATCTTAGCACACGTGATCAAAATGTATCCAGTTAAAGGAATTATGAATTGTGCCTTAGCATTTGGTGGTCTCCATTTATAGGCACAATAGTCTCAATATCCTCCTGCAACCATTCACTTCCTCAAAATTTGACCACAGTTAACTGCATGCAGTCAAAAGTATATAATTGCATATGTTTGCAACATAATGTAATAATTTGGCCCTGCAGCAGTCTAAATTGCAGCATTATAAATCACTGTAGAAACCACAATGAGCCCCACAGGTAGGTCTACAGCTGTACAACTGTTGGTACAATTTGGTTCAACAGTTTTAAGTATAGTGAAGGGTAAAAAGTCAATTTACCCAAGTAATGAAGGGCAATTTTAAAGTGCTCGTACTTTACTTGATTAATACATTTTATGCTTATTCTTCTGCACATATTATGCATAAAGGACCACAGCTCCGAGCTTAACACGCTTCCAATAAAGGTTGGAGGAAGCAGTTGGCCTATGAAGCCTTTTCTGAAAGCAGTTGTGAAGCTATTGGATGTAACACAAGAAATTAAATGATAGTTATTACAAATCACAAAAAGATGAGATCAGTCGATCAATCAATTTATTTGTCACGTGAAATCATAAAATACAATTCCAGTAAAATGTAATCCTGTCAGTTCCAGTCACTTCCTACAATTTATGCATTAAAACATTATATATATATATACACACACAGTCTTTAGGCAGTGTCCTAATTTAGGAGTGGCCTGAGGGTAGAAGCTCGTCCTGAGCCTCTGGCCTGGTGTATCCAGTGCCTTCTTCCTGACCTCAACAGGGACAAATGGCTGTTACCTGGGTGGTTTGGATATTTAATGAATCTAGCCTTTTTCTTGCAGCTCCTGGTGTAAATATCCTTTAGGCAGGGTAGGGCACCATCTATTGTATGTTTAGCCGAACAAACCACTCTCTACAGTGCCTTGTAGTCCTGTTTGGTGCTGTTTCTGTACCAGGCAGTGATGTTCCCTGTCATGATGAAGAGTAAAAATGTCTCCGTTTTTGAGGGGATACCCGGAATTTCCTCAGGTGACTGAGGTAAAACAGTCTCTGCCTTGCCTTGTGTGTGTTTACAGGGAGTACAGCGGGGGACTCAGAACATGGCTCCGTGGGGTGCTCCGTTGGTAAGAGGGTGGAAGAGGTGTGTCTGCCCACCCTCACCACCTGGGGTCTACCTGTCAGAAAGTCAAGGATCCACTTGCACAGTGATGTGTTTAATTCCATGTCCTTGAGCTTTGTAACGAGCCTGGAGGGAACTATGGTGTTAAACGCTGAACTGTAGCTAGTCAATGAACAGCAATCTCACATAGGTTCCCTAATGTTAGGAAGACACCAAGCAGCTTATCATGTAAACATATACAGTACACAGAGTCCACAAGAGTACGTAAAAAGAGTAAACTAGCTACATAACATCATCATGCCCAACAGGAACAGTTACTTAGAATGTTGTCACCATTAGCAACACATTGGCCTCAGACAGCTAGCTAATGTTAGCATATAATGTCTAGCGATTGGTTGGCAGTTGTCTGATAACAGAAAAATAAATTAACATCTCAAATTATAAACAATATTTACAAACAGCTGTAATAAAAAAGTACCTGTATAGTATGCTCCAACAAGGGCATCTTAAGAGTAGATGTCTGACAATATTTGCTTGACAGGCTGGATAACAATTTCAGTTCAACTGTAGCTAACTGCCATGGAACTTTGCCAGTAGTGGTTGTTACTTAGCAATAAAATCCTCAATTGTACCAAAGGCTGGTTTAAGAGAAAACAGTTGTACATTTATTTGAGAACTTAAGTTTTTGAAAGGTTTCAAAATGTTAGTTACACATTACTTTTCCAATTAAGTTTTTTAAAATATTGGCTTATAAAATAAGAATCAGTTACCCCATTATGCAGAATAGTTCAAATCAGGATTCTCTTTACAAATTAAACTTACATATCACATAAGTATTCATGTATATCCAGTCAAATGATAACGTACCACTCTGAAAGGGGTCATTATGCCTAGTGAGTATTTCTACTGTTGATATAATAAGTAGGCCTACATTTTGATGTTTATAATGTAGCCTACTGTTACTTAAGCCAAAGTACATTTTTGAATGCAGGACTTTTAATTGAGCATTTTGACATTGCAGTACTGTATTGTTACTATTACTTAAGTAAAGAATCTGAATAGCCTACTTCAATTGACCACTGTAGTTTTGCTTACTGACTGACTGTTTCAGGTCCGGATGGTCAGATGTCCCATCAGCCCAGTGCCGTTAAGACCAACAGCAAGTTTAGAAATGATTGGATAACCAGGGATAAGCTTAAGCGTGGTGGTTGGGATGGCAGAGCTCATTGCTTAGCCCTATGCAGATATCATGCGTCTAATTATCATCAGCATGTGGGATGGGAGGTTCCCTCCCTCACTGACACACAGCCAGCTGTCATATTTTGATAAGGTGGCTGATGATTTGTGTTTTCTGTTTGATTGCAGACTTACTGCTTACTTGATCTCCTCTGTGGGTAAGTAATTACATTGTTCCTCAGATAGGCTTATTTATGGATTCTCCAGTTGAAATATGTGACAAGGGACCATCTAAAGTGTTAAATACTTTATAGTTTTGAGGGCTCTAAAACAGAGATCTTCAACAGGGGGTCCCGGACCCCTAGGGGGTCCTCAGAGTCACTGCAGGGGGACCGCCAAATTATTGTTAATTTTTGAAAGTATTTTCAAAAATGAAAATTTCTTAACATGAATTGTGGCTGAGTTAGCTCAGTTGGTAGAGCAGGCGCACATATATATAGAGGTTTACTCCTCGACGCAGCGGCTGCGGGTTTGACTCCGACCTGTGGCCCTTTGCTGCATGTCATTCCCCCTCTCTCTCCCCTTTCATGTCTTCATCTGTCCTATGGAAATAAAGGCCTAAAATGCCCGAAAAAATAATCTTAAAAAAAAAAAAAGTTTTAACATGAATACAACATTTGAATGGCAAATATAAATCCCCACTGATGATAGGCTTACTGGCCTATAGGTAAAGTAGTCACTAAGGTAGCCATCCAACGATACAGTTAATCCTAAGGATTCACTGTGCCACAACAATTATTATTTTAATAGCTTAGTATTCTATGCAAAAAAAAAATGTATAAAGGCTTTAGGCTGCCCTACACATTATTGTAGGCCCAGTTTAATATGCAACTTCACTTTATACAATATATGTAGGGGGTCCTTGCTCCGTCTCTCTTTCAGTTAAGGGGTCCTTGGTTAAAAAAAATGTTAAAGACCCCTGCTCTAAAATGTTAGACAGTAGAAAATAATGCCCAAGTCTAAGGGGATATTTTTAGTCTTCCTTTGTCCAACCTTGAAGCAAAAACCTAACAATCTTCAATTTACAATGATATAAAACAGCAGAAAATCCTCATATTTGAGAAACTCGAACCAGAGAATGATTGGTATATTTACTTTTAAACTTTTAAAAAGATGACCTAAATGATTAACTGATTATTAAAATGAGTTGCATTTTAGTTGCAATTTTCTGTTGATCAACTAATCTATTAAGCGTTTTAGCTTTATAATTGTTTTACATGTTTAATCTTAATGCCCCACAAATACTGTGATATCTTTTCTTTAACCACACTTTCTTTAAGAAATTGACTGTATATATTTACATTCAGAATATTTGGGCCTATTGCTGAATTTAAATACAAATTTGAGGTACAGTACTTGTAGTTTACTTATTTCCATTTTATGCATACTTATACTACTCCACCACAATTCAATAGGAGTGAATTATTGTACTATTTACTCAACTACATTTTTTGATAGCTATAGTTATAAATTACTTTACAGATTAAGATTTTATGCACAAAACATATGATATACAATTGTTCCATCCAATTTAACCAGCTACAATAGTAATATGCTATTTACACATCAGTGCATTATTAATGTAATAATTATCTAATGATATTATATTTAATACTATAACACATGGGGGGGCTTTTGCTTTTGCTGAAAATACTTACACACTTTTACTTAAGTGACATTTTCAGTGCAGGACTTTAACTTGTAATGAAATACTTGGAATACAATACAGTGTGATATTTTTACTCAAGTTAAGAATCTGAGTACTTCCTCCACCACTGGAAATAAAATGTTGTTGTCTAATGTTACTGTGTGCTCTCTTGTGTTGAATTTATTATTTTGTACACAAGAGGGCAGCAGATCTCTGTTACATAACCTGTGACGAAAACTGATTCCACTTCTGTGTGCAGTGATGTTTTTTTTTGCTTTGACTGCAGTCCCAGGGACTTGATTTCATTCTCTGTTCAATATCCCTAATTATATTACATATTGCGGATGCAAGTCTGCTGGTTGTCTACTGTTTAAATTAGAGATTTTGATTTACAAAGAGGACCTTCTCTTGTAAACCTTTATTTTGTGACAAACGTGATAGTGCAGCATGTCCGGTTAGAGCTGTGGTACATCTGATGGTTAAAAAAAAAACAAGAATTTTGTGTGTCCATTGTTTTTCAGAGTTTTTCACTAACATGCATAGTGTCATGTTGATTCTCACAGAAAATGTGTGCTATCCTGTGAAGTTGGTTATTGAATGTGACGCTCATCTGTTTTCACTCTTTTATCCCCTCATTTCTGCTTTCTTTCCATTTTCTTCCCAAACAAACAGCATGTCACGTTCATCCCAACTGACCAGCTGGTCTCCATATTGGCTTTCTTATGTTCCTTGCAAACAGACTCAGCCATGCTTCAAAGGGAATGATTTATGCCCTTAAATTAATGAATGAAAAGCCATATCTTTCCTGTTTTCAGATTCAGTCTGTTTAGAGCTGTAAGTAGACTGTACTGTGTTATTTCAACCTGACACAATCTAGTTTTAACAACACAAATGATAACTATTATGATGATTTTGTTTTGCTGTAACCAAACATCTAGGCCCACTTGTTTACAAAGATGGTTAGTGTAAAACATATTATAACTTAAACACTATTTTAAGCCTTTATTTGTCCAGGCAATTGAAATGTTGTGTAGATTTGCTGTATTTCAGACACACCCTGCTACACATTTACACAGGGGCAGCCTAGTACAACCACAGATTTCCTCTGTTGGCTACCGACCAACTCCACTCCAGTGGTTGGGGCTTGAGTGCCTTCCTCCACTGCACATCAACTGAATTTATAGGGAGAAGGTGTGTGCTATTTGCAGCTCTCCAGCTTCTGATTGTCACTGGATCCCTAAATTTCCTTCCTTTTGCTGGGGTTCAAACCAATGACATTACAATGGCAAGCTTACTTCTACCATTTAAGGATTACCTGGAGAGTACAATTATTTGACTCATTCTGTTCAATCTGAATTGTTCAGGTTTTTTTCATGCATGGTTTGGTTGGCAGACGTTTACTGCTAAATATGATTTATTAAAGCTTTGCCAATTAAAGAAAGTGAGCAAACAATGTCTTAATGTGTTAAAACAAGCACTGTTTCAAGTGTGTGAGCTAAATAAAGAAAGGTTACAGTTTGTAGACAGGCAGAGATGAGCTGGTTATCTCCTTCTTATCAGTCACCAGCTCCTATTAGGATGTTGTATGTGGTTCCAGGACATTGCCCATTTCCTCCTGTGTATATCAAAGCCGCTAGGTCCCCCTACCTCCGACAGCCTAATTCACTCCAGATGAGCACAATGGGACATTTGATTTAGAGTGCAAAGACACATGTATACAGCTGTATCAGCCTGCCTCAAACAGCTGGCGTAGAGCTTCAGTACAACTTTTAATCATGCATTTGTTTATGTAATTATGCACCAAGGACTGTGTTGTATTGTCCTCAGCTGCAGACCGATCAGATATTTCAGAGTGATGTAGGTCTTGTCTTTGTTGTAGATCATACCGCTAGCAAATGCTCATGGTTTAATGACATGCAGGTGATACAAATCATGTGCAAATTGCAGAAGGTATTCCAAGTGTGTGTCAACACACATGACAGCTCTCCCAGTGAATATATTTCTGTTGAATATGTACATTGGATCCTTGACAAGAGGCTCAAATGACCTGTTGCAAAGGCCTACAGTCTGATTTTGTAACTTTTATCGGCTTTAATAAGATGTTCACAACTGGAAACAGAAAAAAGAAAAGCGGAAACATGAGCTATACATATGCAGAACACGCCTTATCCTCACTTCCTATTTTTCTTTTGTAGCCATTAAGTATTGATGCTTGTATTTGTAGCTTGGTGACCCCTTCCTGTGGCAGCTCCAAGCAGGGTGAGTTCTGGGCATCAAGAGGTATCACACACATATATATATATATATATATATATATATATATATATATATATATATATATATATATATATATATATATATACATTAAGTCTGTCTGGGAATGTTGATCTGAAAACCATAAGTTCTTGTCTCTATTCTCTGTACCAGGTCCACTTTGTGGCTTCATGCGGGCAATATCCAAGTCTTTTGTCCTTTGGCAGGCTCGGTGGTGCACTACAACATAAATGCCTGTAATTTTACAACCACAAAATAGTGTATTCTTACCAACAGAGGATGGCCTCAAAGTGTTCAGACAGTTGCACAGGCGGCTAATTTGGGATAGATGCACAACATCCCTTTGAAGTTGTGCTTTAGTGCTAGTGCTCAGAAAACCCCCCTCTAGAAAACAGCGCATAACAGCTTCTCTTTAGTGCACTGTTTTAGTTGCTGAAGGGAAGGTAATGTAGCATTTGATTAAGTGGAAGGCTGATTAATTAACTAAAACAGGGCATGCATGTCTCTGAGTGCAAAGTGTGGCAAGAAAGTGATCCAGGTCACCTTGTATATTTCATTTCAAAGAATTGTGGTTTGTTTCCTCCTCAACAGACTGAATCATGCAGGTTATTTTTGGTATATATCCAGAGTGCCCTCAGAAGATATTTATACATTGATAAGATGATTCATGTTTTCTGTGAGGGGTTAAAATATTGGCCACAGCATTGCAGAGACAGAGAAACTCACTCAGTGTCTTTTCCACTGCAGAGTTTTAGAGATGGCAGAGATTATGGGAGGATAACACTGCACAACATGGCCGCCCCAAACCAGATCAAAGCAAAGACAATCAAAGCCAGAGTGAAAGCTACAGCAGTAAGCTCTTTTAAATGTCTGCCTCCCCCGCCCCAACTGAGCAAGAGTGTTACCCTCAACTCAACTGTTTCCATCCCCAATCTCTCCAATTCTGGGATTGACATAAGCCCCTTTTGCATGAATACTGGACAGTAAAAAGGCTGGACATAAATCCTTCAAAGCAATGTAAACAGCACAGTAAATGACCTATGATAATATTAAACCTGAGCCACCGTGCTGTAAAGCCTATGTAATGCCAGCGCTGATAAGACATGACACTGGTCGTAATCATTTATGGCGCTGGGTTAAGGCTATATAAGATCGTCATGACAAACGATTTGTCATGACTCAAGTATAGTTTTACATGAAAGGGTGTAACCACAAGGCTCCCACACTGCACGGTCAAGGCGGAGTCGTAGTTTTGACCCACTTTCTCACATAGATTATAATGCAGGCTGTAGAAATCCAATGACACCCCCCATACATCTCAAGTCAAGCCTTCTTGACTTTTCAACCTTTGACCCCCTTGACTTGTGCACACATGTTGTTAGATTGATGGATGCATTTTTTTCTACCTCCCAGACAGCTACTGGTTTCAGTTCATTTCTGTATGGTATGGAAATCAACATCAGAGACTTGCTTGAAAAAGGTAATTCATCATAATTGACGTTTAGTCATCTTTATACTTAGTCAAGGTTATGTTAATGGTTGCATGGTAGGCCTAATGCACTTGAAAGGCTTGCCTTTTTTTGAAAATGTTTTCAAGTGCTGACAGAAAGCCAAGACTTTCTCAGATGTGAGCTGCTTAAAGGGAAACTTTGTCCATTTTCAAAATTCCAAAAGATTAGTAAACATGAAAAACTCTCTCCCAAATCCAAAAACTAGAGTGCTAAAACTCAAATGTGTGATGTCATCAAGTATAAAGTCTAGAAGTGCTACATAGACAATCATTTGGGAAAGATGTTCTAGATGACACTGAGAGCATTCAGGGGAATGTTCTGAGTATATGGGTACATTTTCTGTGTCAGAACTGAGAACACTACAATAGAATAAAGCTAATTTGGGTATACACATATTTAAACACGGTCTTTCATTCATTGTCGATGGAGCAGCTCCAGACTTTATACTTAATGACATTACAAGTTTGAGACTTACTTCTCTGGTTTCTGGTTTGAGAGAGAGTAGCCCATGGTCACAGATATTGATTGAACTTAGGCCATGGCATTCTTAATTTAGGTCCCCTTTAACAGCAACTATTTTAATGCACAAAGCCACCAAATTCACATTTTAATGAAGTAAATTAACATTACCTTAAACCTGCAAATTTTTGTATTGATTTTATAGAAATAGGATCCAACTCTGCAGCTCTAGTTCATTGTTTTGGATTTTCAGTCCACAGCAGTACTGTATGGTTGAGACTCACTGCTCTCATCAACCCCTCTGTATAAACTCATAAGCAGTTGTTCACAGCAAACACTTTTGACTAAAAGACTGTGTACCTTGATTGCAGAATTAAATAACAGAAACCTAATGTAAAGTAGTAGCCTCCTGGAGAAGAAATTTGAGCATCTAGTAGCCTAAACTAAAAAATACATATGGACATTATGGACACAAGCAGAGCTAAAAGGTGATTGAATACTGAACTCACGTTCGTCAGGTCTCTCGAAACTCCAGTTGGATGCTCTGTGTCGACTTGATAAGTAGGCAATTATTTGCTAACATGTTAGCATAACAACATGATAAACTGGCATAATCTCATTGACATATATAAAATGTACCAACAGACCCCATTGCTCTGGACGAAGACCAGTGAAGGATATTAGAAGCACTTTTACGGTGATGGCTGAGCGTTACTGCGCAGCCTCCAACTGAGCTTGAAGACGTAGATGTGACGTGAGCAACCTGTCTGAAAGTTGTAAGTCTTCTGGTAGCTGTGCCAAGAGAAATCTCAATCATTCCCAATCTTGCAGAGACGGAGAGCGTAGGTATATGTAAGGAGATAACATAGGCATAGGCTAATTATTGCTAACTAAAATGCTAAGTTAGTCGCGTGGTTATGACACAATCGTTAGCCTATTTTTACAAAAACGTCTGCTACGGAGCCATAACTTGAGGTACAAGGTAATGGAGCCTTTTATACATTGTCGTGTTTCTTTAGAAATAAACAATGGACAAATAGTCTTTAAACGCTTCAGATGTAAAGTTATTCGCTGTCAAAGTGGCGCCAAAATGAATGGCAGTCAATGGAATGCTAACGGGAGGTGATGGCTTGTTAGCATCAAAATGGCGCCATAGGAGCTACGCGTTCCGAGGAGAAGCTTACCCCCTTGCATAATCTCAGTGCTGTCAATGAATCATTCTGCCCCCTGGTGGTCACAAATCACTCAGCTTTAACATGTTTTGGGGCATTTTATTATTAGACAGGACAGCTCTAGATAGGAAATGGGGAAAGAGAGGGCAAATGACATGCAGCAAAGGGCTGCAGGTTGGAATTGAACCCACGGCCGCTGCAGCAAGGACTGAACCTCTGCACATGGGGCGCACGCTCAACCACGTGAGCTACCCAGGCGCCCCAACTTTACCCAGGCGCCCCAACTTTAACACTTAACCTTTTTTTTTTTGCTCAGTTTTCACTCCCTTTATTTACGGGCTTTTAACAGAGTCACTATATTTAGCCGGGAATGCCATAGTGTTACTTTCAGGATAGGTTTAGTCTCGCTTTGCCAGACCCTCCTCCAAAGCGCGCTGAAGGAGGGTCTGGCTACTCCACATAGCATTCGGGGATGGGAGGAAAACGTGCTCTGGTTTAGTGGCATTTCTTTAAACCAATCAGAATCGTCATGGGCGGTGCTAAGCTCCGCACAGAGCCGCTGCAAAATAGTCGTGCGAGAGAAAACTCAGATTGGACAGATAGTCTAGCTAGCTGTCTGGATTTACCCTGCAGAGATCTGAGATACAGTTAACCATAGTCCTCATAAATCCACCAAATTTAAAATTCCAACACAAAGAAAGCGGAAGGAAACGGAAAATACATGTTTTCGGGCAGAATTTCCTGCAGCACCGGAGCAATCGCGGAAGTGGAACGCTTTGAGAAATGTTTGGCAATATATACAATTTATACTAAATGGGCAAACGTGCAAAAACACAGGGACGTTGCCGTAGAAACAGACTCTGCTTCTGACTCTAATGTTTGATTTCCCATTTCTGATGTTTGATGATTTCCCCTTATGGACAGAGGTGAAAGGTAGACAGAAGCACCTGCCAGGGACAGGTTTACCACAGGGAGCATAGACCAAATGTTTCAGCTGAACCTGCAGCGGTAGGGGACAAACCTGTATCAATTAAAAGCATCGTAATGATTACGACTGAGATCAAACACCCGACCTGGCACTGCTTGTCAATTCCACAGACAGCTGCTTTTGGAGTCCCTATAATGTCTGTGAGAACAGGGATGAGCACACTGAGGGGCAACTCTCATTTTGATGTTTCATCAATCTGTTTGAAGTTTTGTTTTGTCCCTTTTTTTCTTTTTTTTTAGCTGGTTTGCAAAAGCTTTTAGTCTTGGTGACTCATAGCAATATTTTGCAGTCCTAGTGTCCTTGAATATCTCTACCAACTTGGGTAAAAGCTAGCTGACAGCTCTTTGTGGTTTTAACAGAAATTCTATGATATATAGTAAATGTACAATTATATTAAACCGAGCCACTAGGTTCAGTAGTTGTGTGTAGAAGTTTCCAGAGACTTAACTCTTTTTTTATTCTCAGTAGTGCCAGTTGCTGCTTTTTTATCTTTGGCATGGCCTTGTATTATTTTGACTATTAGTCTTATCGATATCATGTCTACATTTGTGACAGCTCAGTTTATCATTTTTGTATTTTGTTCTGTTTTCCCACTCCTTAGTTTTCCGAAACTTTTTGGCATCAGCACAGCACTCTGCGGTTGTGTGTTAGCAAATAAAACGACTGCTGCCTCTGCTCTAAATATTTAGCCATTGCAGACCGGCAGTTCATGCACTGTATCTACTTTAATAAGATGTGACCGTGTCTGGAATTTAACATCCACATTATTACAGTTTTCAAATATCTCTCTTTTGCCTTGGACACGAGAGGCCCTCTGTACCAGTGTTCAGCAGGGAATGAGGTTGTTGACTTAAAATCGGAGCGGAGGAGTCTGCGCAGGCTCTTCACACATACTGCTCAAGACATTACCGATTCCAGGAGTACTTTTTTTTTTTTTTCATGTTCCACATCTTTTTGTAGCACAGGTTTGTCTGTTACCGTTGTAATTAAGACTAAGAATTAGCAGACTGGAATCAGATGAAAGGCTCATAAAGCATCGCTGAATTCAGTGTTCGCTATGCCAGGGGCCATCTCAGTTACAGACTTAATTCATATTCCCTTTGTTCCTCTCCAATCTCACAGAAGGCTTGAGGCAGCTAAAGGACTAGTGACAATATAACAGGTATTAAATAGACCATTTCCAGTGTCACCATGTGGTAAGTGAAGGCTTCAAAGAGCCAACAATTTGCTATGAAATTAAACCAGGGATCAATCTGGCCTACATGATAAAAGAAACATCTTCAGCACTCCAATGTGAAATGTTATGACACAGACATTTAAAATGCTCACAACAGAGACCCCTAAATAACATTATTTTCTTGAAGATATTAGTCCACTGTGGCAATGGTGAAAGAGTTATGAAAAGTCATACTGTATATAATCATGATGTGTTTTCCTGAGTATGTGGCGTGGACTGGAGTGTGCTACATCATCCGTTTTGCTTTCTTTTTTTTGGCTCAAACCCTCTCATAGTCTGTTTCAAGTTTATTTCTGTAAACATGGCAGAAATTATGCTACCTAACCTTGCAAGTGAAACGATTCTGTTTGTAAAGCCTGTTTGGTATTCCAGTCATTCCCAACTGAACCATCTGGTGGCAGTCTTTGCACCCTCCCAGTGGAACATTACTCTTAGTGATCTTGTTGTCCTATCAGCTTGCTACCTCATTAAAATGAGTGATGATAATAAATCCCATTGACCACGTGCAATGAAATCATATTGATCTGCAAACACACATATGCATATCAATCCCCACCATCATATGCACACATATCAAACCACGAAAAAGGCCTTTTTCAAAAGCAGTATGAACCACTCTAATATGAAAAATACTTCATTTCAAATCCCTGTTCACAGCCCAGCACCTTTATAGCTGCTCAGTACATTCACACTATAGACACATACTGAAGGTTTGGTTTTCAGAATGCAGACCAGAGAGGAATGTTTAATCAGTCAAGGTCACTGTATGTTGCCTTGCCTGTTGTTGAGGGAGACTGTGGGAGAATAGTGGGACCATCTCTCATCTGTATTCTCTTCAGATGGCTTGTGTTAGTAGGATCATGCAGATATGGGATTTTTCTCCGAGAATTAAAACCCAGATGTCATGCAAACAGACACACACATCCTCACCACATTAAAATATTATTTATGGCTCGGCAGTCAGCATAACTAATGCCTCACACTCACTCACTGCGAACAAAGCATAGATAGTCTTGAATTTGAGCTTGTTGGCAATGACCCATTTTGACCCATGTACCAGAAGAAAGCGAAAGGATGTGCTGTTTCCTTGATTTTAATCTCACTTTGGTCTCTGTCATTCCTGGATGTTAGTGTGAATGTCAAAAACACTGAATAAAGGGACTTTTACTGCACACTGCATGATTGCAGTAGGTTAAATAAGTCACTTTGAAAGATCATATTACCCCAAATTTTGAGAAGAGGAGAACACACTGCATATTGCATTTGAATGTTTAATGTAATGTTAGACGTTAAAAGGTCTGAAAGGCAAATGTAGTTAATTAATAATTACATACCCAGGTGGAAAATGAAATCCCGCATTCACATCACTATGTAATATCAAATTGCCTTTTCACTATACAGAAACACACACACACACACACACACACACACACACACACACACACACACACAAACACACACACACACACACACACACACACACACACACACACACACACACACACATAAGATGGCAGGTCACATATCACAAGCTTGTCTCACAAAGACATTTTTAATGCATTTCTGTTCATTTAATGTACTTATGATGAATTCATGTGTGCATAGCATCACTGTATCTGCAGATAAATTTGACAATATGACATGTTCATACATTTCATACAGAAATCCCAGATCCATCCTGAAGTGGTAATTGACTGAGCTACAGATACAAAGATGCCGAGAGCCTTTTACATAGAAAACAGAGGCTTTGATGTCCCCTGATGAATTGTGCTGCAATAACTGTGTCACAACAGAAGACATAACATCAACACAGTACAGGCAATGTAACAATATGACAACTGCTTCATGCAATATTTGATTATGTTAATGCACCAAACAAATAAGGCCAAGACATGAATATAGACACCAAAGAGCAGCTTAATATGTCTGCTTTTTGCTTTGAGACCATCTAGAAGATACAATAATTATTCTTGTGATTTCTACCTTGAAAATAAGAACAAATATTGCAACTTTTTTCTGATCATACCCCAATTGATTTTAAAACCCCTGATGGGAAAGTACAAGCTGTAGTACTATTCTATACAAAGGCAGAGCAGTGCCTGCAAAAGCAGTGAAGTTGCGGCTAACAACAGTAGCTCCCTTGAGCAAGGCACCCCTAACTGCTCTGGATGCCTGTCCATGGGCAGCTCCCTCGTTCTGACATCTCTTCGTACATAATGCATGTGTATAGGTCCTTCTTCTAAAAGGTTCTTTTTTAGGCATTTTTTATTTTTATAAGCCTATGTTGTTCATAGCTTATATGAATTAAATGGCCTATCACTATTTTGCTAGGTGAAGGTTTGTCCAACTACTATTAATATTTATAATGAATTCAGATAATTTAATCCATAAATTGCCTATGTAATTAAACGGTCTAACCAAACCAAATGAATTCAACTAGACTCACTGAGTGTCACTGAGATTTGCTAAGCTAGTTAAGATAGGGTTATTTTTTTTCTCCACAGTGATTGGATCTAGTCATTTTAATTTACTTGTTTAGTTATGTGGAATAACTAACTAACCAAGTTCATAAAAATGTAAAGTAGGTCTACAGATAAGAGCTAGGAAAAATCAATGCGTTAATTTTGTTGTGGCTATCTCACCAACTAGCTTTTGCTTATAGCACTTTTTGCTTTAACTGTTTTTACTGTGGTTTGGCCTGGTATATTGTGTGTGTTTTGTTTTTTAATATAAAAGGCTAAAACAAATGTCAAAAAGTAAGATTCAGGTCTTAACTGAATTTTGACCAAATATGTGGATAGGCTTACGGCATTTCGCCTTTGAAGGGCAGTATTGATGTAACAGTATGTTGGATTGGATACTATTGCAAAAAGAGAAGAGGGTCTTTATGAATGTTTGTCCTAACATTTTGGGGAACCTGTGAGTGAAACCTTTTTGAACCTTTGCCCATATTATTGCATTCTCTGTCCTGTCATTATAATTCCACACAACGGAAAACTACTCTGAGCCGGTGCCAGCCACCTATACTTAGAACGGAAGACATTAAATGGAGACATACCTGAAGTGACACAAACTTGGCTGGGCCGAAATAGTTTCCAGATAGTTAATTAACCTTAGTGACTGGTACAGCAGTCATGCGTGGCTGGTCAGTCGCAACCTGTGCTGAGATAAATACAACCAGTCATGTTGACATGTCACAGTACATACATGTCATGTGTATACTGCCAGTCTTAACACTTTGTTTAGAGCTGAGTTCACAGGGTATTTTCGTCAAGGAGGGGAAAATGGTGCATAGCCGTAATGCTATGCAAACATACCAGAAGTCTCTCTGTTTTTTACTCATTTTTGACGTAAAGGGAAAGTTCAACCAAATGACAAAACAACTTATTTTGTCACCTCCCTACAGTGGTAATTAGCCATGGAGTTAGTTTTTTTTACAGTACATTCCCAGGTTTTGAGGTTTCTGCCACCACATCAATATAATGGAGTTGAAGCAGATTTGTTTGTGGTGCTAACAGCATTAAAAAAATTGCATTTGAAATATTAAAAAGCAACATCTTCCATCTTTCCAGAAACAGTGTCCCAATACTCTAGATCAGTGGTTCTCAACCTGGGGGTTGGGACACCTAACGTGGTCGCGAGATAATTTCTGGAGGTCGCCAGATGGTTGGGGAGAAACAAATTAAATAGCATATTCTAGACTGGGGAATGGTGTTTACATTACTGTGTGAGTTTGGTGTTATATTCAGAGCTTCATGTGTAAATCAGGAGTTCCCGGAACACAGAAAGGGGTCTGAAGGCGGGGCAGGGGGAGAGAAAAAGTCACAAATGCATCAAAATATAAAGTCCATTTAAAAGAATATTTACAGAAATTGGATATTTGATGAATGGATGGATGTATGAACAAATCGGCCTTGCAGCTTTCATAAGTCATTCAAAGTTGTGCACTACTTGTATCTTGAGTGTACCGTAGATCTACAAATTCCTAAGACTTCTTAGTGCATGACATGCCATGGTTTAAAGTTTGTCAATTAAATATCCTGTACACTTGCTTACAAAGAGCAGTGTGCGGGATCTTCTTTTTCAAGACTCAACTCATAGTTAACAATTAATACTTTTCACAGTTTGTCCACTTTGGACCTGTTTGTCGGATGAAACATGACATTTAAATGTGTCAACTTGAGTTCTGGGGTTTTTACTAGTTTCTGACATTTTATAGACCAAATACTTGAACTAGTAAATGAATTGCTAATGTAAATAATTGTTAATTGCAGTCTTATTTGAGAACTATTTACTAGAATGGTAAGTGACATTATTACCTTACTCTGTTGGAGAGCAGTTTTAATGCAGATAGGTAGTAAAAACCACCCTGATGTTTGAAGTATTACATTGGTTTGCTGCATGAAGTCCAGATGTAATTTTGCTGTGATTTTATGGGGAGAAAATGTCAAGCTAAAAGGTGGCAGCCCAAAGTAACTATTAAATCCACAGTGCGACGCAGACATTTATGTGGTTCACTCTCCCGGTTTGGAAAATGTCCATGTTTCTCACAACCATCACACACATAGCTACATTTCGACAAGATAAAAGCTGAATCTAAACATCTCCATGAGTGGACTAAGAATGAAACATCTGGTGGGTAACACCTCCCAGCTCCTGGCGAAAGAAAAAAAGTCATCACATTTGTTGAAAGAGATTGCATGTGTCAGAAAAATGGATATAAAGTTGATGGAATGAACCTCAAACTGAAATGATACTTGCATGGCTGCGATTACACAAATGAATAGAAAACAGGTGGAATCGGCATGCACCCACTAGAGACACTCAATTTAGCTAGAGCTGATTTTTTTGCAGGCTGTTTCTCAACCAACTTTCTTTGAGAAGAATCCCTCTTTTTTGGTTGGTTGTGGACAAAGAATTCACATATGCTTTCTTAGGCTGCAGAGCCTTTATGTAGCTTTCCCACTGAATGCATAGCAGTTTCTCATACCAGGCTCATCCTCTTAGTTCAAACGCTGAGATTGAGACCTAGACCTGGAACAAGGCTAGTTATAGCAGTGGAAAGTTCAGCACATTACTCTTTTCAATCCCTCAAATAGATGCCAAAAGAATTTTGTCCAGACAAACAAAACAACGGCAATATTTTGCAGCAATTTGTTGAGCAAGCCTAGTCAATTTGAATAGGTATATTAGCATGATATTGATGCCAAAACAATCATGGCTGACATGTTGGATATCCCAACTTCTTTCCTATGTAAGCTCAACGAATGCCATGCCCCCCTTCTGTTGCCTGACGTGTCCCTGTCAAATTGCACCCTGATATTTTGTTTTAACAGAGCTGAGGTGATTTAAGAAACCCTAACAGAAGAAGACATGCGGTTGGTATTCTCATGGCTGTCTCAGCTTAAATGTCTCCAGATTCTTTATGGAAGGGATTGGAAGGGGTGATTTGCTGACGTTATTTACATGGAGAAGGTTTTGCAGCCTCCCTGTTGGCCAGAACATCAGGATTTTGGAATTTTTTGGCAGTGACCTACATCTGGATTTCTGCACTAGAGAGTGCCCCACCCCCTGTCAGCCTCTCACAGAGCCACAGGCCTGATTTTTCTCTCTTTTTCCGAGTACACTTCAAGCCACACTGTTGTGAATGTAACCCTTCAATATTCCCTGTCACACCTATCAGAGCAGAGTCCAGTAAAGTGCTAAAACAACACTTCCTCGCCGGATCTCTGTTACAAATGTGAAGATAAAATCAAAAGGAGACAGAAAGCGTCCTTCGGGCCTTATTTTTCATGCTGTATGAGAAACAGTATGTGGAACACCCAATCTGGTTTTCATCCTCAGTGCCCCACTCTGGCTGAAATACAATGGATTGGGAGCAGGCCTGTGACTTTTAACTCGCTCTGCAGATTCTACGCTCTGCCGCCAGTCTGGCCAATCTGCAGCCCAAAAAATCCCCTTGATGTGTCGGCCAAAGCAGCTTTGAATCCAATCATAAGGCCATAGGTTCCCTTGTAATAATGCATCCATGTTCATTCACTTAGACACAGGGGAATTGCGTTTATGGTCAGCAATGTGGAAAAAGACAGATTGATTTTAGCCATGAATCTCAGCTCCAAAAGTTATTTATTACAAGACATAGATAGTTTAGTAAACCTTCTAAAAAGTTAATCAGGGAACTCCCCGGCGTCCTGTGGCTTGAAAACCGTTAAAATAAAATAAAATTGGTTGAAATTATACCATAATTTCAATATACAGTCAAATATACTCACTGGCATACCCGGCCAGGGTGTGTAATCAAAGCTATATTTGTCTTTGTTACTTCCAGTCTGTTATTGAAGCACAGTTTTCCATAAAAGAACTAGAATGGACACTTTAATTAAAGAAAGCTGGGAAGAATGAGCGAGTGACGATGTTAGTCTTTGAAAGCCCAGTTGTTCATCCGTCAAACTTTGAACTGCTGTTCTGCAGACATTTGTGTCTCCGCAGTGGGTTTTGAATGATTTTCTTGTTGTAGCCACCGTACAAACAAAGGCACCCCTGTAGATTTATGTCTCATCCCTCTCTCTCATATTGGACTCTGAGGGCTTTAAGGCTGTAATTAAATTCCAATCCCCACTCTCACTTCTCCGCTGACTGTCCCTGTCTCTGTGGGAGGTTGAGAAGCTGGGTTTACCGCCTGTTGTGGTTTGTTTGAAAGATCCAGACTTCTCTGGAAACCCCAGCCATTACGATAGAATTCACACATGTGGTGCAGAGAGAGAAAGAAAAGGCCTGTGCTCATGCATAGACGCAGGACTGCTGTGACATCCGGTCTGCTCGAGCAGTTGAGACATGTGTGCGTGTTTTACCCACATCGCCATCTCTCTCTGTGAACTGCAGGATTTGAGCTTTCTTACATCAAAGTCAGGGATTGCCATTCCAACATGCTGGTATTTCATACATATGATAGTGCTTTTGGCGTGTTACTTAGATGCCCATATGAATAACTTCATCATTGTACCTATCAAAGCTTTTCCTTTACCAGAGGGCCACCCACTGCCAAAGCACAGATTGCTGGCATCGGCCCGTAGCAGGGCCAACAAACTGGAATCAGCTGCAGCAGCAGGCTGTCAGTTGGGAGTCCTGACAGCGATATGAGGCTCTAGACTGAGCAAGTCCAGTCCAGCGGGGACCAGCGGGAGAGGAAGGATGAGTTCTGCACCACTGATCCAGAGTGACAGTGATGGACAGGTTCAGAGAGGAGAGCTGATGGCCAAGGTTTTTTCTCCTGTCTGGACAGTGTTTGAAAAGATGGACATGACGGTCGCAAGGCTTCGAAGTCCAACAGGGCATGTGTGCCTGAGTGTGTGTGTGTGTGTGTGTGTGTGTGTGTGTGTGTGTGTGTGTGTGCGTGCGTGCGTGCGTGCGTGCGTGCGTGCGTGCGTTTGTGCGTGTGTGTGTGTGTGTGTGCGTGCGCGCGTGCGTGTATATGTGTGCGTGTATGTGTGTGGTGGGTGCATGTGTATGAGTGCATGTTCCACAGTGTTGGTGTATGTCAAACGGTCAAGCAGAGCAATACATGTGAAAAGTGACACTGAAATCTGAAATCTAAAACTTATTATGTTCAAATTTAGGTCAGTTTTAGACAAAGGCATGTATTGAATACATATGATGCAATGTAAAAATACTTTTTTATTTTTATTAATTGATTATTAGTTGGGCCTATAAAATGTCAGAAAATAGTAAAAGAAATGCACATCACAGTTTGCCAGACTCGAAAAGTGAGATCTTCAGATATCTTGTTTTGTCTGACCAACGTACTCTCACAAAATTGAAAGATGTTCTATCACATGAAAGGAAGAAAATCCTCACAAATGAGAAGCATCAACCAGAGAATTTTTGATTTCAATCAACTTCTCATTGCAGCTCTAAGAGGCAGAAATGTATGAAATAACATTCATATTAAATAAAAAAGAATTATTTAATGGTGTAACCTATACTGGAGCTGCAATTACTGTATAAGCACCAGTAACAGAGGGACACATTTGCTCTTTACAGTGTTGGGAATCAGCTCTGTCTTGTTAAAAACCTGAATTATTTGTCACAAAACGTGCTCCTCCGCAGCGCCATCGAAAGTCAGGGTTCCCTCTGACAAGTAATTACGTCAAGAACAAACGTTCCCAAAGGCAGCAATTAATGCTGAACTCATAACACACAATGACGCCCAAGGGCCTGGATCTAATATGAACGTTGGCATCCCTTGTTGTGCAGATTACCCCGTTGTCTTCTTTCATGACGTACTTACACTTTTTTTTTACTAAGTTGTGTGCATGTGTGTGTGCATGTTTTATTCACTTGCTCAATCCTTAATTCTACAGACTGATGTCCTACACACAGATTATATGTGCATAGCATACCAAAGGACAAGTAATAGAAAAACAAAATTTCAGACACATACATTATCGAATTGTACAACTCCAGGACACAGCCTGGCTGTATATCCTCTTTATGATGAAATTAATCTTTTTTGACTATGACTTCTCCTTCAAGATTTGCTGCTTCTCCAGGAAATACATGTCCAGTACATCCAGGACAGATTCCTCTTTCCTCCGTCTGGAAATAAGCTACAACACAAGCCCTGTCCTCACCATTTCTCCTGGATGCCTTCAAGGTCTCAACTATATTTCACACGTCCCAGTCCAAAATCTGAA
This sequence comes from Sander lucioperca, assembly GCF_008315115.2. Lineage (NCBI taxonomy): Eukaryota > Metazoa > Chordata > Actinopteri > Perciformes > Percidae > Sander > Sander lucioperca. The sequence continues at coordinate 10,332,394 of NC_050181.1, read as the reverse complement.
TTATGTTTATTACAATTCAACCGTGGTCAGGAGATGCTTTTAAAATCAATACTTGATAGGCTTGGTCAGAGAGACGAAAGTGAAATAACCATTGCATCTGCCCGATGTTAAAGAGTGACATGCAGCAGTTGGAGTCTGCGGTTTGAAGGACTGCTTCCTCTTTTGCGTGAGGTGGTCACAGACAGCTCTGGGTTTGGGCTTTAGGGGCTTTGTGAGGTTGTTAAAAATGTTCCTGTTCACTTTTCCAGCTGCAGCCTTTTAACGGTGCATTAAACTACGGATACCCCCCCGCTCCCAGAAAAGTCACCAGGGAAAACAAGAAATGGCGTTTGAAAATCATGGGAGGGTCAAGAACAATCCTTTGGACTATTCAGTCTTTTTTTGTTGTTTTTTAGTTTGGATGTGCAAAGAGAAAAAAACAGATATACTGTACTTCTAAGGCCATCTTAGTTAGGAAAAAGATTATTTCAACCCCTCCAAGTCATCAAGAAAGTAGGCGTGCACTTTGACACTTTATGCTATGAGGTCATTTTTACATGTTTATTAATGTACAGTATTTGTCAGCAATTGAAACCTCTTATGAAGCCATATTGTATATTATTACAACTGTTACTATTATAGCCATTAATTAACACTAACATCAAGCTACAACTACATTATATTGTGTTTTGAACCATTAATTAATCGTCATCTTAGTTTATTAACTAACTAAAGACATTAACTAAACACAAAGTACAGCTAAAAGTGTTAGCATGCTAACATTTGCTAATAAACTTGTGTCGCACCGGACTAATAAACACTAAAAACAACATATAATTATAGCAGCAAAGACTTACTTAGTTTTTCTGTAATGGGCAGAAGGCAGAAAGCTAGGCCTGTATTTTGTTTTAGAACTGTTAGAAGAGGTTCATTTCTTCTTACACCTCAGAGAAAATGCTTTCACCTAAAGGTCTTTATCTTTTTTTATTATGGGTATAAACCCAAAGAAAAAAAAAAAAAAAAATATATATATATATATATATATATAGATAGATAGATAGATAGATGAAGATATGAGTTTCTTAAAATGCACCTTCTAAAGAAGTTTGTTAATGGGTGAAAAAGTGTGAAGTGCAAAATCGTTGTGGGGGACAGGGTATCCCTCCAATACGTGAACTATTTGTTGATGATGATTGTTGTGAATAATGTTACATTCCATTCTGTAAGAAGTTTGAAGAAAGTTGTTCTCATCCATTTTATGTATTCTAGAGTGCAACACTGTTTTCTTATCTGTGTACATACAGTCCTTGAGACAATCCTTCCTCCCATCCTGACTCTCTTATCTTACTACACCTCAACTAAATGAACGAAGCGATTGTTAGAGAATATGTATATCCTTGTGTGTCTCAGTAAACCTTCAGAACATTGTGAACTGAACCCTGCTTTGTGTCTTTTGTTCTCTGAGATCTTGCCACTGCTATCAGAATCAACCCCCAGGGGTCAAGCCAGTAGATGATAGGATTTGAACCACAAAACAATCCTGATCGGATTGTTTCACAACAAAAATTATAAATAGAAAATGCATTTCCTGCAGAAAAAGCTTGTGAATGCTGAAAAGCTAAATTGCTAAAGCTGAACTGGATTGCTGGCATCATAATTGAAGGTGAAGAAGTGAGAATAGTTAAAAAAGTGGGAATGGTTTCAATTAGTATGAATTTCATTCAGGATTCATATGTTTTGAAAAAACCTGGAAAAGTTATGGAATTAAAAAAATGCTAATTCCAGGCCTGGAAAGGTTTTGGAAACATAAAAAGACCCAGAAAGTATTGGAAAAGTCATGGATTTTTAACACAGCATAATATTATGTGATTAATAAATGTATTTCACGTTGTCCTAACCTCAACGTTCTATTCGGGGCACGATATTACAAATCCCACTATGAACCACATAAATTGTCATTCATTTTATTGTTAAACCTCTGAGGGTAAACTTTAACACAGATTTTTATTCTTATTGTATAATGTCGACCTAACCTAACCTAAGACACCCCCACCAGTCTTCTAACAGACTGAACTAAAGAGCAAGTCATAGTATATTATGTCGAAAATAGTAGAATAAAAAGTCATAGTATAGTATGTAGAAAAAAAAAGTCATAGTATAGTTTGTCAATAATTGTCATAAAAAAGTCATAGTATAGTGTGTCAAAAAAATGTCATAGTAAAGTATGTCAAAAAAATCAGAAAGAATTCATAGTCTAGAATGTTGAAAAAAATCATAGTATAGTGTGACTTTCCTGTGGACATCTGACTTAAAAAAAGAATTGGATGACTTGATGGGAATCAAACTTCCAACATAAAACACCCCTACCAGTCTTCTAACAGACTGAGCTAAAGAACAAATCAAAGTATAATATTTTGAAAAAAGAAAGAAAAGTCATAGTGTAGTGTGTCGAAAAAAGTAATATTATAGTGTCACTTTTCTGTGGACCTCTGACTTAGGAAAAGAAAACCACTTGATGGGAATCAAACTCCCAACCTAAAATACCCCAACCAGTCTCTTAACAGACTGAGCTAAGGGTAATAGTAAGATGTGTTGAAAACAGTCATGAAAAAGTCATAGTATAGTATGTCGAAAAAAAGTCATAAAAAACTAATTGTATAGTATGTTGAAAATAGTCACAAAAAAGTCATAGTATAGTGTGACTTTCCTCTTGACATCTGACTTATAAAAAAAGACTGAACAACTTGATGGGAATCAAAGTCCCAACCTAAAACATCCCAACCAGTCTTCTAAAGAGACTGAGCTAAAGAACAAGTCAAGTATGCTATGTCGAAAAAAATCATGAAAAAGTCATACTATAGTATGTCAAAAAAGTCATAGTATATTATGTCGAAAAAAGTCATAAAAAAAGTCATAGTATATTATGTTGTAAATAGGCATAAAAATGCCATAGTATAGTATGTCGAAAAAAACGTCATGAAAAAGTCATAGTATAGTGTGACTTTCCTCTGGACATCAGATTTTTTTTAAAAGATAAGCAAATGTTGGGAATCTATCTCCCAACCTAAGATACCCCAACCAGTCTTCCAACAGACTGAGCTAAAGAACAAGCCATAGTATAGTATGTCAAAAACATCCATCTATCCATCTTTGTCCGCTTATCCGGTAACGGGTCGCGGGGGTAGCAGCTCCAGCAGGGGACCCCAAACTTCCCTTTCCCAAGCCACATTAACCAGCTCCGACTGGGGGATCCCGAGGCGTTCCCATGCCAGGTTGGAGATATAATCCCTCCACCTAGTCCTGGGTCTTCCCCGAGGCCTCCTCCCAGCTGGACGTGCCTGGAACACCTCCCTAGGGAGGCGCCCAGGGGGCATCCTTACCAGATGCCCGAACCACCTCAACTGGCTCCTTTCGACGCGAAGGAGCAGCGGCTCTACTCCGAGCTCCTCACGGATGACTGAGCTTCTCACCCTATCTCTAAGGGAGACGCCAGCCACCCTCCTGAGGAAACCCATTTTGGCCGCTTGTACCCTGGATCTTGTTCTTTCGGTCATGACCCAGCCTTCATGACCATAGGTGAGGGTAGGAACGAAAACTGACCGGTAGATTGAGAGCTTTGCCTTCTGGCTCAGCTCTCTTTTTGTCACAACGGTGCGATAAATTGAATGTAATACCGCACCCGCTGCGCCGATTCTCCGACCAATCTCCCCCTCCATTGTCCCCTCACTCGCGAACAAGACCCCAAGGTACTTGAACTCCTTCACTTGGGGTAAGGACTCATTCCCTACCTGGAGAAGGCACTCCATCGGTTTCCTGCTGAGAACCATGGCCTCCGATTTAGAGGTGCTGATCCTCATCCCAGCCGCTTCACACTCGGCTGCGAACCGATCCAGTGAGTGTTGAAGGTCACAGGCCGATGATGCCATCAGGACCACATCATCCGCAAAAAGCAGCGATGAGATCCCCAGCTCACCAAACTGCAACCCCTCTCCCCCCCGACTACGCCTCGATATCCTGTCCATAAATACTACAAACAGGATTGGTGACAAAGCGCAGCCCTGGCGAAGGCCAACCCTCACCTGAAACGAGTCCGACTTACTGCCGAGAACCCGGACACAGCTCTCGCTTTGGTCGTACAGAGACTGGATGGCCCTGAGAAGGGACCCCCTCACCCCATACTCCCGCAGCACCTCCCACAGTATCTCCCGGGGGACCTGGTCATACGCCTTCTCCAGATCCACAAAGCACATGTAGACCGGTTGGGCATACTCCCAGGCTCCCTCCAGGATCCTTGCAAGAGTAAAGATCTGGTCCGTTGTTCCATGACCAGGACGGAATCCGCATTGTTCCTCTTCAACCTGAGGTTCGTCTATCGACCGAACCCTCCTTTCCAGCACCTTGGAGTAGACTTTACCGGGGAGGCTGAGAAGTGTGATACCCCTGTAATTGGCACACACCCTCTGGTTCCCCTTTTTGAAAAGGGGAACCACCACCCCGGTCTGCCACTCCTTAGGCAGCGTCCCCGACTTCCACGCAGTGTTGAAGAGGCGTGTCAACCAAGACAACCCCTCCACACCCAGAGCTTTAAGCATTTCTGGACGGATCTCATCAATCCCTGGGGCTTTGCCACTGTGGAGTTGTTTAACTACCTCAGCAACTTCCACCAGGGAAATGCTGCTTTGCCTCTTTCATGGCAGAGGCTGCAGCCCTTCGGGCCCTTCGGTACCTTGCAACTGCCTCCGGAGTCCTCTGGGATAACATATCCCGGAAAGACTCCTTCTTCAGTCGGACGGCTTCCCTGACCACCGGTGTCCACCACGGTGTTCGTGGGTTACCGCCCCTTGAGGCACCTAAGACCCTAAGACCACAGCTCCCCGCCGCAGCTTCAGCAATGGAAACTTTGAACATTGTCCACTCATGTTCAATGCCCCCAGCCTCCACAGGGATGCACGAAAAGCTCCGCCGGAGGTGTGAGTTGAAAGTCTGTCGGACAGGGGCCTCCTCCAGACGTTCCCAATTCACCCGCACTACCCGTTTGGGTTTAACAGGTCTGTCCAGAGTCTTTCCCCACCCTCTGACCCAACTCACCACCAGATGGTGATCGGTTGACAGCTCCGCCCCTCTCTTCACCCAAGTGTCCAAAACATACAGCCTCAGATCAGATGAAACGATTATAAAATCGATCATTGACCTTTGGCCTAGGGTGCTCTGGTACCAAGTACACTTATGAGCATCCCTATGCTCGAACATGGTGTTCGTTATAGACAATCCATGACTAGCACAGAAGTCCAACAACAAACAACCACTCTGGTTTAGATCAGGGAGGCCATTCCTCCCAATCACGCCTCTCCATGTGTCTCCATCATTGCCCACGTGCACGTTGAAGTCCCCCAGCAGAACTATGGATTCCCCCACTGGAGCCCCATACAGGACTCCATTCAAGGTCTCCAAGAAGGCCGAATACTCCGAGCTCTTGTTTGGTGCATACGCACAAACAACAGTCAGAGTTTTCCCCCCCACAACCCGCAGGCATAGGGAGGCGACACTCTCGTCCACTGGGGTAAACTCCAACGTAGCGGCGCTCAGCCGGGGGCTTGTGAGTATCCCCACACCCGCCCGGTGCCTCACACCCTGGGCAACTCCGGAGAAGAAAAGAGTCCAACCCCTATCCAGGAGTATGGTTCCAGAACCGAGACTGTGCGTAGAGGTAAGCCCCACCAGATCCAACTGGAAGCGCTCCACCTCCCGCACAAGTTCCGGCTCCTTCCCCCACAGAGAGGTGACGTTCCACGTCCCCAGAGCCAGCGTCTGCTGCCCGGGTCTGGTCCGTCGAGGCCCCTGACCTTCACTGCCACCCATGTGGCAGCGCACCCGACCCCAGCGGTTCCTCCCACAGGTGGTGGGCCCATGGGTTGGAGAAAGATGTGCCACGTAACTTTTTCGGGCTGTGCCCGGCCGGGCTCCGTGGCAAACCCGGCCACCAGGCGCTCGCTGACGGGCCCTCCATCTGGGCCTGGCTCCAGACGGGGGCCCCGGGCTTCGTCCGGGCAGGGTCACATCATCTCTACCTCGTTTTTTCATAGGGTTTTTTAACCATTCTTTGTCTGGCCCCTCACCTGAGACCACTTTGCCTTGGGAGACCCTACCAGGAGTACAAAACTCCAGACAACACAGCCCTCAGGTTCATAGGGACACACAAACCTCTCCACCACGATAAGGTGATGGTTCCCGGAGAGGTCAAAAACAGTCATTGTTTAATGTGTCGAAAAAAGTCATAATATATTGTATGTCGTAAAAAGTCATAGCATAGTATGTCGAAAAAGGTCATAGTATAGCATGTTGAAAAAAGTGATAAAAAAGTCATAGTATAGTATGTCGAAAAGGTCATAGTATAGCATGTTGAAAAAGGTGATAAAAAAGTCATAGTATAGTATGTAGAAAAATTTGATAAAAAGTTATAGTATAGTATGTCAAAAAATGTCAGTTTAGTATGTCGAAAATGTCACAGGATAGTATGTCGAAAAATGTCATGGTATAGTATGACCAAAAAAATCATAGTATAGTAAGTCAAAAAAGTGATAAAAAAGTCATAGTACGTCTAGTATGTCGAAAAATAGCGTACCAGGTTGCAACATAACATGCAGGTAATATTAGCCTCTTGGAGAAGCTAACATTTGTGTTAGCCCTATAAAACCATGTGAAGAGATTGTAATATACTATACCTCTGAAATAAAAAAAGAACATTTTGTGTTGTTAGTGACAATGATTTTATTAAAAGTATCTGTGCTTTAACTTTTACTGTCTTCTAAACATATACACAAAATATTAAAATAAAGTAACGTATTTTTTAATGCCATCCTGCTCAGCATAAAAAGGTAACTCACGATTACTTCATTGACAACCACAAAATTATCAAATGCAACAAGCTAATCTTTAAAAGTACCTTAGCTGACTTAGAGCATTTAATATCAGCATTATGTTGGATCTATTTTTTTTAATGCCTGGCTTTAGTTACAAACATCTTTATGAAAGCCTAAAGATGAAGTTATATCTGATAACATTTCACTCTTTGTGTGGCATTCTTTGACTTGTATTTCCCCTAAAGCAGAGTTTTAACAACAGAAGATACTGTAACACTCTTGTTCTGAGCTAAAATGATTTAAATTAACCATAAAACAAGTAGCCTACTTGTAGTTTTGTGTGAGAAAGGGAAGTGACACATCTTACTTCTGGGGAAACTTCTCTCTTCCCATTGGCTCACAGACCTGGGGTTCCTAGATGTGAGGTTCGGTCCCCAGTTGGACCTTTCTTGGAAAGATGCCTTCAGGACACGCTGATAGTAGGAAGTTGAAACAGCTGAAGAGCTTCTTTCTGAAATTTGATCTCCACCTCTGTAAAAGTGTCAGGAATTTTTCCAGAGTGTAAAAGTAAAGCATATTTAGTGTAGATGAGTCAGAATGAGACCGTTAATGTCTTTTTTGACCGTTTTTTTCTTTTCTTCTAACATTGTTTAGATAGCAAAATCCTTCCCAAAACAAATGTCACAATGAAACATTTTAGTTATTTTATTCTAGTTTTTCTTTTGTTTTTGTATATGTGTGGGTGGTTTGGAGCATGTGTCTGTCTTAACTCCTAAACCAAATATTTTGATGAAATATGAACCTCTGTTGATTTGTCTGTAGTAGAGGTCATTTAGCAACTACAAGAAAGCAATAATAAAACATGTCACCATTTGTAGTAGCTCAGTTCATCACGGTTTTAAAAGCTAAAGTGAAACCTTTACTCAACTTTATTTCTTTTTTCTTTTTTTAGAACCCGTCACTTTGATTTTCTAACCAACGGCCCAAGAAAACATTGCTTTGGGCTTCTTTTGAATGCAACTTCAGGCATGACATTGATTATCTTAGCTTCATAATTATCTCCACATGCTACTTTACTGCTGTACTTCACATTCAGACACTCTGTATATCCTGGGCCAGGGATTATAATAACTGTAAGTAAATTAGCTGTGAACAAAAGCCTTTTAAATCAGGCATTAGTCGAAGACTACCTGCAGTTTAATGCTATACATTTTCACAGTGATCCAACAGTGAAGTCGGTGGCAACACAACAAAAGTACAAAGAGCGACACTGCCAGACAGGAAATAACTTATGTGCTACTCCTGCAACAAAACTGATATAACATTTAGCTTTCGGTTTTGCTTTTTAAATTTGAAGCAGTATATTACAAAAAAAATCAAATCAGCAGTCAATGCCTCATTTCGAGGTTTTGTCTCTTTTCTGTCCTTTTTTGTGATAAGTTGAAAACCTAAAATAGGTACAGATGTGTTTGTATATATATATATATATATATATATATATTTTTTTTTTTAACCTTTATTTTACCAGGGAAAAATCACATTGAGATTAAAATCTCTTTTACAAGTGAGCCCTGGCCTATATATATATATAGGTGGGTTTTCCGTGAAAATAATGGGTATGCAGTTTTAGAGATATATGATAAACATCTGTGAGAATGATCTGTAATTATCATTCTAAAGCACCACTGAATAAAACATTTATATTCTATACTATACAAGTTTCAGCCAGGACAAGATACATCTCTTCTTTATTGATCAAAGATTTTACTGTCCAAGCTGTTTTTGACAATACTGTCTCTCTGAATTGGAATATCAAAAGGTGCTTTGAAGTGGGATATACAGTAAAAATGACCATATATGATGTTCAAATGTATTTTTGAAGTCGTTGGCTATGCCTGACAGGAATTTATTCTCACATTCACCTTTTTTTCTCCCAGTCCTGCAACTTTAAAATTACAATCATTACGTTTTGTCTGAAATGGCCAAAAACTGTGGGACCAATTGCTTAAATAAGGGAAAATTTCTCTCCTGAGCTTTTGACTAATGGCACTAGTATGTTATGTTTGTGTCTCAGGGGAATGCATTGCGATTATTTTAACAGAGACAACCCAACAAAAACACGGACCTCTGTTGAGTGTTTACTGTGTAATGGGTGTGACAGGCTACCTTAGCTCAATTCTGAGGTCACTGCTGGTGTTTTCTACGAGGTATGACAGTTTTACAACTACAGGGGCTCAGACTCGGATTGTTTCTGACATCTATGACTGCTGCTACTCTCAGTCTGTCTCACAATCTCTCCACTTCTCTTTCTCACACTTTCTCCACTTCTGCCTCTCTATCTGAAACACTTGCCTTTTCTTTCTTTCATTTCCTCGCACACACACTCGCGCGCGCACGCACGCACGCACGCACGCACACGCGCACACACACGCGCGCGCGCACACGCGCGCGCACACACACACACACACACACACACACACACACACACACACACACACACACACACACACACACACACACACACACACAGGCAATAAATGATATCAAGTCTTTCTCAGCCGGACTCAAAGAGGACTCTTGAGCATATTCTAAGCCTGAAGTCTTAATCTCTCATAATAGGCCTCTTTGTGGAAGTTGGAGGAAGCCCATATTTCTTTTTAAACAGCCCTCTGTTGATGTTGGAGGAGGCTAGTTGTTGTGATATCCTAACAAGCATTCCAGTAAAACAAACTACAAATGCCATAAGGCTAAAAATTAAAATTGTTGCTGCACAGTTAAATTGCAGTAATTGCACGGGGAGATTATGCAACAAAAACACAAAGCTAATTCTAACAGTGCAGCAGGATTTTCAGGGCAACATAATGCGGTTACTTTGTGCAACATTTCCTCAACATACATGCTCACACATTTACATACATACTATAACACAGTCTATAAGTGCTACCCATTATGCGCCACAGCTGTAAAAATATGAGGGAGCCAGATTTTGGCTTGTTTTGCAGGCAGGAATTCTCTTTTTTTGCTTGAACTTTAAATACACAGTGAGAAACCGAGTCAGCCAAAGCGGTGCAGTGTTGTTTGGTGGGACGGTGGCAGCAGAGCAGGAGCGATTCAGATGTTCTTTATCTTCCTGCTGCAGAGTGAAAAGTAGAGGAATGTGAGCTGTACATTTACAGAGGCCCTGAGGGAATATAATACTCCCTCATTGTGGCTAAGCTAATGTAATTATGCACAGATCCTGCACTAGCTAAAGAAAAGATTGCCATCTAAGAACATAAACATTGTCTGCAAGAACGCCTTTTCATTTTAATAATAATATTATAATTATGTATTTTTTTTCTAAGCAAGACCTAGGTGGAGCAGGTCAAAAAGCTGATTATGTAAACATAATATTCATTCCAGTTTTGAGCAAAATTTAGGATAATTCATATGGAAAAAAAATATGTATAGCTCAGGTGCACACACACACACACACACAAACACACACCACATTTTGGCTGAGGCTCTGTGATCTGATTTTGAATGCAGCATCTTGTTTGATGTCTTTTTGATGATGGACATGAAATAATGTCCAAATCACCAGAGGCTGGAACATCAAACAGATTCAAATGAAAACACGGTAATGTCTTCTCGGACTGCGCCTTATTGCGCCTTCATTTGCCACTGCCTCATGGAAGTTGGGCTTTGACTGAGCACAGATACAATATGAGCTGATAAATGAGGCACTTTCATCTCCAACAAACTTTGACAACTTTTTCATTCGCAGTGCAAACACTGCATGGGTAATATGCTGCATCATAATATAATCACATAATCACAGATGATAATTCAGCAACCCAATGAAAAGTCAAAGGTGGAGGAGGGAGTATCTTTTGAAGAGGATGAGGACGGAAATCATCACAGCAGAATAAGGAGAGCACGAGATATGCTGATCTTTATATCAAGAACCCCTACAGTCTTATTGGGGGAAAGGAGGTGATCATCTATATATTGTTTAATGTCGGACTCCAATGTTCTTCAAGATAATATGGTGAGAGAGCTAATACAGAGCACAGGTGACTTAGCGATAATGAACCAATATATATGCATCATGCAAAACCGATCCTTATGCTTGAAAAAGGAGCTCAGCACATTCATTTATCACGATTTTGTCTGTTATGAAAAAGCAGACGGAGAAACTTCCCCTCTTCGCAGTAACATCACACACGCCCCCGAAGGGATAGTCTCACGTGAAGCCGATTGTGAGCCGCCATGTCGATTCTCCAGTGTTTATAATAAAGAAGCTTTCACAGACAATGCCTGGCCCATTCCCAGTGAAGCGTGAGCGGGTCATCAACTTTGCATTATAGTTGATTTATATCTGAACAGAAGCCAAGTTTCCGTATAATTTACAGTCCGGTTTGGTGTCTCTCTGGGCTTTTTGGATGGCTCTGTGTAAACCGAGAGGCTGATGTTCAAACAACAAGGCAGACAGCCATAGTGGACTCAGGGTTTTGCCTTGGCCTCTGCGTCAAGTCTCTTGACAGCAAACTGGCACCCAGCTCCAACTAATAAAGTGCACCACCCAGATCCTACAGCGCCTGCATGTACTGTACTGTCTGCTGAATGTGTGTGGTCAGTTGGAGTGGGACACTCCTGGAAAGCCACGGAAGAAAGACATATCAAGCGCTAAATCTGCTAAATCGCTGATGTCAGTCTCATCCACTCTGCCTCCTTTTTGGATGATGTGCTTACAGTTCAGCACATGAAATGATTTAGACACCGATCAGAAACGATTAGGGTACATCTTGTTAAACTTGCATAATTACTGTCATAGTGTGTTCGTACAATGGCAGTTAAAGGATGAGGCCTTTCTGTTCATTTTCTATTTCCTTATTTAACATCATTCATCAGCTGTAGAGAATATTTGACGTTATTATTGTGTTAAAATCTCAAGGAGAATTGACACAAAGCAACTTCGTACTGACAGTTCCTTTGACATTTGACCGCCTTGACTTAAGCAATGATTAAGAGGCATTTTGTTTTTGTAGCAGTGATGGAAGTTATTAGAAATTAAGTGTTGTGCAGTATTACATGGTGTGATATTTTCCTTCATTACAATAAACATGTAGTTTATTTTGATTTTATCCTGCTGCTGTAAATCCTCACTAGCGCAGCTAAAAATATTCCCCAACAAAAACACTATTCCTGTTTGTGTAAAGTTTGCGAAAAAACAAACTGTTGAGAAAATAAATGTTTTTTTTTAATGTAAGTATGTATTGGTGGCCAGTTTTTAAAGATCAACGTATTCATTAGGAACGGGTGAGTTTGGGGAAAGTCGGGACAGACAAACACATTGTTAGTTTTGGTCTTTTTATGAGATTTTGTTGACTCTAACAAAAACATTCATTATCGCCATTTCCCCACATGTTTAGATCATAGCAGATCTTTATGCAAAATGTGAATAAGCAGCCAGACATCTGCGAACAAGAAAAAATTTCACATTTATTTGATATCAAACAGGAGTTGAATTAAATATCAGCTGATGATGGGCTCTTACAAAAGAAATAAAATGAACCTAATCAGTGCTGCAACAACGTTTCACACTTTCCAACCATGTTTTTTTTTTCTGTATAGTTCAGTTAATAAATTAATTAGTGTCAAAGGATGAAATATGTCCGCACAAACTGCAATATCGCATTGACGCACACATAAGTCTTTAAACCTGACAATTTCTTTCAAGTAAAATAAATTACACAAGTTTCGAATTCACTCCAAATCTGTGCATGGCCTGGTGTTAAGGAATATACTACTGGCAAAAACTCATCATTCATGAAAGCAAAAGCACTTCACAAGCAGAGATGTGAGCATGATTTCATATGGACTGATATCTCTCAAAACTTTTTTTTCATATTCAAACATACTACAACAAGTCAATTGTGAGAGGAAAAAGCACATTTCCACCATTTTGATTAAACTTGTCTGAAGAATCTTATTAACATTGAAAGGGCTTAACTACTGAATGGTTGCCGTTTCTTTTCTTCTTTTTTTTCTTACTTTTTTTTTACTTTTTACACTAGTGGTACAGCAAAATATATTTTCTTTAGCTGTTACTTTAACAACAGTTAAATGTGCAATAGAGAAAATATAAGGCCTGAGTCTGAATTAGTGGTTTCTTTACTTTACAGTCCTGACTGTGTAGTGGAGCCACACTAGTTCTTGTTCTGTACTTCATGACTAAAAAGACCCTGGTTCTGCAAAGGCCCCCAAAGAATATGTCAGGAGTTTCATAGTTCTTTGCTTGGAGTATTTTTCATCCCTTATTCTTCAACAGCACAGTACAATGGAAATGCCAGACTTGTTTCTGACACAGCGGCCTGTGTGTTATTCTCTGCACCTCTTTAGTCCAACTGCAGAGCTTTCACAGTCCACATTTGTCTGGCTTAGGATGGATGTGTTTTGTGTGTTAATGGGATTTGTGTGCAAAAGTCATTTCTTCATTCCTTTTCCCACCCAACAACATTTCACTTCCTGTCCTAACAGGAAGGGCATGTGGAGTGTGCAGCCAGACTTGCCGGCTCTCTTGACATCAACTGAAAGTACCCATCTGTTAAAACCTGTGCAAACAAAGAGGGCCGGCTCAGAGGCTGGTAATAAGCTGCATTTGTCCGTCGCTGGGTGCCTCTCCTTCCTGTGCGCTGTCTTCATTGTTGGGTGGGAGGATGCATCCGTCGCTGGTGCCTCGGTTTATGTGGTAGTAGGACAGGGGCGGCGGCGCATCGCCGAGCTCAGGCATGCTTTTATGATACGCGTCCTCGCTCTCGCTTCGAGTTGAGGGGGAGAGCTCCTCCTCCTCCTCTTGGGGGTATGGCGAAGCTGGGGGCGAGGGTGAGTCTCTCAAGTTTGGCATGCTGGTATAAAGGGAGTCTCTATTATTGTTGGGTGAATGGGAGCCCATGTCCTCCACTGCAGTAACAGTCTCAGAGCCATGGCCGCCCTGCTGCTCCAGGCGCCTGGGGGCCTTCTGGGCGCTGTAGAGCAGGGAGTGAGTCCTCTGGGGCAGGAGGGGGGCCTCCAGCGCCTCCTTGTGGTGGGGGTGCAAGAGCAGCTCCAAGGTGGCGTGGCCTCCTCTTCCACTTCCTCTCTGGGGGGATGAGGCCTCGGCGTGATCCGCCACGATGGCGTCATCCTCGCTGCCGCTCCCACCCCCACCGCGGTCCACTGTCACTCTGGTCTGCGGAGGCAAGGCTCTGTCGTGCTCCCTCGGGGCGTCGCGACCTTTGGGTCCGACGCGGGGCCTTAGGTTATTGTGGACAATCTCAGATATGATCATCTTCTCAAAGGCGACATCATCCAGGTTGAGGCCCCCTAGGTCACCCGGGGCTCTAACGCCTACAGTCTCATAGTCGTCGTCTCGCAGGGAGTAGCTGTTGTTGAAATTGCCATTGAGGGGGAGGGTGTCCATGGCAGTGATGTCCCTGCTGTTGCTCAGAGAGTGCTGTCCTGCAAGGAAAGGCAAAAAGAGTGCGTGAGATTATGATTTTTTTTTTTTGCCTTTTGTGTAGAAGAATACAGCGTCCACTACACCATCCACATACAACTTGATACTGCTCAGGACACTTCACTCTTGTGCTCTTTGATCTCTGGGTTAATTTTAATTTAATGCAAATACAAAAAGTTTTAAAATTCAAAGGAAACCCCAATCAGCTCCCCACTATGTCCATCCTCATTATGGCTGAATATCATCAAAGCCAATCTTAGAGATTATCCTGAACAATATTGGAGAAATGAGAACAAAAGATGACTTGAAAGTTGAAACTTAAAAATATAGAACAGCAACACGCTATAAAGTAGCTGATGACCAGGTAACAACACAGCAGCATACAAAAAGCAACAAGATAGGATGAGAGTAAAATAAATAAATTAATACAAGCTGATGAGAAAGTGTTGCGACATTAACAATGGATAAAACATTCCACCTGTTAAAAGAAGGCAAGACAAAAGAGTAATGTCAAACACAGATGGCCAGCCACCTCTCTGCACTCGGGCCCCACAAGCACAGCAACAACCCCCACACACCACGACAGACAGGCACGGTGCAATGACTCACTTTGCCAACACTCACATCAAGTGTGTCTGCTCAGGCTATCTGGCCTAAGAACAGCTGATGTGCAAAAAAAGTAAAAGAGATGCTTTTTTTCAATTGCAGCAGAAACAACAAAATCACTGAAATAAGACCAAAGTGGAAAGCTTGTAACATCCAGCCTGGATTCAGTCAATCCAACTCTTTGTGTCCTTGCTATTAATTATAATTTAGCCCATGTGATGCATTGTTCAAATTACTGTAGGTGGATGGAGAATGACAGCAATGGTCTGTGTTTAACAGTTGGAGAGAGCTAAAGGACTAAATCAAGGACAACTGAATCCTGGACTCAGCAGGTGAAAGGGCAGCAAGCAAGGTGTTTTTAGAAAAAAAAGTCTACAGTAAAAGAAGGAACATTTCCTAATGAAAATATTTCTTTCTGAATGCCCATTAGTTTTCCCTTTTTAAAGTGTACATACATTTTATGTCAACAAAACACAAACACACACACACACACACACACACACACACACACACACACACACACACACACACACACACAGTGGAGTACTCTAATTTTGTGCAGCCCGATGTCTAAGCTCAAGCAGCAGGATGACAGTTAAGGGATCTTGTTTTGATTTGATATGATGATTTCATTTACTGGGTACACTATGAGCCTGTAAGTAAAAGGCTGACATTTTGTAGCGTGAGGGGGATGTTGTCAGTCACAGGCAGAAAAAAAACATGAGGAAACTGTAGTATTTTCGTTTCAAATGAACTTGTCAGAAAACGCATGATAACAACGTAGGAAAAAAGCTCCAAAAACAACATCAAAGTCATTTCTAAAAAGTGTGAAAAGAGCCCAGAGAGCAAAAGGGCAAAAAAAGGAGAGTGGGGGGGAGAGATTATTAGACACCTCTCTGAATAGACTCTACTTCCAAATTTGCATTTGTTTATGCGCTGGCAGTTATTACAGACAGGTACTGTCTACCGGGAGAGGGGGGAAATGATGTGAACAGAATTCAACTGGACGCGGCGACAGCTGCACTCTGGGAAGCGTTCCAGCAGAGATTCATCCAAGATGTTCTCCTTACCGATTTTACTGCATCACATGAACATCTGCAGAGCATTACTTAGTATTAATACACTTACAATAGAAGACACGCTCATCCTTTTCCAGGAGCTAAATGTAATGACTATAGCAGGCAACATTTAAAAAAAAGCTCATGTTAAACTTGACAGAGTCTCTCTGTGCTTATTTCATACTTGGTTGGTGATCTTCACACCAGTTTTTGACATTTGTGTGTCATGCTGTTGCCTGCTATCCTCAAACTAGTTTCCATATGTTAAATCTTTACTTTTTTTTCCTGGTTGTCACTGCTTCCACAGTGGCTTGTCTCGTGGGGAGAATAAGTATTTCTGTAGGTAAAGGAGGTATTTATGCTGACATTTCATATTACGTGCTAATTAAATATCACCACTTTTCTTTTATCTGTCTCTGATACTCCAATGTTAACATGTAATTAGTACAATGATTACGCAGGTAAACATGTTAGGGCAATAAAGCACAAGCTGTCTGAGCACACACACTGACTTCTGCATCTGAGCCGCTCGCCTGCTGCTGAGCTCACAGACAGAAAAAAAGAAGTCTTTGATTTTCTTTGCAGACATTGTTTGGTCCCAACCCTGCTTCATTATCTCTGAGTGTGAAGTGCTCCCATTGTGCTGTAAGCGAGCTCGCAGCACAAAACAAGACCGTGAAGACCGCAGTGGGTTAAAGCTATACATTACTGCATATCCTCTCCTTACACACTTTTGCCATACTGCTGTTTTTGTAAATTCTCTTTTATCATCAAATGCCTGGGAATATCTGAGGGCTATGACTCTGCCCGCATTGCATCATGAGCTTGTTTTTTTTCTTCTTCTGTGATTGGGTTTCTTTTGCTCTGCTAGTGAACTAGGTCAGCATAAGCACTGACGTGATTTAAATGGATCTTATTGGCAGTAAGCTAAAGACAATTTAAACATGTTGTAAAGATATCATCCATGAACTAAAGGAAACAGCATAAATGATCCGGACCGACGTGTAAAGCTCATATTCAACAGAGAGGAATTCTCATATGACTGCTCAGTAGAAGAGATAAGATAGCATTGACGTAGGTTTATCTCATTCTGTGTTTAGAAAGGAGAAACTAGCTTAGATAAGACCTAGTGGAAATACAGAGGTGTGAATGAAGAAGAAAAAAATCGTAAATCTAGAGAAAATTACTCTCAGCATAATGCATGCTGTGTCAGAGCCATAACCTTGAGATTTTTCATGTATTTAATACATCTAACACACTTAAAAGTGAGAGTTAAATGAGAAGATTTAGACCACTTTCATATCTGTCTGTTTACTATGAAGCAACAGCCAGCCGCCGGTTAGCTTAGTTTAGCACAAAGACTGGAAACAGGGGGAAACACCTGGCCACTAAGAAACACGTTATATCTTGTTTATTTAATCTGTACAAGAAAATGAAGTGTAAAAATGATAATTCGCCATTTTACAGGGGATTATGTGCTGGACTATTTCTTGGCCATGACCAGTAATGTCCTTGAGTTTCTGTTGGTTGCCAAGCAACTGCTCAGAGCCAAGAAATAGTCCAGCATATAACCCCCTACGTAAAATGGAAAATTCTTGTTTTTGTATGCATTAAACAAGAAGATATAATGTGTTAATTATTGTGGTGCTGGCAGGCACATTTTTTTACCTTTGGACAGAGCCAGGCTAGCTGTCTAGTCTTTATGCTAAGCTAAGCTATCTGGCTGTAGCCTTGTACAGTATTTAACAGACGTGTGGTATTGATCGTCTCATCTTACTCTCCCCGAGAAAGCAAATAAGTGTATTTTCCAAACTGTTCCAAACTTTTACCTTAAAAACACACACACACACACACACACACACACACACACACACACACACACACACACACACACACACACACACACACACACAAATCAATGTAAGAATAAAAGTGGAGGGTGGATGTGCACCTGGGGAGTGAAAGGCCGGTGGAGAGGGGGTGTTGCACACCACTGTTTCTGCCAGCAGGTTGTTATAAGGGTTAGTGTCGTGGGTTCGAAGGAGAGGGTTAGTTAGGAGGTAGTTGCCAGTCATCCCTGAAATAACAGGAAGAGAGAGAGAGAGGAAACAAAACAGTTGAGGAAAAAGAGCTTGAGATACTGTACTTCATGGTCTGTGGTTGTGTGCTGGGTAGCTGTCGACATAAACAAACACTGACATATACTGTCCAAAATCTGACACCGCGAAAGATTTATGACCAATGATCCGTCTGCCTTCTATTATGGACACAAAGCTGCCATAGAAAAATTGGTCAAAGCAAGACAATATCCAAACAGTCAGCTGATGTAACTGACAAACAATATTATCACGACAAGTGTTGACCAAAGCATAGCAACACAATCAACTCCAGTGTTTACGTGAAACAAATCCATCTAAACAAACTCATCCAGTCGAGACACTAGACAAACCATGTCTAACTGGCCTTCCATGAATAATACAGTATCCCTATCATCCTGAGCATGCTTGTGTTAATCTCAAGAATGTAATAACTATCCTCAGTCATTTGGTTGGAGCCCTGAGAAACTTTGCGCTGGCATGGTTTGTTGTTTTTTTAGAAAAAAATGAAACTAACTCATGACTACAGCCAAATCTGCGCTGGCACAGTGTGCAGCCTGAGATGCTGGGATCACTCCCAAAACCTGCTCTGACCTCAGCCTGACTTTGCTCATCTCCTCTATTTTCATCCTGACAATCACTCTGAGGTGAAAACGAGTTAGGGAGGCTGGCGAACAGAGTTGCTGGGATTTCAACTCAAGTCCTCATAAGCAACATTTTGTTCCACACTAAATATCACACCTCTTCAATCTCTGTTCCTCGCCTTATACGTGATCCCAGTGAGCAGGAAAGTGCAGGAGAAATGCTGTGAACTTTTGTACACAGGCAGCATTTTTTTTTTTTTGCTTAACACTAAGAGAAATGCAACATAAAATCGGGTCTTATCTTTCCCAGCTGCCACAGAGCCATGTAAGCTGCATCCATTGAAGTGTTTATTGTGAATTCAGAGCTTCATCACAAATAGAACGTCGTATGTGTCTCTTCTAGTGGCGGCGGAAGAAACGGTTGCTTACCCTGGTTGAGGGTGGAGGTGCTGTTTATGTCTCCTGAGATGAAGGAGGACTCCGACTGCTTCCTCACAGTGTCGTTCCACATCCGCCTGATGCGGCTCTGGGTAGAGAGAAAAGCAGCCATTGATCAAGACTCAACATGGTGCTGCTGTTATTCAAGACGTCTGGCCCTGAGGATTGAGTAGCTACGTGGGTTTTGTGACCCTACACTTGTATACAAGAAGAGTCAAGATTCAACTAACCCCCTGCTTGATGACATCAACACGTCTTGCTAAGGTAAAACAAAGACCTGCACGTGCTATTGGTCCAACCAATACCAAAAATGGATACTCCAAGGTTCTTACAGCTTGTAATTTGAGAGATCGGCCCAGAGCAGCTGTTGTTTTTTTTAGGATAGTTTGAGCAGAAGCCGGCAACAAATTCCAAAAAGTGCTCTTAAAATAGATCTGACAAAGTCACAATAGAAGAGATTAGAGATCTGTGTAGGGCTGTGACGATAACCGCATCACAACAACACCGCGCTCATGTGATGCTTCCGCATTTCTTTTCGTTTTTTGGATTCCATATTTTTTTTGCTAGTGAAAGCTACAGGTGTGCATTTAGTTATCATTATTGACTGTCTTCCATCCTATGTTCGAGGGCTTCTAGAGGAAAAATCTTTCAGTTGCTCGGTGTCTCGACCGCAAGGATATCAGCCGTCTGTCAGCAGCAGCTCCTGGAGCTGAGTGAACAGTGGCTGGCTAACCTGCCTTCGCCAGGCTGACTGACAGCAGTAATGTACTCGACCAAATTAGTTTTCATGTTGGCTGCATGGGAAGAAATCAATAGTGTTTGTATTGATTCATTGATTTTATTTCCCAGCCCACCATAGCGAGTGAGGGGAATCTGCCTGTAGTGAATCAGACTCACAGAGACAGACTGGGAGTCTTCATCAATCAATGTAGATCTGGTTAATAAGATCAAATCACATATACAGCGGGATTATTGTGTAATTTAAACAGTTGTCTATGCAGATTACACTTCACTAAACGCGACTAAAATATAGGTAAACGGTACAAAAACACGCTGCGGGGTGTTGTGTGAATTTAATAAAATGGAAGGATGAGACAGGCGAGTGACGGACATCAAAAACGCTTCTAAAATATGCTCTCATTTTTATCTATGCAGCTGTCTTCGTGCAGGCTCGCGTCTCACAAGCGTAGCCGCAACCTGAAGCGTTTATTTGCGCTTCACATCAAAGAAATTTGACAATACGTGCGTAAGCATGAGGTTGATGCCCAATAAAAAGGCACTTAATGAATATATTTATTTTCATTTTGTAACCTAGGCGGAGCAGAGTGTGTTGTTTTGAGTCTTTACTAAAGGGTAAGGCTGACATCCTATACTTTTCTTACTGTCAACAAATCCTGTGCAAAGACCAAAACCAACGTGTTGGTTTCTTATTTATTAATACTCTCCAGCTTCCCCCAGCTCTCTGTGGCTCTCAGCCACAAGGCCATTTGTTTCTAAGGACAAATCTTTAAAGACGGGTCATGAATATATACTCATTCTCAATGTTCAGTCATTTCCTAAAACATCTGGGCACTGTAGTTTTTAACAAACATTACTAAAGTAGGAGTAAATGGTGCATTAATTGGGGACTATTTTCCGCTGCAAAGTAATACACATCTGGTGCTCTAGTGAGTGTTTTGACACCAATTTTGTATAAATGGGATAGACTCAAAATAAACTACAGTGCAGATGATAATGAAGAAACGTTTTTGAACAATAACGAAGCTCTATGGCACAGAAGAAGAAGCTACATTAGATCAGTTTTTTTCTTTTTTTAAACATACTTATTAATCCCTCAAGGGAAATTAAAAAAAATGTTCACTCTGTTGTTAGAACACACATTACACACAGGCTTGAAATACACATACACATGCTCAGGACCTATACATTCACAAATGGGGAGATTTCAGAGTGAGGGGGCTGCTGGAATTAATAATAATTATTACATCCAAACCTTTTCACACATAATTTTTGAAAATCCTAAACCCCAATATATTGGATTCCCGGCGGGGTACACACATACCTGTGTTGCAGATGAGTAGCGGGCCGTGGATCGAGACGTGGCTGTTTTGGCTGCACTGTGGGGGCCCTCAGGCGGCAGCGTGCCGCAGCACTGGGACTGACGGAAACATTTGCTGTACTCTTTGCGGACCTGCAGATGAACAAAAGATCAGGACCCACTGAGCACACAGGCACCCCCCCCAACAAATCTTTATCAAATGCCATCCAGCTGACAGCTGTTTAAATGCCAAAAGGGATAACTATGATAACATGTTGAAATGTTGTAGAGAGGAAGCACTGTGATGTTAGTTTTGCCAAGTAAAAATGTATAAAATATCGTGAAATGCCTCATGTAAAATTTCAAAATGTTGCAGTATAATTAATTACAGATAGATTTGGAAAGAAATAGGAAATTCTTGGCAGTGCCATTATAGAATGTTATGATAGTAAGGCTGCAACTAATGATAGTTTTCATTATCAATTAATCTACAGATTATTTTGTCTTTCACGATTTCTTTGAATCGATTAATTGTTTTGTCTGTAAAATGTAAAAAAAAAAAAAAAAAAAAAAAAAAAAGATCCTTAGCCAAATGTTATGTGATATCTTCAAATGTCTTGTTTTGTTAAACCAAAACATCTAAAACCCCAAAACCTCAATTTACTAAAAGGCAAAGAAATGCAGAAAGTGTGTGGCTTCAGTGATTAATTTAAATACGAAAATAGATGCTGAATAATTTTCTGTCTATTGACTAATTGATTTATCGGCCCCATTACACTGTAGATCAATCTTTTTTTTAATTATTAATTTATTAATTGTTTAATCAATAAAATTTGAGAAAATTGTAAATTTCTCAGGTGTGTGACATTTAAGAAGCTGGAAGAAGCTATTTGTTTTTGCATTTTGCTTAATGAACAACTTGTTGATTAATTCTTCATTTAAAATCTGTTGTTCAATTAAACAACTAATAATGTGTGGCGCAGGACGAAATCTTACCTTTTTCTGGAGGAGGCAGTGAAAGATGAAGATGAACATCCCTTGCAGAGTGTTGAAGATGGTGAAGAGGTAAGCCATAACAATGGACGATTCATTGAGGAAGAACAAGCCAAAGGACCATGTGAGCCCCATCAGACAAAGTAGGGCAAACGCTCCCAACACCCACGACCTGCGAAAGAGAAAGAAGAGTGATATTAACTAGTGAAACTAACAAAGTTACAGTCGATTTTATCTTTGCATGGTTTGATGTTTCTATGCTCCAGGACAGCAGCTTGTTAAAAAAAATATTTTGGTTTTAGGATGAATGTGCATTCTGTATTTGACACTGAGTCAAAAAATGTTTCCTTGGTCTTCCTTGGAGTGGTTGGCTAAAGAGACTGCAAACACAGCAGGTTTTTCCCTGGAGGCTTCCAGGAAAGCCTAGAGGAAATAAGATAACTTCACAGTCAGTTTCAATGACGATGGCTATTCGTTATTGATTCACAAGAGAGAAGTGAGCCACGGTGAGGAGGGAAGAAATGGGACAACAGCTTGTCACTGAGAGAGGATCCACAGAAAAATGAGAGTGATGGCTGATTAGACTTGCTTTTTAAACAAGTGTCAATTTTTTTTCTTATTAATCACACAAAGAGCAACCAATTATTTCACCTTTTTTTCACGAGTTGCCATTTGACACAGAAACTAAATACATAGCAGATTTGAGGTAGACTCTCATTTATGTCAGTAAATGAGTTTTGACTTTTTAAGATAATGTGTGAAATCCAGCATCCACAAATGTGGGCTTTCTGTGTGCTAAAAAACAACAACCAGAAAGCCAATTCAATGCCTTGTTTTGCACCAGAAACAGAATGTCTGCCTAAAAATCCCACATAATATATTTTGGCCTGCCCTCAAACACATTGTTGAATAAGAATCCAGACACAGAAATGGACAGAGGACCTGTCTTTTTAGCGAGCAAATGCAGCCCACTTGAAGCGGAAAGATGAGGGAGGGGGCTTTTTTCCATTTTTACCATCTAAAAATCTACGAGGCATGTGGTTAAAGCCGTCTTCCAAGAAAGCCTGTAAACTATACAAGCATAGAAGCAAAAAAATACCAAAAGGTCACAAATGCAGTTGTGAAGAAGTAAAAAAGGCAATGCAACGCTGCGTAGTTCAAATAGTGAAATCATAAAATACGTATACGGAGAGAAATCAAATCTAAACGGGATAAATATTGGTCCTGTCGGGGTTAGGAGAAGAGGAAATCAAATAAATGTCTTGGTCAAATGAGGATTTTACAATTCCAGGAGGGAAGCAAAAGACGTAATGGTGCATATTACCCCCACCCCCTACTAAACACACCCACACAGTCTCAGAGCAAGCAAACCACAGTGCGGCCACCTAATCTCCCAGAGTGACACCCCTCACCTGATACCCCCCAGCCTGGACGAGTCGGGTTTCATGGAGGTGGAGTGCTTCACCATCTTGAACATCGTCACCACCAGGAAGATGACATTGACCTGTCAAAACAGATGCATATCAGAGTTAACAGCCTGCACTTAGAAAGGCATCCAATTCCTGTTGCTGACAGCGGGTGGAGGAAGTACTCAGATTCTTTACTTAAGTAAAAGTACTAATTCCACACTGAATAAATACTCCATTACAAGTAAAAGTCCAGCATTTAAATGCGAAAGTATAATCAAGAAAATGCGAAGTATTAAGAGAAATTAAATAAAACTCAATGTAGAAAAATGTCTCATGTGACTGTCATACTATTATATATTATATCATTACATTATTATCATTCATTCATTAATGGGTAAGCAACATTTTACTGGTGTAGTTTGGTTGAGGTAGAGCTCATTTCTAATCATTTTATTTAAAGGAGACATGCTCATTTTCAGATTCATACGTTTCTATGAGAACATGTTTACATGCTTTAATGTTCAAAAATCACATTATTTTTCTCATACTGTCTGTCTAAATATAAACGTGTCTATCAGAAATGCTCCGTTTTAGTGCCTGTCTCTTTAAGCCACCTTCTGAAAAGCCCAGTCTCCCTCAAACCTCAAACGTGTATATGTTTTTAAATTAATTATTTAAATAATTGAAAGGAAAATCAGCAAGTATTCACATTTGAGAATCAGGTTCTATGAAATGTCTGGAATTTCTGCATGAAAAATGCCTTAAACTATAATGAAATCTATCAATAAACTAATCAATTAATCGATTCATTGACTAATTGATTAAGTCATTTCGGCTCTACTTGTACAGAATGTTGGGTAGTTCAATCAATAACATGATCATATTCTATAAGATCTTCATGTGTTTTTAATTTGTACAATGTACAATATGTACAATATTTCCCCTCTGAAATGTAGTGGAGTAGTAGAAAATGGTACCTCGTGTACCTACAGCACTCGTGTAAATGTACTTGGTTACATTCCACCACTTGTTGCTACCACCTGTGGTTATGTTTTATTGACTAAAAATATTGATTAATCTACAGACTCTATAGTGAGCTTCAATACCAGCATACCTTTACCGGGAGGAATATAAAAATGTATTGCCTTGGTGCAGATCTTACAAGTACACCGACTTCCAAAAAGAGAAAAACAACATAGAGAGGTTAACTTCTTTGGCCTACTTCATACAGCTTTGGCCTTCAACATTAGCTGCATTGAAAGTTTCTTATCTTGTTTGACATTACAGTCTATCCCAAAGTGCAAATCCTCATAGTATACAAGATGGAGGCCAAACAGACCTGATGTACTGTGGACAAAACCCCCAGAAAATACAGAAAGGAAAGAACGGAGCTCAGTGCCATATTAGAAACAAGTTTTACTGAAGCCAGGAAACACATTTAAGTGATTCAAGCCACATAGTACACCCAGAGAGGTTTACATTCTTTCAGGATGTCTCTTTTAAGCACCAGAGGGCCTGTCGCCACCGAAGGAAAGGGAAGAGATGTGCTTCAGTTTGCCCTGATACCATATTAAACCTTTGAAATGAAAAACAAGTATACGTCCAGATTTTTATGTTATTAAAAACTTCTATCCCGTATCTGCTCTGAGCGTGCATTTTGAAAGCGTGGCCAATTGACTGTACATGAAGGAAAATATACAACAAAAGTATGAGTTGGCAAGAAAACAAAGTGTAATGGTCTCCATGTAGTCTCAGTTGATCAAATACTTCCTTTTAAATTCTTCATTCACAAATAAGCAAAAGGATCCTGATTATTACCCCATATGGATGCATTTTGAAACACTGCAAGGCAACAGAAAAAAAAATGTCTTTTAATGGAAACAAATAAGAGTGTGAGTGGAAAGCAGATGGAAACTAACAACGGCAAGGGAAAGATGGAAGAAAAAGGAGTGGCTAAGAAGACAGAAAGAGGCTTTTAGATCACAGCTTAGAGTAATGCCGAGTTTTGTCTCTCAGCCACTTGGGCCGATTTACGTCCGTATGAGTCGAGTGGCTTGAGACGCATTTAACACAGCCGCAAGTGATGACACAGATCCAATGAGACAGACGGACGGACAGGCAGGGAGGCACTCTGCAGAAAACTGAGGCAAACTACATATGGACTCCCGCCTCATGCCTGGTCTTCAAGGGGCCATCCACCACAATATGTAGGTCTCTCACTTCTCTGCCAAATACAGCACAAAAAACCAGCGCTGCCGACGCAGCATTTATCCCAGTTTCTGCATGTATTTACAGTCTATGGACAGATTTACATGTGTGTTGCCATATACACCAATATGGAAACGCAGTGAGTGTTTGTTCAGGGCTGTGTGCATGCATTCCCGCATGTATGTATGTGTTGTGAGTGTGCATTGAGAACACCCAGTGCACCACATAAAATATTAAAAGGTGAAGATGGAGATGTCCGCGTGCTGGGATTGGCTGGGGACGTGTCATGATCCTCAGCAGGGCTATGAGCTGTGGTAATGGTTGTCTGGCCCACCCACTCATTACTTCATGTTCACCCCCCCACCACCATCACAGCAAATGACCTTCATGCCTGAGATGATTTCTCCTCCTGATTGCGAGAGGGGAGTATTCTCTAGATGTACAGAAAGGACCAAACAGCTTTAAGCTGTGTCTGTACACCAATTCTGATTTCAGAGGATTTCATAGCTGAGTGGACACTGATGTCCTCATGTCAGCTATAATGGGACCACTTTCCTTTCATGCAAATTGATCTGAGAAAGCAGAGCTAAGAGGCTGCCAGTTCAGAGTGAGAGAAAATCCATAAACTGTTTTCTATAAAGAGTTTCTTTGAAGAAAACAAAAAAAGTTATCACACACGTGCACAACATTACAACTTACCACAATTATGAAGGTTACAGGTCCAATGAAGCTCCAGATGAAATGGTTATCAACCCTCAGCCAGCACCTACAGGGTGCAAAAGATGATATGCAGCTCATTAAATCATCTCATTGCCAAAACAAAGTTGTGTCACATCGATCAGGGCCCAGCAGGGCTGGCTGGATGATAATACGCCACAGCAACAGAATAGAGACTCCTGACCACAGAGAAGAAAACCCGACCATGAGGGAGCGCTGGCCCCGTGCCATGAGAAGCTGCAGTCTAAAAAGCAGCGGTTATTGGACTCATGACTTCACAGTCTACAAATGTGGGATGTCTGACTGTGTATACCTTAGACTCTGAACAGTAAACAATGTATTGTAGACAGTTTAAGAATGAATTGCACCTCGGTCTGCGTTTATCACCAGGAAACAGAAATGAAGTGAAAACTACAGCAATAAAATGGAGTTTGAAAAAAGCATTGACTTAAATTCCATAAATTAGAGGACTGCAGTTTTACAAAGCATAAAGCTTGCTGCTTGGATGAAGACCAGCGGATAACTGTATAAACTTCGAACTGACAAGGGCGGCAATTATCTACATGCAAAGAATAAAAACCCAGCAGGTCAGTGCAGCTAGCCAGCGCATTCATTAATGCTGCAGCTTTGCTCACAGCCTCTTGAAATTTCAGTGACAGGGTTTAAATTTACCAGGGGCAGAGGTGGACTACTCTTTGTGATATTACTATCATTAGCACATACATGCATGCTGATGGAGAGAAGGGATGCCTAATGCTCCTCATTTTTATCCCACAAAAGAAGAATCTCTACAAAGATGTCACACTTACGCCCGCTGTGTGCCGTAGCTTCTGTAGTCGATGGCTGCTGAGATGCCCACAACCACTGCCGGAATAAGGTACCCGGAAACGTAGTAGTACTTCCTGCGTGAGAACTCGCTCTCGAAAACCTCAACCAGCATGAGGTACAGCTGCACGCCCTCCAGACACATCCAGGCGAACGCAGCCAGGAAGCAGAAGTGGAGAACGCCGGCAATGATGGAGCACACCAGCTGACAGGAAGACACATGCAAACATTATGAAGGTAAGGGTTGTTCCTATGCATAGTTTGGGGTTGTTTAATTAATAATAATAATAATAATAATAATAATAATAATAATATTATCATTATCATCAGGTAGACAGAAACACTGCTCCAAATGAATGCTAACGTTGCTTTGTGTCTGCTGGATGTGTAAAAAGGCAACTGCAATCATGATTGCCATAACACCTTTAATAGGTGATAAAATGACATTTTTTAAACATATTTATTGCATCATTAATTTCCCCAACAATTCAGGAATGAGATTACAGTATATGTGAAAATGCATATATGGTAAAAATGTTAACGTTAAAAAAAACTGTAGCAGATACAGAATATTTATTAGGTATTTTAATCTAATTTTGATTTTTTGCTAACTGTGCAGCCAGTTAAAGGAAAATTGAAGGATACATCGAAGTATTTAAAGGTTAACCACAGCAGATGAGGCCATCCATCAGCAGTATAAAGGTTAAAACCCTCTGCAGTACAATTTCCACGGTACCTTTGGTTCTGTCATGTTGATGCCCACGAGGTAGATGAGTTCGCCGATGAAGAGGTTGAGGCAGAGGTTTTTGTGAATGGTATTGCGGTCGCTTTGCAGACCTCTGAAGAAGCAGAAGGTGAAGAGGCTGATGGCCAGGCAGACGAGAGACACGGCGATACCCATCCGTGTGATAACGGTGAGAAGAAGGTCGTGGACGCTCCCCTCCCCCTAGAGAGAAACAGACATTGTCTGAAATAGCCACATTCCTATATGGACATTAAAGCAAATTTTGCTCGATGTGATCATTCCTCCTGTTCATATTGGGCATTTAAAAAAACCCATCCTAAGGCACTTTCAATGGAAGAGATGGGGGACAAAAAAACACAGTTTATGTGAGACGTATAAATATTTTTACAATATTTTAGTCTTTTTGGCACAAAATCCCTCTGTGTGTTTCCCTGTTGAGCTGCAGTGGAAGGATAGTAATAAGTAGACAATATATTTGGAAGATATCCACTTGACTTGACTAACTCAGACTGTTTAAGCCTCATATTAGCTTCAGGGAACCTTTCCTTTATCCTGATCGTACCTGATGAGATTTCGCGCTGAAACTGAACATGCTTAGATCACATTATGGGGCCCATGTGGCAGAAAGCGACATCAGCTTAAAAATCTTCCACAAAGAACCACAATCGTGTGATGTGGGTTCCCCTTTTTGAGGTCAAATCACGCTGTTTCCGAAGATCTAAAACTGAGCGTGTTTCAAGATGGGCACCAGGCAAATGTGAAAATAGCAGACTTGACCATACAAAATATCACTCAAGGACATGGTGGCCTGAAAGTGAGGCAATTCCTCCTGTGATATTTGTAATTTTATTGAGGGCAGGAGTTGCAGTTGAGGTGTTGTGCAGGGAATTGGTGTGAGGGTAAGCCTAGCCTCTGGGCTCTGGTTTCAAGCTGTGGTTAAGGTTGAGGTTAAGACAGATGACAGGGACAGAGTTCATGAAATGGGACATAGTATTAAACAAACCACAAACTTATCCTCCACATTTATTACCGGCTAGGTCCTCGCTACATATGCTATTTATCATGTAATTGGATTGTAATTGCATTTTCGCGACCAAATGGATCCTACACCACTTCAAGAGGGATGGAAACACAAGTTAAAGCTGAGGTTAGACTGTTTCCCATAATTCTCAGGGACATACGCATGAAGGAATATTAGACACGGACCATAGGTAAAATATAATTACCTCCGATGATGGTACGGCACTTCCTATCCTGATCCACAATCTCGCTCTTTTAAAGTGACAGCCCTCAACCCTTTTCTCCACCTCCTCCCCCACCTTTACCTTCTCCTCCAGCAATAATCTAATTATCTCCACTGAAATGGCATTCTTGTTCTTGCCGTGAGTGCACAAATCTGTCAGCGAGACGGAAGAACAGGTAACTGAGACACAAAAATAGCTTGTGCAAACCACAAGGAGTGGGTCACCTACCACATTTCCCCGATGAGCCATGAGGATGGCGAAGTTGGTCAAATGACTGCAGGAGCAAGTGGTGTGGCTCTTGTTGGTTTCCAGCAGTTTACAGCCCTGAGTGGACCAATATCCCATCATGCTCCGCTCTGAGTAATTCCAGAAGGAACAGTTGGGATTGTAGTAGTGCTCCTTCTACAAAAACACACACACGCACAGAGAAAAAGATGCTTAAACATACTGTGTAAGTATATATATATATATATATATATAACATGTGCAACAAAATGCTTGATTGTAAACAAACACACCTTGTATATTTCATATCTCTAACTGCAGAGATGTATAGTAACGAAGTAGAACTACTTCACTACTGTACTTAAGTACTAAAAGGCTGTATCTGTACTCTACTGGAGTATTATTTTTTTCGCCTACTTCCACTTTTACTTGAGTACATATTTTCGTTGAGTTTAATACTTTTACTCCGATACATTTTTTATGTGCTGCATCGTTACTCGTTACTGTTGTGAATTCCTCACGCTACGGAGACTGTGTAGGTTACAGTGTGTGTAGTTACAGCTACGTTAGTTACGTAAGAAATCCCAGAGATCGCTTTGTGTTTCTTTTCATTATGGTTGCCTGTTCAGAAGTCAGAGACGATGTAAGTTTGTACTCTTTCTATTTAGCTATTGTTAAGCTATTCCTGAGTTGTTTCAGTCTGCAATGAGTACTGAATGTTAACCGTTTTACCCTGTGATGTGAAGCTGTTAGTTTATCTGTATTTTGCTAGCTTGCTAACTTTCCTGTTCATCACACATGTTACTAGCTAGTGTGTGATATGTTTTTTAGGGCTTTAATCATTACTGTGCTGGAGAGGATGTTCATTTTACTTGCACAGTGTGATAATTGTACATTTTATTTCAGTATGTGTTAATATTTGTTATTTTTAATATAATATATTATATATTTAATATTTGTTAATTCCTTTGGCTACAGCCTTGCCTAAACATTTGACATAATATAAACAATATGATATTCAAACTTTTGATTCCTTTCTTTAATAACTACATAACACAATACTACACTACATTTTAAAATAAACTACTTGCAATACTTAAGTACAAAAAATGTTGAATACTTTAGTATTTCTACTTAAGTGTGGTGCTTAAAGAGCACTTCAACTTCTACTCAAGTCACTTTTTTGATAGAGCACTTGTACTTTTACTCAAGTATGAGTCTGTAGTACTTTATACATGTCTGTCTAACTGCAAGAAACAGGATGTCTATGTACCTGATGTGTAGACTGTGCGTATGTGTCCTTTACCAATTAGTATTTGTGCAAGTAAAGTTGCTTGAATACATGAAGGAGATAAAAAAAAAAGAAATAAAACAGAATCTTAATATGTTGAAATGTGAGAAGGGTTGCTATGGCAGTTTCCAAGCACATAAAAAGCTCAACTTGCTTCTCTAAATCTAGTAGTCTCGCCACCACCTATGATACACCGGCAATATATAGATGCCATCTCTTTACTCCAACAGTTTTTCTACAACAATGATCCATCAAAGCGATGCAATTGCCCTGCACTACAAAAGCTTGTGCAGCCGTTTCAGTATTTTAACAGCCTGGCTCTACAGTGTGGTCTGGGTGAATCTCAGGAGGAGGCTTACATCCAGGTGCTCCAGTGTGAAGATCACAGGGTCGGCCACAAACACACGGCTGGACTCCTTGGTGATAGAAGCTGACAGGATGTGCGAGTTGACTGTGAGAGAGAGGTTGCGTTTGTTTAGATCCCCCATTCCCCTCAGTGTGGCATTCTCGGTGCTGAGGAACTGACCCAGGTGTTTGTAGAGCACAAATACTAGCTTGGCCACACCTGCAAATGGCAATTATACAATCATCAGACATACAGAGGGAGCATAAACAAGTGAATTACAAATAATCTATTTAGTGAAAATTAACATCTTTATTCAATGTATGAATGCACAAACCTTAAAGGAATAGTTCCTTATTATGAGAACAACGTTCACAGACTTTCTTGAGTTAGATGCAAAGGTTGATACCACTTTCCTATATTTTTTTAACTTTAGAATAAGTGTATATCCCAAATGTATTTTACCAAAATGTTCCTTTAATGAACTCATTGCTGCCCCCTGTTTCCATAAAATGATAAACAAGTTGCTCTATTTTTTGCCGAAGGCCACAGATGTAAAAGCTGTTTTTCTATAGGGGCAGCATTGAGCCCATTATGAATTTGCAGTCCTGGATATGGATGCCTTGCTGCCATTTTTTTCTCAGTAGCCAATTGCGGTACCCTGGCATTGCCAGACTTATTCGCAATTATGTATTAGTCTGGAACCTTTCAGGTCATTTTCGATTTCCAAGGGGCATTATCAACAGCACAGACCCAAAGGCCTCTGAATAGACCTACAACCATCAGAGCAACGAAACGACAAAGCACTGAGTGACACATGGAAGTTGAGGCGGTGCTTGGTACGTTTTGAAGCAGAAAAATAAATGGTGGCCGGGTCACAAACTTTCTCAAATTAAAGCTAAACACTGAGGCATAAATATGCAATACAGTAACAGAATCCTGATTCTCATTCAATCAGAACTGCCTAGTTTGACAGTTTCATCTGAGTTTCGTGAGCCTGGTGCATTGCGCTGGACGCAGTATGCCAGTTACATTTGGTAACTTTGTTCTGTGTTTTTACATTTCTTTTTGTGTACAGAATCTGCAAACAAAAAATACATCATGTTAATTAGCATAATATTTTAACTTTTGACAGAGCCAGGCTAGTTGTTTTCCCCTGCTTCCAGTCTTTAAGCTAAGCTAATCACCCCACGCGTTTGGTTGTATAATTAACGTATAGATATGAGAGTGGTATCGATCTTCTCATTTAACTCTCAGTAAGAAAGCGAAAAGGCGCGTTTCCCAAACTTCTCCATTAGAAATATCTGATGTGACAGCCCTCACCTTTATTGCACAAAAGACAACTAACTAAACATTTTTTACCTCACCAGTCAATTGCTGAAACAACCCAAAAAGGAAAACAAAAGCTGAAAATTAATCAGGATTAAATGTTTTTGTAGCAACTGTTTTTCTCACCATTTTTGCTGTTGACTTTGACCGTGTTGGAGGAAAGCTGAAGAGACGCTGCACCCTTGCTTGTCTGAGGAAACCTGAAGTCTTGCACTTGACCGTCGGTGCTTAACACGTACACATCCAACACTGAGAGATGAGGGGAATGAGAGAGAGACAGAAATAGAGAGATGTATTACTCATTGGCGGTACATAGTGTTTAATGGCGCTCTACCGCTAAGGCCCAGCAGGGTATGTGTAAAGACCTGAGGTTCATTGTACCAGAAACAGAATCTAATCTTATTGGCAAGGCCCCGTAGAGTGTCATTTACTTAAAAAAAACATGTCACTAAGCTGTTGGTTAGCATTGTGAAAGCCTCCTAGGCGAGAGCAAAAGAAGAAATAACAACAAAGGTGGTGACAGAAGATGAGTAAATGCAAGCATGCAGCCTACTGCAGCATGAATGTCAAATATGCATAGGATCAAAAATATCATTGAGCTTTTACTTTTTCTCTCCCCTGTGGGTTCAGATAACTCTGGGCTCGACGAGCAAATCTCTAAAAATCTTTCAAATTCCAGCAGCCCCTCTCGCCGGTTTGCCAGCTGCCGGGTGGTGCTCCCTTTGATGTGTGAAATTACTGAAGGGTCAGGAGGACACACGTATCAGCACACTCCCTCCTGTCAGAAACGGCCTCACTTCCTCAGATAGATGGCTTCTGACAGACGGAGATGAGGAATTGTTCCCCTGTCTAGTTTCAAGCTCTCTCTTTGCTCTTCCTGCCCATGCCTTCGTCTTGGCCTTGTTGCTCGCCTGGAGGTGCCGTTTTGGCTTCGACAAACTGCTAATTAGGAGCAACAATCACTTTCACATTTTTTCCAACCCTTCAAGGGAGGTCAGGTTGTATGTTTCTTCATATGGCTGTTTTCATGTTTCTCTGCTGGAATATTATCTCTAATGCGCAGATAAGCAAGAGTTTGACAAGCTCATAACAACTGCCTCAATGCAGTGATTAAGTAGCCAATATACAGCGTATTATACAATGTAATAATCAGTTCTTTTGGTAGAGACGGAGCAACTAGTCCTTATCAGCTTAGCTAACTACCACTTAATGGGAAAGGCTCAGAGAGAACAGATAGAGTGCTGTATGAATGGAACAATGGCATTCAATTGGTTTCTTTGTTTTCTCCCAGAGGTCTAGACAGTTCATCTTGAAGCACACATTCAATGAGGTGACTTTACTATGCAAGAAAAAGATTAAAAATCAATGAGGTATAAGACAAAAAGGGTGAGTAGGAGACCATAACCATAGCAACAAAGAGCTATGAGTAGAAATATGACAAGTCACAGCACCAAGGTGACTTAAATGAATGATAATCAATCATGTTGCTAATATCTGCCTGTGAGAATATGTATTTGTGGACATATTTGCTTTTTTTTTTAGATAAATCTTTTATTGTGACATTAGCAAGATGTGGCCATTTCTGAAATCATATTCTTCTTGGGGAATAGCTAAAAAAGAATTACCCTGAAGACAAATGTACCAGTTTGAAACAATTTTACTGAGGTGGTGCACAGACAAAAAGAAAAATAACCATCAGCATCATAAATTGTCACTGACAGACGTGTACCTGTAGTTTTGGTTTGTTTTATAGTTATTGGAAAGAAACTTACTGATATTCTCTGCGGGCACTTTTACGATCGCCGGCTCGATCAGGTTTTCTGCAAGGACAAACGCCCCTTCCTCCAGGGTATCCAGTAGCATTGTGGCGGCATGCGTTTGTTCCGTGGAATTCATGTCTTTCCATGATTTCAGAGCTTCTGGCCTCAGGAGGTTGTCAACAGTGTCCACAATTGCCTGTATCCATGGAGACACGTAAAATGTCAGCGTGCTGTTTCCTCCCATCATAACTTCAGTTTAATAAAAAAGCGGGGACCAGGCAGCAAATGATAAAAAGGACATGCATGGCCAACAGTGACAGCAGCAACAACAACTTACACTGAAATATCAAGATCACTCTGACTAAGTCACAAGGGTTCAAGAAAGTCAAGGGTAACTAAAATAATAATGATGATAAAAAATGCATTATGTATCGTTTAATATTCTGTTTACGAAAAATAAGCCTAATCAAAGGAAGTCTCTTTTGGACCAATTTCTTTTTTGAATTATGTAAAAATGCTTTAGGGGAAAAGGAAATACAAACCAAATGTTTTTTCCCTTCACTGGATTAAATTGTATACAATGATGCTTTCTCAATTCCTGGTTTTGATTTTCCAAGAGAACAATTACCACCATGAACAATAGTCTTATTTTCCTAACATGATCTGCCCACAATGGCCTTGGACACTATTCTCCTGGAGGAAAGTGGGCATTGTCATGAAATCCATGTCCAGAGTGGCAGTTTGAGTCAAGATGGGGGAACATTTCTGCTTGTTTTCAATGGCAATCCTTTCATTTCCTGCTTTCTGATAAGCAGTAAGTAAGCAAAACATTCCACAAAACCCACACAAGTATCATATGTTGATAAAATAACAGTTTCCTTTGACCCTGGAAGAGTTCATGACTCCTGCCTGACACAACAACCACAACGTCGACAGTTGTAAGATTCAGAATCTAGCTCAACCCTTGGTGTGGTAAATCAGAGTGACAATTTAACCATAGGTGCCATTAACCACAGCAATGCCCACCACAATAACGGTAATTAACCACAACAAGCCCTTACTCACTGTACCAATTAGCCACAGCTGTGATTATCCAAAACACTAATTGACTACAGACAGGATTATCTGTGCGCCTGGAATAATAAGAAAGGGGATCAACCAAAGTCTGCACCAATATATGATTAACCGCAACATTTGACCACTGAGCTCATATCAACCACAGCGATGATGACTGTATCCAGACACAGGGCTCTCAGCGTGTCTTTATATCTCGGCCCGAGCACAGAAATCAATCTCTGTGGCCCTGACCTTGCAGGCAACTGGAAGCCTGTGAGCTGTGACTATGATGGGAAGTAAGTGTCTCTCTCTCTCTCTCTCTCTCTCTCTCTCTCTCTCTGTGCAGGACAGAGGGCAGTGGCCATTACAGGGTTGTAACCATTACAACCAGACAGACACTAAATGGTCTTCCAACACCCCGGTGAGCCATCCTCAAAGGACCCATGAATCCAAAAGGAGAATAAAAGGTCGTCTGTCTCTAATTTGTGTAGCACAGAAAGAATCTGTGTTCGAACTGAATCCTCTTTAATTCTTGCCTGGGTGGAGGTCACTTTACTTTCCTCTTGCTACTAGAGGAGCCCCCATAGCTTACTTTAGTTAAAGAAATGAAATGAGCTTGGTGAACAGCTCTGACTTCAAGAGCAACAGCAGATCTCCCGTCACATCTAGATTATCTGAAACCTGACAACAGAGCCAAGAGGAGGTGCAGAAGTCTAGTTTTCTCTCATACCACTTGAATTACAATATGCTGAAAGGTTATTATGGATGTTTTGCCCAACAACGCCAAAAAAAAGTGCCTACCACAGCTTAAATGTAGGCACAGCAGTGAACAAAATCCTGATGTTTGGAAAGTGTAACGTTTACCGTGTTCACCATCGTAGTGTGGCTTGTTAGCACGCTAACATTTGCTAATTAGCACTAAACACAAGGTACAACTGAGGCATAGACATATATACGTAGATACCCCACTGACGGCTGCTGTTCAATGAAGCGATCAATGTGGCCGCCATATTGGTCCAGAGTAGCCGCACCTCCTAATGCATGTTTGTCTATCAAAGCAAGTGGTCTATCCACAATTAAAATCATAATTTCTCACAAAATTTTTAAATGATTTTTTGGTTTGTTAGAAATGCTATTTATGATTTTTTTAAGACAGGGCTTTATGGGGATTAACTCATCGCTGTTGCTTAGTTTTGGCTTTTCTTTCGCATGAACATCCAAAAGCAGGACAAAAGTCTATGCTTTTCTATGAGTCTTTATGGTCAGAACGGGTCTTTCTCCTCACCAAGATGGCAGTGGTGGCAGAGACGCATCTCACAAGCCGGATGTGGTATCTACGTAGATATATCTATGCAGCTGAGGCTGATGGAAAGTCATTCGTTTTGCAGTTTGGACAAATTAATTGGATTATTTTTACCTAATTATGGCACTGGATGAGCAGTTAAGGGTTATTGTTCAAAGTTACAACTCATCCTGAGGGGGACGTGAATGTCTGCACCACATTTTATGGAAATCCGTCCAATAGTTAAGATATTTTACGCTAAGGGGAACTCCACCAATTTTACACATCAAAGTCTGTTTACAGGTCTTGGGGAGTACTACTGCATATCTGAAATAATTTGTACAAAGCATTTGTGTCTCCAGAGGGAGTGGCGCAAAGCTTGACAAATTACCTCACATGATGTCACTTGAGTCACTATCAGTTGGGGCAGACCTTTGTAGCCCGCTCCTCATATCTGCCTCAGGCAGCTACTATTAGCCGCTACTTGCATAATATGCCCAAATCTCTGCATTAACTGTTGAGCATTGTGGGTAATGTAGGTGCCAGGTTTTGCCGAGGAAGAAAAATGCATGGAATAAAAAGATGATGGTTCTAGTTCTGCTGCATTGGTTTTGATACTTTTGGTATTGGTTTTTTTGTGACTACTGTGTTATAGTACACATGTTATAGTTATAGCACTCTTTTAAAACCACAAATGTCAACCTCATGGTGGTGCTAGAGGAAAAGTAAGGGCATCATAAATACATTAGGATTCATCCTCTGGGCACCATGAATGTCTGTATAAAATTGAATGTCAATACATCCTACAGTTGTTGAGATATCTCAGTCTGGACCAAAGTGGTGTACTGACAGACTGGCCGACATGACCATCCATAGAGCCATGCTGCTAACACAGCTAAACAGACATTCTTTAAATCAGCTGAGGGAAATGCAACACCCTTTTCTTTCAGTAAAATGAGACCTAAAGTGAAAACAACTCAACTTTATAGGGAGCCCCATGAGCCACTGAATTGTGTTATGCCATGCAAGGCATCTCCTCCCCAGTGTTAACACCATGGCCTTGTCTTTGAGTAGAACCTAGCTGAGGAAATATACTCAGCACAACAGAGGAAAAGCAAAATGTCTGGAGGAAAGACTGAAAAATCTGAATGGAACACAAACATATTAATGGGCTCAGAAATTAATCTCACAGATAAAACACGACTGCAAGGGGTGAGGAGACTTTTTTTTTTGCTAAGGGGACAAGGGAGACTAGAAATTGTACAATGTAAGCAAGTGAAAATTAAGCACACTGCCACTTTGATCACACTTCTGGCTGACAGGGAGACGCAATTACGACCGTGGGAAGGCAATTATTCACACAACGTATGAAGAGCCGACAAGAGAGACAGAGAGAGAGGAAGAGTGGGGGAGGAAGAAGAGGAGAAGAGGGAAAAATGAAAGAAAGATGTACAAGTGATAGCACACAGAGGAGGGGAAACAAGACAAAGACAGAGTGATATTAACGGTGGCATCCTCAGACAGACTGAATGACGGGAGAACAGACAGCGAGTCAGACGAGGAAGCAGCCACATCTTGTATAAGCAGTTCACCAGGCACATACTGTAAGAAGACAATCATGGACATAGAGACAGACAGTGCTGCATGCTGCCGGTCAGGCGTTAGGGATCAGGGTACAAAAGCAACACGGAAAGCCTACAGTAGTAGTTATACCTTCATGTACGCCCTGCATGTCTTCTCTCTTTTTTGAAGCTTTTCCACAAAACAAGAGGATCAAGCACAAAAGACAGATTGTAGAAAAAGGTGGTAAGAATACAGGAAGCATTAAATCATGCCACTTACCATAAAGTACAGAATTAATGAAAAGAAGGAAAGGCACAGGTCTATAAACTACAACCGTGAAATGATCCGACAGCTCTAAATGCTTTTCAGGGGAATTCTAAATATGAATATGGATCACATAATAGTGAGGGGAAGGGATGAGAAATGCACAGTAGTGTGGAGGAAAAAATGCTGAGACTAGATTCTGATGCTCCCCATTAGCGATGCTTTAAAATACAATGAGAAGATAAACAATGAGGGATAAGGTCATTTGTATTGCATGGCATGAAGAGCAAAATATAGTAGCTATTTTGTAGAACCCTTTGTCTGTGTCTTGGCACTAAATAAGTTACCTTCTCCTACCTAATAAGAGTCAAAGTGGAGAAAATCACATACTGTAAGTCTCACAACAAAGAGATAAAATGTTCTTTGTATCCAGATTACAACCGCCACATCTTAAGCACCTCCTGCAAACACACACAGGAAAATGTTTCTTCAACCAAGACAAGATTGCTGCCATGGACACCACCATTTACCACTTGTCAATTTGTGGGAAAGGGCTGCGTGCAACTTTAAGAACCATACCAGTGTTTTAGCTCCTTGAACAAATCATGTGTGTATGATTTCTAGTAAAGACAATAAAACTTGCAAAGCCACGGGTATGGTGCTTTAACTTCTGTCATTGCTGTTTGTCATCAGCCAATCGCACGCTGTTGTTGTTGTGATGTACAACTCAGTGAGAAACCTGGAAGCTCTTATCTTCATATGCGTAACAGCAATGTAGCTGTCTTGAACAAAAAGGCACAAACAACGGGCGTCATTTCGGTGAAAATAACCTTGTTTACAGAACAACTGCTGTCAAGAAAGTCTGAATAATAATATAATTTTTCAAACTGTCACTCATCTCTCCGTGAGACTGCCTGCAGCTGAGAGATGTAAGTAAGTCTTGGGCCTACTCTTTTCTTGACAAATGCCTGCAGAAGTTCCACACTTGTCAACAATGAAGAGTTATTCTT
Source organism: Sander lucioperca (assembly GCF_008315115.2). Classification (NCBI taxonomy): domain Eukaryota; kingdom Metazoa; phylum Chordata; class Actinopteri; order Perciformes; family Percidae; genus Sander; species Sander lucioperca. The sequence continues at coordinate 10,292,991 of NC_050181.1, read as the reverse complement.
TGTGTTGGCGGGAGGCTCATGGCCATTAGCTCCTTTAAGGTAGAACTGCCAGGTGAGTCTGTGTTTCCAAAGCCGGTAATTACCAGGGAGCTGCAGAGGAATGAGCTTCCCCTCAGGGCTAGACCTGCCTCCCTAGCCCCTGAGACTGTGTGTGTCCATGAATGTGTGTGTGTGTGTGTGATTACATGTGCAGGTTTGTGTGTATTGGTAGGTGTCCTGCTAATGAATGTTCTGAGTCATGCTGACACAGAGTTGGGGCAAAAGGGGGATGAAGTTTACGCTAGACAGGGATTTCACAGTACCTTGTTGAAGCTGCGACCAGCTGAGTCCTTCTCGCTGGGCCTGAGCTCCTGCAGCTGAGCATCCAGGATATCAACGAGCTGCTCCATCAGGCGCACCGAGGAGCTGACGTCTCCGGCAAACACCGGGCCCTGTGTGTGGCGTGCCAGCTCATTGGCTAAATTAGCAGCATTTTCGCCACTTCGAATCTAAAAACAGCAACGGGGAAAACAAGGGGGTGTCAGTGAAGCGTCATTGAAGAAGGCCTAAGATGCTTCTGCAAGCTGAAGCTAAAATAATGAATCCCACACACACCACAGAGTCATAATCCATTGCTTGTTTAGAAGGAAAGAAAGGCATTGTGTGCAGAATGAATATAAACACTGGGATTGAACACAATAGCATAACTGTAACACACAAGCTGAAGAAACTCTGAAACGATAAGCTGTCAGTGTTTGTATTCTCATGTGTGATCAGTATATTCCACCAGTTATTTTCAAGTGTTGCCACCCCCCCCAACCTGCCTTAACTGAGCTGAGCATACTACATACTAATCATTAGTATAGACAGTATACTGTATACTATATATACTTATATTCATGGTATGATGCTTCAATCATACCATGTACCAATCAATTAACTTGTCCATTTTGTACTCAGAGGAAATGAAGCAATGCATGCACGCACACGCACACGCACACGCACACGCACACGCACACGCACACCAACCAAAATAGGTATAGGTATGTCATAACATACATAATTACGAGTTACTAAGTGGGACAACATGCATACCATTCAGATTCCAAAGTGTAATTCCGAGTCGGATATATCAGACATTTTTGGCAGCTGTGATATCTCCAACTCAGCGAAAAAAGGACTACAGAAGTGTCAAGTGGAATAATGGCTGCAACACCACCAATGTTGGCAATAACATCTAAATAAAATTCAGTATCAGTGCTAATACACTCAATTCAGCCAAGTATACCGTTTTGAATCTGGTTTCACTTGTTAATGAGCAGCAAATATGTAGAAATAAAAACATATGACTATATTTCTCTTCTGCCACTACAAGGCTAGCAATGGGTGTAACCAACTTGGAATAACAACTGAGCATTCCTAAATTGGAATAACATGAGATTTTCCCATTCTTCCCATTGTGCCAACATGGAATGGATGCAGCATAGATGTGTTTTCAAAGAATAAATTATTACTTTTTAAGATCATTCTGAAGCTGTATGATCACGATCAATTTAATCTATTTACATCAATTTATTTGAATGTTTTGCATCTCTGAATAGCTTCTATATGAAAATAATGTTAACCACACACTCAAAAAGCAAGCTGATTTGCTGTGGATACTGCCTGTTTCTTTAGAATGTTTCAGACTTTTTCAAAAAACCTGCATATAATCAGTAGTGTATGGAATTGAGGCATAGTTCTTGAGTTTGTCACATCTACATTATCCAAAATGCCCACTGCGAGCACCCAGAAACCCTCTCTGAACCTGCTGCATGTGCAATCCCTTTTTCAGTTCAAGAGAAATCATTTCCTTAAAATTCAATATGTTGTGCGTTTGTGTTGCATTACGGTCCTTTCAGCCTTCTGAAACTGTTATCTGTGTGCGTCCATTAGATTTCTAAGTCATTTCTCTCTCGGATATTTACCCTTGACCAGTTCTCTGCTGGTATAAGAAAAATAAACTGAGCAAGCAAACGGGTAAAACATTGCTATTAGATGTTTGATTTGAGGCGTGTAACATGTTTGTTTGCTGCTATATTTTGTAATTGACACATTACTGTTTTACCTTTTGTGCCACTTGAGTCACCCAGTGGGAGGTGCAATTGCTGAGGTCTGGGCCTTTGGAGCACCAGGTCCCTGTCACAGTGCAGAGGAAGGAGGCGATGCCTGCAGTACCACACAATAAACACAACAGTTGGAGAGAAGCCAAAACCTTGCTCAAATACAATTCTTTCTGCTGATCCCTCATTCACATCGACTCTTTGGTGCAGGAAACTGTTTGGCAGGAACAACCACTTCTAACAATCTGAAAGGCTGCTTTGTACAATTAACACAAATAAAACAAAACAAATTATAGAAGGCATACTATAACACTGTCAGGTTCCTACATAGTTTGGACAAAACTGACAAAAACAAAACAGTGGACTCTGGTTTGTTATTGTCTGGAAACATTTTTAATGCTATGCATGTATGTCTAAATAAAAAATAGAAGGCCCCCCCCCCACTGACAACAGCAACAACATAATGTACTGTATGTAATCCAAGATGTGTTCCCTTTTCACCCCCACAGTCAAAACATTGTCTCTTTTAAGCTTTCCTCCTCCAATAGCCCCGCTTTATATTTTGACAGTTCTGTCAGTCTCTGTGATGAGGTGTTAAGGTATCTCATGAGAGATTCCTGTGTGAGTATCATTGTCAACTGAAGGGGTATAACAGCACAATGCTCCCCTTACTGCTGACTTCCTACACTTCCAGAAGTTATATTAAATGTCAGACATAACTGTGAATATACTGTCTGAATATAATTCAGACAATAAGTAAACAGTGGACGTTGGTACTATATTTTTATGACACGCCACTGTTTTTGAAAATGACAACGACAGAAGCTGTAGTATAAGCAGTCCATGGATGTTCTATATAGAATATATATAGCATCCTGCAGGCAGAACAGTGGGTAGAAAAGGTTTACATTTAGGTTTAATGGAATACAGTGTAAGTTTAAAGAACATTTTACATAAAGTTATAACATTAATATGTTTGTAAGGGATAATGTAGAGCGAGGCGGTCATTACAGCGAATACAACCCCAACAGGGTGATGCAGGACCCCGACATGGGGTTTTCCCTACACAGCTGATAAATTAACCAGACTTCTTTTTACCGATTGATGGATGTCCTCCAGAGTGATCAGAACTGCGCCCATGGCAATGCTCTGCTATACATGACAACTGTCTGTTATGCTTAGCAACGGTCGGTTTTACAGAATTAGCAGATGGCAGAATGCCGTGATTGATTCAGAATTAAGTATTCAACCAAGCCGTGTAATAACAAACACTAACACACAGATAGTGGGCTTACCTCTGGTCCCTTTGGGGCAGGGCCTCTCCACAGTGCTTCCAGTGTGGGTCTGGGGCCAGTCGATGGCTCTCCTACGGGTTGTCTCACAGAAGCGTCTGGGTGTTGGTGGCAGCTCAGGGACGGTGGGCTCTGCTGTACCTGAGCCACGATTGTCCTCAAACGGGTCCCTCCCATCTCTTGGATCTGCTCCTGCTACAGTGGTGTCGCCCTGACTCTTCACAGTGGACACAGCGGTGGTGGTGACCACAACAGTCTTGGGTATGGATGACGAGAACGAGAAATCTTCACTGGTTGGCACTAGAGTGAAAGAAGAGTGAAGCTGTTAGAGCCTGAGTCATAAATGTCCTTGCCTTGAACTCCCATTGTTTTCAGCAGTAGGGGAACTGCAACTGTTTGGAGTCCCGTGGCTTGTTGGTATTGCTAGAGTTACTGCTGCCCATAATTCCTGGAAATTAAAAGCTTCGTGCAGCTCGACACATCTATCTCTTGCTAGTTTTAGTTTACTTAAGCCCCTAAATAAGACAAGCAGTGGTGGTCGGGCATCCTTTGACAAAACACTGATTACCTTCTAACAGAATCAGTACCATGGGCTGATTAAATGTCAACAATGAAGACAAAGCCTGTCTGTGTTTAACTTTTTTCTACCTAGTTCATCTCTCGCACTTTGATAAAGCTAGTGTGCAGAAGGAGAACTGCACTGCTCCGAGCGATGCACATGGACGTGTGTAAGTGCTTGTGTTTGCTCCATTGCTCAGGTGTGTTCCTGCTTAAAACCACTGGGTATGCACAGATGGATAGCTGCTGCAGAGAGCCTGGATATAACTAGGAAATGAGAGCAGAAATAGGAAATCTATATCTATCTATATAATCTATCTATATTTTATACAGTATAAATAGCCAATGTGAATACAAAAAGAAAACACAGTGAATGTTTGTATGTGCTCTTCTGTATGAATGATCATACATTTTTACTCACAACCACCTGCTTGTATTTAGAGATAAAAGCAGCTTTCAACAATGAGGTCTACTGTTGTGAAAGGCACTATAGTGTTCACATTCCCTGGGTGCTTCTGGGAAAATGCAATATCATCCTATCTGACACTCCATCATCCAACACATATCTCTCCATTTCCTGAGAGAAAACGGTGACACAAGCCCGCATTTCATGTTTCACACTAATCAGCCAGTCATGAAAATCTTTGCTTTTTCATTCCAGTGAAATATCTGTGTTTATTACAAAGCTGATATCTGGCGATGAGGTCTGGAGGCCACAGCAGGGAGGAAACAGTGTTCCTGTGATGCTTACTATAAAAAAAAATAAACTCCAAACCACCCTACAGTGTTGGCTGTAGTTGTGACATTTTACTCAATGACCTTTTCCCCTGGCAGGAACCCTAGCTAATTAACTTACACTCAAGTCATTGTGTTTCTGTCACCCACACATTCACAGGTTGGCCAGCATGGTTGCATAAGTAACAGCTGACATGGGCGGTTTTCACGAGTAGGAATATTTATAAAGTTTAAAAATTAAAGATTAAAACAAACAAAAAATGTCGCTTTTTTTTTTTTTTAAATATTCAAATATGGGTGCCCGGATAGCTCAGTTGGTAGAGCGGGTGCCTAAATATAGAGGTTTACTCCTTGACACTGCGGCCGCTGTCGACTCCGACCTGCAACCCTTTGCTGCGTGTGATTCCCCCTCTCTCTTCCCTTTCATGTCTTCAGCTGTCCTGTCAAATAAAGGCCGGAAATGCCCAAAAAATATTCTAAAAAATATATATATATTCAAATTTGTTGTGTATTGCCAGTGAAGATTTTTTATTGAATCAGGAAAAAAAGAGATGATTCATAGGCTGACTCTGTTGATTCAATATACGCATATAATGCAATACAAGGGCAAGTGTAATTGGGTTTGAGAATATTAAACCTCTCCATACCTGAGCAAACTCCTGCTTTTTCACTGGCTAATATGAGCCCTAATTTGCATCACCTGAATAACCTGCTCCTGAGACCACATTGCTTTAACTCATGAGCTCAAAGCCCTCTACCACCCACACTTCAGCATAAATTATCATACTGTACAGAGACACATTTTGTTCTGTCTTGGCATTTTTTGTCTCTGCAAACGCTTTTTTTTTGTTGCATATATTAAAATTAGCAGTTCAATTACTTCAGAGATGCTGCAGTACATGTTAGGGCTGCAACAAATTACTACTTTCATTATCAATTAATCTGACGATTATTTTATTGATTAGTCATTTAGTCTATAACATGTCACAGAATTGTGTACAATGTCAACCATAGTTTCCCAGAGCCCAATGAGACATCTTTAAAATGACCGTTTTCATCAACAAGAGTCTAAAACCCCCCAAAAAATTCTCCTCTTCTAGCTTTAACAATCGGATGACAATTTTTCAGCTTTTTTTCTGTTTTAGACTGTTGATAATGAAAATAACAATAATTTAAAGACATCGCCTTGGGTTTCTGGGATGTTGTGGTAGGCATTTTTCACTATTTTCTGACATTTTAGAATAATATACTGATTGAGAAAATATTTAAATTAAACCAAAGCATAAATAGTAGTTAATCTTAATCACTCACACAATCCAATGGAGATAAAACCTAATGAGCTTTATATTCTATATGATCATTTTAGTTTTTGAAAAATTCTGATTTTTAAATATGCAGAATCATGAAATCATATCAATTTAATTAGGTCGATGATTGTTTTAAGACCAGATACAATCTTTGTGGCTTTTTACAGTCAGCATGTCTTGGGTTATCAGAGTGTGATTGTTAAAGCCATCGAGAACATCATATTTATTTAATACTACATCAAGTAATGTGCTTGTCAGATGTCGAAGCATATGTGGGTTTATTTGATGTCTCTGCACCATGCGTGCTACAATTTACTTTTGATTGCGAAAAGCAAATTCCCCTCCAGTGAGATCCTTGTGTCCTCTGATGGCACTCAACCAAGAGAGGGCTGCACCAATTAGCTGCCATTTCTCTCAAGAGGCAGTGAAGTCACTCTTTATGGGCAATCTGACACCAAAGGCATATTGTTGCCATATGCTGAATAATACCTCTTGTAAATAATGGAAGAGTTTGAGATTAAACACTTGACAAATGGCTGTCACCAGAGTCGAAACCAGAGTGTGTAAATTAAAACAGAACTAAAAGAAAGGAAAACCATTATGCAAGATCATCAATCAAGACATCAGAGATGAAGCAGAATTAGCTTTATCACTTCATAGCCCCCAGAGTCATCTGCAAGGAAGATGACAAAAAAATATTAAACCATAATCAGATGATTGGAAGTCTAGATATTCTGTTTGTCCTTGCTTTTGCAGCTTACACTGCTGCACTAAAAGAACATTTTATCTCAAATGACACACACAGTCAGAGCAGTAAACATTATTTAACTGTCCATTTAAACGCCAGGATAAATGGATCATAAGCCGTCTAATACCAGCCAAATCAAGCTGCTCTTAATTGGTTTACATTTTTGAAGATAAATCACCTACAAGGCTAATTCTCCCAGTAAAATGACAAATAGACACATATAGTTGAAAGGAAATATCGAATAAGCATAGCTCAGTTATTAAAGGGTGAAAATCAATCAATCAATCAATGTGCGCTACAGTCCCCTTTCTTTTCCTTTGGAATTTGTCCTCGAACTGAAAAGCACCAGAGTGAGCTGCATACTATCTAAACTGTATGAAATGGTGAGCGAACTTCCTATTGTCGATCCACATTAAAAAGAAAAAACACAGCTGTGACAGTTTTTCTTTTTTTCATCATACTGTGAACTTGACCAAATGCAGGAACAACAATAGAGCAAGGTAAATATACTGTATGGAAAATATAAGGCTATAGCCAGCAACTGGTTAGCTTAGCTTAACATAAAGACAGGAAACGGGGAAACAGCTAGCCTGGCTCTGTCCAAAGATAACAAAATCCAAGTATCAGTACCTCTAAAACTCACGTTATATCTTGTTTGTTTATTGCGTACAAAAAGTGTAAAAATGACAATTTAGCGTTTTATGGTGGGTTATGTGCCGTAAACTTTCCTGGCCAGGCCCAGTTTCTTCCTGTAGTGTGGTTGCCTGGCAACTGCTCAGAGCTAAGAAAACATCCGGAACATAACCCCCAGTATAACAGTGAATTGTGGTTGTTGCACTACGTTTTTTGGACGGATTAAACAAGCAAGATATAACGTGTTAATTAAGGTGTTGGGCAAGTTACTTGAAAAATGTAATCAATTACTTATTACTCATTGAAAAACTAATTAATACTAATTACTCAAAAGCTAAAGTAATCGTTACATTATGTGTAGAAATAAAAATAAAAAACACAGTTTAACAAATAGTCTACATTTTGGAGGTATTTACTGACCATGAACACCTATCTTAAATGTTAACTGTAACTGTACCTTAAAAAAGTAATCACGACATACACATTACTGAGTTATCAAATACTGCCCTACACTGTTAATTAGTGAGCTTTAGGTTCTGGTAAATTGATTTTGTTACCTTTGTGCTAAGCTGCTGGTACCTTCATATGTACTGTCCAGACATGAGAGTTTTATTGAGCCTCTCATTGAACTCTCCCCTAGAAAGCAAATAAACGTATTTACCAAAATGTCCAAAACTTTTGCTTTAACCAAACAAATAGGCATGTTGCCATGCTGACGGTTCCCGATATACCACAATAAGTAAAGACATGGTGTGACTCCATGTGTGTGGGTCTTCATATATCTTTATTCATTGTGCATTTGAGCTTGACTTAATAACAAGACTGTATCAGAGGATAAGAACTGTGTGAGAGCTACAGTTGGTCTTTTTTGCCTCTTTACCTAGAGCCAGTGCTAGTAATTAATGACAGGGAAAGTCCCAGAAGACATGAATTTTACATTAGGCTGTTTATATGCGCTCATGCTGTTCTGCTTCATCCAGGCCTACGTGATAGGAGTACAAGGCTTGGCATGGAAGGTGCAGGGCCACAAGACACTTCATCTGCCGTTTCTTATCCAAAGCTGTGGAATATGTCTTTATTTCTGCTTAATGAAAAAAACTCAAGCCGCTGAGAAATTGTTGCAGGCCTCACTGCTTAATTGACATTTGTTCTTTAAAGAGCAGTAGATAGAAAAACCTCTGCCGGACATATCCTGTGCCTGTGCGGTTAATTTATGAGGCCTGAAACTGGGTACTGTGGAGCAGCAAACATAGCATAGTCACAACTAGACGGTCTGAGTCAGAGGAAGGTGGCTCACAATAAAGACACATGCATGCAGACAGAAACATATATGTGCAGACAGAAATACACTCCGAAATAAGGAAATATACAGAGCAAAAACACCCTAAAACTCTGTCGTCTAGGCCTATAACGTCTAATTTAAATAATTTCCTGCCATAATCTTGCCAGCGTTGATGCATGGCGAGAAGCAGAACAATTAGAGCTCTTGCAAATCTCCTGACTCCATTACTTCAGCCTCTATTTCTGCTGCCGAACATCATGCTTCAGAGGGTGGAACACAGGCTTAGTGCATGATACATCCATAAATGTCCTCTGTCTTGACGGCTCACCTGGAGACGTTGTTCAGGGATATAAAAGCATGCCAAAGTGCAGCGAGGTGCACAGCTGAGTTTAGCCACAAAATGGCTGAGCAAAAAACTGTGCTGTGATGATAGATATCTATCATGTGGCATGCAGGATATGAAATAGTGGTTTTGCTTCACATTTCAATTCAGCGTAGAGCCCACTTGTGCTCACTGCTACTGGATTACGGCAGTGGGCAAAGCCTTTTGGACAAAGCCATTCATTTTATGCCCCTTGTCTTTAAGACCTCAGATCAATACTACCTCAAATACAAATTAATTTTCTCCTTTCACTCCTTGTTAGTTTGAAATGCTCTTGGTGATTGCCGGCTCCTCTGATTGTTTTTGTTTTTAATTCATTGGACTGAAACCAGTTAATGCCTTTGCACATCACAGAGAATACATTACTGACGTCTTTCTAAGTTTTGTAACGCCGGGCGCTTTGGTGTGCTTTTTATTGGCATGCACCTCTAAGGAGGTGAACTCTTTAAGTATTGATCATTGCTGTTTTGTGTTCACAATGCATTAGCAGGGCGTAGACATTTTCTTTAAATGCGTGTGAATTGTTTGGAACAATAAGCAGAAAGATCAATATGGGAAAAGATCTTAGCTAATCACCTCAACCAGGGCCAGAATTAAGACACCTGCAGTGTTACAAACACTGTACACAAGGTAAAGGAAACTGCAGACAAGTTGCTAAGGTCAATTATTTTCTGCTTTGATCACTTTGCTAAAACTCCCTTATAAACCCCTAATCCTGCAGACACTTTAGCACCTCTCTGGATGAGCATTACAGCCAAGGTTGATGCTTCTGACAGAAAAGGACACAGACACTCATTGTGTTACACAAGTTCTACAAAGGAGAGAAATACACTGGGTTTGGTGTTCGAGGTAACACTCTCTGTGGTCGATGAATCTTAATGGGCACAATTAATTTCCTTTACGCCTCAAGTGCCCCTCAGTTTCAGAGAGAGAGACATTATTTCAGCACCATTAGATTACCCTGCAGAATAGGTTGTTTAATTCAACGCCATATCATAGGCAGCAATAAATTCTAATAGCTACACAGTAAAGACGTTTAAGGTGTAGATCTGAAAAAAAAAAACTAATAAACAAGAACCAATTATTTTCAAGTGCCATTCACAAAGCCTGGTGTGCTACTGCTGGACGTGGCATCTAGTCATGACTCATCTCTCCTTCTTGAGATCACAGCAGTTCAAATTGTCCCATACACTTAATTATACACCATGACAAGTTCTGCTGCAAGGACGCATTTCTGATTAGATCCCAATAACAGAACAGCGGACGAAAACGGGTATTTAGAATAATTAGTGAAATCAACAACTATGTTCTGTTGGGTTCCTTGATTAAACGCACTGTTCCTGATGCAAGTGGCAACGCTAAGCCTATGTGGCATTAATGTTTACCGAGGCTTTACGCTAGCTGAGAGCACATTAAACCATTCATTGAAAATGCTCTGTGATGGCCACTTTCCTCCTCTCCCTGAGCCTCTTTTGAGACAAGGAGGGTAATTATGATAATTCAGTTGTTAATTACATTAACATACATCAGGACGTGAACAGTTGAGCAGGCAGTTTGGATGCATGGAGAACTCATTAAAGTTTGAGTAATTTTCATATCTCCTCTAACATACTCTTAATTGAGGCTTTGGTTGTTCAGCAGAACAGACACAAACTCATCTGTTCTAACAAACAGACCCCCCCACCCCTTGGGTATCGAGTTATCGTGCTGGGGAGATTCCAGGGAATGGCAGGAAAACAAACAGACTTGTTGACAAGAGGTTAGAGTTCAGAAGCACACAGCCGCCATTGAGACATCAATGTTAACCCCCCTTCAACAGCTCAAGTCAAGAATCAGATTTCCCCCTGGCCACCCCTCCCGAATATCCAGAAGTTAAAAATCATAACGTTTTTCAGACCAGCGCTTGGGGGCAACCTGAGCTTCTAACATAACTAGAGATCAAGTCAAGATCCTTGTTCCCCCACTTCACACAGGAGACTCTCTGTGGGATAAGGTGGCTGCAGTCAGGTAATTAAGCCCATTATCATCTTAATGTAAGGTCCCTGTCTGATGACATATATGTCACCTCTCAACACTTCACAGATTAATGTAAGCTCTCGAACTGCCTGACACAATTCTTCACTGTAATTGATCTCTCTTTCCAGCTACTCTTCTACACTGATTCACCATGTGGTACACAACTCACACACTTCAGCCAGGTGCTTTAAAAATATCCGGCCACAACAGGATGGCTATTTTCCTCCTTAACTATTGTAAAAAAAAAAAAAGAAAAAAAAAATGTATATATTCATAATGGTTTCAGATAAAGCCAGAGATTAAAGGATTTGATAGGGTCCAAGCTTCAGCTGGAGTGAGTGCCTGAGCTTGCCTCATGGTAATAAAGAAACGGGTTTCTGAAGAGGAGCAGTCCCACTAGGAGCTATCCCTCATTCCAAGGTGAACCTGGAATTTCTGTCTGCAAATGAGCCCGTTCCCCAAGACTAACACAACCCCCTTTTCTCTATCACCTCTGAATTGCATCCAAAATTAAAAGGCAGCCATCTGTGACATGCCATGCTGCAACCAAACAATACATCAATTAGAAAAAAGAAGAAAGTGAATGAAACCAAAAATGGGAGCAGCTCTCACCTTCAGCAGGATCCGGTGGCCCGAAGTCCAGGTCGTAGCGCAGGATGTAAAAGTTATTCCACACATATAGCTGGTTGTCTCTGGGGTTGTAATCCACAGCAGTGATGTACTGGTACTGGTTAGGGAAGAGGATGTCAGTGTACTCGCCCTGGCTCAGCTTGGTATTGTAGATGTAATCAATTTGGCTCCTGCTGGCCTCGCTTTCGTTCTCTTCGTAGGTCGAGCGCACCACGTGGAGCACACCGCACACCATAAAGGCGTTAGAGGCAGAGCGCTTGTCGTACGCTGTCTCCCATGTGGCCTCAAAGCGGAGAGTGTATGGGTTGAGCTGGCTCACTACAATGCGCCCATTGTTCTGCTCCGTGGCGTAGATTACCCATAAGCCCCTCTCGTCTACTGCTAGGTCAATGTCCGTCTTGCCACCCCAGCGGTAAGGTGAGGTGTCGTGATAGTTGGCATTATTAACAATAGCCTCGCCGCTTTTGATGCGAGTGCGCAGGTCAAACTTGACAATGTTGCGAGTGCGTTCCTTGTTGAAGAAGATAGCCCCATCGTAGGCCACGAAGCCTGTTCCGTCAACACGGTGCGGCAGTTTATAGGTGGTGGTCTGGCGACCATTTTTGAAGTCCTCTAGAGAGGCGTACTCGATGAGGGTGTCAGTGCGGTACGGAGTCCAGGGCATGAAGAAGACTTTGTCACCGGCCTGCAGTGGGTCTTTGCACCACGATCCCGCTTGCTGCTCTGCCTCAAACAGGAAGGTGGCGTCTCCTACACCCTTCAGAGTCCCGGGACAAATGAAAACTAGTGACAAAGAAGAGAGTGAAAGAAAATACAGTAAGGTAAAATGTTTCAAACGTACGTGACACATTTGACACGCATCATTCTTGCTGCTGTACAACAACAGTACGGGATAAAAAAAAGATCAGGGATTGTGAATTTGGAGGAATGTTTTAACTAGTGCTTTTGTACTATTGCTAGTGGATAGGGAAAAAATTAAATAAACGGACGTGTCATAGTGATTATTCGGAATGAGAAATGTGTGTGACGTTAAGAGAACTTGCATCTCAAGGGTCTGCTGCTACATCCTAACAGGGACAAAACAAAACAAAATGTGAACAGAAAGGGTAAAAAATCCTGCAAATAAAAGACATGGGAAATGGGGGAAGTAGAGTTCACAACTTAAATACCAGCCTGTCTCTGACGTCAAATGCCACATGAACAGCTGGGTATATGGACACACAGCACATGCATTCTAACATGACTGAGGTCATAAACCAAAATGAAAAGGGAACAGACTTCACCTCTTGTGATAAGAACGAACAACAGGTTGTCAATGGTGGTGGCGGCAGCAAAGCAGAGGTAAAATGAACGTGGAGGTTGGGGAATAGATCGAACAACATTGGTAAAGGATTTTCACTAGGCTACTTCTATGGCAGAACACAAGAGTAACCACTGATGGGTGAGGGAGGCCGTGGCACTGTTCCCATTTAGACGGTTTTAAATTAATTGGTACTGGCTAAAAAGGGACACAATGAATTCTTGTTTTCCTTTCAAACTTTTCTTTTTGTCTGTGCCAATCTCACTCAGCCATCACTGCTATTTCACATCACGTGCTATGGGTGCAGCAGAAGTTGGGCCAAGCAAACTAAGACTGCCAAATAAGAATATATACACATAACTAATCATTCTTCAAGGGTTAACAAAAGTGCTAGGCAAGAGTCCCTGGAACAAATTAACAGCGAACAGTTGGTGTTTTCTTTCAAATTGCAAGGAAAAAACTACATCCGTTGACCGTGGATGTCATTTGAAATTCTGTTCTGAAATTCATTTGGACTCCATGGGTGCAAACAATCCTCCTATGGGTTTAGGAATTGACAGGAGAGGCAATCAGGAGGGGGAGGAGATGTGAGGGGAGCTGTACTCAACACCACAGAACAAGGAGCCAGAGGGGGGGGGGAGGACCAGACCACTCATTTACCTTTTTGCTCCACTTCTATTTCAGGCATTGGAAAAGAAAGCATAAAAGAGTGCAAAAGGGAGAGAAAGGTTATCATGAGTCAACTACCAGGTACAAAAAGAAGAATTAGCTGGAGGATATGACCATGAGATGAACTGCAGGGCTGCTTTGGGAAGAAGAGCTCGGAAAAAAAGTGTTTGTTAGTGAAACGGCCGCTCATCCTAGGATATAAAAACAGACAAGTTATGGCTGGAGACAGGCTATGTGCCATGAATTCTAGTGCATTTAACTTTTGATTCCTTCTTAGTGCTCAGTCTTTAACTGCCAACAAAATAATGCATTGGCTGATGTAAAAGCAGTATAAATCCCTCTAAAAATGCTTCTCCTAAGTGGCAAGAAAAAAAAACATCTCCTGGTCATATTTAGATGGATAACATTCTTAGAGAAACATCACTGGAGTTATTTTTGGCATGTATTGACTGAGGGTGGAGTTTATTCAAACTTTATAAACACAAATCAAAACTCGATTCCAAACTTGCTCGGCCACACACGTAAAACCTGACACGGTGCTAATGTTACAAACTCTTAAATGAGCCAAAGAGCGCAACAGCACACGAGATGACTGATGAGCAGTCGGCCTAATATGGAGTTTCTTTAGTGGACTGTTGAAGCCGCATAAACTCTGGGTGGAGTGGGGGAGAGGCTGGAGACAATATGTGAAAGATTAGAAGTTGGAAAAAAATGAGAGCACAGAGGTTAGTCGGGGACAGGAGGTGAAAGGGAGGTCTGTTTGAAAGAAGAGGAAAAAAAGGGTGAATATTTCTGAAAATGTTTACAATTCATCAATTTAAATACTAAGTACTTTCACAGACAGGAATGAAGCCTAAAGCTGCTCTTACAAACTACTCTAAAACACCCTTTTAAAGTAGATTAACTCATATCACATACCAAAGACAGGGTTTAATATAGTGCCAGTTTTAACCAACTCTACAGTACATTTAATTAAATCATGTTCACAGAGAAACACTAAAGCTGATCTGTGACAGACTACAGGAATTTGGTTAAACTTTTATGATTATTATCACTTATGCTGTTTTACAAGTCTCTGTAGTATGTTTCCACAGGACATTAGTGAACACAATGTACTTTTACTAAACTAAGGCTTAAAATGTACCCATTTCTTTGTAATCTATTCTTTATTATGTCAGCAAAATGCAACAAATTGTTATTAAAGCTATAGAAAGGGTCAGTTCACCCCTAGTGCTCTCTAGTCATGCAGATAGTTTTGGTTGTATTTGCCCAGGTTTGGAAATATCTGCCTCTGAGATTTCTTCCACCACCCAAATACAATAGAGGTGAATGGAATTTTGTTTGTGCTGCTCACAGCACAAACAAATATAGGGACGAGTTCTTAAATAGAAAGTTGTTCCAATCATTTTTTTACGAGAGTCCTTTGGATTATCCAGAGTAACAGGAACACTGTTTCTGAAGAAGATGTTGCTGTTGAGATTCATTGAGAATTTCAATTTTCTAATGTCGTGGCCACCGCATACTATAAACCACAAATTCCATTTACTTCTATTGTGCTCGGGGCAGGCATCTCACATCTCACACCTTGTATCTTGTATTAAATGCAAATGCAGTATTGAATCATCTTATATTTGAATGATTTCTAATCCCTTTCCAAATCTGATTAGGTTTAGCTTTCAACATTTTGAAATAACTAAAGTTATGTATAACTTAAACTCAAAGATTTGATTTAAATCTGTTATCACTTACACTAAAACACTACAGTTTTATTGTATAACCGGTGTATCCTACTTTATTTTACACCTTATTTTTACAACTGGAGAACCCTTCCTGATGATCGAAGTTGGTTTTGTTGAACTACAAAAACATCTAGTCTACTCGCAGTCAAAGGGTGATGATTCTTCTCCCTCACAAACAATCTTTGGCTGACACTAGCTTGTAAAGAGCACATTAACGAAAACAACCAGAAGTTTGATTTAAAACATTAATAACAATATAAAATGTAATTTCCCATTGCAGGATTTATAAAGTACACATTATTCTTATTAGTATTATTATTATTAATAATACGGTCCAATAAGAATGTCTTGGGTAAATAGCCAACCGGGAACTAGATCAAAAAAGGAAGCAGCTATCAACACCCAAACCTAAAGACGGATATCTCAAAACCTGCCCAAATTAAACCAAAACTATCTGCATGGCTGGATTCCACTGGAGGCAATTGAGACTTCTTTTTTTGTAATTTAGGTGAACCAACCCTTTTTAATGACTGCAACCCTTCAATGCATCAACTTAATTTATCATTATTAATGCTAGTCTTCCGGTTGAAGTATCATCTGTAAAAAAAAAAAAAAAAAAAAAAAAGAAAATACACTTGCAACTGAAGAGTATACAGACTGTGGTTACAGCTCATCTGTCTAGTCTACAGACACTTAAAAACACACAATAAGAGTTCAGCATGAGATTTGGATGGCGATACTTACTATAGGGAACACACTCATACTGGACCTCTAAGTACTTGTAGGTGCCAGGGCATGGATCAGGAAAGACATCAGAGCCAGTGACAACCACACACTGCGTACGGTTGTTGCACCTAGAAAAAAAAGATTGACCAGAGATTTCATCATGACTACCCACAGCAAGAGCACTCGGCAAAGACAACATTAACAGCACAGAGTGGGGGGGAAAGTGCATAGTTACAGCTACAAAGAAATTGATGAAATCCCAGCCAGGACTGTCACATATGCATTCTAGTTTAAACCTTGGCAAATAGAGAAAGGAATGAAAGCATTAAGGACGTATAAATAATATAAATGAATGTGATAATGACTAAGCGAGCAGATAAAGGCATGTAAGGAACTAGCGATGGCATTTCCTTAAGAGCGTCTTCATACCACTATTGAAAGGGAAGACGTTCATTAAAGCACATAAAACAGGTGGCGGTGACATGCGTGTGGACTGGAATGGTGGCCCCTGGTGAAACGGAGCAGCTCCTCTGTGAGGTTATTGTACGAAATAATGTCCCTCTGTTAATTAACAGTCGGATGTGTGAATTGCAAAGTTAGTGTGTGTGTGTGTGTGTGTGTGTGTGTGTGTGTGTGTGTGTGTGTGTGTGTGTGTGTGTGTGTGTGTGTGTGTGTGTGTGTAGATGTTTCTGGTTGCTAACAGAATCAAGTACTGTATAGAGGGAGAGGGAGGAGGAGAACAGCAGACGACTGAGTTTGTTTAAATACTGTATAGGGTGAAACTGGCTCCACTTCAATCAAGTTCTCTTGAGGCCGAGGGATTGAGAATAATGTCAGCAGTAACAGAAGCAAACAAGAAGAAATTGGCACCAAAATAGGACATTCAACAATTTGCAAGCCTGAGATAAATATTTCAGAAGGTCAGTAGCAGTCATGCAAGTTGGACATCCATTTCAACATTGGACATGACTTTCAAAGAATCATTAGTAATTCAAGAGGCTTTTTGTCGCTGCCAAATGGGATTGTGCTGCAGAAGAAAGTACTGTACTTGTGTACAATTTTCGGATACTTGTCATTTACTTAACATTTAACATACATATTTTATATTAGTTATTTATTATAATGCATTCTTATGTATTATTATGATGAGATTTATATATATTTGCTTCACTTCAACCAGCTACAATATTAAATTGCTGCTTACATGTTGATGCATCAGTGATAATAATAAAATTCATATAATAATACAGACCTTAAATGAAGCCATTCGGCATTATAGTTGCTTTTAATTTTGACTATTAATACTTAAGTGTTTTTAATTAAGTACAACTTTTAATGCAGGGTTTTTTACTTGTAATGGAATTCATTATTTTGCTACTTTAACTTAAACTCACATTTAAAAAAAACATAACACTGACACATTATCACCTCTTAAGTTGATGTGGCTAATGTGTTTGCAAATAATTACCTATTTACACATCCAGAAGATACAGAGCAATTTTAGTGTTTATGTGGAGTTCTGTTTCTGGCCTAGTGATGACTGTAAGTCCAATATATTCACTCTCTTCTTAGCCCTGTTTTGGTATCTACCAACTCCTGAAGGAAATATCTGGCTCTTAAGCTGCTAAATGCTGCACTATGTTCACCAGCTAGCCGCCAACTTTGTCTGATGTTGCTGGTGCTGAGCAGGTAGCATACAGTCAGTGTATCAGAGCTTTTTCACTGAAGCAGTTGCCTAAACAATGAGCTAAGAGACATTTAAAGCTGTGTCTGCAGAGTAGGTTGATAATGTTCTGTGGGTGTGTGACTACAAGTGACCCTTTCAATTTTTACTACACAAGGTAATTTCAGCCATTGTTAATAGGGATGCACCAATTCAAAGGCCGATATTCGCCTTGTTGACTGCCATCGGCCTATCGTCAAATAAGATGACCTTCACCCATAGCAGCGTTTATGGCAATGTTTATCTGTTGTGTCACATCAATTTTGAGCTGGCTAAATGTTGTGTTGGTTATTTTTTACATTTTGCATAAAATTGGTGCAAGTGTTAATATGAAAATATTGATTAGTGCATCTAAGTAAAAAATCTAAATAATTATTCTGCCACTGCTAATCTTTCCACATTGCAAGAATTCACTCTGGCATTTATTGTACTGCAATTTTTAGATGCTTTGGAGAAAAGGGAGGTGTTGTTGCTAAGCATTTAGTCACGCTTCCTCTGTTTTAAACTGCCGCTGAAATCGTTGCATGTAATCTCTATTGCCCTGAGCACATCTTATGGTTGTAAAGTGTTTGAATCCTGCTTCCTTTCTATCCAAGAGCTGCACCTCTGAACAGAAAAAAAACCCTTTATTCAGTTAGTTTCACTGAGTCAGAGAATCGGTGGCCATTGAAATGAGGTCATGTAAGTCAGCAAAACAGCCTTATTTAGATTATCTTCTTGTGTTTTTTTTTTAACCTAGACTAGTAGAAAACAGAGAGGGAGAGGGAACAAGGTCGGCAGAGAGGGATGTCGGACATGTCGTCCATTTACAGTACATCTCTGAGAGAATTATCACCAGAATATTAAACAACCCCAGTAACCTGCGTTGCCATTAGTTCCTTGATACATTTTTCATCAAGACACTTGTTTTTGTCTACAATCAAACATTTTACTTGACAAAACACTTTCATGTTGTTGAAAATCAATCCAATTGATTCCTGTCTAGCTGCTTTTGTTGTGAAAAACGGGTTGCTGATGAATACTTACGTCGCAATTTCCAAACCAACAAAACTGCCACTCTGTGTGGCAGACGTCCCACTGTTTATATCTCCCCAATCTTGTTTAATGTGTTTTTTTATCTGTCCGTGGTGCTATTGCCTTTTGTTAATCTTCCCCGACATTGGCAGAGAGCTGTGTCTTAATGTTTTGCCGGTTAAACATCCTCCTTGTTTTAGTTTGCTGCAGACTGAAGGAGGACTGATTACGGCCTCCCAAAGCTTTTTGACTGCTTTAACATCCCTGGTTATCACATCAACTTTAATTATGGTCAGGAGCCCATTTCCTCTGATCTGAATCATTAGAATAATTCTAGCTGAGGGCTTGTGGTACAGAGTCTTCTCAAAGCTTTCATCCACACACTGCCTCCAGGGAATCTTACATGGAGATAAGTTTGAAGTTCAGCTCCAGCAAGTGAGTGTCTGACTTGTCAACAGATGTGGTGCACAATGTAGTAGGTTGCAGACAAACCAAGGGGCATGAACACTGTCAGCGGCGTGTTACTGTACGAGAGTACTGGGACTCGGCTGTAAATTCAGAAAGACAGAGTAAGACAGGAGGACTTGATCTATTCCTGGGCTATTCTGTAGTGATGTACCTCATGGGAGTAAATACAGACATGAATGAGGGATTTAACCCAAAGGAGTACAATGGTGGGTGGTGATGCTCAGAAGCTAGCCTAAGGGGGGCTAGGTTAGGAGAGCAGTGCATTAGAAGATAAACTGTGCTGGTTACTATTTATGAATAGTTCATCCAGTGCCCTTTAAAAATACACACCCCTCTAGGGGTAGGCAGCAGTTGAGTTGAAGTGTTGCTGTGCTGTCATTTGACAGCAAAGCAGTATCCTGTGAGAGGGTAACCAGGATAAAAGGCATGATGGGCACTGCTCACTACCTGAGGAAAAGTCACTTCAATCCAGTACAAGTATTTGAACAAAGCCAGCCTAATGTTCCAAATAGGGATTTAAGAGGGTGTTCATGTGACTTGCAGTCTCTCTGAGCTACACTGATTACGACTTAAACAGCAGCAACAACACACAGCTGGTGTGAAGAGCTCTGCCACACGGCTGCGCCCCAGTTTTTCCAGAATTTCAAAACGCCACCTACATAATTTAGTCAAAATTGAAAAGGTGTGAGATGTTGATTAATTGTCCAGTATGTACGTGGCTGCACAAGCAGGGTGATAATTTAAACGTTTCTTTTGTATGCAGATATGTTAGAGGCAGCAGAAGAAAAAAAAAAAAAGGTCTATACTTCGCCAGCTCCTGGTTATGTTTGTGAAATAAGATCTCTCCTCTCCCCAGTGTTTTACCTTTGTGATATGATCTTGTAGGCATCGGGGAGGTAGCAGTTGACGTTCTCCATCTGGAATGGGTCAGCGTCACAGATCTTGTCATCGGTTCGGCCGTAGTTGGCCGTCTCGATCATAATGACATCACTCCCCGGGCAGCGGAGATCAATTGCATATCCTTCACATGAGAGCTCCCTCCTGACCAGCCCGAAAGGCAAGGCCGCACGGATGAATCCTGGCAGAGGCACAAAGACAGAGACAAAACTTTTAGAGAAATAATAAAATTAAAAGGATCACTGCTGCAATACAATAAGACCACACATCATGCGGTAAAAATCCACTGGCACAAAATAAATAGGCAACGGCAGTCCAATGTTTACCACAGTTTTAAACAGACGAGCCATTACACGCGATACAGGAATGGAGAAAGACAAAACAATTCATCTCTCCATCTCTCTGTGGTCTTGGATGTTGGCTAAGACATCAAATTGAAGTCATTGGAGACCAATGGTAACCTCATAAATTCTTGAGCAAACACTAAGGCTACAGAGCATCAGGAAGGCCTCCACCTAGAGAACATCCACCACGGAGCCAAACCTATCTGGACCGAGAATAGTTTGTTTTACAGTCGTGCAAGCCCCCTCATTTGTTTCTTTTGCTTTACTTGCTCTGTAAAGAAAGATAGAGAAAAATTCAGAATCCCAGCAGAATGGAGTGTAACATAATCCATTTTACAGTGTCGGCGATCGAAGAGTCTGGAGTCCACACAGGAGGAAAAATCGATACATAGAACACAGCAGATGGGAGCGCAGCCAAATAGCTCTACTTTTGAGAAAATTAACTATTTCGCTCAAATCTGTCCACCCACTTTCAGCAAATTACAATGAAATAGGTTATTCTTCTGTATTTCCTTTTTCTAAATAATAAAATGGCATGTCACAAATAAGGTGGAACTACAGATATGCAGATTTGCAAAGAGAGAGAAAAGCAATACAAAAACTGAAGAAAAGAAGAAATCCATTATCTGAGGTTAAAATGATCCAAAGTAACAAAAAAAAAGAAAGAAAGGTCTGCAATTCTAAGAAAACAATTAGGTATTATCTAAGTAGAACATGCAAATGTGTTTCATTTAAGAAGTGCAAACAGAGCGCTGCATGAACCGTCAATAATCGCCGTTGTTTGCAGCACTAGTAGGTCCCTGAGGGGGCAGCTACCATTTGTATTTTCTGCACTGCTCTTTCCTAATTAGCCCTCCTTTCAGCCTCTTGCCTTTTCCATGCTCCCATTGGCTTCCGAGCATTGTCATGTACTAACACTTACCACCCCGGGTTCACTTTGCCCCCTCACTCTAATTATCCTCACACTTCTGACAGTCAGGGCCTGACGCAATTAGCATTGTTTGAACTGCTCAAAGCTGAAGTGGTTCCGGCTTGAAATTCCTACCCTAAAACCCCCGACCCAAATGTCTGCTAGTCATTTCAGCCTGCTGTGCCTGGCTCACTTATAATGATATTCTATGTCAGTCTGCACATGTCATACTAGCAAACACAGACATCTGTGAAACATTGTTGAGAATATAATGTTGGAGTCATCTCATATTAGGAGAAACTTCTGCACGCACTAGTAGTAGTAGCAGTATAAGAAAATATGAAACTAACGGTATAATTTATCTGGCATTCGGCCACTAGACATTTCATTACAGTGCCATGATCTGTCTAATGGCCAGTAGATTCTGCTTAGCTTGACTGTTTATCACCTCATTAGGAGACGTCAGTGTAGCCGAACCATAAGTGGAGGGCTGTGGGGTCACTCCATCTATTCCAATAACCACTACAATTACCCAAACCTTTCAGAAAACCTGTCCAGAATGGTGGATGATAAAACACAGAGTGGAGTCACCGGCTTTACTGCGAAGACTAATGATTGCCCCGCCTGCCATTCCTCATGGAAGGAGTGACGGGTTTATCACGGCAGCATACAGAAAGAATGCATTTCATGGGGTTTTAAAATTCTGAGCGGAGAGAGACCGTTTTCCGGCTAAAACACCCTCACTGACACACACATGCACACGCCAGCTGCCTTCCATGATGGCATGCTGCTGTCAATGGAGGTCTAGCGATTGATCGGGCCTGTGCCTTGCTGGCCTGCTTCTCCCTCGCCTGTATAGATGCTGTATCTGGTCATAGGCTAACACTGCATCAATTATGGGGAGTATCTCGACTGTACTAGCAGCTTACAGAACAAATTGCTTTTTATCCAAACTGCGTATAGTCTCGGTCTCATTAATGACTGTCTTGTCAACTTGTAATTGGGCAAGTAATGACACATTTGTCCAAAAAGTTAAAATATATATAAAGGAGATTTTTCGCTCTGAAGGATGAGAGCTGAATTCAAGGGAATATATTTTTGGTTTACTTAACTAGATGCTGCTTAAGATTTTAGGATTTAATCACAGCTAAGAAAGAAAAACCTCGTGACAACAAAGATTTCTGGATGTAGGTATTCTTCTGTGTTGATTTTCTCGGTTTAAACAAGTTTTGAGAGATTTTGGAAAAGAGAGGAAGATTGTTTGTGTGCACAAATGTCAATGTCTTGGGGAGGTATGAAAAGCTTTTCATCTTGCGTTCTGTGCTTTGTTTGACTGCTCAACTTTGCAGCAGTTGAAGACTGCGACAGAAGGGCACCAGCTGCAGGGAAAACGGTGTCAGGAAAACTGCAGGAAAGAATCCATAACACGATCCAACGTGTGTGTAAAAAGAAGAAGAGAATGGCCTGCTCTCTCTGTGTCTGTACCTTGGATTAACTTTACATTACACAATCAGTGAGGGAATTGAATAATGTTTTATATGACCACTTAGTCAAATTGCCATGGTAACCACTTTGACTTAGCCATAATTGGCTGTGATCCCTATTCCTGGCCTTGTTGACACGAAGCCTTATCATGCATTCTGGTCAGTAAGTGACTATGAGGAAAGTAGCTTTTCAGATTCCTCCCCCTGACCTGCCTGCTAAGCCTTCTTTTGAACTGAAATATGTTGCATTCTGGGAGTTTCTTTTTTTTTTTTTCTTTAGTTGACAGCCTATTAATTCACTGGCGACAATCCCTCATAATACATATTTTGTTTTCTATCAACACCCTTGAAATTGGAAGTGCTACTGTGGCTCAGATGGGCACATCTGAAACCATCCACAGAGTTACACTTGGTGGCTTTTAAAACCCTGGAGATGAAGCGAAAAGATAATTGAGGTTTTGGTGTCAAGATATTGCCATTTGGGTACTGCATGCGCCAGACCATAGCACACATGTTAAGGTTCATCTTTGCTGCTCTATGCGTTAGTAGTTGTGGCCGACCTTTAACCCTACAAACTCCACTGCGACGGTGGGAGAAAGAACTGGAGGAATGTTTGATCAGTCCAAAAGAAAAAAAAAAGTGGGCCATTTTTGGAGGGTAGACAGAGTGGCGAGAGCTGGCACAGACAGAGAGCAAAGGCGTTGGTTGACGCTTGTCATCCTCCATTAAGGTTCTTTTGATTGGCCTTTGTGGTCCTGGAAACGGCAAACAGCTGCATGCAAATGGCCCTGTTTCCCCAAGGCTGGCCCCCATTGTTCTGGGCTTGAGTTTGACAGGGACGCTTTCTCTGCAGCATAAAGGAGGGTGTAGCCTTTAGTCAAATAAGAGTTCCCCCACCGTGGTCACAGCAGGAGTACTTCAAGATTGTTTGTCTTTTTATGTTGTTTTATTCCCGATATTACTGGTAGCCAACATCTTTGGAAGAAAGCGCAGATCTTAGAGTCAAGCTTTTCCTCCAACAGCGGGGGATGCCTCCGTAATCCAATATCCGTAGTGACAGAGCGGTCTTACAGCATGTTTTGCTCTGGTGAAGATTTTCAATGGGAATTCATAAAGTATGATGACAACATGAAACACACATTTTAAATCTTAAGATTCGGCAACAAAGCATCATCAATGTTTCACCTCTTTTTTCCAGCTCCTTTGTTCTTTACTGCGGTATTTCTAATCTGTTCAGTGGAACTTTTTGTTTGCTGGCCAAAGAATAAAATTAGCTTAACTTTTTTTTTTATCCAAAAGACCATTGCAGTAAACATTTTATGTATTAAATAAATCAAAAGTACACTTTACTGTCCATGCACATGCCTTTCAACTGACAAAACAAATACTTGGACTAATTTGGGTTACAATGTACAAAGAAAACACTCAAAATTTCCATTCCCACATCCCTAAATTTGTAAGGCATCCGATGTTGCTGCTCAAAATGTGTGACTAACATTTACAAATGTAGTACATGACCGCCCATCAGAAGTGAGAGTCACATAGGACAGAGGTGGGAGATGAGAAAAGAGATTTGGGATTCACAAAATAACACCTGCTTTTCAAATACAGACAACACCCTGAGAACTCCCTTACTCTGCCACAAGGGCTCATATTTCATTTCAACCGTCAAAAAGCGGTGAAACACTGGAAATCTAGTTGGACATATGGCACCATTTCCCATGACACTTTAGTCCCCGCTCTAGTCCACCTTGCTGGGAATTGTTTCTAAAGACGGTGTCAGGCAAGACCACAAACCCCAGGGCTACACCCTCCTTTCCCAGACAACTGCTATCAGACACTCTTGATTACGATATAAGTATTCTAAAATAGAAACTGGCAATATAGGAGTCACATAGATAGAGTCCATTTGAGGTTAAATGAAGCACTCTGAGTCATATCTCTTTTCTCCTGATACATGAATTCAGTAGAGCTACTTCACATTGCAAAGAAAACATTTGTATTCATGGCCATGACCTTTTCTCTGATTCATCTCCTGAATGTTTCTTGACTTACAAAAAAAACAGTAGGTGGAAGGAGAGAATCACATGCTCCACCTTGACGCATGTCTTATTGAAGGGGTTTAAGAGTAAGGATTTGTCATATTGCGAGTGAGATAGACCCTGCTGCTGCCTCTAAACTCCTCAGGTGGGACAATTGAGACAAAGCTTGATCCTATAACCACAGATGCAGCGGTGGAAGTTTTCTCTTTTAGGTGAGCTGGAAGAAATTAAAGCGAAATCCAGTATTCTCATAATCCGGGTGCGATTTGTGAAAAAAACAGAGGGGGGGATGTTTTAAGACGTTTTTATTAATGAAAATAAATCACGAATTTCAGAACTTGAACTTCTTCACTGCATTTGCAGTAATATTATATATAAAACTCACATTTATTCTTGCTAGTGCAGTGCCCGTTCAAAACGGGCATGTGTAGAATGGGCCGATTGCTTGGCCTGTGGCATTGCTGCTTGTAGCTTTCTCCAGAACTATTTTACCCCAAAATAACTTACATAAGGCCCCCAAAACACTTAATATGCAACCCCACTGTATACTTCTGACTAAAGGCCAGTTTATGCTTCTGCGTTAAATCGACACCGTTGGTACGTACATAGGTACGTGGAGATACGGACCCTACGCCAGACCCTACACCATTGCCTGACGTGCACCTCTCAAAAAATTTTAACTACACGTCGCAGCGTCGCACGTCGCATGTCGCTTGGCTGTGGCTTGGTAGCGTTGCAGTTCCCCCTACTCATTTCCTGGTTCTCCTCCATAAACAACATGAAATCAAGGAGAGGGTTAACTTTTCCGTCTACAGATTTCCGACCGTGGTAAGAAAGCACAGGGGAGACACTTGTTTGTCCCACTATGCCTCTAAAGTCCACACAATCCCCACGCATACACAAATGCCGGCCCTCCTATTCTCTTAAAGAGATCAACGCACACACCGACGCACACACCGACGCACACACCAATGCACACACCAATGCACACGTACAAACTTCAGGCTATTTACGTAGGCTACAGCGAAAGCTCTGTGTGGAGCCTCTGCAGAAGCATAAATCCCGCTTTATTGTGTACTTCTACTTCAGAGGAAAACGTACTACTACAGGAAGCCAAGTTTGAAGTAGATTGGATGAACAGTTCTCGAGATATTTGAAAGACAAACATACACACACACACATGCACACACAGAGGGTCCTCAATTTTTTACTTAGATTTAATATTTTTACTCTAATAGCCTATCTTCAACTTCCTCATGCGGACACATAGGGTCTGTGATCATACAAAACAAAACAAAACATGCAAGAATTACATCCCCCTTCCAATACCATGCGAATCGTTAGCCTGTAACTCTGGGTTGTTCATTTGAGTCCACCTGGGACTGTGAGTTCCCCTGAGGCTGGATGTTGCCCTTCATACTACCTGTGGTATAATGCTCAGTTCTAGCAATTCTAGGATTTTTTGTGACGGTCTTGTAAAATACGATGCTATGCTGCTATAAACCTTTTCATTTTTCCCAGTTAGCTAGCTATAGTTTTCACGCTTAAATATTACATACCTAATTGTGCTTGGTGACATTCTGAAAAGCTGTGCATGAAGCAAGGCTAATGGAACCAGATTAAATAGGTAAATTAGCCGCAATATCAGTTATTTCGCACTGTATACTGTTCACCCGCTTTAAAACACTTCTATTTTAGGTATATAATATATGGTCTATTGGTGAAGTAGCATTGATCACTTTGAGGGGGGGATACATTTTGTCCTCATCAGGGATAAAAATAATTCTGCAGAGGCCAGGGATATATAGACCACAAAGGGAGAAATCCCATGCATCCCCCCAGCAAATGGCACCATGCTCATAATTGTGTTTATTACCCACTACTGGGTCATGCTAACTTTGCAACTTCATTGTAAAGATTCAGGGAACACAACTCTGGCATAACAATTTATATTAGAGTAGCTGCACAAGTCTCCTTGAGCTTTCCAAGTAAACTTAAATTTCACATAAATCATATAAAATGAATACTTTTAACATTTTGGGTAATATGCTTAGTTTTTTGCTGAGAGTTAAATGAGGAGATTGATACCTCTCTCATGTCTGTACGGTATATGAAACTAGCAGGGAGTTACCTGAATTAGCGCAAAGACGGAAAGCGGGATACAGCTAGCCTAACTCTGTCCAAAGGTAACACAATCTAACTGCATTTTACATTACTGAGCAATACCTTCAGGATGTTTTGTAATATCTGTTTCTTTCTGTGAAAGTAGAATCATAATGATATGATCAGTAATAAATGCAGATGAAAAGGTAAGTTGCTAGTTGGCTAATAAAACAGCTAGCTTAACTTGACTAACTACTTGGCTAGCTACACTAGCTAATCCACAGGGCTACTGTCTGTGTTTTAGCCAGACTGAAAGACAAGCGTTTGAAATAATTAGCGTAAAGTTAAAAATTATTTGAAAATAATAATTTTATTTTAGGAGGCTTGTGCTGCTCGTTCCCCAGTATAGCCTATATTGTTTGTCGGAGTCACATTTCTTAAATCGCTACAACGGGTGTAAAATTACCATGACTCATTAGTCAAAATTACGAGAGTGATGACCCAGAACAAGAATAAGACCCAATTTGAAAAATAACAGAATTTTCCTTTAAACATACATACCACAATGTACACAAAATATTTGAAATGCACAGGCTTTTCTATTTTGACAACTGAAATTACGCAACTTGCAGAAAATGTTTAAATTTTTCCACAACTGATGCACAGTCGACACGGTGGATTACTTTGGTTCAACATAACAGCCAGCTCAGCTACAGAGAAGACTGCAAATGAAAAATGTCTCCCAACGGAGTGAGAACTAAAGTTAAAAAAAAAAAGCCAGAAAGTGCAGAGCTATAATGACTATAATAATAGTTATATAAATATAATTAATTTGGCCACAAGAATCGAAAAAAGGTTTTCTCCCCTGTCGATTAGTTGAATGATCCCTGACACTGTGGGCGCACATCAAAGAAAACCAGCAAGGAAGCATCATTACAATACTAACACATATAATCCTCTAAATGTAAAGAGGGTTGGTGCTTAATATAAGTCACATTGACAAGAGTAATTCAGTTGCAGAGACATTACCAGATGTAATGTCTTCTTTTGTTCGGGTCCATGGACACATCACTTGGATTAAAGCAAAGTATAATTCGACACCTTGCATAGTCTACTGAGAAAACAGCCCTTTCATAAAGATACAAATAACTGTCACAAAGGCTAAACATTTTAGAGAAAAAAAAAATCTACTTGGAAGATGAAAAACCTATGTGCTCCTGTGGGAGATCCATTTTGACAGAATTAGTTCATTGCTTGTTCAATATCTAACATATTATTGCATCTCTTTTTGCAGGGAAGTTGATGAAACACGCAGAAAGAGGTGTGGTAGACTCTAACACACCTCTTTCTAACTGTTAGAGAAACCTTCCCAAGTGCAGCAGGGCTATAGTTTCACAGGTTTGATCTACCCTGAGTGATGCTTAACTCCCCTTAAAGCCCATATTTTACCCCTGCACTTAAACCCCCACTGGATTTTCCGCTCAAGAAAACGTCTCAAAATAAGTCAGGTGCCTCCCTCAGGGTGCAGATGGAGAGTGAAAAAAGGGAGGATCAAGTTGGGAAAGAAAAGGAGGAGGATGTGGGTTTGGCTCCATCACATGCTTGTGTCTCTGTTCTTGTTTGCTGGGGCAGAGTCTCCCCATTTCACCCTCCTAATCAACCCTCCTCCACCCAGCCCTGCCTGTACAGAGCGAGCCCAGGAGGCTTACTCAGTACATCACATAGACAGGGTGTCAGGAGAAGCTGCAACTGGAACACGGATTACATGAATAATGAGCCACAGACTACAAGGATGACTAGGAACAGAGATCAGGGCCTCAAGACGATAATGAACAGACAATTCTGATAGGAGACAGTCTTTATCTTTATGCAGAGCCTGAAGTAGCCTTTAACACATGGTGCTATCACTTTCACTGGGCACAAGTCCATTTTGGTGCTTTCGTGTCTCCAAATAAACCCACTTGTGCCGAAGATGAAGTGGCGTAGTTGGTGCTGTGTTTATGCAGATGAAGTGGCGCAGTGCAATTCTGGTATTTGTTCTGGCATTAAATTGTGTTTCTGTGTTTCATCCCGACAAGATTTTTTCGTGGCTTTAGTTGGTGCACAGACAAAAAAAACTTTTTGTTTTGCCTCCTTAATTTTAACATACGTTTTTCATCTGCACATTTAATTGCACATACTAATTCAGCTTTTTTTAATGCTAGCATTAAACAGACAGCATCTGTGCTGGCTTAGATTAATGGATGATCCCTATCAGAAATGGCTTTAGGACACATCCTAAGCTCCTGCTAACAATATTTATCCTCCTGTAGCCCCTTTTTCTAGACTGCCTATGCTGCACCAGGACTGGACTTCTGGTCAACAAAATTCAAAAATGTGTTGGTCAAAGCCATTTGCGCTTGCACCCCAGTTTCAAAGAAAATAGAGCCGATATACGCGTCTAGGGAAAACTGCAAGGCAAGGGACAGATGGTAGCTTAGCTAGCATTACAACTAGCAGGCTGTGGGTTTGATGATTTGTGTTGTGACTTTCACTGAATAAAAGGTTGAAGGAAAAACATTTTAGTAGGAATAGATTATTGAAAATTACGTTTGTCTATTTACTTCAGTGGCATTGAGCTGTCACCTCTTTGTCCTTCGGAACAGCAGAATCTTTTTTGTTGGGGGACAGCAACCCATACAAACAATTTGAGAAATAATATGATAATGGAACTGTAATGCTGAAAGTGGAAAATAATTTATTTTGAAGGCATCCTTCAATGTGGTTTTCAAAATCTGATCAAGTAGTTCAAGTTCAAGTTGACGCTTTATTGTCATGTGCAAAACAATTACAGTGAAAGTGAAGTCATACCAATGAAATCCTTGGTTCTCAGGCAGTGATCATACAAATATAAATAATACAATAGAAAATAAAAATAATAAAAATGACAAAGTGATATTGTATGAATATTAATTATGATTAAAGAATTATTATTAATTAAGAAATTGGTATTGGAGGGGGTTGCCTTGCTAAAAAGTTTGTTTCTATTGTAACCATACATTTGTTTGCATTGTTCACATCACCATTCGTCAAAACTCAACAGAGGTAAAAGAATTTAAACAACGATTTGTGTTTTGTGTGTTTTGTGTGTTACTTTGCTGTACAGACTTTTACAAAAAAATTAAGCACAGTTGGTATGCGCTTTGTCACATGTTTACCTTCCTGTACCATAGTAGCCATGGTAGTAGGCTACCAAAAAGTAGCCTACAGATAGCCGTCTCCACTCTGCATGTGAA
This sequence comes from Sander lucioperca, assembly GCF_008315115.2. NCBI lineage: Eukaryota > Metazoa > Chordata > Actinopteri > Perciformes > Percidae > Sander > Sander lucioperca. The sequence continues at coordinate 10,262,633 of NC_050181.1, read as the reverse complement.
CCTTGATTTTTAGGTCGGAGGGGTCCGTTGAGAGTCTCCCACGCATACAAAAACATTGCCAGCACACTGTGTATGAATACAACACATGCGACCCTACATACGGTGCAACAGGCAAGGCCTTTCTGGGCTTTTATACAGCTCTGTTTGGAGTCTCTCGGAGATTTACCAGGAAAGTCAATGAAAAAAAAACATCCAGGCACATTCCTTGGCAATAACCCGCTGCTATCTCTGGAACACTGACCACTTTGATTGGCTTGAGCGTGATGACCTTGCCCCATTCCTTCCACCAGCATTCCGGTCAATGCGAGCTGAAAACAGGGGCACTGATAAGAGATGCACAGATGGGGAGATCTTGATGACAGACAGTTTCCTGCCCCTCATCTTTGATGAGGCCATTGTGCCTTGTGCACTCAATGGGGATATATATGCTACAAGAGGGGGGTCAATACCGATAGAGCAAGGCAAACAAAAACGTTCTTTGTGCTTTGCTGTTTCTCAGACTATTTTTTTGCTGCGTACTTATTCAATTTCCTGCACGGCAGGAGAGGGCTTCCTTATCTTTGACTGTTTAGACCTGCAAATCGGCTGGTGGCCTTTTGTTTGCAGGTGACCCACCCTTAGGTGACATTTAATTCCTGGACAAAAAATGTGTGGTCATGCTCTATGGCACAGCCTCTCAGCCTGAGGAGATTACTAATACAGTGAAAGCAACAGAGCTGCATTCATGGCCTGTAGTAAGAGCTAGCCGGCAGACACAAAGAGCGAGACCCAACACACAGTATTACACTGGTTTGAATCATACATGACCATATGCCATGCAAAAGTGAGTGGAATGAAAGAGAAACCATTGGTAGATGAACCAAAGTGGAAACAGTTTCATCTTATATTTACACACCAGTCCCTTTCTGTACGTTTTTCTCCCTCTCGGAAACACGGTGTGCACACTAACACACACACACACACACACACACACACACACAAGTCACAGAATTTCTTTAATTGAATGCCATCCTTTCCCCGCTGTCAACATTAGTGTTACCACCAGCCTTTACTGTGTAACTTATAGCCAGCAGAATCAAAAATGTGAGACCTGAGCTGTTGTGACATTTCTGATACGGAGCGAGGAGGAGGACAGGTAGAGAGAAACCCATCATTTTTGAACGATTTTCACACCAAGTAAATATAATTGAGGCTTTGCTCTCTTTTTCTTTTTGCAACAGCAAGGAGCTTTTTGTTCAAATGGCCTTTGTCTTCTTTTACACACACGATGTCTCTCCAAAATCAAGCTCTCTTTAACAAATAAATGCTCACAAATGTATATCACGATTAGAGAAAAAACAGCTGTAGAGGCTGTGCTAAAACAGAAAATTTGGTATTTATCAGGTATTTATTTAGAGCAACAATCTGCTTTGATTGCCTTAGCAATATTTCCCTTTGGTGTTAAATGTTATATCTCTTTTTGCTTTTACATGTTTGTTTAGCGCTTGTGCTTTTCGTTCAAATTATATTAGTTCTGACATGCCTCCAAGCTATTTAAAAGTATTGAGTGAACACTGAAGCACACTGAGATCCGACAGGTTCTTGTTGCCTCTGTAAATACTTTTGTCTCTGTTCCGATCCTGATTTATATGGTTGGCAAACGCCTCCCCACACACAAGGAACTCTACAGCTTTCTATAGTGTAGACTTGATTTTATTTGAAACCCTTCTGCTTCCACTCAAGATTAAATGCATTACTTTGTTATGACAGCTGAACCCTCCTGTGAAGCAGACTTACACCGAGCAAATCCAAAAGTTTAGATCCTGAAGCAAACTACTTTGTGGTTGTAAGCGGGACTCATCTATTATTTGAATTAGGCTGCCTGGAGAAGAAAAAAAAAACAAGTGCGGACATCATTCACGAAAGGAAAGAGTGAGGTAGGCATCTGCTCCAATGTTTATACAATTTGTTACCATAAGGGGTGTGAATTGAATGGCTCCGAGGTGCTCCAAGGAAGAGAGATTTAAAACATGCTTAACTAATGAAATCAAACTGTCAGAAAACTGTTGCTCCTCGCCCATTAAATTAAGTGTTTGTTCATCAGCTGGCTACATAGCAACAACCATGTCTTAGCACACAATAAAGCACAAGCTTTTCTCCTAAAGGGAAAAGAGCTTTGCTCCTACATTCGCATATTGGATGGAAACATTTCTTGCTGCTTTTACTTTACCAAAAACGCACTCAGGAAATCGCTGTTGCAATAAATCTAGGATGACCCCATCAAGGGTGATATTGTATTTCATTTCCTCTGAGTGAAATACTGATCCTGGAGATCCATGTGACTCTGGCTCATTTCAATTCCATGTTCTCACATGATTCAAAACTTTCCAGGTCCTCAGTTATTATTAAACCAGTATATTGTTGTGCAATGCTATGCAAAAATATATCTGGTGCTCAGTACAGAAACTGGAAAGCTGCATACTGTAGGGATAGTGGCAAAATGCCAACAAAACGAAGATAAAAATAACAAATGTGATGATTTATCTGTCTCCATGTGGCAAGAAAATCCATTCAATCCATATGATGAACCCCTGCCTTATTTCTTGACATACTTCCAGTTGGCAATTTCCATACAAGACTAATATAGTATCAGATTTTTTTTTTTCTTCTTCTGTGCTTGTTCTTAACACATAGATTGACCATCATCTGTGAATCTTCCATGGTTTAGCTGATAATTCATGATCGCCCTGCCATAGATCCGCAGCATTCAATATGAATTATAAAATGGCAAGCCATGCATATCAATGGATGACAGACTGGATGTGTATGGCCAGGGGCCAGAGAAGAGTTAGAGCACAATAGCTTCCCCATTCAGTTAACCCCAGGACTGGAAATGCCAGTGAGGCACGAGGGAGGGTCCTCCATTAGCACAATGTATGGCACTGCTTGAGACAAATGTTGTGCTGAGACGTATTGTTAACCTTTACAACCTTTTGGGGAGAAACACAAGCATGCTGGTATGTTCAACCAAGGAATATTTCACAATCTCCCTTAGAGAGAAATGTGCAGTGTGTTATCCAGAACAGCGGGGGGGCTCACAACTAAAAGAAAAAAAAACAAGAGCAGAAAATCTTTTTTTAAGGGAATCTATTGCTCCTTTTTGCCTTTTTCCGTGTACATGATTCTGTTTCTTCTGACTTGATTATTCAAAAAACTGCATATCAATGTCCGTCATTTGCCCACTCTGCCCATGCTGGAACACTTTCTCGGACCTAAACAAACACTGCCTCTTCACTCTGTTCCCAGTCTGTGCAGATATGAGACTAACCATTTCATCTTTTACACTTTCCTTTTGTGTAATATTTAGATATGAAAACCAAAGTGCCTGCTCTCTCTTTGGCATTTAAACACAACAGCCAACTAAAAGTGTTGACAGTAGACTTTACGACATAATCCCCCTAAATCTGGCTTTCTTTACTTTAAAGACTCAGATAACAGCTCTCATTCAGTCACAGCAGGTATGTGCCTGTGCACTTGACCCACCTTTGTGGCTGCTTCCTTTGAATCTGGTCGTCTTCTTTCATATCTGCAGACTGGGCGGTCTGAAACATCTAAAACAAATCTGATACCTGCATGACCTAGTTTACTCTAGCAGGAGCATCATTTTATATACCTGTTATATAACAGCACATGGATGAAGAAGAAATGGAGTGCAAATATTGAGAACAAGAAATAGCATATACGGAGAATTTAGAAGTGTCCTTGTGATGTTTTCCCTGCACCATTATACCCAGTCAAAAATATTAAAAGGACTAAGATTTGACATTCTTTAAAGTTAGATAGTATTTTCATGCCATCCAACCCCATTTCCGACATTCGTTCTGGATTCAAATTGCCTTCTAGCCTGGTTGACACCAGACCCTTCTCAGTTGTAACTCAGAGTGGGTCTGGGAAAGCTTCATTCACAGCGCAATTCCAAAGCGGCATCACCAACGGACGCCGCTCAAATGTCTCTGGGCGCAATTGGATAGTCTTTCAACCAATCAGACCAACGATCAGGGTGATGTAGCAGCGAGAGAGGCATCAATGGGTTGCTGCGCTTCGGTGACCGTCATGTTGAATGTAAACAAAAAGCTGCTTGCTGTCACTGCGCTATCGTCATCGTGTAAAGCCCGCCTCAACGGTTGTGATTGGTGCCTCGATTTGGAAAAATTGGAAATGGACTTGAATGGGCTCTTGGCCAGACTGACTTGCAGAGCAAATCTCAAATTTGCTGGAAGTTTGTCAGGGTTTTCCCAGGCTAATTGCCTTCACACGCATAAAAGATTTAACAGGAAAACGAAGCAAGATTGTAATGCAGCATTACTGTTTTTACTTGTATCTCATTGATAACAACATCACTATTTACTGCTCACTTTCTTTACCCCATATCAAAGCTGTAAGTTACTGCCATTGCAAACAGAACATTTCCTACCTTACTACTTCACATTAAAAGCATTCAAATGGCAAAACACAGGGCTGCTTTTACAACAACACACCATCACTTAAGTATAAGTTGATATGGCAAACAGTTCCAGCAGTTACAGAACAACATTAACATTCATTTAGAGTCTTATTTCTGGCAACAAGGTGAATTTAAGTCAAATAATTACTCTTTTCTAGCTCTGTTTTTCCACTATCAACTCCTGAGGGAAATATATGTCTCTTTTGCTGCTAAATGCTCTACTATGTTCACCAGCTAGTCGCTAACTGTGTCGGTCTGCTGTTTTGTGCTGAGCAGGCAGCGACAGTGGGTTTTTAGAGCTTTTTCGCTGAAAACTGGTACAGCGGTCTGCTCAGTCCCTTTGTAGAGACTTCTTTGCCGAGAGGCAGATGACAGCTCGGGAGATGGACTAGCTAGCTAACCATCTCCCAGCTGGGAGTGAGGCAGAGGGACTGTAGAATCCATGTTACCACCATGGATGTATTATATTAACTGGAAACCGGATCCCAAAATAGCGCCTATTCAGTTCAACGGAGTTGCTCGCCTGGCAGTGGCACATACGGCAAAAAAGTTTCTAAGCTTCCGGGTATATATACGGCCCACTGAATATGCGCAGTAGTGTTTCTCCTGCTGGCCCCACCTGCGAGTTCCCAATGAGCCCATAGACTTTACATTGTGGTGACGTCACATGTTTTTAAATAACTTTTTTCAGAGGGAAGTTTTCAAATATAAAAAATCCATGGTTTAAAAATTCAGACTAGAAAGAGTCATAACCGACCTTGTTTGCAGGTTGAGGTGCCTTGTCAAACGTTTTAGAGATGTCTCTTTTAGAATGGTGGCCTATGGGGGAATCCTTTTTGGGCTAGCATTTGATTTTGCACAAATTGATAAAGTTTGCCAAAACAGAGGCCCGACTGGTGTTCATTTTTCCAACTGGCCAGGAAAGTCAATACCAGGAGAGAGAAAAATACCTTTCTTTTCAGCTATGTCAATGAGCATTTTCATAGCATGAGGAATGTTTTGGGTGAAAGCTATAACCTGATTATACTCTCTCCTGGTGAGGGACAGGAGGTAATTATCAAGTAGAGTTTTCGGTGCTGGCACTATGATGGAAGCGTAGATCATAAGCGCTGGGATGCAGGCCCTCAGGGCTGGACAGGCTGGAGGTGAGTGGCATGTGGATAGAATCAGATATTGTTTTCAGAGGGACCCACACACACACATGCATTCCTTTATTGATGGATGGCAAATAATATGCATTCTTAGGCCTGAGAGCCCTCGCATTCAATGAAACCCAAAACCTGAACTTGCTGCATACCAAAGCAGTATTCCTCTTTATGAAATCCAACAGGACTATTCAACTCAGTTTCTAAGCCAGGCCACATCAGAGGGCAATTCTTCAAATGCCTTTTATATATTATCTAAAATTGCTAATCTACAAAATGCATTTCTGCTTGAAAGACTGCAGGGATGGCCTGCTCCATAGCAATCTATATTTGTTAACAAACTGTACACCACAGCCAGACCTAAAATACAACTAGAAGAGAAACAGCGAGAGGGAGAAAAAGGGCAAAATCCAAATTGAAAAGGAAGCCCCCAAAATAATGTGCTTCAACTATCTATCTGTAATCAATGCTTGGCACACAAGCATGTGATTTTGGGTTACTTTGTTTCCCGGCACAATGGGACTGAATGGGGAAAAAAATTTAATGATTATCATTAAGCAGACATACCAACATCAGTGGTTTTGATGGGCATGTAACAGACGGGAGTGTTTTGTGACAATACTTGTAATTATAGCCAAATGTACTCATCAAAAGTGAAGGAAGGAACCAAAAAAAAGCCTTGGGATCTCATTGCAGACAATTAAAAACACTGACACATACTTTCCCAGTTCCCGAGTCTGGCACTGAATCAAGTGCATTGCTTTTGATGCTTTCAAGTACACTGGCTGCTCAGGAAAAAATTATAAAATGCATCTATTCTCTGCAGCTCCAGTAGCTCAAAGTACACTCAGACTCAATAGTTAAGTGTTGTTCTGGAAGTGAATATTAGAAGATAGTGCCCGTGGGTTGGCAGAGATATTCAATGAGTTCAGTACAGTCTTTGAAACACATTTTTCACACTCCAAGGGTAAAACCACTGAAGAAGAACTAAAGAATGTGTGCTATTAAATTCCACACATTCATAAGCTGAATAATGAGCTTTTTGAAAGTATGACGAGAATCACATTAACACTTTCTGCCACTCAACTCCATGGTTACTCACCTTGTGAACAGTGAAAGCAAAAGAGAAGGAGGAAGAGGCAGCGAAACATCGGACACCTCCACAGTGCAGAGGCCATTGTGCGCTGTATGCAGACAATCCAGGGAGCCTTTTGGCTAATAATAGTGTTTCAGTGCGTTGCAGTGGGAGAGTGGAAATCTGGAGCGATGTCAACGATCAGTAGTTCTCGGAGAAGCATCACAGGTCATCTTCTTATCTGGAAAAAAGGGAGCAGAAAGAGCATAAAAACTGAGGAAATGGAAGGTTATCATTAGTATCAATACAGCCTCAGGTGTGCCATTTTTTAACTGGATTCTACACGTGTGCTTTGCACTAAATTAAATGTAGTCACGAATGTAACCACCGTGACAACAAAATTCCTGACTGCTGTTTGATGTAAAAAACAAAAGCACAAACGTTTCACAGAAATATTAAAACTTTCTTCACAAATGTTTGACATTAAAACAAAGCATACAGGGTGCCTGGTTCTCGGCACTTGCTCAGCACTTTGCAACGTGTTACAATACAATGTTCACACTGCCTCATTCTCCCAATCTTCCCTGTTCCACCTTCCCCATTTACTCCCGGATCCCGCAGGAGAAAGCTTGTTGCTCTAGCAACACATTCACACAGGACGCCATTAGAGAAACAGCTGCTTTGAGAGCAACTTTTGTCTCCTTCCTTATCAAGGGGTGGCAAAAACAGCCCTTTGTCTGCAAAAGCAGCAAAAGGTTAGAGCCTGAGACGGACTAACACACCAGACAGATAAGCTGCTTACCAAAGTCAAAAACCGAGGAGGGATGTGTTGTGTCATGTGAAATGCCACATATACACAACACACACACACACACACACACACACACACATGCACAAACATCATTCCAATGACATGCGCACTTCTGAAGACGTGGACACACTTGCAGAGACAGCATCCACACACTTACACGTAAACACACACACTCACACCAATATGTTGTATCTTGTTTAGTCCCATGTGCTTCCCATCCAGCATTTCCCCAATGCACGCACACACACACACACACACACACACACACAGATACAAATTGTAAACGGGATCCGTCACTTGGTAGCCGTCGCTATGCAGAGGAGAGTGAATGTTTCCCGTCTCTGAATGCCGCTCCTCTAGAGCCACTTGTCAGCTACCCTGATTATTTTATAATGAACCTAAATTTGAGCAGCACAGCAGTCTGCTCGGATCGTTCTCCGAGCCCCACTAATGCGCTTGGATATTTTTGGCAACATGAGAACCCACAAAACATGGGAAGCTTTCACATTAGCATACTGAGTAATAATTTAAGTCACTTTGGGATTCATTCTATAGATCACTGATGCCTGGTCGGAGGATAATAGCTGAAAAAAGGCTCACTGGATCTGCACCTAGCAGGCTGAGATTGTTTATTTTCATTTGCGGTCACCCTAGCCGAGCAGTTGTGCAGCACAGTCTGTGCCAAGGAAACACACATACACCTAACTTATAATTTATCAGTACAACTTGGGTGGTTTTTATAGGAATTGTGGTTATATTTGTCTTCCAGTTGTTTGTCTGCCAGTGGCGCCATAGCAGATCAGATAAGACCGAATTGAAGGACACAACCTCTTCTGTGTGGGAAGTCTCGTACCACGTCTACTGAGGCTGCTCACACTCTCAAGCCTTCTAACAAGACTGCCACCAGTTTAATATTGGGCAGAGCACAAAATCTCCAGAGACACACATGACTTCTTCCTTAGCCATTAATCTTCTGCAAATATTAGGCCTGGGGCCATGGGGTAACCATAATGGTGGTTGACAGGAGGAGATTGGAAACTGTTGGGGGGACATCCCCCTGCCATTCTGGCCTGCTGGGCCTGCTGAGCCACTCAGCCCCTCCAGACACCAGGGGGCGAGAGCCTGCCAGGCCGTGCAGATGCAGACTTGCCCTCACCACCCCGGGGATTCTTTCTCCTGATCAGCCGTTGCCCCGCTGAGTAACATGTCTCCTTTCTCCCTTAAGCTGGTGGAGGACACAGCCATGCTCATCTTCCTAAAAACACTGTTTTGTTTGGTGGGATTTCTGCACTGAATCAGTCCGGACTTGAGATAAAAGGATTAGGCGATTAACGTTAAGATGTTTTACACAAGCACTGACAGACGTATCATGATTTCACATCAGGGGATAGGGGGCTGATGGTTGTGGGGGGCTGAGATGTTCTCAAGCAGAAAATGATTTTAAGAGGTAAGTGAGGCATCGTTAACCCCTCTGATATTGTGCTGAGGAATTATCTACTATCCACCCCCCCACCCCAAGCCTGGGAATTGAGGTTACTTGTTTCTCGGCCAGCGATCTTCGCATAATGATCATTATGCTCCACTGAGGCAGATTTGTTGAAAAAAAAAAAAGGTACACAGTTATGACTAACTGTCACCACCTACACTAAATCTAATGAGTTCAAACATTTAATATACACCAGAAGACCACTGACTTAATAAAAGTTATTCATTTTCATCTGCGCCTTCAGCTCCTCTTGCTAAAAAAGAAATACAAGTATATATTCCCTCAGGTTTTCTCTCTCTATTAACAGTATGTCTTTCTGGAAACAAGACCACAGGAAAACCACCAATGAAATGAAAAATGATACGCAAACATTCGCGACATCTGTTTTTCTTTTGTGTGCCATACATACACAGTGGAAACCCAAGGAGAGAAATCTATCATCAGTTAAGATAATGGAGAGAATCACAGTCCACAGCCAATTTTTCACATCAGCCTGATAGAAATAATAAGCAAGCATTTAAAAAAGGACGGAAAGCAATTAAAACATAATTAAAATAAATGGATAGACGGAGACAGCCCACATGTCTTCACATGAAATACAAGGCTGTATGCAACAGCCGGCTGAATGAATGTGAGTCTCCTTTGACAAAGCTTGTGTCTGCCTCACTCAAGCTGGAGAGGCGTCCAGTGAAAGAGCGAGTGAGAGAAGGGGGGAGTTTGGGAGTTTCTAAACCGGGAGGGACTAAATGGATGGGAGAAGGAGAGCAGAGGAGGAGAAGAATGGAAGGGGGAGAAAAAAGGGGGGCGGTAGGGTCACCACGGAGGATTGACAGCCTGTGAGTATGGCCTGACCTCCTGGGTGCGCCTCCAAGTTTTCTCCACAGGCTTAGAAAAGACAAAAATAAAGCCCAGGAATGTTAATTTATTTTCAATTGTCAACGCCGAGAAGAGAGAAATAAAGAGCGCATACATACATATCAAGTAAGGCTGAAACAAAACTAATGCGCAAGTCCAAGTGTAAGCTGAAAACCTACAAGTGAAATAGAGATGTTGAGCTGGAACTTGCCAACACAATGATTATTCTTCCACTCTTTGAATAACTGCTAATTTGGGGAACTTTCTGCCCCGCCCCCATGCCCTACATTCAGGGTAAAAAAGTCACACATGTGAGAGGGGAATTTCAAACATCAGAAAATGGTTGATGGGTTAGAAGTGGGAGACGGGAACTACAGGAACTAAGAAAATACAGCCTCCAGACACTTTTTTTTCTGTCCTCGGTGCACCCTGATGTTCCCAAGGAACTCTTTTGTCATGACAGTCCTGTCAGGACTGCGCTTTCAACCCCTACAGGGACATGATGTCATTTCCTTGGCTCCACCAGAGATGTAGTGAACTTGCCATTAACTGCCAGAAACAGAGATGGGCTGACACCGAGCTCAGTCTGCAGAGTGTTTTCTCAACACAGAGTTGATAAGACACGCATGTTACGATAAACAGGTTGTAAACTGTGGTTTACAGCACACAAAAAAAGAATAAAGATTTCTCAACCGACGATCGACAGAAAATTAAGTCATTTTGTTAAGCAAAATTACATTTTATAGACCAATTGACTCTTACGAGCAACGCAATATCCTAAACAAACCGTTTTTTTTGCTTTTTTGATGACAGGAGATCTGCAATGAGTAGTCGATTAATCAATCAACAACTAGTTGGATAATCAATGTCGTTTTGAGTCAATGGATATATATAGAAATGGGTTTTGAACTGTTGACTGGACAAAACAAGCACTTTGAACATTTACATTTGGAATTTGGAAAATTGTGATTATTGATTGTGATCCTTAACTTGAAAGCAAAAACATATCCGAAACAAACCTTTTTATGCTTTTTGAATGATTCTTTTCATAGCAACACAAAAAGACGTGATTAGAGATGTCAAATTATGTTGCTTTGCTGCATTTTGATGTACAGTTTTTGTTGCATGGTTTGCTTTGGGGCTGCAACTTACAAAATATTTTCATTATTGGTTAATCAACAGATTATTTTCTCAATTAGTTGTTTGGATTAAAATGTACAAAAACTGTGAAAAACTTTCCCAGAGTCCAAGGTGACATCTTCAAACCTCTTGTTTTGTCCGACAAACAGTCCAAAATATATATTTAGTGTATTATTAAAGAAAAAAAAGAAAAAACAGACAGAAACGATTGATTATCAGTTATTTTTCTTACAACTGACTAATCGATTAATTGGCTAATCAATTCAGCTCTAGTTTTATTTTTAGGGAAATGTGGCTTTGGATTACTTCCTATGAGCCGGTGTGTGCTACTTTTTCCTTCTTAATTATAGCCTGATTCAGTGCCTATAAATAATTTGTGTCAACAGATATTTATAAGATGGTTAATAGATCACGGAACTTCTTACATCTTCTGTTTAGGTGTGGGTCAGAATGACTTCCTGTAACATTTAAATATGCAAAACTCTAATTGCAGCTTTTATGTCTTCTTTGTTTTCAGAATAAATGGCTCTACATTAAACGAAGACCTCTGAAAAGAGAAAATGTTCTTTAGTGCAGCTCAAAAAGCCCAAACAGAAAACCCCTAAAAGGTGCAGTGCTTCACTATTTTATTGAAAGAGAGAGAGCAAAACAGTTGGTGTGTTCAGCAGCTCTTGGCCAAATGATTGAGGCAGTAGATAAGATAGAGTGCCAGCGGGCAGATGGACATGGTGAAACAGAGAGGGGTGAGCAAAGAAGCTTAGTAAAGTAAGGAGAACAAAGAAGACCCAGACTGAACAACCAGGTTAGTGTCAAGCCAAATGAAGAGAGGATGGGGTGTTACTGTCTTCAAAAAGGAGCCGTGCGGAGGAGCAGGCACTTGAAAAAAGGCACAAAGTGGATGTTTCTGTCAAGGTTTGTAGTTGAAATCCCCTGTCAACTGAATAATGAAATTCACTACTATTATTATCTCTGTCTACTTCATCCAGTAAAAGCAATATTGACTTATGGGCTGCAACTTACCATTATTTTCATTATCGGTTTAACTGTTGTTTATTTGTATAATTGCTTTGTCTATAACATTTTCCAACGTGATGTCTTCAAATCATCCAAAAGCCTAAAATATACACTTTGGTATTATTGAAGATAATATTCACACTTGAGAAATTGGAACTAGTGATTTAATGTTATTTTTGCTTCAAAAAATACTTAAATGATTATCAAAATAGTTTATATATATATATATATATATATATATATATATATATATTAGGGCTGTCAGCGTTAACGCGTTAATCGTGATGCGATTAAGGGCCGACGTGATGCGATTCATTTTTCTGCTGGCTGCAGGCATGATGGAGAAAGACAGCAGCAATGAAATCCTGAATGGCGCATTTTATTTTCCAAAACTCCCGGACGGCTCGTAGACAAGTCGAAAGCCATATGCACATTGTGTAAAGCCGAATTAAAATATCACGAAGCACGTCAAGCTTGAGCTACCATCTACGGAGCTAAGCATAGTAGTACAGTTAACGTGATGCTAGACCACCGGCCCTCGGGGGGCGGGGGAGAGATGAATGTTCGGAAATAAGAGGTTGCTGTGGCCCGCCGTACAGGGCAGCAGCAGCTGCGGTGACCGGAGCGGGCAGTAGCGGTGGCCAGAGCAAGCAGCAGCAGCTGCGGCGGCCGGAGCGAGCAGCTGCAGCGGCCGTACCGGGCAGCGGCCGGAGCGGGCGATCACGGGAAGACATCCTCAGCGGTGAAATGCGAACGGGGGCTGGAGTATAACCTAGCGAGTTGGAAAGCTAACGCTAGCCGGCCACCTGTTCCATCAATCCTGCTTGCAAGTGTCCGCTCATTAGACAAAAACTGGACTACATCCAATTTCAACGAAACTCCCAACGCAAGTTCAGAGACTGCTGTGTTTTTGTTGTTGTGGAAACAACAGTGTACCGGACTATCCAGCCTGTTTCTCTGTCGCTGGGTAAGAGTGGAGATGGGCTGTGTTAACACGGACTTGTGCAGAAATGAGCTGCTCATTAACCGGTGAGCACTGGACGTCAGTGAGTAATCAACGTTATTTAGGAGTTACTAAACACTATATTGACTCTAGTAAGGATAGGGATTTTTAGATTTTTAGTTAGGTACTTGGAGGAATTGTGCAATAATGACATATTTACACATTTTTCTTTTGTTTACAGTAAATAAATAATTACAAATCTTAAAATCAAGTTCATAAAGTAACTTTCTTTGCATTCATTTGATTCCCAATCAAGATACACTGGTAAAAATTGCTTTCGATTGTTAATATGTACTTAAAAACTGTTCTGAAATGCAAAATAATAGAATTTTAATCATGTGATAAAATATGCGATTAATCGCAATTAACTATAGAACTTCAGCGATTAATCGCGATTAAAAAAAATATTAATCATTTGACAGCCCTAATATACATATATATATATATATATATGTATATATATATACATATATATACACATATATATATATATACACACATATATATATATATATATATATATATATATGACTTAGTTATTGGTAATCATGACATACACAAACCAATTGCGATGCAGAAATGTTTTATGGTAGTACACTCATTTTTAGATTCTCCACCTCAACATTTTGCAAAGGGTACTTGGGCTTATTGAAGATGTATTCTGCTAAAAAGATGAAGTACAAATTTGAAAATGTGTGGAGTGAAAATGACTAAAATGTCTGTTTCAATCTCTAATAGTCGGCCACAGGTTAATACTCCGAGCTCAGTAGACAGTCCGGCCTGGCATTGAAATTATATGGCTGACCTCAGAGCAGTTGGTTAAGCAGTAGGGTCACCGGAGAGGAGCAGAGAGCAGCTCGACACTGACATGGAAAAGAGAGGTTTCTCTTCTTCAATCAGTCTCTTTATAAATGCACTGACAGCCTCACTTCTCGCCTCCTCCACACATGATTCTAGCACTCCCCACACAAACACATTCACACACCCACTGCATACCTCCAGCTCTCTCAAATGTCAAAAACACATTTTTATAAAAGAAACCATGAGTGGCCCAGCAGTATCACCCCGAACCTAAACTTACAACAAATTAATTCACTCCTTCAACATGTTTCCAGCAGGTGATGTGTTGATGTTCACACCTTATTAGGGGGAAATGCATTGACACCATGCTTAATGTTTACACACTGTATCCCTATTCAGACTGGATTAGTTTTCAGCAAAATGTACATAAAGTAACTGCTAATACATTACGTGTTAGTGTTAATGAAAACACGCAGGCAAGGACAAATGTGTTTCATCAGTCTCCATTCATGGGCTGCCATCGCAACAAAGATGTATCATAATGATCAAACATAATTTCCGCAACTGACAGCAAACTTGTTCAAACAATGACAAAACAGAAAAAGGAGACGAAAGGTTGCATCTGGACCAGAGTGATGTCAGTTTGGGGTTAAGGCCAGACGAGTGTGCAGAGTCCCTCCCACCTCCCACAAGAAATGACACATTATTTGCAAATTATCTTAGAGTTGTGATTTTGGATGGGACTAGCTGAGGCTTTATCAGAGGTTATTTGGGTGGTCCCAAATTAGGCCGGCCTTAATCTGCACAAGTTACTGACATGGCAAGATTCAGATGGGACCAAAATTTACAGACATGCTTCCAGTTTCGATTACATTTCACCTCCTCCCCCCCATACAACTAATCCCATCCAAATGGGGTTTAGAACAAAGTGGTACAATGACAAAGTGACATGGTTGTTGCCAAAAGCGAGGAGCAGTTAGTTTTTTTTTTTACTGAGAAATATATGCAAATTGAGCAAACACCATTAATCCTTAAGGGGAGCACTTAGTCAATGGTGTAACCATTTTTTTTAATTGTATGCAAGGAAGTAGATTTGGCTTCAGAAGTGGGTGAGGGGCAAATTAACTAAGGCCCTGTATCTATATATTTATTTCAATCTAGCAAATAACACATTATTATGAAAGTTGTTATTAAGCTTTCCAAATCAATGGTATTTTTTATTTAATTAAATGATACGTAAATCCCCCACATTGAAAATCACATTTAGTTTTTGCTGATAGGGACCTCATTCACAGAGCTGAAACTTTTTGCCGACTCATTGATTTGTCGGTCAGCAGGAAATTAATCTATTATTTTGATAATTAATCAGATTATATTCAATTTAACAAACTGAAGATCTTTGGGTTGTGGACTGAGGACACATTCGACTTAAGTGAGTTAATGTGGTTTTTCATTATTTTCTGATCTTGTATAGGCCAAGTATTTATTCAATTAACTCAAGAACATAATATGCAGATGAATCGGATGATGAAAATGATTGTTAGTTGCAGCCCCATCACATTCTCACTGTCACTTTTTTAAGAATATTGACTGGGGGCTAAATGGAAATATACTGTTGATTGTTTCTTACCCAAAAGAACTGTAAAGGAGTTTGCTGTGCAGCTTGAGTAGTGCCTGCACTCCTCCTCTTAGGCTGCAGGTACAAGCTCCAACAATCAGAGAGTCTCACTCGTTGCTGAACACAAATAAGACAATTTCTATTGTTTTGACTCAAGTTATTTTTCGTAGAAAACTCACCTAATACAATTAACTCAGATCTGCCAGTAGTAGAAGCACCTCCATTCCCACATTCTGCCACACAGCTGTTAAGTTAATGTCTTGTGTTATATAGGGAGACTTTCTTTTTAATCACAAGAACATTACTGTTAATCAGACATTTTGCATCACATAAACAAGCTGATGCGGCCCTCCTGACATTCTGATTTACACTTAGTTACTCTCTTACTTTACACTCAATGCATCTTATTGATTTAGAAGCTATTAAAAGTTATATATGGTTTCTTTCAGCTGGAAAGAATTCAATGCTGTGACTGTTTTTCCACAATGACAACTTTATGGCTTGCTTCACGTACACTGACACCCTGGTTTTATCACCTTCCTCAAGTTGATTAATTGAAAAGTTTAAGGTTTTGTCCAACGTATAGCACATTTTTGTCCCAGATCCAGTCTGCTTTGCATTGCCTATACATGGTCAGCACATGGGCTGCATTCTAAATGTGGACAGTTTGTGTGGTCTCTATTCACTCGTGCCTGACGTGCATTCGTTCAGGACTGTAATGTGCACTCAGAAACATGGTGACAATATTGAATTGTTGCTTGTGTGTTACACTCATACACAAAATCAAGGGACAATTTGTGAAATAAAGTAAGCGTAAGTTTGTTGTGTGAAGTTGTAAAGCACAAATCACTACATACAAGGGCTGAAATCAATATCACAATAGTAATACAAATATGTTGTTGACATGAAAACACATTCACAATTCAACAATCACACAACAGCCTCTAAAATGACCATACCATTGAATTAAGCTCTTTTTCAATAACAACAAATTATAACCATCATAGAGTTAAGATATTTTGCATATTACCTGGCATACCAGTGCAAGATGATTTAAAATAATAAACAATAATAATCTAGAGCTGAATCAATTAGATTTAATTAGTCAATCAACAGAGCATTGATCGGCAACTACTTTGATGATGAATTAATCGTTAAAGTTTGTTGTTTTTCTCTGTTTCATATTGTAAACTGTATATTGTTGGATATGGACTGACAAGCTATTTGAACACGTCACATTGGATCCTGGGAAATTGTGATGATCATTTGTGACTATTTTTTTAACAATTTACAGAGCTGTAAATCGAGAAAATAACTGCAAATTAACTAATAATGAAAACAATCGTGAGCTGCAGTCATAAAATGAGCAAATGTTTATTAAAGTCAATTAACTTTTAAAATATTATGCATCAACATAACATATACGCATGTAAAACAAAAATGTCCACTACTCATTTTATTAGTTTTTAATTAAAACTTGGCTGGAATCGTTAATTTAGTAACACAATATTGTAAAATGGTATCACAATATCCTATAGAATTCACCGAAGTCAATATATGATTATACTACATTATTATCAAGACCTACTTTCCACTTTGCATTCACACAATACATAACAACCACATTAAGATAGTAAATAAAAATGATTAATGCCTTTAAAAGAAAGGGAACCCTAAAGATCAATGTGGAAGCTCTATAGTGAGTGAAAACCTATTGACATATAAATATCAAGATGCTAACGAGTAGCCTAGGTGACTTTAGTCTCTACAAGAAGTGTGTAATTTTCTTGAAGAAGTCCCTGCTTGTGTGAGAGCTGAAGGAGGTGGAGATCAACTCCACATTTTTTTTAAATTTTAATTTAATTTAATTCATGAAACCACCGTGAAACGTGGTTCTGCTACAGCTACAGTAAAATTAGTAAAATTGTCTCATACACCTTAGCTATTACACAACGGTGTGGAGAAATTGTCAATCCTAATGAGTCCCATGAGATGGCTGCCAATGCTATTCTGGACCCACCACTGTGTTTAACAGTAGACAGCAGACATTTGTTTTCTGCAGGATGCAGGAACAAGCGCACAAAACTCATAACACCATTTCATTTTTTTCAGTTTCTCAGTGTTTTGCTTAAAAACTAGGTATATTTCTGTCTGTGTTTTCTAAAGGGCTCCATCCTAATTGATAACTGCATGCTTTGTAATGGCAATGCTATTCAGCTGAGGCTGTTGTATTGTTTTTGCCAGTTATGCTACTGCTGAGTGTTGAGCTGGTTGAAAATTGGCAGACTTTTCCTTAAACCACCAGCTAGCGCTAGCTAGCTAGCTTTGGTTGGCCAGGTGCTACCGAATGCTAAACAAGATATTTTTAGGCAACCAAAATGGTCCAATTAATTGTCATGTACTGAAAACACATTGTAAGAGGCTTAAGGTTTGAAAATGAAACCACGCAAACAAGTTCACGGCTATTTTAATGAACACAATGCCATAGATACGCTAAGCCTCTTTCCTGATTAACAGGTTGGTGTTTAGCCACGCCCTAAAGCATGCCCGGCTTTATTGTCGTTTTAAAAAATAAATGGGTAACATTTTACTTGAAGGTATCTACATAGGAGTGACATGACACTGTCATGAACACATGACACTGTCAGGACACAGTCATGACACATGAACCCTAACCCTAACTCTAACCCTAACCATAACTTGTCATGACAAAAACCGAATGACACTAAAAGAAGCGTTATGTCATAAACGTTTATGACACGTTCATGACAGTGTCATGTCACTCTTATGTAGATACTAGGGCTTTCAAACGATTAATTTTTTTTAATCGCGATTAATCGCTGAAGTTCTATAGTTAATCGTGATTAATTGCATATTTTATCACATGATTAAAATTCTATTATTTTGCATTTCAGAACAGTTTTTAAGTACATATTAACAATCTAAAGCAATTTTTACCAGTGTATCTTGTTTGGGAATCAAATGAATGCAAAGAAAGTTACTTTATGAACTTGATTTTAAGATTTGTAATTATTTACTGTAAACAAAAGAAAAATGTGTGAATCTGTCATTATTGCACAATTCCTCCAAGTACCTAACTAAAAATCTAAAAATCCCTATCCTTACTAGAGTCAATATAGTGTTTAGTAACTCCTAAATAACGTTGATTACTCACTGACGTCCAGTGCTCACCGGTTAATGAGGAGCTCATTTCTGCACAAGTCCGTGTTAACACAGCCCATCTCCACTCTTACCCAGCGACAGAGAAACAGGCTGGATAGTCCGGTACACTGTTGTTTCCACAACAACAAAAACACAGCAGTCTCTGAACTCGCGTTGGGAGTTTCGTTGAAGTTGGATGTAGTCCAGTTTTTGTCTAATGAGCGGACACTTGCAAGTAGGATTCATGGAACAGGTGGCCGGCTAGCGTTAGCTTTCCACCTAGCTAGGTTATACTCCAGCCCACGTTCGCGTTTCACCGCTGAGGATGTCCTCCCGTGATCGCCCGCTCCGGCCGCTGCAGCTGCTCGCTCCGGCCAACACTGCTGCTCGTTCCGGCCACCGCTGCTGCCCGCTCCGGCCACCGCTGCTGCCCGCTGGTCAAACTAATCTGTACGGCGGGCCACAGCAACCGCTTATTTCCGAACATTCATCTCTCCCCCGCCCCCCGAGGGCCGGTGGTCTAGCATCACGTTAACTGTACTACTATGCTTAGCTCCGTAGATGGTAGCTCAAGCTTGACGTGCTTCGTGATATTTTAATTTGGCTTTACACAATGTGCATATGGCTATGATAAAAAAAAAAGTTAAAAAAATTAATCGCATCGCGTCGGCCCTTAACGCGTTAACGCTGACAGCCCTAGTAGATACCTTTAAGCAAAGTGTAACCAATGACCATAATTTACAAAATGACGATCATGCTGTATTGAAGAAGACTTGAAACTAGCGATTGAGACCATAAACTTGTTAGGAAAATGTTTACTCAGTAATGTAATAATACTGTAATAATTCAAGTGAAAAGAAGGGTAATTTTCCCATAGACTTCTGTCCAATCTAACTTCTTTATGCGACCGGTGGAGTAACCCCCTGCTGGAAATTTGATAAAATACAAGTTTAAAGGACTTCTGCATTGGCTTCACTTTTCAGGCCCGAAAGTTGTCGCTTGGCAGGGAGTAATGGAACAAGAAAGAGACGCCACAGTAAGCTGTTGAAGAGCTGCAGGCGATGGCTGCACTCCTAACTTCTCAGCGAGGTAACCAACTTTCACTTTCACTGTTCACAGACTCATGCCGTGTGCAGCATCAAATCAGATCACAGTTTGTCACAGAACAATGGAAAAAGGCCAATTATTGCCTGACTTCTTTATTAAAACGACAATAGTTTGTTTTGCTGCCCCCAGTATTGTGGGACGTGTAGTATTAAACCACATTTGCTGTTACCACTGGTGTTGCCAATAAACCAGGACTGAAATCTTAAGGATTGACACTTTAAATATTTTATAACTTTTGAAGCAGACAGATATCTGATAATTCAACTTTTCAACAGTCACCACAGAAGCAACTGAAATTTAGTTACATTTAAAAAAAAAAAAAAAAGACAATCATGAAAGGGAAAATAATGGCATGTAGAGTAGTGGCAGCTAATGTCAGTGTGTGTGCTCTTATTTGGGAATTGGGGAACATTCAAAATATGAATAATATAAATATACAGTAGAGAAAGCAGGAAAATAAGTAGATGTGTTCCATTTTCTGGGTCTTGTATAGGTATTGCGGGTTGTAATAATCACAAAAAAACTCCCAGAGATCCTGGAGGGACTGGCCTGGCCACATAACTTGGTTATTTTCATTAAAATGTTAATTGTAATTCAATTTGTCAAAACATTATTAAAATGCTTTATAATCTTGAATGAAATCATGTGTATACTGTCCTGTTCAAATCTAATAGCATTTATTAGAGGCAGATTATTCTGAATTACAGCTCTGATTAGAAACATCCTTTTGTAGAGATACAGTATTTCACCAAGTCTTAAAATATCAAGCTAATATCCTTTAGCCATATTGTCCAGCTCTACAGTTTGGCTGCATTGAGTTGGAAGTGAGCCATGGACTTAATATGCACACATGTGCTGTAGGCCTGGACGGGTTTTATGCTTGTTTTCAGTTCAAAGTCGTTTTTCTCAGTATTGGTTTCTATTAATTTGTCCACCCACTCAGTCTGTTCCTTTGGAAACAAAGACAAAGGCATCAATCTGCAGCATTTCCAGTGGGAAATGGGAACTGGTTGGACTTGTTGTTCTTGTTTCTTTGTCCATAATTACTTTCTTGTTCTCTTCCTTTCTTGCCTGTGACAGTCTCAGGGTTATTATTTAAGACTTACTACCCCTGATTCAGCTGTAACACTTAATTTTCATTTTGAAAGATGGACCACTGCAGGTTTACCGGTGGGCTTAAAATATCTCTTCCTTCATAGCAGTTAGATTGATCCCTGCTTTGAAAGAAAAAGCTGAAACATACTTTTCTTACGTACTCCTCACTGGTGCAACCTGAACTTTAACAAGTCAGAATGGTCAAAAATACAACAAAATTATACAACGTAGCCTCCAAACAACTAGATAAGTTTCCATAAATTTGGGTACAATCTTGGAATGCAACACTGGCCAGATTTCATGTCATAAATGCACCAAATGTGTAAGTTTTTGGCAAAACACAGACTGTTTACAGGGGCAAATGGAGCGATTTTAGGCAGAAAAACATCTACATCTCTAAAATGAATGTTAAAATGGAACCTAGAATGTATCTAAAAGGACATTACCGCTGAATTTCAGCATGCCAAATTATACGCTTTACCAGCATTTCCACAATGTTTTTCTGCTCGCTCCATTGTAATGCAAACTGGAGGGCCATACAAGTGCAGAGAGACTGAATTGGAACAATGATGAAAGTGCGCGCTATAAGAATCAGGACAGCTGTCAGGGTGTACAGGCGTACATTTAGTGGTGAAGGACAGATTTTACTGAAACGCAGCTATGTGTGTTAGACAGTCACTGTGTGTGCAGCATGTTTTACTCTTTGTCTTTGAGGGTCAAACTGTTTAAAACAGATAAGACTCATGGCTGTATTCTTTCTTTCTTTCAAGAAATGTTCATAAATATTGTTTATGCTGCCAAGGATATAACAATACAAAGACTCCATATTTTAAAAAAAATACCGCTATAGGGCTGCAACTCACCAAGGACTCTTTATCATAAAAAAAAGTAGCATTTCATTATACTATCTTTGAATAAGCACAAATTGATTCATACAAAAAATATTAAACCTTTAATATAACCTTCTTTCAAGATTCTTTTTTTGAAAACTACTTCCAAACCTTCTTTTTGCCTGCTATTTAACTATCTACTCCATGAGAATAATTGTTCAGTAGGCCTACTTACATAGCCCAACAAAAATAATCATTCAATTAAAAAACGCTTTTCACTTATTTGTCATACAGAATGCCACATTCTTGTCACTGATCTTTTCTCGGAGACAGTGTAATACTCTCACACCGCTGACATTTTCTCTCACTTTTATTTGTAACATGCACACGGCACCCGTTGCCCTCTTATGTCATGCCAAAGTTGTATCTAGCCAGTGCATTTTCTCCTAATCAGCAGCTGCAGTAGAAGCATATGCTAGCAACCGAGTCCAATCGCAAAAAGACACAAAATGACACAGATAAAAAAAATCGGCCACTGCCATTGGTGAATGTCATCTTATTTGCTGCCGATGGCAGTCAACGAGGTGAATACGGGTGATACCGATGTTCGCCCGATGAATCAGTACATCCCTAATTATTTTCATTATCAATTAATCTGTTGATCTTTTTTACGGTTAATTGATGAATCCTTTACTGTACAAAACGTCAGAAAACAGAGAAGAATGCCTGTCACAAGTTCCCAGAGCGCAATGTGACAACAGTCCAGACCTCAAAGATATCAGTTTACAGTGATACAAAACAGAGAAAAGCAGAAATCACCTAATCATTTCAGTTTTAGTGGCTACAAAGTTTATTTGTCCACTCAAACACGCCAAAATCACCTGACGGCTTCACATCACATTACTTGAAACATTTGTCTGTACAAAATTAAAAAGCAGAGCCAGAGTGATGTGTGTACCCCCATATAAAGCAACAAATATAAGCAACCAAGACACAGCCACCATACCATATCCGATGCTTCAAAAGCTGAGAAAATGCTTCAGTAGATGCAAAGCCTTTCTCTGCTGCCAAGATTCCCTTGTGCTGTGTGGCTCAGCCCAACAGTAGTGTAAAGGATGCATGCTTCTTTTATTTTATTTTCAGCCCCCCGCCTCCGTTTTTTTTCCTCCTCCAGTACATCATTCCTTTGGGTGTTTGTACGGTGTCCCTTAGTTACCGGTTAAGAGAACCAGCAGCTCAGAGAGTTAAAAGCCTGCCCTGTCCCGCTCATACGAACAAGGCCATCAATAATTCACCCTCATCGGGAAGCATTATCTAACAGCAACATAAACATTTAAACATGGTGGGTGACAACACGGAAGCATGAAAAAAGTGCTCCGTAAGAGGACACTTCAGGTGGCGACAATGTCGGCAACAGATATGTTGAAGTGGAGGCAGAGGGAAGACGTTTCAGCTGGCCCTGTGAGGCTGATTTAACCATTATACATAAAAGACAGACGCCTCGGAAAGTAAACAAGAAGGCACATCTCCTCTCGCCTCGACCGGCCCTGTGTGAGTGCAGCACAGAGGTGGAAGCATTTGCTCGGCTGTATTAACGCCCAGGCTCATTCTCATTGACAGTGAAATCCCTCTAAGCCTAGATCAATTACATCCAGCTCTGCTGTAATTAAAATGTCCTAACAAAGGTCTTAGGAGCACAGGACAGAAACCTACCCATTGACAATAAGCTCAGTCCAATCTATAGCACCATCTCAAAGAAAGTAGCCTGAGATTAGATTCGGGCTTTCTTTGGACATGCAAAAAGCATTCATGAATGGCTGTGGTGATCAAAATCAGTCTTTTTTTTATTCCTAAAGGTCATGATATGATTTAAGATAATGTATTAAGTACACAAGCTCACATTAAATACTATTATGCTGCAATATTATTAATTATTTACAGAAGTACATAAAATAAATAACTAATTTATCTATAGTACTAAAGAAACCTGTGCCTGTTTTTCTAGGCCTGACTCGGAAGAAAACAAATTATTTGTTCTCTTAAGTACATCTGATGCTTGACTATGCTCTGCTGAGAAACGACATAATGCTTATGAGTCTCCTAATTAAAACTCAGCAGTAGAGTGATTAGCAATCACAACTCCACTCTTCAAATATCAAGATCTGATTTGCTTGGCTGATCAACAACAAGCTTGCTTCTCTCACTGCAACTCACAGAGCCCTCTCTCTCTCTCTCTCTCTCTCTCTCTCTCTCTCTCTCTCTCTCTCTCTCTCTCTCTCTCTCTCTCTCTCTCTCTCTCTCTCTCTCTCTCTCTCTCTCTCTCTCTCTCTCTCTCTCTCTCTCTCTCTCTCTCTCTCTCTCTCTCTCTCTCTCTCTCTCTCTCTCTCTCTCAAGGAGGCTTTTGAAAGGGAGCAAAGCAGCACAACTATACCAGGAAGGGCTCAGCTGAGCCTGGTTCTATATATTGCTTTTCTTTTTTTTGCCAGGATGCCATTTGCGTGGAAATATTAAGCCCTTGTTTTATGTTGACTGCCAGCAATCTTAAACGGATTACACACCGCTGCTGATGAACGCTTAAATGTTTTTGGATTCACATGATAACTCATCATAGTATGAAGTATAAAACATCAATAAAATTACTTATGGCAGCCACCAAAATTAAACTTGAAAGCTGTCCCCTCGCTGCGCCGAGGAGGGACTATTCCACAGAGAGAAAGAGCAAGATGGCTGACTGCACTGACACGTTGTGAAAGCACGGCTTGCCATCCTAGGTAATAGATTATTTTTGCTGTGTGACTCCCAACACTTCTCATCTTTTGTGACAACGCCTGCCAATCAAGGCCCAGGGAACGTTCAAGGGCTTTGACAATATATGTTCACCTTGAAAACACATTGGCTTCATCGCAAGACACCAAGTGACACCAAGCAGGCATCAAATAGCCATTAGACGTGGCAGACTACAGGTGATCTCAGAGATCTCAGAGAGCACTATACAGTGCTCTCTGAAAATTGGCATTAAAAGTATTATTTATACACATAAATACACAACTAAACAAATGCGGCAATACAGTTGGATATGTATGTGGACAGTGCATGAGAGCACTAAATGTGGAAGGATTTTATGATAATTTTAGAGAATCTTCCGTAAAAATTAAAAAATATTCAATTTAGCCTTTCAATACAGCGTATAACTGGTTCCTCAGGAAGCAAATGTACCTATGCTGTTCATGTGTAGGCATTTAATAGAAAAATTTGAGCGGAGGTCCTCCGGATTTGGAAAATAAAATGTGAATTTGGGTGTATACCTGTTACATTACACAATTTCTTTCTTTTCAATGCAAAATGAGAAATAACAATGTTACACCACATCAGCAGAGTGATTTGCATTTTTATGTGATTCATGAATAGCACGGGGGAGGACAGGGAGAGATTTTTCTGCAGTGAAGCATGGCCTGAACCTCAATTTCTGGAGAATTATATGATACTATTTAAGAATTTGAAGAAGAGAGAAGCATTTCCTCAGTTGAAGACAGATGACCTGTCAGATACACCTAATACCAACACAAAGCCCTCAGCCTTTAATCTGCACACTTCCTGTGACCTATACTATGACAGAACCAAATAAAGCACACTATCTTTGTATCCCCCTGAGACAGAGCAGTGTCCTCATATGCTAATGTCAGCCAATGTTGGAGAAGAAGCTACGAGGGCGGCCCAGACAACTCACAGGTCAGTGCTAATCTTCTGATATATGGAGCCTAAAGACCCGGGACACATCCATCACACACTGCCAACGGCTCCCAACTGGGAGAGATCTATACACACCAAAGGGTTAACACACATCCCAAAGAGACCTCTGATGATCCATCACTCAAGAATCAGCCTCCTTTTGAGCAGCAGCGTCCTTTAACCACACAGAGAGGGTAGCTTTCTAAGCAGAGGCTCTGCAATGAGAGCCAGCGTGACTGCTAGACCTAAGCTCCAAGCCTCTGTTGATCATTAAACATCCATTTTAAACCAGTGGGGGAAAGTTAACTGTCATTTTAAACACAGGAGGTGGTAGTACGGGAGACATTTTCCCCCCCTCAGATGTATTTTCTCAGCTAAAAGAAGCGAGAACATATATCCATCCATCGTGTTAACTACCCAAACGCATAATCATTCGTTCCAGTCATCTGTCTCTTTATTTCTGAGGCAAGCCACAAAATAGCTATGGTGGTTTTTTGCAGTTAAATGAGAAACTCACCCCAAAGCACTATGTTAAATAAACAAAATGCCCTTTGCTTCATTTTCACTTTTTCTGTTGTGTATTGTTCTTCTTTCTCTGGCTATCAGGCCAAATGTGAACAGCTTCGATGTTTCAAAAATATTTTTTTGGGAGGTTGGTGCCTCTTCAGAGCATCACCGGTAAATGTCATGTTTGGTGTCAGCCCCTCCGGAATCAGACTACCTTCTAGACCATTTTGCACTCACCCAGGAAGAAATTCATCTTAGTAGGAGCACTGATGCCAATGTCAGCACTGATAGCAGCCTCGACAGAGCAGAATGCATGTACATCTCCTCTTCAGCAGCTTTTTAATAATTTGAACAACCAGGCTCAGCCCAACACACCACAGCGTGGTTTCCACTCACTTTTTCTCGACTCAACATACTTATCACACTTGCTATTGCTCCTGCCCTATCCTCCTACACATACACAATGCAGAAGGAGGCCTATTGTCTTGACTTTGTCAGAAGGAGAAGGAGAAGACTGTTGTAAAGTCAGTACAACAGGGAAAATAATTAGGCCTACACAATTCATCAGAAAATGCACTATTTCTCCTCTAAGACCATTGCAATCATCATGTCTCATCTACCATTATTCATCACTCCCTGTCTCTGTCCATTTGTTTGTCCAACTTTTCAGAGTGAACGTGTCAGAGGAACTGAACAAGACAGCTGTCAAACCCACCCGCGGTGAGTGAAGATGGCAGGTGAAGTCCTCTTTTTTTCTCCCCCTCCCTGCTCTCTGGGTTCAAAACTCACACTCTTGGCTCTTTTTTAAGTTTTGTGATGTTAGCAAGCTCTCTTCTCTAGCAGGTTGAGGAGCAGTTGGCTCATGGTATTACCCAGGAGCAGGAGCAGGACCATGAAGGCACCACCGACCCCTACTGCACTCCCAATGGCATTTACATTCCCTGTCTTTGTGTAATAACATGTCACAAGCTGCACTTTCTTTCACTATTAACCTATGCTGATCCTACTTCTAAAGTAAGGGCACACACAAAGCAAGAAAGCACTTTTTATTCTTCGTTTATCTTTGTGCTCACTCAAAATGACTATTTTCTTCTACTAAACCTGTCTAAAATTGCAGAGAATATTATGCCATGTATCACAAGACAACCAAAATAAGCAGTGTCTTGCCGCATTCTTTCACTGACAAACAACAGCTGCACAGAATGGGGAATAAATATTATCTCTGCGACAGAAAAACAATCAGACACTGCTAGGTACTCAGAGTCGCTCACAAAGCTTGAATGCTCTGCGTCTTTACATCTACACTCACTGAATGTGGAATTAAGTCATTTATTTTACACCTGAAGAATGATTTATTTTGGAGCATTTGAGATGCTGCGGCTAAAATACCAGTCAAAACATGTAAACAGATTTTCATCAAGTTATTTATGCTTTTTATTCTCCCGCCATGGACGCGGTGGGTTCTCATTCTTGAAAATAACACACTACAGACCTTTCTTTGTTTTAATGTTGTATGCTCTTGCTGAGGAATACTGGGGAAAATGTTTTAACAGGACAAAATCTTCTTAACATAACCACGTCCCTGAACGGCGTCTAACATTTCCGCTAAATACATGGCTTCTGGTGTTAGATTATGGCCAAGAAATTCTACCAATCCACACTAAATCTGCTTCCAACACAAACACTTGCTTCTCAGACACACACGCGCACACACACACACGCACACACACACTCACAAACAACTGCAGTGTCCAGCAATCCTGTCAGAAGCCTCCACCACCACCACCAGCAACACTATCACAACAAAACTGCTTAGAAGAAGGGGGCTGGTAGCTCAAGTTCTCCCTATTGAAATGCAGACACTTTGATATGGAAATTGGCAGCTAGAAAAACCCGCTAGAATTCACACTAGCATGCATTGAAACCATTTGCGCAATGTGAGATGAGATGGCACTTCCTCCCAAGACAACACAGACAAATGGACCAAACCAGCAGGTGAGGGGCGGGTGAGAGATGGAGTGAAGGTGGAGAGGGTGGAGAGGAGAAGGAGGATGAGGGAGGGAGAACATTTGTCCCCCTCCTCTATTTGAATTCCTAAAATCCACTATTCCAGCATTTGCTTCAAGAAATAGACTTAGATGAAATGCAGAGGAGGATTTTTTTCAAAGTGCAACATCTACATTCACCAGTAAAACATCCTATTATGGCCTATTGGCAGGGGGACCTTTTCATCGTCAGGACTCACTGATAGGCGTTTCATTATCAAGCAGCCACATTCAACATCATCCCAGCTAAGGAGACTTTTTTTATCTAGTCCTCCAAAATGGCTGGCATGACAGAAAAACTTCCCCGCCACGGTCAGAAAATGCTCGGATTTGTGTGGTGGCGAGGAAATGTCTCACACTGTGCATATGTCTTAAATAATGTTGCCATTTTCTTAGATCAAAACTGAACAGAAAAATGCTTTTGGTTTGCTTTGATGTCCAAAAACAACTGGATTTGGACAGAGTCGTCATCTATACTTCCCTGCATGAAAGCTGTTATATAAGTAAATGCAGGGGGAAGCTCCCAGTTTCCTAACTTGCCAGTATGGCTTATATAAGGTTGCACCACTGTCCTGATATGGCATTGACAGTATGGATTGTGTGTAAATGTTATTTAACCTTAATATTTTAGTCCGCCACAGTCATGCTCTCCTGGGGTTTCTAGCTGAAGTCTATGCGGCCCTATCTCTAAAAGCTTAATGTGAGACTGAGATAAGGTCCCTTCGCCTGTAAAAACTGTGTGTGCGTGTGTGTGTGTGTGTGTGTGTGTGTGTGTGTGTGTGTGTGTGTGTGTGTGTGTGTGTGTGTGTGTGTCATCATCACACATGGCTGGCTCAATTCTGTGAATTATACATGCTCTGTGAAATGATCTTATTTTATAGCCGCAAAATGGAGCAGTAAATGGAAGACAGTAACTGACATCCAACTACTTAGCTCCTGGTGTCCTGAAACTGGGTGGAGATGTTTGTGTGAGCTCTACTTTTTTTCACCATTTTATCATGCTGATTATTTTATAAATCCACTCCCATTTGGCTTTGCTTTTTATCCATATCCAGGACTTTCCTTGTCAGAGTGTTCATCTTACATACAAAATAATCAAATGTGTAACACCTGAAAACACCTTGAATATATAGATAACATAAGCATTTCACACATTTTTATCACGTACAAAAGAATACATCCTTCAGTGGGCTTTTAATTTAAATTAAATAGAGATATACTTGAATCCACATGGAATTACCTTAATAGCCAAGCAACTTCATGTTAATCAAAAGTCTTGAGGCTCCAGACACTACAGAATAACATCGTATACTATGCACTTTATATACTATGTATTGATCTCATAACAACAGTTTTGAACTGCTGGAGGAGCCCGCGGGCCCGTTTTCTGACATTTGCCTTACGATATCCTGAGTGTAAATACATGGTATTGATTTAGCAGAGGCATAACCCAGCATCTCCCTTGAAAGACTCAAAACATCCGCTTTTAAAGGCTACTTACTGTGGTACGCCGTGCCAAAATATGGATCCCGGTATGAAGTGTAGGCTAAATTTCAGATCAACACCAGGAGCCCCCCTCCTCTCCCTTTTTCAGAAGAGGCCCCCAGAAACTAAGCAGCGGGTCGCACAATGACGGCTGGGGCTCGGCTGCATGCTCCACTTTCTTCACAGTGGACAGATGGTGGGGTTTCCTGTGGCAGGTATCTGTTCCTCTTCAAGCCAAAACGCCCGAGACCGGACGAACAGCTCCATGGCGAGGAGTCTGTCCAAAAGTAATGATCGTTACCTCCCCCCCTCCTTCCTCTTGTGCGTGCACCAAGGCTCCTTCGGACGGGAGCGCTACGGATAGACTGCTTAAAAAAGGAGCACTTGAAGGAGACGAGATGCACCCCAGTCTCGCTACAAAATCAAACCCCGAGTACGTCAAGTCTGTCTGCAGGTCTCCAGCGGCCTGGTTCACATATACAGCCCGAAGAGATATAGGCTAATATGACTTCTTCAGTCTAGCTTTCGGTGCGCTCCCGGTTGTTACCTCTGCGACTCATCCACACGCCGTGCAGACAGTCGGAGCTACAGCCGGACTGGAGGCAAACAAGGCGAGGAGAAACGGCGCACCGGTCCCCTGCTCTGCAGCAGCTGGCTGTAGAGGGCAGCACACAAAACCTGAAGCGGATTACTGGCAAGGCACGGACTGGATCCTAATGCTAATTATGACAGCCCGTATTAAAGCTAATATTATCTCGTGTGGTCAGATTTCGTGCATAAGCACAACACGTTCTGGTGTGTTTTCTCCAACCCATGTTGCACAGTATTTTAATCAGGATGCCCCAAGTTTAATCAGGAAGGCAAAAAAAGTGCAAGGCCATTCATTAGCCTACCAAAAACATGTTACTGATAATGATGATAAAAACATTGCTATAATGAGGCTTAAATAAGACTTTTTTAATTGGGTGAGTCCACAGATAAAGTAGAATGCATCAAGGTGATAAGAAAATCACCTTTTTATCAGAAGTATTTCTGTAACAAAAAGTATTTGAGCTCTCAGTGTGGAAGGGGTATATGTAACAGGGTCTTGTTACCAGATAGGGTAATCCTCATCTCAGCACTTGAAATTCTTCTTGTAGCTATTCTACAAAAGTTTAGCATATAATCAGATGGTGCCAACAGCAGCAAAGTGTACGGAGATATACGTATATAACGATGAGTGAATATACAGTTTAGTAGAGCTGAAAATATAAAGCGGCTGATTGATGAAGTCGATTGATAGAAAAATGAATGTGCAACAAAAATATTTTTTTTAAAAGTCAAACATTCTGTTGTTCCAGCTTATCACTTGTAAGGATTTGCAGCTTTTCTTTGTCTTAATTTAACACTAAACAGAATATCTTTGGGTTTTGGAGTGTTGATCAGACAAAGCAAGCAATTTCAAGGTGTTAAAATTGGGCTTTTGGTCTAACTTGCAAAGATAAATTTAATGGCAATGTTTAGGTCATAGACCTTCATCAGGCAAATGCCAAATTATCTTTGTAAATTAGACAGTGTGCAGAAGTTTCTTTGCAACTTTTGACCTACTCGTCCCTCTCCTACACACCTGTCTCATGTAATAGATGTGCAAAGTATTTTTCTCTTCATAGATCAAATGATGCCTCGATTGGTAAGAAAAAAAAAAAAAAGATTAGTTGATAATGAAAATGTCAACCACAATCAACCAATGAGAGATAGTGAGAAGGGATGTAACTGTGATATAGGTTACAGTCTAAACAATAACCAACATAGTATATGAAACAAATTAATCCAGCTACGGTATGTCAGTAATGTAAGTGTGATGTGTAGAAAGACTCCAACTATGGCATGTACAATATAACCAGCAAGCAAGTATGTAAGATGTACAGTGTAAATAGTACTGGCTGAAGGAAAACGGCAATACAATCACAAGGCTTAACCCTCAACCTTTACCTTGCACAAAATAAATCCAATAGTCATATTCATACAAACATGCACCTAAACTTCCAGA
This sequence comes from Sander lucioperca, assembly GCF_008315115.2. Lineage (NCBI taxonomy): Eukaryota > Metazoa > Chordata > Actinopteri > Perciformes > Percidae > Sander > Sander lucioperca. Next base: position 10,231,213 of record NC_050181.1, on the reverse strand, counting down.
ATATAGTGATATTCAATCCGGAAGCAGATGCTGATACATGTTGTGTTCAAACATTCAGTGTTCATCCATATGTTAATGGCAAGACATTTCAATGCTCAGTGCCTCACTTAAAATTTTGATTTTTAGACCACGGAATTTCACAATGCTCCACTGAAATCTCATGGATATATTTAAATACATTTAATTTACAATCCTTTAGAAATGTTGTCATGTAAAAAACACAAAAAACACTCTTTGGAAACACGCAGCTTTTTATATATTAAAAATTCTCTTTATGCATCAAATCGAAGTGTATTTTTCACTTCACAGATAAAATGCATTCATGAATATAATTTTCACGATTATACCCCCATTTTGCAGTATATTTACGTATAAACATGACTACTTGTTTCACATGTGGAAACGTAAAAGACCACACTGTGTTTGCAAGTTTTACTTCCTAAAGTTCAAATCATGTAAACTTTAAACAATTTTCCAATGCATGTTTGTATTTCTCCTAATGTTTCAGGCAGCCATTGATTTCCATTCATTTCTGTACGTTATGAATGGTATCAAACTCTTGAGCCTAGCTTGAGCAATAATCCATCACAGTCAACAACAAATCTGTATTCATTTTTGCCAATGTTATATTATTTTTGCGAGGTAATGTAGTGCAGATTTTTAAATCAATCCGCCATTGAAGTGAATTACCACTCAACGATAATGTGATGTAAAGGAAAAAATGTCTGCAGTCTTAATGTTAACTGATGCGTTGCACAACTAAAGAAAGCTTCAGTTTATTTACTGACTTCTATACGAATATGAATAAAAAACAATGGCTGCCAGGAATGGTTGAATGAATACATTCAAATTTCTAAAATATAGTAGCGTGTTTATAAATTGGTTAGCTTTGATATACAGTGTACAGCTTTTGTAGTAAATGGGCTAAAATATGAAAATCCATGAAAAGCATGGCATGTAAATGGTAAAATAAATATCATTTTGTAATATTATAGTGTCCAAATGTGTTGAAATAGAACATGTTCCAAATTCAGGTTGTATTTCACGTGATGCTTTTATGTAAGGTAATAAATATGTACTTAAACATCCTAAACAACCTACTTCATATCTATTGAAGTTGAGCTGGAAGATGTTGAGTGTCTAATATTTATTCTTTAAAAAGGCTTGGTGGATCAGACATTTCTATAAACTGCATTATGTCATATTTGAATATTGTAAGGATAATTAGGAGATAAAAGAAAATACCACAAGTGCAAAAGGGCCAATATCTTGTCCTGCAGGCACATTACAAGTCTTCAAAGGAATATTTAAAGAATATTGATTTTTTTTCACACTATGGTTCTATATCTTTGGTCAGTGTGTTTTTTATTTAATGGAAAAATACCATTATGGATATATTTATGTGCAATACATTGACACAGTTTCCACAGATGCTTGTATTTAACTGAATAAATCATTTATGATGCAAATAGGAATTTTGTCGCACTGACTCTGCCATCATTTTTAAAGCACACTCTGTTTGCGCTCTGTTGGTTACAATGGAAAAGGGGTAAATTGAATCCTGATATTACGGTTGTGAATGGAGACCAGAATTGTAACTGACTTGGCACCCCAAAAAACATGCAACTATAACTGAGTTGACTGGAAATGATTTGGGTTTGTCGATGAAATTACACTTCAAAGCTGAAAGCCCATTAGGATTTTACTGTAAGCTGCAAAACATTAGCATTAAATTGCCATTTGCGAACAAATATGATATAATCTCAATGACAAACTGGACAACAGCGTGTTTAAGCACGGCAGATCCCCAATTATTTAGTCCTGATTTGTTGACTGCTCCGGATATGCCAGCTGCAGGCTACATATTTTCTGTCTTGGAATAACTGGAACAAAAAAACATGAAGAAATAAATGTATTTCATAATGTTCTGATGTATTCAGTCACCCCATTGAGGCTATCATAGAAACCATTACGCCTGCGATAAGCCAAAGTAACACAGCTTACTAATGGTTCATGAAAGGTGTAATGTCTACCTGTGCTGTACTACCAGCTGTGTCCTCATTGTGAGCATGTCTCTGCACTGACGCCTTTCTGCCAATGTGAAATGCAATGTTTAATGCTGTCTGAGCTCTGTCATTTTACCTCTAAATATCATGTGAAGTTTCTGTTGTCATTTCTCAACAATCAATGTACTGGAAGGAAAATGATCTGCCCAGCTGGAAGCAGGTTTATGGTAACATTTTCCTCAGGTTTCTAAAGTTCCACCCCATGCAGCTTTCTTTTGAACATGATATTATACTGTGAGTAGAGGCTTTCATTCTTCCCCAATATGCCTATTTTTAGATTGTTACTTTTCAGCATTGTAATAAAAGAGCTACCTCAGTGGTGCAAATTCTGCCATAGGACATATTTTGCTTGAGAAAAGTATGCCTAAGAACAAACACTAAATCTCCAAGTGTGGAAGTATTAATGTCCTAAATATCAGTTCTCTTCTCTTCCTCTCATGAGCCAAAGTACATAGTCGGGTCAGTGGTCTCCGTTACACGTGGCTTCAATAAAAAACAGTCCCCTAGCCACATAGGGGAAATGTGAATTTGGGTCAAATTCACCAGGTGGAAAGTGAGAGGATTAGTGCAGAGCTCGCATGTTTTCTGAGGCGTAGTTTTACATAATAAAGAATAGAAGAGTAAAAAGAAAACAGATGTAATGATGCTGATCCCCTGGCACATATTCTTATTTAGAGAAACAATGTTTATGTATGGCCTACTACTGAAAGTGTAAACTCTCTATTTCATTTGAACTGACCCAGGAGAGCCTGGCTTGCTGGTGTTTTATTCATTGTGGTCAATGCAGTATATATGTAAATACACACAGCCGGCCCTTGTCTCTGTTTTTTCGTCTTTTCTTTTTTTGAGGACAGATGAAGTTGTCAGAAAATGCTTGGCTTTGGGTTTGTTTTTTAGCCTGTCATTCTAGTCTGCGTTCATCGTGCAATCAAAACCCCTAGTAATAGCACAAAAAAGCTAAAAAGCAAGACTCATTTTTGCTGCTGACTCATCTAAAGAGAGTAAATAAATTTCACTGCGAGAGATCAGACTTCATCATTAGAACATAGTCCATTCTGTAAATCATAGGTCTTTATGAGCCTCCAGTTTAATCCACATTGAAATTATAGCAGCGCCGAAACAAAATGCTCCCTTTTTCCTGTATACTTCCCTCAGTTTTTGTCAAAGCTTAACTTCCACATTTGACCATAGCTTTTGATGACTCAATTTGTGTTAATTAACATTAGGGAGAATAAATACCATCCATGCATAAACATTACTTCACCTGTGATTGCTCATGCTTTTCTCTGCATTATAGCTTAAAGCAACACTAGAGAACTTTTCCCGCTTCGGTCCCCCTACAGGTTGGAAGCGGAATTGTCCATTACATTACATTGTCCAGTTCATTCAAACTACAGAGCCGCTACCCGATCTGGCGAACTTGCATAATGTAATGTAATGGACAATTCCGCTTCCAACCTGTAGGGGGACCGAAGCGGAAAAAGTTCTCTAGTGTTGCTTTAATGTAGGACAGAAACAAACTGGCTTACCTTGTTCAGCAACACATGCAACATTTGTGAGAATACATTGTGGTTATGTTAGGTTGTTATGTACATACAGATGTTTATTCATTTGATTGGTTATTAAGTTTTTGCGTCGGAATTATAATACTGTTGCTGATTCTTTTACTTGAAAATAAGCTCCAGAAACACAAGAAAATCCCACATGCCTTCAAACACAAAGTCAACTCCACTTCTTGTGAATCCAAACTTCAGATGTTAAATTGGATTATAGGAGTGATAATTACATTTTTTGGGGGTAGCGTTTTTGTGGTATTTTTGCAGCCGCAGAGACCTCACAGAGAGACACAGTGTCAGAATTCAAGTCCCTTCACCTCTACATGTTCTTTTTGATTTTGTCTTCTCGTGTGTTGTGTGTTGTGTGTGTGTGTGTGTTTTTCCTCCAAATGTGCCATTCACATTATGGCAAAAACCTCATGTAATAATGTGGGGTGTTTCAACAAACATTCATGTGGTAAATAAGAGAGTAGCTGGGATTGCTGCGGTAAATATGTCTCGAGTAATTATTAGGTGTTTTTACTCATTAACATCAAAAGCCGCAAATTCAAAGGCAATCTCAGAGCTTAAAAGGTATTGAAAAAAGAGAAATCAAAGGATCGAAACTGAGTTTTTTTTAGCATTCTCTATGGGAATTGACAAATGCTCTTGTTCCTCACAGACAGAAACACAGTTCTTTCTGCATTGAGAGGAAGCTAATTCTTTGCGGCATCCATTTCCCAGCACGATATTGTATGGAGTAGCTTTCTATAGTTTTGTAATCATAGGGCAGCATGAAAAAGGGTGGGAATTATGATCTTGATGGTCTTGTAATGACAGTTCCCATGATGGAATGGGCTCAATTAAAAGGCTCAACCACAAGTGAACTCTACCACATTCACGATAAGACAATGACTTAATCCAATGAGGACCAGGAGGATTGGTTTGCACCAGCTATTCATAAATCCATTACTTTAATTGTGTGTATATCTTTCCTAAGTTCTTAGGAACTACTAGATAGTTTCAAACTTACTCACTGAATCAGCTAGTTTCCACTAATAAAAACATAAAGAATGTGTCAGCGACAATGTGTAAATCAGTTACCAGGAAACATCTGTAGTACCTCACAATCAACAGACATAACGTAATTTACTTACTTAATATAACAGTTTTTGGGGGCAAGGAATATAATAAACCTAACTGCCAACCTATTATAAATGTAAATTACTTTGTTATATTTCAAACATGCACCCAGAAGTATGTTTCAGAGTTAGTAGTGTTCCTGTATTTTAGAATTAGTGGAAAAGTAACAGTTAGCCTGATGTTATTAGCTTAACGATTTTGAATTTGAAGTATTGTGTTATTTTCGTGAAAACTAATTTAAAATTTCCCAGTTTATACTGTTTCAAAATAAAATTTAAACCAAAGTGTCAGGTCAGAAATGTTTACCATATTTCATGTTGTCTTTTTTTACTTCTCACTCACAAGCTAATGTTAATTTTAGCTAACGTTACACAACAGTTACTCCTGGCAGTTACTGGAAGAAATATTTAGTAAGAAGTAATCATGAGAACTGTTTTGTGTGTCGCAACTCGTTTTAATTTATTAATTTGATATAAGTATTACTTTGTTATATAATACATGCATCCATGGAGAAATCTGTGTCTTAGAGTTGGCAGTGAATGCATTTTAGAATGAGTGGAAAATATTTAAGTATGCCAACGTATCTGACAATTAGCCTGATGGTATCAGCTTAATGTTTTGTAATTTGCGGTACATTGTGTTATTTTTGTGAAATGTAATTTAAAATGTCCCAGTTTACATTGCTTTTTAACATATTTTCAATCAAAGGTTTAAATCAGGAATGTTGACCATATGTCATATTGCTTATTTTACTTCTCACTCACAAGCTTAGGTTAGTTTTAGCTAACATCAGTAACATCTAGCAGTTACTGTGTGTTAACATTTAGTAAAAACTAGTTTACAAGTTTGAACTTACAAATAATTGGTGAAACCAATCTTAGGGCTACCTAAAAGACACACAGAAAATTGTTATTTCTTAAACGACATGTCTTGTGTTCAGTAAAATAAGTACTAGCCTATATTCTTACAAAAATGTTTTCAAACAATAGCTACAACTTCAACTTTTAACTGTATTTGTCCCCCGAAAGGCATTTGGTTTTGCAGAGTGCAAAAGCAAGCTAATTTGGAAGGTACATAGTTAGTCATACAGTATAGACAGCATACTCAATTATTAATTTGGTCCTTTAAAGTTGCTTTGGAGGTGGCTTTGAATTACAGAACCGTAAGTATATTCTCCCTTCTGGAAGTTAGTCCTCCATTTCCCCCCCATGAGACTTGTGTCGACTGCAGACTCTGCTGACAGAAGTTAGATCAAGCATAGAAAGCGAATTGAACTCTCTACAATAGATACAATCTGATAAGCAATGTGGATCCAGACTTGTCTCCTCTCTAGATCTTTTTGGCTCACAGAACTTCGTCTTTGCTCTGTCCTTGAGACATCTGTAAAAATGCTCTTATATTGGGGAAAACATCGAACAAATAAAAGTAATGTACTAGAGTGACTGCTTTCCAGCTGTGCGATTTGCTCCAAAAATAACAGCATGTCTCAGTCCGAAAACAAGCTTATCTGAAGAATGCATCTTAATCTATACTTGAGCATTTTAAAGCACTTGGTAAAGCATTTAGGAACATTTGTTTTAACTTACTTTCCAATGGTGAATATTTATCTTAGAGTGTAGTTATAAGTGTTGTTCCTCTGTTGTTGTGCAGCAAGTCTACCCTCTTCCACATATGAGGCAGAAACACTGACACATTGGAAACAGATGCTCATTGTTCTAGCGTGAAAAGGCAGAGAAAAAAACGACGAAAGAAGAAAAAAGATTTACAGCATCTCATGATTCCATTCAACGGTAGCTGATAGTTAAGTTTTCTTCACACTGTTACTGTTCACCCGCCAAGTCAGATCTTTCTTTGAAGAAATACAGACAGAAGAATAAACTATATAGTACTAAAAACAACTGGTCTGCCATAAAATACCATAGTTGAATGAAGTAGTACATGTATAGCATAACATAATGCAGTAGGTGGTGGTTAACGTTTTAGGAAAAGAGGAAATGGGTCATCTTTGCGTGCCAGTAAAAGGAATCCTGTCACTCAAGTAGGAGTTCTGGGACTGCCTCTATTTTTAGCACCTGGAGCTCAGACGCATACCATACATTTTAACCCTCACACAAACACAGACGCAATAAATAATAAATCCACCAAACAGGAAGATATTATCCTTTCAAGGGTTGGTTGGAAGTCATTCATTTGCAAAGCAGCTCACAAGATGAATGGGGTAAAATAAATCCTTTATGCAAAAACACATGGAGGAATAGATGTTAGTGGAACACAAGCAATCTTTAGGGTGGTTTGGGAATTTGAATGTAGTTCTTCCCCCATTTCAAGCTAGCTTCTGTTCCACTTACCTAATATACTTTTCATGGTGTCTTTAATTGTTTTTTTTTCTGAAAAGCTGAAGCACTGGGAGGTTGAAAACACATTTTCTCAGGGCTTTGTTAGTATCAATAGACATCTACCTCGCTCACCTGTTAGTTGTCTTGCACCTGTTGAGGTAGGACGAATCACACCTTTACTACCTTTATTTGGTGGTTAAGTAAACTCACGTAATTACCAGCATTGCTCCACCCAACTTAAACCTGAACAGAGGCACACCTGCGTGTGTGGGTGTGGTTCTTTGGCAGGGCCTTTAAATGATAACATTTGTCATGAGTCATACGCTGCATTATGTAGGTTTCTGTCAATACACTTTCCATTCACGTAAAAACGCTAAATAATGTGTTGAATGTCTGAAAAAGCAAACCAATGCTTAAGGTCAGCCAATGTCCACTGTTCAAGGTAATTAAACCCAAGTTACAGTATATAACCCCATACTGTCAATGCACAAATTTAACCCTCACATGGCCATTTCTGCAATCATACAACTATCTCTTAAGTTGTCTAAAAATGTGATCGCTGATCTATCCCATTCTTACTTTCCAGCCCACATATGGTTCAAGGTTAGGGTTATGAGCAGCTACGTAGGAAAAGTCATCACATTCCAGTTGTATTTTCGACTGAGAGATATTAGGAATGAACTAAATCAACAAAAATAAAATAAAATCAATTAACTTAAATTTAGTCAATATAGCTAATTCATCTGTACCCCATTTGTTTGTATCTGATTTCACTTGACAACAAACTGCTACTAGTAACATTATAGAATTAGCCAAGTCAGGGTCACTATCTTGGAATAACAAGACGGTTTCCTGTTCTTCCAGTTTATTTCCAAAGCCTCATGGGAGCTGTAGTTGTTTAATGCCAACATAACAAACTGTCTTTATGTTAAAAGGTGTTTGTATATGTGTGTTTAATATGGACAGAAAACCACAGTATTGTGTTTTAGCTTTCCACAAAGAGCGAACAAGCTAAGCCTGAAAGTTGGTTCTCCAGAGTGTTGTCCGTAGGTCATCAAGACCCTTTCACATGGCCAACATTTTGATCCAAAATATCAATAAACACTACAGTAGACACAGCAACAATGGGCCACAAAACTGAAAAATCAATAACGACATGAAAAAAATCACTGCTATATATGAATTGTGTAAAAAATTACCTTCATGCTCAGGTGAATAAGCTCAGAAAACATGAGTCATTCCTTGACTGCCACTCAGCTACTCAGCCACACTCTCTACACAGCTTCTTTCTGCACAGCGTTGCATCAAACAGTAATCATGACATTTCACAGCCACAGGTATGTCAGTGTGGAGAGAGCTGCCAGGGAGAGGCTGTTGTGGCACTGCAGGTTTAGGCGCTGTGTGCTCTAAGTTCAGGCTCTTGTTATCTGAAATGCTGCAAATTGATGAAAATTACATATAGTAAGTGTGCTACCTGTTGGGAGCAGAGGCAGAAGTATAGTATAATAATGATTTGATAGCTCCATCATAAATGGCATGTGTGGCGTAAAAACACACTGAGAAGTATGCATTTTCTGGTGTAAAACATGCAATTTCTTCTTGAAATCTGTGATTTTACACTTACAATAAAGTTCTTCCATGAAGCTATGACAATAACAAACAAATGCTATGAAATGCAGATCCATATACATACTCAACTCCATTAGTCTTACTGTCACAGATGTGAAGTGGGCGAAAGCATAGGAGGGAGTTACTTAGGCTATTTGCAAGATAAGAGTAGCAAAGGTGTCAGTTTTTCAAAGCATGGCAACCACATCAATCTGGGCCCATGTCAAATATGTTTGACATGATTCAAGAGTGCATTTCATGCTATGCCATTTGTCTTGGCCTACATTGAGACTGGGTTAGAGAGGAAAGCAGAGAAAATAAATATGCCAATCACGGCTACTGTCAAACTCTCATTGTTCTGGAGTATTTTATGATTTATGCCTTTCAAGTAGGATTGTTTCACATATCAGTGTTTCTACCTTTCCTTTCATATGCATGCCATGTGTGGAGGTCTGTGGTCGTACTACTGTGGTAGTATTCAGGCATAAGGCTTCATGACAGATACTTTACACATGCCAGACTGTTAGGCGATGGAAGACTGTGAGACAACGATAAAATGTTCATATTAAAAGCATTTACCCCTCTCCAGGCGCCAGACTGTCTGACACTGGCTCAAATTGATTCTTAATTGGGTTTGTATGGACCCTAGATCTACTGTTGATGAGTACAGTGAAAAGTGGACATCTACGGCTTCAACTCTCCACAGAAACGTGATAACACAACTGACCCGACGGAGGGGAAAATGACTTCTTAGAATTCTGGGCTCTGTTTTTAAACAATAATAATTATGAACCGGACAATCTGCACATCTTGAAAATGGATTTAAAAGAATGATCCATCATCCAGACGCAGCAGAACAAAGCAACGGACTCAAAGGGATGTCATTACTCATCACCAGTCACAACCAGTTGGCATTAACCAGCTGTGTAGCTAGATGTCTTTTTGGGGGACTTGTTTTTTTTTTGGTTGTAATAAATCACTCAGAGTTGCTGTGGAATGCAATCCAGTCCTCTGGAACAGCTTGGTCTTGGTTGAGGTGATTTTCTGTTTCTAGGCTGACATTCCTCATTATCTATTTTGGCTTGCCTTGCGTGCACACTGGGTCGTGGAAAAGGCTGGTTAAAAACTGAGCAGTGAGGGGGAGAGGGGCTTGAATGCTCCTCTGTGCCCCCCTACCGCCACTCTCCCCGGTGAAGCTCAGCATGCCTGTATTTGAAGAGGAAGGGAGGGAAGTTATCCCTACCTTTGCCTTGCTTATGAATTTTTTCTCTCCGCTCACAGAAGAGGCTTGTTACCCAAGCAGGCAGACATGGTGGAGAGCAACGCTGCAAAGCTTTATTCAAGCTGAGGGGGAAGAATCTGCTGTGGATTAAGCCTCGTCCACAGTCTGGTCTTAATTTCACTGCTTTTGTGCAGTCAGACTGAAGGAGTGCTTCTGATTACTGTCTATACCTTTGAAGGCTCACTGCAATTTCAGGAGTCAATAATAATAATAAAATATGTTATGAAAACAATGGGACTAAATGGGCCTCCATTATACAACTCAGGATTACTCATAAACTGTAAATGTCCTTATAATGAGCGTATTTACTCTTGATTACTGCAGAAAATGAAACATTTTTGAATTTGTGTGGAGTTGTACTAATTACCATGACAGAGATAGAGATATGATGGAGGTGAACTAGGCACCATAGACAGTAATGCATTAGGCAACTGTACATGTTATCATAATGAGCTTATGTAAACTTGATCAGTGTGCGATCTTGAGCATTCAGAGATATCAATGGAGTCTGTACCGTAAACAGTGGCTAAATTATGAATACAATGTCTTTATGGGATGGTTTTTAAATTCTAATAATTCATAAAAATATCACTGTTATTAGTAAGAAAATTATCTTGGGAGCTGTAAGAGGAGATACAAATCAAAGAGTATATGTAGTATAAACGGTTTTCGAGCTTGAAGTGACCAAAAAAGAACAGGAAAATGAATAATCATATGAATGAAAGACAATATGTGACTGTTGCAGGTCAGGATAGCAATAATGGCAACAAAGAAATCTGTTGGCATAATAAACAATAAAAAATAAACCCTTAAATGGAAGCAGGAAGCCAATGAGCAAGTCTATGACTCAGCCACTTGCTTTCTAAAGTGCAATTTCACCTTGTGGGTGTCATAAATTGTCCGAGGCACCCGGGGCTTACCAGGCTGCTGGGGTGGTCCTTCACCAGCCTCATCCCAGGGTGGGCTAACGTCAGCCTGCAGGCCCAGTGGGCTCGTCAATGTCGCTTTGCTGCTTCTATTCTGGTCGCCAAGTGGAGAGGAGCAAGTGTTTGAGTGTTTGAGTGGGAGTCAGAAAAAAGAAGAACCTGTTGCGAGCGAAGGTATGTTCCAAGCATATGGTGGTCTCTTCATTTTCAAAGCACTAAATGGATTTAAAGCAGGGGGGAGGAATTTACAAGGTGACAATGCAAAGAGGAGTGAGATTCACAAACTGCAAGGATGTCATGTGTGAGCTGCAAAAAGCAGTGATGGCACCAGGAAGTGGATAGAATAAAGTTAGAGCTTCTAACACTGATGTCCCTCCTAAATCAAGACTTACAATTTACTGCACAACTGTTCTGTCTTTGTCTCTTTTTTTAAAATGCCTTAGTCATTAATCTTCAATACAGACATTCAAAACCATGATTATTTCCAATAAAGCAAGATTTGGGTGTTTTCCCAGCAATGGGATTTTTGTTATATTAATCTGCAATGTATTTAAGCCACTTTTCATCTGTGCTGAACAAAGGAACAAAGTGATGCCAAACCAAATGTCCAAATGTTTCTGTTTAGAGACTTCCATTCTCTCAGTTTGTAATGTAACTCATTTTCAAAAGGGAGGGCACTGTGTTTGAATTATACGCTAATTAATATGCAAATAACAAGTGGTAAAACTGCCAACATATTAGCCTACTGTTTCCACAATCATTTCCAAATTAGGATTAACAAATTGCATGCTTTATGTACATCAGTTTTCTTTCTACTCTGCAGACAGAACATTCCTACGATCTGCGATAACCAAAACCGGGATGTGACTGCCCCTTTCTTTATAACCCATAAATGAAAAGATTGTGATCTATTTGTTCCTTTTATATCCCTCGTTTGGTTCTGCGACATTCTTAGATCCTTTGTGTAAAGTCAAATTTGGCTTTTTTTATACGTTTTATTGCATTCCTTCTCTAACCAAATTCCTCTTGTGCTTTAATGGGTAGATGTTCCTCTATATTTTCAATGAAAAAAAGCTACTGCTGCCAGATCTGTGGCCTGTTGTGGTCCAGAAGAACAGCACCACAGGGAACTTCAGAAAAACACACTCAAATTTCAGCTTTTGAAATACAGTCGTGCCTAGCGGGCAAGAGCATCTCCAGGCCCAATATTTCAAATCAGAGATGGACTCTGTTCAGTAAAGAAGGGTGAATGGTCTCCCACAAAATAAAGTATACATGAAGCTCCATGTATGATAGACTGGCTGTGTGTTTCTGGGTGCACGTGGTCACAGACTGACACTTAAGTAACCCCTTAACAGGTGCTGAAGTCTTATGTGTCTGAAGGACAGCTTAAGAGTTTTCTGCTTTTTTTTACAAGCCCAGCCTTGGTTTGTTCACCCCACACATGGTGGTGTTTTACAGTGCTTGGGCAAATGGCATGACGCGACTGCACTCTATAATGCTACAGTGTCCAATGAGTGAATAGGGCTATTGTGGGTTTCTGAAAAAGCATAACTATTTATTGTGTCTACTGTACAGTATACTATATTGTGTAGTATAAATCTTTTTTAGATTTTTGAAGTTATTATGCCAGGGTCTGTGTATGTTGTCAAAAACTGAAGAAAAAAAAGAATGAAAAAATGAATAGAGCCTAAAGGAGACTGTGCACAGAACTCAATTTTGACAAGGCTTGTTAAAGGAATAGTTTAAGATTTTGGGAAATATGCTCATTCTTGCAGAAAGTTAGATGAGAAGATCGATATCACGCTCACATCTGTACAGTAAATATATAGCCTGCAACAGGTTAATGTAGCTTAGCATAATGACTGGAAGCAGGGAGAATCAGCTAGCCTGTCTCTACCTAAAGGTAACAAAATCCACCTACCAGCATCTCTAAACTAATTAATGTCACAAATGAATATGTTATATCTTGTATTTTTAATGCATACAAAAACAGTGTTAAATGAGACTACTGGCCTTGCAGGGTTATGCTGGACCATTTCTTGGCCGGGCGCAGTGACTTCAGTCAACCAACAGAGATTCCATGAAGTTACTTACACTTTGTTTTTGTACGGATTAAACAAAGAAGTTAGAACACGTTATTCCACATGTCCACTGCATGGTATGGCACGGCACGGCAGGGCACGGCTCTACTCAACTCACTCTTTTTTGGTTTTCCATTAGCAAAATTTGTGGATAGTATCTGCTACCAGGTATTTTTTTTGGTACAAACTTGATCAAGGTTCCAAGCAAGCTGAGCTACTAGAATGTGGAGTTAAAACACTGCAGACCACTGATTGGTCAGCGAGAACTGTCACTAGCACGACATGGGACATCCTGCACAAACCCACCATTTCTAAATAGCCAAGATACCATCAATAGAAACCTCAATTTATATTCACTCGCACCACGTTTTTTAAAAATGGCGGTCTGCAAAACCACACCGGACACTACATTGTACAATTGCCAAAGTGCAGACATTGTTGCAGATAAAAGGATCCAGCGAGTGTCGCATTGAAGATAATGTGCTGAAAGTTTCACACGGCGCCGCTATGGCGATCAGCTGAGAATCCCGCTTACACTGAGGGGGTACTATCTGCAGTGGAAAACAAAATTGAGAAAAGCACATGGTACCAAAAGTTACTTGAGTTAAGTTGAGTCGAACAATGCAGAAGAAATGAGACATAAGTGTGCTTTAGAAGTGCTGAGTGTTTCCAAGCTTTATGCTAGGCTGCCAGTACCTTTATCAAGACAAAATATTGATATATTTCTTTAAGTCATTTTTGTGTCAAAGTGTGTGACCTTTGTTTACAGTTTCCTTTAGCGCTTATTCACTATTCATTTTCTTTCTTGACAATGGATTAATAAAATGCTAATTCCCAGAAATAGACAAAGGTTCTTTTCAAACTATTCATTGACAGCATAAGTCCTTATAACTAAAAACTTGTTGCCTTCACGAGTTTGAACTGTGGATCAGAATATTTACATTTATGCAACACTTCCTTTACTTGTTGGAAACCAAGGATCATCTGACACAGGATAAAGTTAAAATAGTGTACTCAGTAAATAGTAAATTAAATATATGTAAGTGAAGTATTATACACAACATACATTGATTAGTTCCTGAATGGGATGCACCCCTCCACTCCCCCCATCTCTGCTGTTGCTGATGTTACTCAGTGGAAATATGCTAATGAGATCCGTCACGATCACTGATTCCCTTTGAACTTTTTATTTCGTTACGGGCTGACTGAAATCACAGAGGTAGAGAGCAGGAGGTTTTCTGCTACATGCCCACGGCCCCTCTTCCACCATCTGCCGGACCTCATTTCATTTAAATAATAAATGAAATCCTTTTTTTCTCTGCTACACAGAGGCGCTTCAGCTCCTCATGTGTTTTTGCAGTTCAAGACAAAACATCCACTAGCCATGACGGAGGATTGTTGTCTCTCACTGTAGAGCCATGCCCTGTGTCTACTGCGGCCACACCAGCCTGCGGCACACAGAAATTACTGATTCAAAGCTGAAATGTATTCTTCTAAGCCTCACACTGAAGGGATTGGAGTCTTCCTTTATTTTGAATAACTGCACATGAATTGAAAAGCCTGGACATCCTGTTTTTCTTTAAGAACAAAAAGATACAGAAAAATATTTTCATGCTGGGTTAATTCCCTCAAATGAAAAAAGGTCCAGTCCCAAAGAACAAACCAGAAATAGATTTTATCAGCAGGATACGCTCATATGGTTACATTCTTGCTGTTGATGGCCACAAGATAACAAGAGGAGCTCTATTCAATCATTGGTACATGACAATTTATAGACTAGTCACTCAGCGTAGAGGATATAAAATGCTAGTGCCCGTAGCTGTAGAGCTGATGGTGGAGACTTTAACTATTCTTGCACAGATAAGGCTCCTTACTGTCAATTTACATAGTTCCCAGCTGGAGATGTGCTGAAGCAGATCTAATTCAAACTTTTCAAGCTTCAAATACACACAGCAGTGCTTCAAACAGCAATAAAGCCAGTGGCCTCTGCCCTCTGGTGTACTTCCCATCGCCACACTTTATAACCCTAGCTCTCAGTGTTAAGATTGGAACATGTGCTCACCAATGGATTCAAATAGAGTCAATAGGCGCTTCTTTCCCCTTCAGCAGTCACCATGTCGATCTCAAATAGCAAAGTGGTGTGATTAGCATGCACATACTTGGTAAGAATTCAATCCATTATCATTTCCACTTCATACGAAGCAGAATCAGAACATGAATGTTAACAGCATGCTAATCCTTCTTTTATCAAAAACAAAAAAATGATGTCTGAACCTTACAGTGTACATTTTCTTTGAAGAGAATATTTTACAGGATTGTAAAAGCTTTAGTATTTATTAAGAACAAACGTCCCGGACAATCTGTCGAGGGGAATATGGAGAGAGTACGTAAATCTGGTCCCCTGCTGCGCGCCTTCACCAGCTTTTACAATGATTGTCCTCTGCAGGTTTCCAAAAGCCAGGAAACAGGAGAATGCCCTTGACAAACTAGGTATGAGAGAAAAACGAAAAATTAGCTGAAACCCGAGGGATCAGCGGGGGCAGTGAAGCAGGTTGTTCCATTTCCCCTTCGTTTAAAAACTACTGCCAAGCTCTGCGTAGACTTGGACCCATGTGCCTAGCCAGGAACAATGGGAGCCAGCTAGAATTAATGAAACAATTATCGGCAAACGTTGCAATTAACCAGCTCTCCAAATTCTACTCTGCATGAGTTGCTGACAGAACATCAGTTTGGATAAAATATACATAGGTGCCATAATAGGAAAACACAAACAGCCTCGGAGGGTCTCTGGGGCTCCTGGGACACAGAGATGGGCCTCCCCTTTCTCTTTCCTGTTTCCATTTCCTATTCCCAACTATTAGTAGTGTTAATAGCAAAGCACACATTACAGCTGCTGCTTTGCACCAGCATTTCAATTAGCAGGGTGTTCAAAACCTTTCATTATCATAGCTATGGTAAGATAGCTGGTATATACCAAGCGAGTGCAATCAACACCCCTGACAATAACATGGTGTTAATCACTGGGATCAGCCCAAGCCCTACTGTGAAAACGTTCTGCATTGTCACTTTTGATCAAGTACACACCAGATGCATGAAAGGTAAGGGCACTAACATGAAACAGCAGGGGTTGCAGCACATTGCAGCATTTGCTAGTTCTTTGAATCAGTCCTGGTCCTGAAAAGTTAAGGTTTTTTTTCCGATGTAATGTGACATTGTAGTCCAGCACTTTAGGGTAGCTATTAAGTGTAATTTCATGGTGAGTGTGGCTTGTTCGTTACAAAGGTCAGTGTGCCAACTGAGCTTAACTTTAAATCTATTTTGCCCTACAAAGGCAAAACACAGTATCTACATAGTTGGTCAAAAATGAGTGAAGACCTGAATCTGACATTTTTACAGTGGTTTTACAATTTAAAAAAAAAAATATATATATATATATATATATATATATATATATATAGCAGACAAAAGTGTAATCTGTTTTTATATTTGCAGTAACTACGAAACAGAGCTAAAAACATACAGCTAAAGTAAGAGCGCTTTATCAAGCTAAAGCTAGCTGGTGAGATAGCCACAGCTAGCCTTAAAGGTCCAATGTGTAGGAATTTCTCCCATCTAGCGTTGAGATCATATATCGCATTCAACACTCTCACACCACGCAGTTCAAAGTACGTATTACAGCTACGGTAGCCTTCACGCTTCAAAAAGCCGGTCTCTTGCTTTTTCTGGGCAAAGAAGAAGACTCCTGTTCCTGAAATTTGGATTTTGGATACGTGTGGTCCTCCATGTTTCCTTCTTCAAACTTGCCGGGGCCGGGACGCTACGATACCTATTAGCAGCATTAGCAGCACCTGTGAGTTTATCATGTGACAGCGAAAACGCAAAAGGCGGAGCAGTATGTCCTGTATGTCCCTTACCGGCTAACATATTTCAAGATGGCGCATGAATATGGAGCGTCTACCCCAGTTCATGCAAATGCAATAAAATTTCAAGCCAAAAGGAATACTTGGAATTGATGGTGGTGGTAAATATTCATGAAAAAGGACAAGTTTTTGAACGGGCAACACAGATTTTGATAATGAACAACTAAACACGTTACACACTGGACCTTTAACATCTTGGTTATTCAATTAGGTATTCCACATAACCAAATAAAGCAGTAGCTAAATTCAATGGAAAAAAAACTACCCAGCTAAACTCTTGCTAAAGGTAACGTAGCAGTGTAGCAGTGACTATTGGAATTCATGGTCTACCATTAAATAGCATATGTAAATGTATTAAATAGTAAATAATGTATAAATATTTACAGTATTTAGACAATTTTCCATTACTTTACATTGTACATGACTGCTGCTTGGCATCACTTAGAAGTTCAAAATCAAAAATATATTAATGAAAATTTGGAATATACATGAACGTGGATTTTTAATTTTCAATCCTAGAGATGCAAGTTGCAAATAAACATATGTGAGAGTATATTTCAGGAAAACACAAATAAAACATTTTATGCAAAACTTTTACTCTATCCCCTGGACAAAGCGGCTGCAGCAGTGGTTACACTGAACAACAAACAAACATAAGGACATTATGTTTCATGCCATGCACTCAAACAACTGTTCAGGTGATTGTGTTTTAACTATTCTCTTGAGGCCAACCTTTAGTTTTGCTTTTCATCGTGTTTTACTATTTTCAAACACATTTGAATTTGTCTGTTTCACTGCCAGGTTTATGGTCTTTGTGTACAAATGCAAATAGAGACTTGTGGTGCATTGACGCACATTTGTCTGACAGTCCAGAATTATGGTAGGCAGACTGGATCCGGCCGTGAGCGGGAGGAGAGAGAGAGCGAGAGGGCCCCCGGCAAGCTGCCCTGGCTTTGTTTACAACAAAAAGCCATTGTTTGATGTGGTCGCGCAGCCGGCTCCAAAGCTCCCGCTCCCACAGGATGTGCTCTGGGTAAAATGCCAGACGGAGGCCACTGCTGGATGACTGCGGCCTCGCCGTACAGGGACTCTAAGCAAAGTCCTCCTGAGGCCTCATGAGACTTGAATAAGTCCATAAAACAACAGTTTGATGCATTTTTTGTTTTGCGTCTATTATGGGACAAATGTGTGAGGAATATGTGTCTGTCGACCAATCAAATTCATGTGTTCTTTTAACCGAGAAAAGTAAAGGTAGTAATATCAGGTGTGGAAAAACTAATTTTGTAGATCTTCGACATATTCTTAATTTTCTTTTACAGACCTTTATATTTGTCAATTTTACCATGTTCCTCAAATGGCAGGATTGGTGACATGTTAAGTAGTGAGAGTCCTAAAGTTATTAATTTCCATCCCACATATCTTCTATTCACAGTCCTCACTCGCCAGAAACATAATTAATTTCTAATTCCTTTCACTCACTGGAAGATTTCTCTTTCAGTCCTGCTCTGCCTGACACTCCTTTTCCCTGCCAAATCATCAGTACAATCAAACCACACGTTACCAGTTTGCATACCACTGCAAACCCAGAGAGCCCTCATTGTGTTTATGATGCAACTATTCAAACGAAACAAATGTAGGTCATGTAAAGGATGTGTCGTCAAAGGAGACTGCAAGCATTCCCAAAGCTTTATTAATCTTTTATCACATGCAGTGTCCTTAAAGGGGTGTCCGGTTGAATGCCTGGCTGGAAATCATAATTGTGAAAATGGTATAAAAGTGTCTATTTATTTTTTTTAATTGCTGAAGTAGCACACAAATAAGAAGTAAAGATAGGGCTAAACATTCAGTCCACACAGGTGAAGCATTTCCAGCTAAAACTCTGTAAATGGCTTCTAGCTCTAGCTTTGTTGATGTATATTTTGGTAGAAAAAATCCTTTAAGAGGCTATTTACATTTGTTTGATGTGTGTGTATATTGTTATCAGTGAAGTGAAGAAAGGGCTTTGGTTGCATAAATATGAAAGGAACGGTAGGAAGAGTCTCCTGACATGGCACTAAGGTAGACTGTAACAGTAGCCGGTATATGGTGATAATCTATGCCTGAAGCAAGACTGGGCAAGCAAAGACACATGTGGTGGTGAGCCAAGCTCAAATCCCCTCTGACCTTGCCCCTTTTCCTGTAGCCAGGATGAGATGAAAGGAAGCGTTGATGCCTCTACTGCCCCCCAGAGGTGCTGGCTTCATGGCAGGAATTGGGGAATCATCTTCAAGGCCAATCTTCAAATACGCCTCTAATAGCTTGTGTGTTACATAAACTCCACTTAGGCTGATGAGGCCTGAGTTTAGATTTTGAGTCGTTAAACCCAGACTTCAACAGTTTAACATTATGATGTACTGCTGTTTGAGAGACAAGGGATCTAGACAAGAGGTTCAAGGTACTGTAAGTCCCAACTGTTTCATGCAGGATCCATTTAATTTTTCATGTCAGTGGAAGTACAAAGCAAGCACTACACCACTGAAAAAAGGCAACCTGTAAAGTCCTTGAGGAATCCTAAGAAAGTCCTAAGTGGACTGTTGGGAAATTAAATATGCTCTCTGTCCTTCCTCTGAAGAAGTGATGATTCTGGCAGAGTTGGGGGAAATGTAGCACAAGCAACAGTAGAGGAAATAAAAAAAATCACTGACACAGAGACTGTCTAAGTATGGCTGTTTTTTTTTTTCACCACACAACGCACAAGTTTGTCAAGATAGTTTATGGCCAGCTGTTTCATCTTTTAGCAGTCATGGCTGGAATTAATAGGGCCTTAAACACAGGCAGCTGTGAATTTTCTATACTGTGGCTTGTGGCATCAGGACTAACAGTTGTTATTCTGATATGATGAAACATCCCTCTTCAGTATGGTTTCATGCCACTTGAGAACGATGCAGCAGACAGACAGCACGATATGCAAACTCAATTGAGCAATCCGATTGTTTGAGGTGGCTTTGATGAAAGTTGGTGATGTCGCATTTGTGTTGTTGTTATTAAAGAAATCTATATTGTATAAACATGAGGCCATGCTGACATCTGATTGGCATTTTGCGCTTTTGAAAAATAAAATGGGATTAATATACATTTTAGCAATGTGTGAAGTCAGCATGCAAACACAAGGGTTTCTGTTTCACAACCAACTGTCATATGTAAATGATTGATTTGCTTTTGGTTTGTTTGATAACACTGAGCAGATATCTTTTCCTCCAGTGATATGCAGCAGCACTCTTAATACTTCTTCCTGCACCATGATGAGTCAGGGTAAATCTATACACTGAATATAAATAAGATTGTGCCTGCAGAGCTCTATAGTCTCTATCCGCGCCTCCTCTCTCAGCAGCAGCTCCACACTGCGGGACGAGAAATCTGTGAGTCTGAACTGACAGTGACCTAAGCAGCTCCTGCTAAATCTTCTCCGTGGCCGAGTGTGTACAGGGGGGTTGTAAACCTCACCAGGAGCCTGTTTTGCCCCATGCTGTCAGGGCAGCTGGTTCTGAACTTGTCATGAGAACACCTACAATCACAAGCTTTTCACCTCCTGATCAATACACTATTGGATGCTGTGCAGAGATGAGCACCACCCTGCATGAGCAACAAAGCTTCAGTCAACACGTACTGCACACCACCCAACCCATCTGCATCTTGTATCATTCATTTTGGTCTGAAATGAAACACCTCAAACATTACTGGAAGCCTGCCTGTCTGTCTGGTGCTGGAAGAGATTAGTTTCCAGTTATTACCTCTGCCAAGTAATTTGTTAAAAGTTATGTTTTTGGTATGGCTTTTTCAGTGTGTTTGTCTGTCAGCAGGATTATAGAAATGGTCAGATTTTCATGAAACTTGGTGGAAGTGTGTAGCATGGGCCAAGAAGGAACCCAATACATTTGGGAGTGGACCAGAATCACGTGGCAGATGCACAAATAATTTCACCTTTTTTAACATTTGAGATTGGGCATTTGTGCTGCATTTACGTGGATTCAGAATATTCGAAAAATTACAATCATCATCATTTCATCTTTTTAGGACTCACCTGATCGGTTTGCTTTGCTCTTCATTGTCACGAAAACACTGGTAACAGCTTTTCAGCTCTGAGCAACACAACACATCTTCTTGTAGTGTCCATGTTGTATCCACATTACAACTTCAAGCTCATGAACACACCAAAGTCATAAGAACAACTTCCCAACTCGGGTAATGGGAGCATCCGAGGAAGGGTGAATGGTCTCCCACAAAATAAAGTAGAGGAGTAAACGTCTGCGAACATGCACAGGGAAAGGGTGTTATGGGTAACTGTAGGTCAAAATGGCTTGCAGAGCTCAGAAATCTCAACTAAGCTTTGGGCGGACCTGCATGTGAAGCAAGTTGATTGGGTATTCAACTCCTGTTGGGAGGCATGATCAAAACAGTACAAAAACACATGTAACCGTACTACATAGAAGAACGTATCCAAGTGTTTGCCTACGTGAAGAACCATGATTCCAGCTTTATAGCTTTTTTTTGTTAATTAAAAGCACAATTTAGTGCAGTTATCCATCTCTCCTCTCTGTAACCTTCTGTGTTTCTTATACATCACAGTGCAGTTGTTTGGAGTGGCAAATTTAGTAGTTTTCTGCTTACATTTACATTGTTCCAGAAAGGCTTTAGCTCATTCAGTATTGCTGACCTGCAGGTCGCCACAGAGCCTCCAACATGGTTGCTGTGTTTAGCTGTCTGCTTCTGGAAATTCAGAAATAGATATATAAATATTTTTTTAAGTTACCAATGAATGTTAAACTGGTTTTATGCCACATTTTAGTTGATTGTTTTTCACTGCTGTATCCATTAATGTATTCATTCTTTGCATTTGTATTTATTTAAAGGTTTCAAACAATGACAATAAGCCATTTCAAAACAGACAACCACACATACAACAACGACAATAATAACTCATAGTAAGCCACAATAAATAAATTGAAAATCAGTGGAGGAGGAAGTACTGAATCTCAGTACTTAAGTAAAAGTACAAATAACCAGAGACATATTTACTTTAGTAAAAGTAAAAGTACCACAATGACAACCCTACTTAAGTAAAAGTAAAAAGTACCTAATTTTAAATGTACTTTAAGTATTAAAAGTAAAAGTACTTGCATAATGATTTATTCTCTTCATCGTATTTGCATATTACCATTTAAATGGTAATATGCAAATAAGAAAACAAAGTTGGTTAGTTTGCACCTTGGTCAGTGAGGGCACTGTGTCTAGCGACCCAAGGGGTGGTTCAGTTATTTTGATGCTGAGCATCGACAGTATCCATACTGTCCACTACCACAAACAAGGCCTGGCTTTTGAAAAAAGTTCCTATCCTAACCAGCATAAAACGGAAATATGTTGTTAGAATCAGAATGTGGTTGGTTTTATTCATGGATGTATTTTAAGACGGTTTTATTTCTTTTAATCATGGGAGCGTAAGCAAATAAAGTGTGTGAAGCAGCGGAAATGGGGAGGCGATGTGAAGAGGTCCAGCCAAATAAATAAGATATGAACGTGTCTTACGCAGCCTGGCAGAGATGTAAACAATGCTGTGGAGAGAAATAGATGGCAACTATGATTTAAAAACGGGAATAATAAAAAAACTAACATTTTCATTTTCACTTTTACCGGAGGCTGTATTTCAGAGGGTCAGAGGCGCTGCGCCCGGGCTCTGGAGTACTGGAGCCAGCTTGGAAACCGATGAAGGATCGGCGGTGCCCCATATATATCTATGGCAACCAAACTTCCCTGGTGAGACAAACGTGTGACGGTCAGGAAGACGTTTTGGCAGGGGGAAAAACTGATCAGAAAATGTAACAAAAATGCAGAGATGTATAGTAACGAAGTAGAACTACTTCACTACTGTACTTAAGTACTAAAAGGCTGTATCTGTACTCTACTGGAGTATTATTTTTTTCTCCTACTTCCACTTTTACTTCAGTACATATTTTCGATGACTCCGACTGTGACTTTTACTCCGATACATTTTTTTATGTGCTGCATCGTTACTCGTTACAATTACAAAAATGTTACGAATCATTCCAAGCCCACAATATCACTGCCAGAGCGGTAGATGGCTCTGTCACCAGGTTTGATGACTCATCATTGAGCAAATCAAGTGATCAAGCTGTCTTATAAGAAGACCGCGTGTGCTCCTGTTCTGCCTTTCGCTCTGCTGCCTGCCTGCATTGAGAACACTTGAGCTTTGTTAGTTTGTTTTGAGATGAAAGAACTAGAAACACCACCTTCAACACCTTCAACTTGGAGTGATCGTGGCGGTGAGGGTGAGGAAGGAGACCACCCCTGGCCCTACTTAGAGTCCAAAGACTAAAAGAATTCATATAGAATGAAGTGCCTACTCTGCCTCCTGAAAGATTGCGAAATAATGGCCTTCAAAAATTCACCGTTGAATTTGAAAAAACATATCAAGGTAAGTTACAAATATAATACACAAATGGCACACCAGCTTCAGCTATCAGTAAGCGCTAGCTAACTAGCTACCCGCGGTTCATGACATGCTGCGGTGTTGTACATTCCTGTCCTTGTACAGCTGCTACAGCCAAAGGAATTGTGAGTGTCCTTTAGGCTAAACATTTGAAATAATATAAACAATATGATATTCAAACTTTTGACTGCTTTCTTTAATAACTACATAACACAATACTTGTACTTTTACTTTCAGTACTTGAGTAGTACATTTTAAAATAAACTACTTGCAATACTTAAGTACAAAAAATGTTGAATACTTTAGTACTTCCACTTAAGTGTGGTGCTTAAAAAGCACTTGTACTTTTACTCAAGTCTGGGTCTCTAGTACTTTATACATGTCTACGAAAATGTAACGGAACGTTGTAGAAATGTAGTGGAGCAGAAAGTATAGATAATTGCTGCAAAATGTAACGAAGTAAAAGTAAAAAGTATGCACTATTGATTCTACTTAAGTAAAGTACAGATACGTGAAAAATGTACTTAAATACAGTAACGAAGTATTTGTACTTTGTTACATTCTACCACTGTTATATGTTATAATACTAAAGTAGATAAATTATCATATATATTCCCAATCTACATCTTTCTTTGAACACCTAATTATAGCTTGTCTGTAAAAAGGTAGCCACAGGTGTCACAGAACAACAATGGAGGGCATTTTCTTCAGCTAATGACATTCCTGACACATTATTGTGCCTGTATGGTGGCTCATTCCTAGCCAATAGGTGTATTATCCTGCATGGGAGTTTTTGACAGCTCCCCTGCTTTTAAAACTGCAATTAGGATAATTACATTGGACCGCTTTTCAGCTGAAACTGAGGCCAACTTTGACTGTAGCACTGGAATTTCAATCAGTCGTATACACAGGATCTCACCTCTCTATATAGGAGTCAGAAACTCATTTTTATATGAAATCTATCTGAAGTTAAGCTTCACTTTGCAGTCAAAGGAAACCAATGTCAAGCAGCTAAGAAACGCAACATAAAAAGAACTGACGATACACAAATCTCAATGGAACTGCATCTATATCAAAGCCAATGATTATACGGGCAAAGCCTTGTCTGATTGCAATAGCAGCTAGTGAGAAGATGAAAGAATAGTTTACCATGTGATGTCTACCTCGATGCCTTCAAAACAGCACGTGGGGTAGATTGCTTTAAACTTTAAGTGGTGTCAAAAATGTGAGAGGCATCTGAGAGTCAATGGACATTGTGGCATCATTACGGTGGCAACACATCTTGTGTTAACACCCACTGGGCTGCAAAACAGCGATAGTAGATAGTAGCTGGACAGACTAAAATGACTAAATCAACTTCCTGGGTGGATGGATGGATGGATAGATGGGATGGATGGGTGGATGGATGGATGGATGGATGGGATGGATGGGATGGATGGATTTATGGGTGGATGGATGGATGGATGGATGGATGGATGGAGTTAAATAATTTCTCTGTACACAAAGCCATGTCCATAAAAAATTACATTCTTTGTATTGTGTGGAAGAATTTAAATTGGCCTTCACAGAGTCCCGACCTCAACCACATTCAACACCTTTTGTGATGAATTGAAACACCAACTGCGAGCCAGGCCTTATTGTCCAACAACAGTGCCCCGACCTCACTAATGCTCTTGTGGCTGAATGAAAGCAATTCCCTGCAGCCAGCATCCCAAAATCTTGCGGGAAGCCTTTACAGAAGAGTGGAGTCTGATTTGGCTACAGATCAATGCCCATGATAGATAGATAGACAGATAATTGTTGACCCATTAAGACTGAATTTCTCAGCATCATATATAACAAAGGGCAGTGTGTGCTTCACTTTGTAAAACCACCAGATGTGGTATGCAAAAACAAGAGATGTGATCTCATCAAAACAACCAGCTCTACATTGTTCAAGAGATTTCGAACAAGATGTGTGGTGAATTCGTCATAACACCACATGTATTGAAACGAGAGGCTAGTCCACAACAATCCAACATAATACAATGTGCTGTTGTGCCACTAATATACAGACAGAATAATATCAGTATTACAGGTAGATAGCAGTAGTAAATGTGCCAGAGTGGGTAGAGAGGTTCTCACAGCATACAAAGGGAAAGTTGTTAGTGTTCATTGGCCCGGCAGCTCTGCAGAGGCCTGAGGATAAGCCTTAAGCCAGAGCACAGCAGATAGCCAGGGGTGAGGTGAAAGCTCAGACAATATGGTTAGGCTCTGAGGCAAGCATCCTGCTGGAATGGCAGACTACAACAGATACTGTGTCACACAGCAGTATGTTGGTGTCGCAAACAACAAGACCCTTATTCACACTGTAAGCCGAGGCTTCATGGAAAGAATGAGAAACTACGGAGGCAAGAGTTTGAGAGGAACAGAGAAAGCACAGCGAGGAATGAGATCTTAAGAAAAGGTGTGATGCTGCCGGCACAGAGAATAGATCTAGATTTCTTTCTGTCCTTCCCTCTGTAGGAATTGAAAGGGCCGGTCGGATAATATAATTGGTTCCAGGAGCAGTGAATGACGCAGGGAGGGACTTAAACGTACCCCAAGAAACCTAACAGTACATGCCGGAGAAAGAAAAGAAAAAAAGGAAAACTAAATAAATGCAAGTTGACAGGCAAAATGGGGGACAGTTAGGCTTAGTGTTATTACCATGACAAAGAGAAAAGAGCACAGTGTCTACTCCCTGCATGGAGGGTGAAGAGGTTTAAGGACAGAGCAGCAGGAGATGAGGAAGTGACACACTGAGCTGTGCGTGTGTGCCTCAGTGTGCTTCTATCAGCCTGCGGATGTGTGTGTGTGTGTGTGTGTGTGTGTGTGAATCTGACACTCAGCGTCTCCCTCTGTCATGTGCATGTATGTAATCATACCTCTTGCAAGGCGTACCACTTTGTCTGATCTGATATTAATACTCTGCAACTAGAACATAACTAGGAGGAATTTCTGCACATCTAACGACAGAAATGATTAAGTATGTTTGTTATATGCTCACGCAGGGCCTAAAGTGTTACAGATTGAATCAGCTGCAATAGAGACAACTATCAAAGACTGATAACTCCTAAGGGGCCCTTCAGGCATGCAGGAGACTGATTATTCCTCTGCAGGGCAAGAAGTGACATCATCCGTGGCTGGAAGCTGTTAGGAAGAAGGCTAGCAGAGAGCATGCTTCATATACCATCATCGCATGCCTCACACACAACTCACAAGCATGGAGACTGGTGCTTGTATCTTTACACTGTTGACTGTGGCGCTTTACATCATCCGACCACATCAAACAGCAGAGGACAGGGTTAATTTCTCCTTATGCCCAGAGGTTTCGACAGAGATGCAACTTTTCAGTCTTTGAGCAATCCTCACTGTCAAACCTAATGACACAAACAGATGAAACTCTTTTACATTCTCTCTTTGCTCAATATTGAACAGAACTTGATTCATTACAATACAGCAAAAAAAGAATTGGATGAATCTGTATCAGGTGAAGAGTTTCATTCCAAAATTAGATTTCCGCAGAGCATAAAACATGACTAACTAAACAGCAGTCGTTTTATTTTCAATGGGGCTTTGAAGTTTCAGTAAACAATTTGGGAAATTATGTGAGTAGTTTTACTTAAGGAAAATTAAATTTTGCATAGATCAAATTATATGTAGCTGTGCGATTGCAAGTGGAAATGTGGACAAGTAAAAGCTTAATTGAAAAGTATGTTTTGTTAAACCTAATTTCATACACAGATTTTTATGAAGCTCTGAAACAGCAGTAAAATGCAATAAATGTTCATCAGACAAGTCAAAAATACCTAATGGAAGAACATTATTTAGGTTCACAGACACCATGCTTCTATATTCATCACATTATCTTCATCTTTAGATTTATGTCTATGTATCCTTGACATTTTGTAGATGTGTATGATTTAATGTCTCTTTTCTCATAATGCTGTAAGAGTTTACTCAGTAATGCTACAGCAGTATGCAGTACAGTATCAATACTGCATGCAAGTGAGCTTTAGCTAGCTGGATAGCTGAAAAGGCTGGTTCTCATGTTTTTTTAGCCACCAGTGTTTTCAGTTAAAGTATCTAGCCACAGTACTCTTGATTGCTATACACACACACACACACACACACACACACACACACACACACACACACACGTAAACCCTGGACCAATCACTCTGGACATACATGGATATGCCCATCTCATTAACGTATATGCTTTAGGAAAAATGGGAATGTGGTGAGGAAAATGGGAAATGTTGCATGGAGAAAATAGGGAATCAATAAATGATTAAATATGTACAGTATAAGACCCCCAAAAAATAGGAAAATGAAGGAGTTGGAAAAACAAAAAGAGCTAGTGAGAGATAAATAAAAGTAATATAAGTTCAATTTTCTTTTTTTAACCAACTGAATGTGTGGGCAAGTATAAAGCTGTATACCTCAATTTCAATTATTTACGTAACAATATTATTTATTGCTGTATTCAGTTGTATTTTTTGACTGTCTTGTCTGAACATTAACTATATTTTGTCAGATTTGGGGCTCCACAGAAAACTCTTGGATTTTGTCAAATTAAATCCAAATTGACAAATACATGTATTACATAATAGCAGCAGAGAGTGGCAACTTGTACAGAAAGACTTCTCCCTGGGTTATCTATATTATTATGTTAAGTGAGTATAATTAAGAGGGCTAGCTTGCCCCCATCTGTTAGAGCCTTACAGACCCTCATCAAAATATGAATGTTTTTAAAACCAAAATTGCATGGTTATCCCTGACTCTGACACAAACAAAATTCCTTTTGTTTTTTTCTGGACCCAATTAGCTGATTAGGCATTATGTTTTCTTGTCTGACAGAATCAGACCTACCAACATGTGTTATTTTCTCTCGCTGGCGCAGATTTCTTCTGCTGATATTTTCTACGTGTCTGAATTTTCTTGCACTGGGGAGCAGCAGGTCCTTCTGCACCATACTGCCACAGACAGGCAGATTATATTTTCCTTGTTTCTAAGCACCATGAAATGTGACAAAATGAACTCTCCAGTCATAGAAATCCACAGTGAGTGATGCACAGAAAGTATGTAAGAACCACAGTTTTACAACAGCCCTGCCCAGTCTTACTCTTTTGAGATTGACCTATCAAGATGAATTTCATTGTATACCATGAACTGAACACCTAGGAATGTTTCTCTACTGATTATACAGTCGGCATCCAGAGTTACCAGACACCCATTATAGGAATTATGTTACTGTGAAAAAGACATGTGGTGACAACATGCAGCGATATAGATTTTTACATAGGGTCTGCACCCACAGCGGTTAAACAGACCAACACGGTTGTGTTAACAAGAGGCTTGACACTAATATAAGTCAATTGGACGGTGTTGTTGTGTTGTAGTGATCATGTTCCAGCTCCTAGTGGCTGAAGTTTACTACTTGTCTTGCTAAATAATGCTAAGTGGCGTTGTGCATATTGCTGTTTACAGTGCTGACAGTTGTCTTTCTAAGTGGCTTCTAAGTGATGGGAGGGACAAACTAGAGGGTGTGAACTGACAAATGCGTTGTGTCATTATTAACATGACATGTAACACAGCAGTGGCATGGTGTGAATTATACAGCAGCGACACATTTAAGAACGTAAGCAGGGCAGGGAGGATGGCGCTGAGTCCTGGGTCGCCTGAAACATTGTGTCAAAAGATATTTCAATCACAATTATTGTGTTTTTGTTACCCCTGTTAAAAACTCAAAGTTGTTATTAACTTGCTGGCTTATGCTTATGTCAATCATGAACAAATGATTGACATAATCCTTCACTTTAGTGGACAAAGGATTCATTTCTATGATGTTAACAAATATTGAAATATTCTAACTTGAACACCTTAAAATTATTAATATGTCATATTTTGAGTATGGCTATTTGAAATAAATACAAAATTAAAAAAAAAAAAGTTTCAAGATTTTTTTAGGGGCATTTTAGGTCTGTATTTTTATAAGACAGCTGAAGACATGAAAGGGAAAAGAGAGGGGGAATGACATGCAGCAAAGGGCTACAGGTCGGTGTCGATCCCCCGGCCGCTGTGTCGAGGAGTAAACCTCTATATATGGGCACGCGCTCTACCAGGTGAGATACCCAGGAACCCTACTATTTAAATTTAAAGTAGATATTTAGATGTGGGTGATAAGGCACTCTAATTGATAATTACCTAATCAGAAAAGAATTATATCCAAATTCTCATTTCATAACATAAATAAAATGTGTCCTCTCAGTATAACGCAATTCAACAATACCACAAACTAAAGCCTCCAAAATGAAGTTAAATCAACATCTCTCCAATATTATAACCTTCATGATGGTAGGATTTATTTAAGGGTAGTAGACTGCATTGGGTGTATATTTACAAAAAATATGTACATAGAACGAAGTGCAGTGTGACAAGTTTTAGCAATTGTCTTAGAAACTGTGGTTATATGCGTAATATTGAAGTTTTGCTTTTTTTTTTTTTTTTTTTTTTTTTTTAAATCGCCACAGGTCGGATTCGAACCCTGGAACTCTGCGTCGAGGAATAAACCTCACAGTATATGTGCATCTGCTCTACCCACTGAGCCAACCCGGCCACAAAGTTTGGCATTTTTTTAATACCTTAAAGAGTTTCGTCATTTAACAGGCTCTAGGGGAAGGAGCTATGGTGGGAGGGGCATTATGTGGTTGCAGTTGATGAGAAACACTGATGGGGTGATGGGTCATGTAATTTTTTATGCCAACATTCCAAACATTTGTATCAAAATCCAAAATGGCAGCATAATGTGGACAAAGACACTGGCCATGAGGTAAGTGTTGTTATATTTTTCAGGATTATGATATTATATATATATATATATATATAAATATATATATTTTGTTTTATAAAATAGTTTTCTAAGGACAGTTTTACATGTTCTTGGGGATATTTTAAAAATTATCTTCTCATAACTTTGATAATCAGGCAGTGAACTGAACTCGGCCCATGAACTGTTTAAAAAGTTATGAAATGTAAAATGTATATCCTACATGGGAAATGCATCTTGGGAGATAAAGTTCTGTTTTTTCCATTTTTTTCAAATTTTGTATGGATAACATGAAATAATGTAGCTAATTAATTGTTTATGAACTGTTTTAAAAGTTGGCATATGAACATATGAAATAAAAAGAATACAATGCAAAATGTTACCCTAAATGGGCAATGTATCTCGGGAGTGTAACTTAGAAAATAAAGATCATATATTTTGGAAAAAAAAAAACATGAACATGAACATTTTAGTCTAGCTACATAAAAAAATAGCAATGAATAATTTTTCCATCAATTTTATTTATGCTTGCCCCTTTAAGGGTTAAAAGCATGATTTTTATTTCCTGTAATGTCGTCTTTTTATTTATTTCTTTGAGTGTAGACAGTATGTCTCTGCTCTAATTAACAGATTAGCAGATGTCCATCTTCATCAAATTTAAGTACAACTGCTATTAATACCACGACTATATTTTAATAGATTGTGAAACACAGCTACAGTAGATGTTGAACTCTACACTGTCATAAAGGCTTGAAGTGTTTAACTGTTTTACCTATTAGTACAAAAGGTTATTTTGTCTATTTTTGGAAGGTTTTATTTTTATCTATAATAGAAATGTTAACTAGGACACAAAGGAAGCAGGCACAGAAGAAAAAATTTACCAATTTCTTATTTTCTTTCTCATCAAGTAGAGGTTAACCTTCATCTATGGCTAAAAGGAGGTTACAGCAGAAATATGCACCATCACTGATAATCAAAGAACAGACAATTAGATGTATAACGTCCCTAGAAAATTACAAAACTCAATCTGAAATCAGTTTGACATTGAGGGCAAAAAAGCCTGATAGTATTTTGGCTTCCCTGTCAGTGTGTGTTAGGTATGATCTGTGCTCTGTGCCTAACTTTGAACACAAGTAGAGAAGCAGCTCGTAACCCTGAGCAAAGGGAGCAGTCTGACTGTAGCCTTTATGAAAAAAAATTATAAAATCTCAGATCTCACTTGTGAAAGCATTCCTAAATTTAGGTCTAGCAGCCACCCATCACCCTGTAATCAATTTGAAATAGTCAAGCACATCCAACCCTCTGACCATCACCTGAATGGTAAACGCTTCTTGGCGCAGTTTGCCTCAAGTGCAATTTGAGAAAAAGGTTTCACTTCCTTTGCCAAGGTTAATTGTCACTTTGCACCCACATGACAGAAACAGTGATAGCATCAGTAGCAGCAGTGATCGTATTTTTTTTTTTTTTTTTTTTAAAGATGATTTTTTTTGGGGGGGGCTTTTCCGCCTTTAATTTTAGACAGGACAGCTAGGTGAGAAAGGGGAGAGAGAGAGGGGGAAGACATGCAGGAAATTTGCCACTGGTCGGATTCGAACATCTGCGTCAAGGCATAAACCTCTCAGTTTATGTGCGCCTGCTCTACCACTGAGCCAACCCGGCCACAGTGATCATATTTCTTAAACACAAATTCAATTACAAAGTAATATTTTTATACTCCTGTAGCAGTGTTAAATTGAATCAGCATGACTGTTCATTTCTGACCATGCAGAAGAATGAATGTTATTTTTAAATTATTATTTCCCCTCTTGAGAAGAAAACGTCTTTCTCTTTATTGTTGCCAATTAACGGGATTTCCATGGAGTCCAAGGTTTCTTGTATTTGTTCTTAGGCATTATGCCAACTGCAGGAATATAAGAGGAGGAGAGAAATATTAGAAATGCATACATGTCAGAGCCTTTAGTTCACGCAACAAAAGAGTGGAGGTGTTTTCACACATACAGCCTTATTAAAGAAACACACACTGCTTTGCTGCTGCAAAGAGACATAAAACACTTAACCTTATACTTTGTTTAAATACAGTATTATCAAATATCCTTTATCAAAGTAGGCCTGAATATTTATAATGTTTAATAAGTATTCTCTTTCATTAGTGCACTTCATAATTATTTAGAAAAAATATCTTAAAAAATACAAGATATATTAACATGGTTTGGCACACATGTTTAGGATTGGGGTGAATACAGTTTTATGTTGTCTTCTAAAATAAATGCAGCTTTTTTTGAATCATTAATTCATTAATGACCATGTACTATACCATATCTTCAGCAAGTGCAGTCCACTTTTATACAGTTACACATTCAAACCTGTACAACCACAGCCATTTACACTCTACTGCTGACCAGGTTTCTAATCAGATTTAGTATACCTTCATGAATTATAATAACACTGGCTAGTCCAGTTGATTTAAAAAGCTAAAAAAAACTATGTTTACCCACTTTAGTAAATTGTCAATCATCGATGTAGCACAAAAATAGTAAAAAACATTCATGTTTAATGTGTTTTGGAAATACTTTTGCAGTACAAACTAAACAACTGAATACTTCAGGAATTGTAAATTAAAACACATTGGATATCTATAAAACAATCTTTCCAGTGCATGACTTGTTTTGTTTTTTTCGGCTGATTTCATGGAATACCAGCAGGAGATTGGCAGAGTTTTGCAATTCCGGCGACGGGATGTCAAACAAAGGGAGAAGTTGAGATGCTGCTTGGCAGAAGATTCTCTATTTCTGCTGGTATTATAGACAAATTAGATACGCCGCAGCCCTACTTTTTCCCCCCTATGGAAATGACCCGCATAGTGTAATTTAGGAAACATGCCGTGGACGGCATAAATGCTCCATCTTCTCTCGTAATCCCTGCTGCTGAAGATTTTCAGTACAGGCTGAGCAAAATTGTCTACACTGTTCCACGGCAATGAGGTTTTTATTCAGAGCCACAGTGGCTGTGTTGTACATTGTTTGATGGAGGTTTTTCTTTAATCCACTGAAGGAGACATTTTAGCAGTCCAGTTGTAACAAGACTGGCTCTGTAAAAAATGAATTTCAAGGATACTAGTCTTGTCAAGAGATATATTGCCTGTTATATTAACTACCATTCACCTGCCTGTCATAATTCAAGGTGTAGTTTTAGATTTAAAGAAAGAAAATTAGTAGAAGAAACAGATATCACACTAAGCGGTACTCATTATTGTGTGAGTCTTTATTTCGCAGGAGATAAATCCAGCAGGGCGGGTGCTCAGGCTAATAACTATTTCAAGTCCCAATAAAGCTCAAACATCTGATATGACTTAGGAAGCTGATAGAGGCTTGGCGAGGGAGCCTGTTCTTTTGTCAGAAGCATCCTGCTCCAAAATCCCAACAGACATACATAAACACCTTTCCCTCATTCTATTTATTTATGTCTTATTAATGTTTGCGGATGGCACAAATGCCAAGTCACTCACTCTGTAGGCAGTGATTTACTACATGTAAATATGCCAAGAGAGCAATTTTCGCTGCTCTGCCAACGCCTCCATCAATCAAACTTTTTATAACCTGGATACGATAATAGGGCAAATGTGGGAACAGTTGTGTTTTTTGGCATTGCTTCCACTTCATTTGGCTACTCTGTCTGGTGTTTTTGAGCAAATAAACGTGTTCCACTTACTTTACTAATTACTTCAATTGCAAAATTCGGACCAAGTTAACCTAACCCTTTTTTTGCTTTAGTAGTCCAAACACTAGATTGCAAGTAAATCCTTTGCACATGGTGACTAACATAGGCCAACAATGCACAACGTCTTCTTTGATAACGACATTTCTTAGATCATTTCTCACACTCACAGGTTATTTATTAAGGTCATTAAAATTCCCTTTTAATTATTTTCTGTGCGCTTTAGGAGCCCATCTGCTGCCAAGGTGTTGCAGCACATTTAATTACAATTTAGAATGAATAACAACAAATTAGGTATTAATAAGGAAAGGGGTTCAGTGACAGTGGGATTCAGAATGTGCCTTTTATTATTAAAAATATGCGCTTCAGGAAAACAAAAAGGTGCTGTTGATGACCTTCAGATTTTTAAGTATCACATCTGCCACCAACACAGTCTGCACCAACCAATCAAAATGCTCCTCCTTTGTCTTGTGACTGCCTATGAATCCATTGTACACAACCCTTACATGAGTCACAGGTATTCTGCAACAAGGCACACTTGTCCTAGTGGGAGGTTGCACACACATTATCAGCCCTAATCCTCTTATTTCCTTTCTCCTTTTGAAAATGTGTCTTCCTCTCGACCTCATCAGAGGAGGTAGTATGTCCACATTACATGCCGTCTGGCAGCTGCTGCAAGCTCTCACTTCATTTTGCGGGGGCTCCATGAACCTCAAGGTCCAGAGAAACACAAATAACACATGCTGCCAAAAAATATAGGATATCTTTTTCCATGTGCTAGTCTGTGCTATAGGCTGAATCACTAAAAAGATCTGGCTGACGGAGAATGCTTTGAAGGTTTTAGTCATACCCAAATGTGCTGGTTTTCCTCTCATGCGCCTCGTCAAGGTTTCTCCCTCGTGCGTCTGCGAGTGGATCTGCTACAAAGAGAATTGCAGATCAACTTTAGCTTGACAGTAGATGAATGCAGCCAAGCACAAAGAGCCTAAACAGCGTTGCCTGCACCTCAACATAAGTTGGAAGCACATTTCACTTAGCGTGCAATGTGCTGAGGAGAAATGATGCTCGTACATAACATAATTTGCAAATTTCCCTTTTGATTTCTTCACATTATCTTTAGAAAACAATAATACTTTGCTGTTTCATAACTGGAACATTTCCTTGTTACTCCTCACAATGATCAGGAACAGTTACGAGAGTATTATTAGATACATTCATGAAAATGAACCGCTTCTCGTTCTCAGTGAATCAGAGGCACATGGCTGTGAGTTGCAGTACAAAGCAGGCTTTGTAGAATTAAGCGACACTGAGGGTGCTGCTGTGATTGTCATTTCCAGGCATGATGGTTCCAGTATCTCATAAACAGAAACCCCTCCTGCGCTTTTCATGCATTGGACAACCAGCAAACCCTCCAGTCAACAATAGCACGGGGGGGAAAGAAACCCAGCTCATTAATGGCCGAGACTGAGGGAGGCAGCAGGAATCGAGCAAGTGAAAGGGTCGCCCACAAACAAGCACATTTTTATTGTTTGTTTAAAATGAAATTAAAAAAAAAAAAAAAAAACAGCACAGTACGGCATTCAGATAGAGGAACCGCATGATGTTGGAGACAAGCTTAAAATGCCTGTGTGATTTTTTCTTTTTCTTTCCCCAAACACAGCTGTCTCAGTTTCTGACGTTCAGAAGGCAAAAACAAAAAAAATCTTTTTTTGCCACTTCATGTTTGTTTACATGGAACGAAACGCGAACTGGCCTGCTTTCTTATCACAACATCCTGAACAATTTCTACAATTCAACTTATTCATACATATTTTTGAAAATCAATAAATATAATAAAAAGTATAATATAACTGGGTTTACAACAGATATTTAGATGTTTTCTTGAATAATTCCAGGCTAAACTACAGTTATTGAAAGTAAATACTGTAATAGGCTGACATTATTCCATGACCACGTGTATGGATGTGATTAGACCATTAGCTCAGTCAAGGTCCAACACTCTCAATTTTTTCCGATCAGATGTGCGCTGCATTAACACTGAGCAGATGTTCCTGATAGTTCAAACCCCACATGTGTAAAGTCTTTATGAATGAAACAGGAAACAGCCAAAATGATGACAGTATGAATAAAGAGTGTAATATATGTGACATTCTCACATTTACATATGTTGTGTGAGAGTTAGTGGAATTGTTCAAATAAGATGAGGATAACTAGATTTTAAAAAGGGAAAGATAATGCTATTAAGTGATACTAACGCCACAACACAGTTACATACACAGGACATATTTTCATTTGCATGTTAAAGTTAAACACAGCTCTCTTCAAATGTGGGGGAAATAGAGGTAATCTAGAGGGACTATGCACAATATGTGCACAACAGATATATTATTCATTCTTTGAAGTTATTGTTACAGTACAGTACAGTGGTGGAAAGAGAGTAAGTACTTTAGAACAATTTTAAGGTACTTGTACTTTACTTGAGTATTTCTATTTTATGTTATTTTTTAAATTCTACTCCACCACATTTCAGAGGGAGAGATTGTACTTTTTACTCTAATACATAATTTTTTTGTTACTTTGCAGATTCAGATTATTAATACAAAATATAATTTACACATTAATTATATATTATATATTATTATATATTAAGCTATCCAGCAGTATGTTAAGTACTTAAAATTAACCCCACCTGTAACAGCTGCAACATTAAAGTGTTGCTTTCATATTAATGCATCAATCATTTTATATAATATTTATGGTTCAGACATTCTGCATTAAAGTACTTTTACTGTTGGTACTTTAGGCATATTTTGATGTTAATACTTCTGTATTATATTTGTACATTTTGATTTTGAATGTGGGACTTTACAGAGTAACAGAACACTGTTGTATAGTTACTTTTACCTAAATAAAAGATCTAAGTACTGCCACCACTGACAGTCACATTTAATGTTAATGTAACTTGCTTAAACTCAAAAAGACTGTGTCACACACACACACACACACACACACACACACACACACACACACACTACGCAAGTGCCAATACAACTTACAAATTACAGTGTGTGGGATAGGATGTCACATTTCACTCCCTGTCTTTGAGGAAAAAAATAACTCTCTCTGTATTTGCCTTGTAGAGGTTTTTTTTAAACCACCCGGTGTGTAACAGACAGATGTAAGCCGTTAATAGTAGATTTTGAGGAAAACTCTAGAAAGAGGACCTAAATAATCAGAAGATGTGGGTAGAAATGTGAAAAGTGATACAACCATCACACGTCTAGCAATATAATAAAACTACATAATTTCCATCTCTGAAAATACAGCAACTGCTGCATAGCTGCATCTCACAGCACAAAACCCATCAGCCCTTGTCACAGATGAGCTGCAGTAAAGGGAGCCTGGTCTGCTGCAAGCTGGATGTACTTAATGAAATAGCCGCTGTGTGAGAAATCTAGACCAGAGCAGTATTTCTGTTTACCACAATTTACCCCCCAACATGCACTTTGAGGGGTTTCTTGGAAAAACAGGTACATATCAGCTAAATCCTCTTCCACCTTATTGAAACAGTTGCAGCAAACAGCCGTTGTTCTTGTCTTCTCTGATCTAATTTTCCCCCCAATCTGCACACATGTTGCCACATCAATAAAATCAATTCCCTCTCTGTCATGCTTTAATCACTCACATACATTTTTAATGAAATCTGCAAAACTTCAATGAATTTTTCCACGTCGGATGCTCTACGCCTCCTCTCGCCCCCATTTTCTGTTTCCTGATTTCCTTCACATGTCAACATGTATTCTTCCTCCACTGTTTGCCTTGATTCTTCTTCTGTTGTCTTTTGCTCTTCTTCTGCCCTCTCTTGACTATTTTGCAAATCCATAAACTTGCTTGAAACCATTTCCAAAAATGTGATTATGTTGGATATACCTCTTTTTTTTTCTCCTCTTCAGCAAATAACACAAAACCCAAAGAATGAGAAGAAGACACCTAGTGCACTGAAGACGTTACCAGAAAAATGAAGGGCCTATTTCACAGACATGGATTAAACTAATCCTGGTCTAATACACTGAAAAAGAGAACTTTGGCTGGCTGTCTGTGAAACCAATCCTTAAATCTCATTGAATTTAAAATGTCTGATATCTCTGCCTTATACTCAGCTGTTTTACACAACATGGGAGACCTATCAGTACAACTGCTTATTAAAGGACAATTCCAGCGCAAAATGAACCTAGGGGTTAATAACACATGGGTACCGAGTCGACTGTTCTCTGGGATATGTTTTCATGCTAATCGAATGTGACCAGTTTTAGCGGTTTGCTAATTAGCTTATAAAGCTAGTTGTCAAGGCACGCAAAAGTAAAAAGAAATCACTATTTCTACACCACTAACAAGGCTCAAAATAGCACCACACTTCCACGGTAGCATAATGAGGGTCCCTACATGTAAACCGAAGCATTGAGAACTTTGTAAGTGTACAGACAGTTTATTAAAAACATAGTTTATAAAGACAGTACCGAACGTTGAACGCCGTGCTTGAGCTATGTTACTGGTTACACTGCTAATTAGCAGTTTGCGATAAAACTGGTCACATTCGATTAGCATGAAAACATATCCCAGAGAACGGTCGACTCAGTACCCATGTGTTATTAACACCCTAGGTTCATTTTCCGCCGGAACTGTCCTTTAATAGCATTGACATGGGTTGTACAAGCTTCCACGTTGACATACATGAACTAGTTAACAAAAACAAAAAACACTTTATTCTTAATTGTCTCATACACACACATTGTAGTGAAATTTAAATTCTGCAATTTAACTCAACCTAGTATTAGGAGCAGTAGACAGCTATACAGCGTCTGGGGAGAAACTTGGGGTTCAGTGTCTTGCTCAGGAAGACTTTGACATGTGGTCAGAGGAGCCTGGGATTGAACTGCCAAGGAAAAAAAAAGATTTACGATAACGAATAACCTCCGAAGCCTCTTGAATTTATTGCGCATAGGGTTTGAACTTTCCACAAAATTCAATCAAAGAGTGCTATCCCTGTCCAAGTTATCTCTCTCTCGCCCCTTTTATTTCCTTAATATATTAATATATTCCCTTTAATCTATTTCAGATTATATCAGACTTCTGCTGTATCATGGCAGTGGCGGCCTATACAGTTAAGTACCGCCACAGTATGATTTCTGGCAGAAGGCAGAGAATGAATGGCTAAATCATGACGTTCCTGTCTGATGTCTAATGTTCTTTTACTTTTAAGGCATTTAACTGACACTTCTACAAGGAGGGAGTTACAAAAAAAGCTGCAAATAGTCGTCAAACTGTCATCTCACTCTCCGTCTTTGCTTTTACGCTGAAAATATTTCCAGGCAACCCACAATGGATGTACAATTGTGTTAATTATTAATGGTTACATGATCCCGAATGCATTTTTGCTCCCTAAACATTGCTAACTGTGTATGTATGTGGCTAACGTTGAGTCTGGCAGTGTGTAAAATATTTAGGTGTACAAGCCCTTTACAATTGTAAGAGCTCTGCACAGGATGCTGCAGTCAATATCACAACACAACAAATATCAATGATGACCGCTGTGCTGGATATGAAAGATACTTGCATTGCAGCCATTAGATTGAGCCAGGCCAGTGATTCTGAGCTCATCTGTCCTTGACTCAAGTGTTGCCGTCATGCTGCATGTCTAGGATTGTTTGATGTGAGAACATTGCCCCCTGCTGATTCCCTGATGTACACTATCAGAGGCCTTCATCAGCCAATCTGACTGACAGAAGACATGTGGGATGGGATCACTCGAATGCCACAAAGCGATCACTCTTAGCTTTGACAACTTTTTTTTTGGTTCACTCTCATGTCACAACTCTGGTGTCGTTTGTCAGAGTGAGATCTCCAGCAGCAAGTGTATTATGTTCTGGGTATGCTGCTGACATATGATTGGACTCCGCCAGACCAAAGTGGAGAAATCATATAGAATAAAGTTTGAGTGGTCTAAATAATTCACGCATATCCTAAATAAATATTCATTACATAATGGAAAAATACCTAAATAAGCCACAATCACAAAGTTTGGGTGGAAAAAGACTTGGAAACTGAGCTGGGGGAGGGGGGGATTAATCTGAAATCAGATTGAATTGTGCGTTTGCTGGCAACATAAGCAAACAACCACTAACTGTCATCACATTTTTATTCAAATGTTGCTAGATCCTGGTTAGCACATGGAAGTCCATGAATTTTTTATTCCCATTGTGTTCATGGGGAAGTAGACTATTATGTTTGGTTTGATTGATTGATTTATTTTTTTCGATCTGCAAATTAACCAGAAACTATTTTGATAATCATTTAAGTAATTTTTCAAACAGAGATGCCAAATGTTACCTGGTTCAAGCTTGTCTTATGTGATAGTTACCTGAATATCTTTGGGTGTTGATGTTTTTTTAACAGCCTTTAACGAACAATATTTTCCCATGAGCCCTAGACTAGTTTGCAGACTAAACGTTGCGACCTGACAAAAGGTGAGTCCAGCTGAAATTAAAACTAGAAAGTTAGAAAAAAATTACTTCCGAAAAGAGCGTTGGTGAGTTTTATGTATATGGACGAAACCAATTTTTGATGGCGCAGGTACCTGCACTGCCATGCTTTTTCATGGGAGCTGTCGTTTTATCTGTGATCACAAAGTAAAGGTTGTTTAACTTAAAATCACGAAGGTTTCAATTTCTTATTGCAACTGCTATAGATGAAGGCAATGCGTCGTCGTACTCGTAAAATATGAAAAGTAGATGTGACAACATGACTTCGGCTCTTTATACTATGCTTATTAGATTCACTAAACAAATCAGAGATGAGAGCAGTTATTCAGAGGTCAGGAACCAGGCTACAGACAAAACAGCACAGACAGAAACCAAAACGATTCTAACTTTGGGACAAATTTGTGTGTTTGTGTGGGTCCCCATTCCTCATAGTAAGAAGATTAAGAAAACATGTTTTGCGGGCCTTTAATAAAACAAAAAAGGGATTAAGAATAAACATTGAAAGCTTAGCAAATAAAAAACAAAGCTTATGCTTTACTGTAAATGATGCGTTTGTCTCCTTACAAAAGCATCAGTCTGCAGCTGTCAGAGGTGAAGTTCAACAGTTCAAGAGTGTCACAGTTCTAAATACCATGTGGGTCCCATTTCATCTGTCAGCCAGCATATATTTCATGATGAAATTTTCATGTCTACTAGTTGAGCCATCCAACATGGAAATGTTCTAAATAAACGGTAAAAACGCCTGGTGAGAGAAATTGGTATTCTAACAGCAGCCCTGCTTCCAACTGCTGGTAATCTGTATTCACACAGTCTGCCATGTCAGACGAAAGACTTCAATTAGCAGTCAATTCTATTCAGTATTTTCTATTATGCCACCACCACTATTTACATTCTCTGTCAGCACCCGAGGCAGCTTCCACCCTGTCCGACAGTTTCAGGAATCACTCCCAGTGGGAATATTAAAAAAACGCTGCTGTGAACATAGTGTGAAAACAAGTGTTTTGTAGTAATCAGAGTCATGGGCTTCTAATGCCTGATGCTCCCTACCTCATGGCTGTAGATGTGAGGAGCCATAAGTGTCATCCTTTCAGTCTTAACCCCGGATGAAAAACTGAGACTCCAGAAAAGAGATGAAACACCTCCGATGCTTTGATTTGCAGCCTCTTGCTGGCGGGATCTGCACAGGCCCTCAGCGTGATGATTGTCCCCTCGCCAGGTGTTCTTAGTAGAGAGAGCCACTGATTGAATTTTGCTACCTACATGCCGCTGCTGGATTCAAAACAATACAGTAGCTGCATCCAAGTTTAATGCACTTAAATAAAAAGGGAAGGCGCATCTGTCTTGCAGACAGATTAGCTTTGTATTTGTGTGGGTGGCATCATGCTATTATTGTGAACTGACAAGCATTGCCTTGAGAAGTTATTTTCTGAGGATTTTCATCTTTTGCAACTCAATAACCAAACTCATACTGAGATGTTCCTTTAGGAGTTTGGAAATTGGTCCAGTGTGGAGATTTTCATTCAGGGTCATTATTATTAGTATTGTGGTGTGATAGTATGGGGGGCAAAGCACATAATGGAACATGCAAAACCAAAAGCAGGCCAGTGGGAGTCCATTTTCAACGAAAAAGAACTAAAGGCCAGTCTGCAGAGACCCTGCTTCGACTTAGCCCATGTATCTTGCTGGGTCAGCCCAATAGCACTCCGGGTCAGCTGGATTTCTGCCGGACCCCTGCTGGAAGAGGCGAATTGAAACAAAAATATAAATCCTGTTTTATGGAATGTGTTGCATTCATGAAAAGATTATGTAAAAACCGGTAAAACCAAAATACGCTGACACAACGATAACAAAGAC
Organism: Sander lucioperca; assembly: GCF_008315115.2. Lineage (NCBI taxonomy): Eukaryota > Metazoa > Chordata > Actinopteri > Perciformes > Percidae > Sander > Sander lucioperca. The sequence continues at coordinate 10,188,869 of NC_050181.1, read as the reverse complement.
CTGAAGGATAACACACACATATATGGATAACACACACATATACATACATACACACATATATATATATATATATATATATATATATATATATATATATATATACACACACACACACACACACATAGATACAACAGGCTACAAATGTGCAAATTAGAGCTGCAACGATTAGTCAAATAATCAATACTGAAATTACAGCAATTCTGAAAATTGATTCATAGTTGGAATCAATTAGGGCCACCAGGCTTGCACTCACTGAGAGGCTCCGGAGGAGCTATAAAGCAACCACATGCTAAATCCCAGGTGAAATAATCAAAGCAATATTCCGATACATAACACTGTTACGTAAACTCTGTGCTTTGCTAAGAATAGTCAATGTAAACAACAGAAATTTGGAAAACGATAACATGATAAGATCATATCACAATATTATTGGTCAAACAGTCTATAAACTAACGATAACCATAAAAAAGAAATAATACTGCAAATAGGAAAACAAGTGGAAAGAAAACAAAACAATATGACCTATATTTCTTTCACTATTTTTTATTTTAACTTCTCGACCTTGAAATTAGCCCCATGATTAAACACTTTGAAAGGAGAAGGGACATACTTTAAAATAAAATTGTCTTTGGGACTGACTATGGCTTGGAACTAGCTATTTGGCAAAAGACAAATGGTAAGTAACGTTAATTCATTTGCACGGTTGCACGCCGGAAGCCTTTCTCGTTGTCTTTAACTAGCTAGTTAAATCTACCATGTTTTCAATGATATACATCCCATTTCTGTTTTTGCTAATTCGACTTACTTATATTGTTCTTGACTTTCTGCAGCATCGATGTAAACTGGTTGTCCAGTGCGGGCGGTGTTGTGCTCTGTGACGCTCCCTGCCAGAAAGAACACAGGACGTTTTAGCTGCCCGTTGCACCAATCAGCTGTGAGGTTACTTGGACGCCCTGCCCAAACAATACAGACAGATCGTTGGAAATATACAGTACCGCATATTTAGACTTTACGATAGACAGGTTGTATTTATCAACGTAAAGACATTTTGTATTGTTTCCAAAATGAGCGATATCGAGGCACGTATAACTCGCTGAGACGATGTGATAGCACAGTAACGATATCCAGCCTGTTAGCTACCGTTAGCAAGGTGTCAGATGCTAACCGAGTCAGCTAACGTAGCTATGTGACCCCGGCAGCTAGTCGAAAAAGTTGTTTTGGAGAAGCTTTTTTGGGGAAGTAAAGTAATGTCGACCAGCTGTTGAACATTTGTTTGTATTCGTTGTAAATCAACAAGGAAACCAACAGGCAAAGCCCGATGTGTTTATATCCGTTAGCAACGTTGCGTGGTTGAAATTCAAGCTAGCAATTGAATAGTGTAGCTTAGCTGCTACATAAACGACATCATCTATCAAACTGGACAAAACTTTGGATTTAGTTGGGTTTAAATCGGGCTCGGCGGGTTCGCTGACCCCTCAGAAGAAGATGAAGAAGAGAAAGGAGCTGAATGCCTTGATCGGACTCGGGGACAGCAAAAGAAAGAAGACCAAAAAGGGGTCCGGTCACCGACTTCTCCGAACCGAGCCGCCGGACTCGCAGTCCGACTCCAGCTCGGACGATGACGAGTTCAACAACCTGAGCAGCGGAGCTAACTTTGGAAAGTGAGTGATCAGTTTAAAAACGCGTTGTTTTAGTGTAATATATGGTATAATAAGTGTGTATTTACTCAGTAATTAATTTACTGCATTTTTCCAAAGAAAATGTAGAGTAAAAGTAAACTAACGTTAGTGGAATAAGTAGACAGAAATAATTGTTTAGCACTTAACATCAACTGTGTGAATTCAGTTTTTTGTAATGTAAATTAAAAAAAAAACGGCTAATTTGTCTGTTTTTATCTCGTATATTATTGTATTACTGATTTAATTTGATAGATTATTAGGTTGCCAAATCATTGCAACCATACTATATAATTTTTCACTCGTATGTGCAGGAGAATTACAATGAACTATCTTAATTTTCGAATCAAAGAGGCAGAAAGAGTCCTACTTTGCTCTGCCGTGGAGCACATCTATATTGTAGTTATTGTGCAGATGTTAAAAAAAAAAAAAAATATATATATATAAAATATAAATAAGGGAAGATCAATCCACTTCTGCTCTTCTTCTGTGCTCAGGTCAGGTATGACCCATCTTGCATACTAAGAAGGTGGTCAAGCTTTTTCTTCCTGAAGATTGATATTAGCCAAATTAGAAACAATCAATACTACATTCAGCATAAGTATGATATGATGATATAATCCACATTGAAAGCACCGTTATTTAACAGTAATCCTTGTAATTCCCATGACACGGAATGCAGTCTTCTGAAAATATCTCCTTCATTAATAATGAAAGCGACTGTGCAGTTGTAATGTGTAACATTATCATGTTTCTTCTCTTTGCAGAAGAAGCTACTCGCAGTGCTGCAATGTGTGCTACCCCTTGTTTCTGTTCATCATACTTGCTGCCTGCGTTATGGCCTGTGCTGGACTCATATGGATGCAGATTGCTCTGAAAGAAGATCTAGACTCACTGAAAGAAAAGCTGCATAGCAGTAAGACTCACTGTCACACACACAGTTAACCTTGTGATGGTTCATAAAACGCTCACTGCCCTTTGAACACTTAAACCTGTTGTATCCCAGTTACGTATGCATTCATTTGTCATTAACACTGTTTTCATGTTGTTGTGATGTTTTTGTAACAGTGGAATCCAGCCAGAAGGTCTCATCAAGTGAAATACCAAAACTAAGTGAGGACCTGAAAAACAAGGAGAGAAAGCTTGATGATCTTGAAAACGGGGACAAGGGGTTGAGCAAGCTTTGGTCTAACCTAACAGAAATGAACAGAAAGGTCCGTTGTTTTCGTTGCTCAGAGGTTTTGAAGCCACCTTAACATTCACACTGTCACACACTAACCAGTGCTCATGACAATGTGTTTGAGAATATCTAGACTTGCAGCATTGGTCATACTTGAGTTACCTTTTTTTTTTTTTTTTTGACCTAAACTTGCAAACATAATGCTGTGCAAGTTTTAGTTTTCTTTGGGAGTGGCTAAATAGATCAGTAATTCTGTCTTAGAGGTGTAACTGAAGAGGTTGTGTAATTTTACTCCTGCAGATCAGTTTGCTGGACTCTGCGGTAAACCATTTAAAGACCAACTTAAAATCAGCTGCTGACTTAATCAGCCTTCCCACTACAGTTGAAGAGCTTCAAAAGGTAAAGGCAAAGTAAAATGCATGGATGAAATTTGATTGAGAATCTATCTATTGATATTCTTTTTGTTGTACTGATTATAACAACTGACCTCGCAGAGTATTTTTCTTTTCCAGAGTGTCGCTACAATAGGCAGTACACTAACAAGTGTACAGCATGACGTGAAGACTATGCAGGCTGCTCTGGAAAATCAGAAGAAAGATGATGAGTTGAAGAAGACAATGGTAAAACTCAAGCTAGTGACATTTGTAATAGTTTCTTGTTTTGGCACCGAACAGCTGGCAGTTGGTATGGTAACATGTTCAGATGAAATAGGATAGCAGGGCTAGAAAACCTAAACGTCTTTTCCACGGCTCTAAATACACACCTTCACGCTATCTTTGAGATTATTGTGTAGGCTTTCCCTTGCACAAGTTTCTCTTTTGTTTTTTATTTATTGACTTCATTTTAATCTTTTATTTTGTCTGGTCTTGCAGAGTAACCGTTCCATACTCAACATGTTTGCACATCAAGTTTGAGTACATTCGATCATCCATTTTTTTTTCAAACTCCATATTAAACTACTGAAACATCAATACAGTGTTTTGGGCAGATGACAAACATCACAGAGAAACCAGAAGCTGTGTTCTTTTGTAAATAGTATATAGGGCTGCAAGCTCTAGTATTTCATGAGTCAAAGTTAGATTTCACTTATTTAGTTTGACAGCTTGTATTTGTTTATTTACATCTCTATGCTCACTGCAAATATTGCTGCTTTTTCATTTACTATTTATGCATGAACGTATGGGAGTAGTGTTTATAAAACGAGTTAACAGTGCATTGTGCTTAAGCGAATTAGTTGAACAACTTGGCGTGCCAGTATCTAATGTACTACTTCTCAGTTCTTAGCTGTGGTTTTGCTTTTGCACATTTGACTCACATAGAATTGAGGCAAATGTACTTACATATGCCAAGATGAGTCTGCTGATGAAATGTTTGTTGATCTGCTTAACTACGGCAGGAATCCAAACCAGAAGCTGCGGTGAACTTTGCCACTACCAGATTAATTTGTTTATTTGTTTACCCACGCACGCATTCTGGCAGTTCTCGTCAGGCTTACATTGACAGCGTCGTCGGGTTAAGAAGGTCCTGTCCTTTCTTGGATCCATGCTTTGGGTTTTCATTCATAATACATGAAACCAGTGCCAATCTATTTTGGGAGCTTAGATGCTTCAGTTTGCTGAGTGAAACTAGGTCAAATATCTGAGACAACTGCAGAATGTTTTCTCCACTTTATTTTTTTATAAGCAAAATTAGGATGGGCAAAGAGGATCAGCAAATGATCATATACTTTTACATGTTTTTTTATAAAGTGATCTTAATATATATGTGGTCAGTAATGAATTGCTAGCTGGCTGAGATCTCCATAGCTTAGAAAGTCTTAAAAAAAGTAAACTGTCTAACAGTAAACTGCAGGTTTCTTTACTGTGCATGGAATCTTTTTTTTTTTTTTGTCGTCATAGGACATAACCGACCTGAGAAAAGCAGTGAGTGAGGCTAACAAGACCGAGGAGCTGCATCTTACACAGACTGATGAGCACATCCACATCCTCCTCTCTACGGTCACAGATCTTCAGCAGAGAGTGTCGTCATTAGAGAACGGGTCAAAGCAAAGCGTGAGTAATATGAAGCTTCACACTTTATTTCTGCATTTTTAAAGTACAAGTACACCTGGTTGGAAATCTCTAGCCTAGACAGTAATAGACAATTAAATGCATTTTACATTTCATCTTCCGTCTGCTTTACAGCCAAAGGACAATAACGCAGCAGCAATCACCAGTGAAAATCCAGCGACCCTGACGGTGAATGAAGCTACTACAACCAAAGCAACACCTGGGGATGTGCACGGTACAGTGTAGGACAAAGCAGTTCATTACATCGGTTTTCTTTTCCCCATGTGACATTTTAATATATATATATATATTTTTTTTTTTCTCCAGAGGTATCCACACCACTGACAGAGCTTCAGACAAGCAGACGCCCACGCTTCTTAAATCCAAACCGCTCTAAGAGAAATGCTGAGACAACTTGCCCAAAGAGGGTGTTCCTGCCTGGTGTCAGTTCTCTAAAAGGTGCACATTACCTCTCCACTTGTATAGTTCAGCTTTCATTAAAGGAATAGTTTGACATTTTGGGAAATACACATATTTGGCGGGAGGTATAGGGGTCCTCCTTAAAGTGTCACATCAGCCAAACAGCTTGGGTGCTGCTCCTAAGCCTTATGATTGGTAGGGTAAACCCTGCCTCATAGATAAACAGTTGTTTGCATGTTTCTGAATAAAACTGTTCTTTTCACAGACTTGGAAGACATCTTTCAGCAAGCAGGCATTGGACGTAATTTAATCGGGTTGACCTACCGCGGCCTGAGGAAAGAATTTGGAACATCAATTCCCAATGTTCGTACCATGGAGTGTTTTGACAATGATGGAGACCAGAGGTACTCCCTGATGGAGCTGAGAGCTGCTGTAGGTTTGTGAGCACATTATCACCGACAGCGGTGTTGAATACCCAGCAGGGTCTGGGGGTTCGAAGTTCCGGACCCTTTTCTGTAATTGCTGCACTTTTGTGAACTGAATATTTATCATACTGATTGTGGAACAGTGGCGCTGGCATGCCCCATACTTAACTCCCTCTCCCCGGTCTATTCCAACACTTCCTCGTCCACAAAACATACGCTTAAATTTTAAACTTAATCTATATGAGTACCTGTATGCGGAATAATCAGCTCTTATTTTAGCAACTTCCATGGTTTACATGAAATAAACAGTCGAAAAAGTGTTATTTTGAATCCCGTTTTCCATCCTTAATTCTGACTTGTTGTTTTCCAGTTAGTCTGTCTATTTAGCTTCTCTGTAACTGTATTTGTCAGTGTACTTCCTCACCCATCAACAAAAACACCTGATGAAACTCCCCTGAACATATTTATAGAACCTGAGATAGAATTTTAGGAATGTTTACAAATTACTACTAGAAACTGTTTTTGTGAGTCTTCTGTTTTGTTTTGAGACAGATTCCTAACTTTAACTGAAACACACAATTGAGCATACGAGTGAGAAATGATCTCTAAGCTCAACAAGGTTTCAGATTCCTTTCTGCTGTTTTTTTTTCTCTTTTATTTTCACTTAGTTGCTACATTTTGATTGATGTGTTTAGTCCATCTTTACATTTTTGCAGCTTTCAGTTCTACAAGTTTTGAAGGGCTATGAACACTTTGAATCATTTAGAAATAGTTTTGAAGTGGTAACTCATGAGGCATATGTAGCAATAACAAAATGACAGATATTGCTTGTTTAAAATTGCAGTAGACAGAAGGCACACCTAGCTCACAATGTGTAACAGGTAGTATAAGAAGCACTGACGATCACTCTTTACTTGATTCATTTTATTCCATTTTTAATGGGACTAATAATGGTGTATTTACATAGCAAATTTGTCATACTCAAACATTGTTGTACTCTGTAAAAATGGTTTAAATGTATTCTCACAAATTATCTTGTGAAGCGGGTCGGGTTTGGTTAAATTTGCTTTTATGGTCTTAATCTCAACATGGAACATTTCTTAAATAATTCTGTTGTGCTTTGCATGTTGCTTATAATGTAACATGAACAAATTATTTATGAACTTAACATAGTCGACTGGTTGTTTTTGGAGGACAATGTAACCGCTTTGGCCATCATGACAGATTTTGGGTCCATGCTGCTGCTGTACATGGAGAGATTTTATGAATGTTTTTGTGTGAGCACCAATGAATAAACAAAGTTAAAGGTTTGATTTGTTGTCCATCTGGTTGCTTTAAGTCATGAACTGAGAAACACTGTCTAAACAATGTTTTACAAGAACGCTGCGCATCACTGCGTCACATTTAATCCAGTCTGAAATATACCAAAAAAGGTGGTGGAGAGCTTTTAACAAACATATTTACAAGTGTTGGATTGCTGACAGACTTGTACAAAAAGAAACACACATGGCTTTTTTTTCTCCCAGTTGTATGAGATCTGGAGAGACTTAGGCCAGTGCCCCTTTAGCCCTCCAGTCCCGGGACAAAAGCCCCAGCAGCTCCTCTTCATTTTCTTCTTCCTCATCGCTGGCGTCTACCTCCATACGTTCCTCCATAATGGGCAGAGGCTTGCTCTTTGCCACATCCCGTTTGTCTCTCAGTACTTCAACCCTCTTGTAACACTCAATTTGTTCATCGATTTCCTCAATCTGTCGTTCAAAGCGGCCCTCCTCGTCGTCCTCCGCCACGATGGCCTCTGATTTGGTGTTTACCTGTCGTATCTCCTTTTGAAACTCGTCCCACTCCTTGTCCATGTGATCTTTGGGTGCGTCGACGTTGCGCACTTTAGCATCTCTCACAGGATCGTCGAAGAAGCCCTCTGGGAGTGCCTCGGCTGTGTTTTCTTTCGTTTCTGTGCTTTTCTCTTGCACGTCTGCTTTGAGGATGGATCCTGAATGGGAGATGGCAGGAGTTGATGGGATGGAGCTGTCAAAGAAATCAGCGGGTAGTCCTGCAGCTTCAGCCTCTTGCGGAGGGGGATTTGTGGTTCCTGCCTCTTTAGCATCTTCTTCATCATCGTCCTCGTCATAACCTTCAGCCAACAGACTCAGACCTGCAGATTTTTGAGTAGAGGAGGCTCCCTTTTCGCTGGGTTTCTCAAAGAAATCTCCTGGCAGCCCTGACGACGCAGACTGGCCTGCATCCGACGAGGGTTTCACCTTTTTCCCGTTAACGTCCTCGTTGTCCGGTGCTTTCCTCTTTACTGGTTGAAACTGTGGTGTCACTGGTTGACTCTTTCCTCCCTTCAGCTCAGCAACTTTTTCTTTGTGCTGTTTTCCAAGAACATGCGCCGGCCACAGTAGTTCAGACTTCACTTGCACATTGCACAGGACACAACTGAGGTGCCCGAGACTGTTGTATTTAGCAAAAGGAGACTCGACGCGCTTCTTGTCTGTGGTTTGCCTTTGTTTTTCCCTCATTAAGCGTCGTAGTTCCTCCTGATTTACAACTTTCTTCCCCTTCTTTAAGGATGCCATTATTGTAAACAACGCAGCTTGTTAGCCAGCTAGCTACTTGACTGCGATGAAGTCAAAATGCGTCTCATGAAGATGACATAAACTGCATGAACTCGCGTTCACACTGTGCGTCGTAGAATAATCTCGCGAGATTTACTGCACGCAGCCAAGCTAACGAGACCATATTGAAGCTAACAGAGGATCTTTGACCATACCATCTAGTCCGCGTCCGCCTGAATTTTGCCGCAAAGCAAACTGAATCTATACCATTTTAAAACGTATTTCTGAGGAGCAGTAGAGACAACGATGTAGTCGTTTGTTATTCGTTTTCATTCTTAGCTGTATGTTAATTTAGTGCGTGTGTGTTCTGTTATGTTTAGCATTATTTTCTGTTTTGATCGCCGCACCCACCGTATTCATTTTTTATTGTGGGCCAGCTAGCGAACGTTTACTGGTAACGTTAGCTAACGCTAATGCTGGCTGTGGAGCAGCAGGTGTAACGTTATTTGAATAACAGAGCTAGCTACTAGAAAGCATCGCTATTAGCTTAAATTGCTAAAAAGCTCATTTGAAATCATATTTGACTAGATTTATGCCACATCTTCACCAGATTGTATTACGGTAACATTAAATAGTTAGCCTGTTAACGTACGGTAGTCATCATGACGGGTGAGAAGATACGCACCATGCGAAAGGACCACAACAAACCAAACAAAAATGAGGAGATAATGGACACGTACGATGAGACCTCAAATGGGACTATCCCGAACGGTACCAGTAACCATTTCAAATCGAACAAGGCTTTTCAAAAATCAGTCAAAACCTCGGAACTGCAGCAGCAACAGCAGCTCAATGCAAACAATCTTAACGGCAATGCATCATCAATTGGTACCATTGTCAATGATAACAACAAGAACCCAATAATCCTGACAAGTGAGGACTTGGAGTTCCCCGTTCATGAGTGCGTGTTCAAGGGAGATGTGCGTCGGCTCTCCTCTCTCATCAGGACCCATAGCATCTCTCAGAAAGATGTGCATGGTAAGTTTTCTGTTATTACCTGATTAATCTTTTCAAGTAATTTGCTCAGATGCATTATATAACAGGCACCTCTGATCGTGTGGAATTATTGATAATATTTACACAAACTCGGAAAATCATCTCAAGTGCTTCTTTTTCAGGGAACACACCTCTTCATCTGGCTGTGATGATGGGCCACAAAGGTAAAAGTGATTACAAAAAAATGTTTTATCAGCCTGTAGTCATACACAGGATTAACCAAAATGAACAAAAAAGCTTCTCGGATGGTAATCTACCAGTGTCCGGTTGAGCCCAGAAAATTATATTAAATCTGCTGTGCTCCATGCCCTTTCATCATAATGTGGCTTTATTGAAAGAGCATTTGGCATCCTCGTTTAAAGGATCTTTTTTTTAAAGCACAGTTCCAATTCCTTTGTTGGAGTAGCCTCCATACTCCTGCTGCACTCATCATGTCTTACCTGACCTCTGCAGTGTTGGTATAGCATACATTTTATAGTATAACATAGTAGATATATAAATACACATAGATTACTGATTACATGCAATGCAGCCAATTTATAAGGACATGGATACTTTTTTTGCAGTGCAGAATACTTATAGTTTATATAGCCCAAAATCACAAAATAGGGCTTTCCATTCCGTACAATTTATGACACCTTCTATTCTTAACAAACAATTTGGATACTGAAAAACTCCACAAAGCAAAATTCTATGTATGAAAAAGGGGGAGAAATAGAAGTGGAACAGAGAAAGGACCTCATTTATGGTACAGAAGTAGTAGTTGCTGGTACTACTGTTGATGCTGACCTGAATAATCTGAATATACTGAAAAATGTGCCTGATGATTCCTAAGTTTGTCATTACATAAAGATCAGTAGTCTGTTTAAATCCTGACATCTTTTATCTAGACTATGTTAGAAAGTTACTAATACAATCTTAACATTTACCTTTTGTATTCGGCATGGCTGCTCAAAACAATGTAGAGAATAAAAAGTGGTGATAATACACAGAATTGACAATAATGTAGATACAGTATGTTCCCATTTGTCTCTGATAATTTTGTTTTTCTTTCAGAATGTGCCCTCCTACTTCTGGCCCATAACGCTCCTGTAAAGATAAAGAACGCACAGGGATGGAGCCCTCTAGCAGAAGCCATCAGCTACGGCGACAGGCAAATGAGTAGGTTATGTCAACACTGCTCTGAATAGCTGTCTGCTGTCCAGAGGTTTTCATAGGCAGATGTGTTTGTGTTAATCTTAGTGCCATACCTACAATCATATCACTGTTCCGTGCTGCCTGTCTGACGGGTCGATAGAGTTATGAGGGCTTCATGGTGTCAGCTTTAGTCATTCTGATATCTGGAACGGCTTTCTGTATGAATGCTAATATTGTAGCAGTATTGGTAAATGTCAGCTTGGTGGTTGTGGTGTGTTCAGGAAGTATCATATTTGGTTTATTGTGTTGCCAACTGAATGATAAAATATATTTTTCTAATGAAGAAGGAAATTAGGATTTTATTCTTTCTCAAAGTTAATAAGATACAACACAAAATGTCAATGTAAATTCAATCTCCAGAGTCTGTGCTTTGCTGAAACATTTCCTGGCAGTGTGTACTGTTTACAGTCTTCTCAGACATGTCTGTAGTGCACAGTTTCTGCAGATATATGGGGGATAAAATCTGTTGATTTGCACACATTTGAAATCAAGTCAAGTTGCAACATCTCAAGATGGCATAAGAAGAATGACAACATTTTTATATTTGAGCATTTGAAAGAACTTTTTATGAGTCATTTAATTGTATAAAGACTGCTATTCTGTCGGTCCAGCTAAAAAAAAAAAATAAAGGTGGGGGGGCACTCCTCATCCAGATGGGCTGGAACACAGCCTGAATGATGGCTTAGTGTTAGGAAGCCCTGAGCTTACAGCATGTCACTCCGCTGCTTAATGATGCTGCTGCTTTTAGATCTGACATTCAATGAAAAAGAGTCAAATGCCATGTGAAAGGCACCAGCTAATGCCTTTGGGATGAACTCACTGCTCTTTCCTTTTTTTAAGGTTCTGGTGTTAATTTTGTATACTTAACTAAAGATAATAGAAAAGATAAAAGGCAGGCTAAGTGTCTTGTAAAAGGACTGCATACTAAATCATTAATCTCTGTTTTTGTAACAAAGCTAAGCTGAGACTTTTCTGTTACTGCTGCTTGCCTGTATAGATAACCTAACTGTGAATTATCAACTTCCTATTATACAGCCTATAATGGAGGCTGTGAGGCCCAGCAGTTTGAGAAATGACCCTCAACCTTGTTAGTATGCGTCGCGACTCTCCCTGGCTTGGGACTGGGACCAGGAGTTTCGCTTTGAGAAGGTTGCACCACTCACAAGGGTGAAGCGGAGGCAGAGAGGGGGCTGGGTACATTCACGCACATTAGCAAGGACATGCAAAGAGAGACATAGCGTGGGGAATTTAGACTTAAATCTTTGGTTAAATAACATGCAGCGCACAGCTGGCTATCACTTAGTGAGAAGGGCAAATAGAGAATAATGTGTGTTTGATATCAAATGTGTGGGTAACAGCTTTTCGCGAAACACTGCACTCCTGTCATCAGTCATTACCTTTCGCTTTTACACATGTGCACATTGCGTCAGCAGCTCGTTCACTGGTTGTCCTTGTGCAGCGAAGGCCTCATCAGCACTTCTCTCCTCAGTCACGTCTATTCTCAGTCCAATGTCTGAGTGGTTGCTGGTCAGTTTGTAAGAGAAAGAGCTGCACTTGACGAGACAGTGAGTTGTATCAGCTCATCTAATCTAGGGCTGGGCAATATATCAATATTATATTCGTACACATATCGTGATATGAGACTAGATATCATCTTAGATTTTAGATATCGTAATATCGTGATAAGACATAAGTGTTGTCTTTTCCTGGTTTTAAAGGCTGCATTACAGTAAAGTGATGTACTTTTCTGAACTTAGCAGGCTGTTCTAGCTGTTCTATTATTTGCCTTTTCCTCACTTAGACAGTGTGTCCACATTACTGATGATTAGTTATCTAAAATCTAAATGTGAAGATATTTTGTTAAAGCACCAATTGTCAACCCTAAAATATCGCCACAATATCGATATTGAGATGTTTGGTCAAGAATATCGTGATATCTGATTTTCTCCATATCACCCATCCCTAATCCAATCACTGCTACTGAAAAATGTTACTTAGTTGTAGCAGAGTAGTAGTAGATGCTTCCTCATGTGTTTATGTGTAACAGCACCATATTCAAATCTCACTAAGCACTTAGAGACACTAGAGATTTGAAATGTGATACCAACATATGTTGTGATAAGAGAGATCAGCAAACAATATCAATATTTCAAACGGACTGTAGTACCTTGTTTAGCTATATTCAAAGGTAATGTGAAGACAGTGAATGTACAAGGCATCATCCAAGTGCACATTTGTGTAACTTGAGCTTTTTCCTTTCTCATCCTTGTTTCCTCAGTCACAGCAATACTGCGGAAGTTAAAGCAGCAATCCAGGGAGAGCGTGGAGGATAAAAGGCCAAAATTACTGAAAGCTCTCAGGGAGGTGAGGATCACACTGCCGTCACTTCCACGGATGTCACTTCCACACCAAACTCCAGTCTTCTTTTTGCATCACTGAACTTTCCCTTCATTGTATTTTCAAAATCTCTGCAGGCTTCAATTTGCATAAATGACTTTTGCCTGTACTTGAGTATGCATATTAATTGCTGACCCATTAGGTCATAATACATCAGCTGAATCCTTCAGTTAGATGTGTTTGTGTCTTTTCTGTAGCTTGGTGACTTTTATCTGGAGCTGCATTGGGACTTTCAGAGCTGGGGTGAGTTTCTTACTTCACACACAAAAAAAGTTGTTTACCCTATTCCTTTGTTCTTCAACATTGCTGGATGGGTCAACTGTTGCCTTAAGGATTTTATTACAGTTTTTCTCAATTGCTAAAACACAATTTCTGAAACCTTGCTCCATTTTCTGAAAACATTAAACACAAAACCTCATCTTCAAGCACTATTTACAAAACCTCTGACTCCTCTCGCACAATGAAACTTTCACCTCAAAACAGTTTTACCTGTGTTCAAAATCAAACACTGCTCTCATATCATAAACAAAGTGATCAAATGATATACACTATCAAGCAGTCAGTAAACAATACACCAGCAAATAGAAAACACATTGTTCAAAGCATATAGTTCTCAGGGAGAAGTACATTTTTAATCTCAAAACAAATTTCATATTTTTCCGTCATTGTCTTTTGATGAACGAAAACATGTTCTACATGTTCAATTGATCAGAAATTACTACTCTGCTTTGCTCTTTGCAATTGTTTTTGTTCTTCCTCCTCCTTGTACCCCTATTTTTACAGTACTGTACCCTGCATCTCACAAACTTGTCCTTTGATACTGTAATTCTTGTTCCTTGTTGATATGAACCTGCAACCAGTCAAAATCTATTGAGAGGTCAGTACTGTTAACAAATGGAAAGCACAATGTTCAGGGCCATACAATTTGTTCATTGTACAGTATACAGCCTACAATGCACTGTACTACAGTATACAATACTAAAAGGGACAAAAATCAAAGGAGTAAACATGTGATCAATGTGCTTCTTCTTGTCTTTGGGCTGGGTCAGGCCAGAGCACTTCATCGATATCACAAGAGGCTTCTTCCCCCGTTGCTCTCTGAACTGGCTTATATTGGTTGTGTCACATCATTTGAAACAAGTGAAATCAATTTTGAGTGGTTGTGTTCAATCAATGACATGTGTTCTCTATTTGTATTTGATTGTTGCCACTTGTGTTTACCAGTATGGATGACATGTGCATTAGAGTGCAGAATGTGTTTTGAGAATGAGAATGTGTTCAGAGTTTTGCTGAAAAGTCTAAGTGAGATCTGCAAATTGTGTTTTACCATGTGAAATGGTTTAAGGTGTTAACAACAGACTGCACAATTAGCTAAATGAGTTCAGGCAACTGAGAACTTTGTTCAGCCAGTGGGTTTTAGTGTTTTAGCAATTGAGAAAAACTGTAAAGATAAGTGAGTGTTTTTCTTCTATTGTCAATGCAACACCTAAAATATAAAGAGTATAAAATACTTGTTATCCACTCCCTTCTGTATTTTAGTGCCTTTGCTGTCCCGGATGCTGCCATCTGATGCTTGTAAAATCTACAAGCAGGGACTTAACATCAGGTAAAACTGTCCTGTATGAGAGAATCAAATTTACTGTGCATTTAAAGCAGCAAATGGTCGATATCCAGGTCGAGGACTTCTTTTAGATCTAAAAAGTAGGACGAAACAATCTTCACACACTCTCCCTCCTCTCTCTTGATTTAGACTTGACACCACCCTCATAGACTTCACTGATATGAAGTGTCAGCGTGGAGATCTTAGCTTCATTTTCAACGGCGAGGCCGCACCCTCCCAGTCCTTTGTGGTTCTAGACAATGAAGCAAAAGTGTACCAAAGAATACACCACGAGGTGAGTGAGTGGTACGACCAGACCTCTTGTTTCACATAGTGTCATCATCTCTTTAATATGAATAGCAGCGCCTCACTATCATTGTCTTGCCCCCAAGGAGTCCGAGATGGAGACTGAAGAAGAGGTGGATATTCTGATGAGCAGTGACGTCTACTCTGCAACTCTGTCCACCAAGTCGATCAGTTTCTCTCGCAGTCAGATTGGCTGGCTGTTCAGAGAGGATAAAACGGTACGCTTTATGGGACAAACCCTTACTAAAACATTACTTGACACGTTCAACGACATAAAAAGACAAATGTGGGGGAAAGAAGATTTACAGTAGCTTTTTTTTTTTTTTTTTTTTTTTAACAGTTTACAAAGTGATTTGCGAAAATATCAAATGAGGCGTAGTTGAAATATATATAAAAATGAAGGCACATTAACTAGGAGTTAAATATCAAAACATTACATGTAAGCAGGGTAAAGGTGTGTTTTCAGTCAGCAAGCCTAAGTTCACAGGCATTAAATAGTTAACCTCTGCTAATCTATGTCCCCCAAACAAATAATGGGAAAGAGGTTTGGTTGTTTAGATTCGTGGTTTTATCCTACGACAACCCTTCAAATGGATCATTGTCTACTTGATAACCCTAATCACATTCCATATGACAATGAGATGTGAGTAGTTTAAGAGTGCTTTTTTTTCCCCCTCTGATTGATTAATTTGAATCATTTTTGAATAAAGAGGTAAAAGTATCCAGTTTTCACATTCAACAATTAGAGAAAGGATAGAAGGGGGAAATTAAAATGATGTTTTGTCATAAGGTTGTTTTGACATAAATAAAATAAGCATCACATTTCTCCAGACGGCCTTCGCAGCACTGTCCATGTCTATTTGATATTTGAAATGTTTTGTTGCACTATGAATCTGAAAGACCTGTGTGTACCGAATTGCTATGTTTTATTTAATTTAAAGCTTTTGTGTCCTGAAAAGTTAGTACAGTCCTACCCTCAGGCTGCACCTTGGCACAATCAGCAGTAGTGTTGCGTAATTCAAAGGGTAACTCACGATGAAACCCCAACAAACATATGCTTGTTTTCTGTGCAGGAGAGGGTTGGAAACTTCCTGGCTGACTTCTACTCAGTGAACGGTCTGGTGCTCGAGTCACGTAAACGGCGAGAACACCTGAGCGAGGAGGACATCTTGAGGAACAAAGCAATCATGGAGAGCTTGAGTAAAGGAGGCAGCATCAGTGAACAGAATTTTGAGGTAAGAGAGAAACAAATCCCTGTTCAGGCTTTATTGAATTGTACATAGTAATGGTACCCTGATGACTGTGAGTCAGTAGCACTGACTGATTACTTTGTTGTGCCCAGCCTGTGAGACGGCAGTCCCTCACAGCTCCTGCACCCAACACGATTTCCTGGGAAGAGTACATCACTGCAGAGCAAGGAAAGTAAGTATCTCGTATTTTCTATGATTTCATCAGTCTTTACCACAACTAGAAATGTAATCGGGGCAGTTACAAGAAATTCTGTATAGAGGCTGAGTGTTACATCCAAGTCAACCACCAAGAATAAAAAGTCTTTCTGTGTTTGTCTGCGTCTCTTCCCACCTTCAGGCCACCTCATCTTGGGAGAGAGCTTGTGTGTAAGGAAAGCAAGAAGAACTTCAAAGCTACTGTAGCCATGAGCCAGGATTTCCCTCTAGGCATTGAGTCGTAAGTATATCCCTTCCTCCTCAGATCTTTTTGCAAAGCTCTCTGCACAGATTGAACCTGGGTGAATACACTTGGATACTCTTGGGATTTTAGAAAAGGCAAAAGTAGAGATGAAATAATTCCGATCAGATAATTGGGCCAGGTAGACACTGATTGTGCAGAGAACCCACTGATGAGATTAATTCAGAATCAACTGCTCCACCATGTGACAACAAAATGTCAGTGTGTTGGTTTGTTTTTTAACTCATCTAAGTTGGCTGTGCTCGGGCTGTTTTGAAGGAAAAAAATAAACTACTTATCGCTCTCATTTCCTATGCACGTCATGCACCTGTATGCTTGTGGCATTTGTTTCAGGTTACATTTGTAAATATAGATATTAGAGCCTGACCTATACAGAGTGTTAAGGCTTATAGGAATATTGTGTAGTTTAAAAAGCCAGTAGAAATATTTTGCCTGATATTTTTAATACAAATCCATTTAATTGTGACCAAGATATGTACTGTGCAGGACAGATAAAAGATCGAAAATAGTCAGTGCTCTCTGGTGGACAAACTATCTTTGCCTGCTGCTGGTTATCTATTTTCCCACATTTTCTATTAGTTCTTTAAACATGAATGGATGTATTTTCTGGACATAGTTATGCTTGAGCTCTGTACAGCAAGGATTAACAAAGCCAAGTCATCGACTATAGACTTATGGAAAAACGCAGCAGCACAAGTATCAAGTCCTAATGACCTCAACGTCACAAGAATTAGAGGAGAGCGACTAGGCAAGGTGTGATTTCTGTTTTTGTTTTTGTCTTTGTTTATTTGTTTGTTTTTGTTTTCCTCGAGACCGCAGAGGGTTGGGGGTGGGAGAGGGTTGTTGTTCTTGTTCAGTTGTGTTTGTCTGTTCTGTATGTTCTAAATATAAAAAAAACTCAATAAAAAATGTATCTAAAAAAAACAAAAAAACATGAATGGATAAAATGTAACTACTTTAAGCTTCATTGAACATCGATTGCATTAAGAAAACATGTAAGCTTTAGTGTGTTACTTTTTGACATTAATGAATGTCCATTACATTCAAGCCAAATGAGTTGCTACAAAGCTAATTAAGACTAACAGCTCCACACAACTCTCTCTGTATTTCTCAGTATGGCTGTGTTCAGAAGATTGTGGCGTCCGGTGACTTCTTCCGCGCAGAAAATCAAGTGAAGATAATTACCTCTTCTGAGGAGTCCATCATGTTTTTTTAATCCTCCGTGTCGTCCTAGCAACTAGTGTGGAGGAGGGGTGGGGAGGGGGGGTGCGTCATGTGGACGCGCAGACAGTTTTGTTGTCATTACTTAGAATTCCTCATGGGGGAGACAGAAAGTACACACGATAGCTTTAAATAAACTTCATGGTGGTTCATGATCATGTAAGGAAGAGGTTCGTAGAAAACAAATAAGATCTGAGGAAATAGGAATTTCAAAGGATACACACATTGCACTGAGTCGATGAGGAGGAGGTTCATACAGGATGTGGTTTTGTGTTTGCCTGTAATGGGTTACAGGCAGTGCTGTAAAATATTACTGGGACATAATGTAGTAAGGAAAGTAAGGAGCTGGCAATAAAACCCCACCCTTTTTAACAGCTAATGCTTTTTTAATATGTTTTTTTCCCCCTCCTTCCCATTTTGTGCTTTGTAATGTTAAAAAATATGTTGTACTTAATTCTCTTATACTGTTAAATTGAATGTTAGTAATCACCAAAAAGAAACCAATGCTACGATTGTAGAGAAATTATTTTGTTTTGTCACATTATCTTAAGTCTTGAAAGAATACTTTTTACCCAGAATACACCTACCAGTTTTTATTCTAATAGCGCTGCAAAGATTAATCGATTCGTTTTCCACTCTCAAATTAATCGCCAACTATGTTGTTTGAGTCATTTTTTAAGAAAAAGATCAGGATCAAGAAAAGGTCTCTGATTCCAGCTTCTTAAATGTGAATATTTGAAGGTTTTTTTCATTTCTCTCTGTGACAGTAAACTGAATATCTTTGAGTTTTGCACAAAATCTTGGGCTTTGGGAAACATTTTCCCTATTTTCTGACATTTTACAGACCAAACAACTAATCCATTAATCAAGAAAATAATCAACAGATTCATTGAGAATGAAAATAATCTTTAGTTGCAGCCCTGCGTTTTAACCATTTATTTAGAGAATCTTTTACATCTGGGATGTAGAGTGAGTGTAATTTACTACTCGGTGTGAAAGAAGACCAGTGTTAGTTTGGACCCTGGGGACTAGGATTGAAAATCTCAGCAGACATATCAGGAGACAAATGATTAATATATTCCAGTGGTTTCCAACCTGGGGGTGGGGACCACCAAAGGGTCACAAGATAAATCTAAGGGGTGGCAAGATTATTAACAGACCAACACACAAAACTACGACGGTAAAGGTCATACCTGCGGAACATCAGCATGTTAGCAATTGAATTGTGAGCATGCCGACGTTTGCAGTTAGCTCAAAGCATCACTGTGTCTTAAGTACAGACACAGAGCTGCTAGCGTGGCTCTAGTCTCTTCGTTAGTTTTACTGGCTCTCTAATCATTGTTTTTTTGTAAAACACTCAAATCTATTCAAATTAAGCAATCTAACAAGGCGACATAACTCATTAGTAGAATTCCTGGTAACTCTGAAGACATACGCAACCGGTGACAAGGAATTGGGTCTAGATACTGTTTCTCCCTAAAGGTTTCACGCCAAAAAGGATGGAAAGCACTATTTTATTCCATGCTTTTTTCATAAATGTTGATAGTCCTGTTCAGTTGGAGAAAGGGGACTGAAGCCTGTGCCAAGATTCTTTATTCACTCATGATCTCAAATTGCAGTTTGACTTAATCCCCTTTTTGTTGTTCACATTTCGAGGAATGTTGGCAAAGACAAGACAGTGAAAGAAAGCAGCTGACTCACTTTCCTCTGCCTCCAGGTTATTGAACGTGTTGGAGGTCATAGCCCCGTTCAAGCACTTCAACAAACTCCGGGAGTTCGTTCAGATGAAACTTCCGCCTGGGTTTCCAGTCAAACTCGGTATGTGTGTGTCGACCTACCGCTGTGTTCCTGTGAGTGGGCGAGCTTGACGAGAACGATCACAGAGTAACCTGTTTTCTTCTCGTGTTTTCTCCCTCGCAGACATCCCCGTCTTCCCCACGATCACAGCAACTGTCACCTTTCAGGAATTCCGCTACGATGAATTCGAAGAGTCTACTTTCTTCATCCCCGCTGAATACAAAGAAGATCCCAGTCGCTTCCCAGACCTCTGACCTGTAAACACATCTGACAAAAAGGAAATGACCAGCAAGCTAATATGTGCGATAGGTGGGAAACAAAAAATGAGGAATCCTGTAGTTTTATTCCTACATATATATATATTATCCGTTTAAAAAAAAAAAACAAGAAAAAAAAGGGGACTGGTCTTATTGATCAGTTTTTTTTTCATTTTTGCTGATGGATCCAAAGCGAATCAATGCAAACAGATGTCACAGAGCGCCATCTAACATATATTATAGATGCATATCGGCAGTTGTTTTTTTGTGATATAAGTGATAGCTTTCATTGTACTCAATGTTCACCACCTGAGCAGTTGAATGTGCCGCTCTGTGCTGCTGTTCTTTCCTGTGAAAGCTGTCAGAAGACAAAGCCTGGACATCACTATTTTAATATCTACTCTTATCTCCTCATCTCCAAGGACTCATTACTGAATTCTCATTCTTGAAACTGCACTGACACTGTCATCTGTACATAATTCACATGTAATTCATAAGAAAAAAAAACACACAAATATAGCTATATCCTCAAACGGAGCTTAATATTAATTTATAAATGATGTACTTGATGATGTGTATATATATATATGTGTGTATGTGTGTATATATATATATATATATATATATATACATATATATATATACACATACATATATATATACATACATACACATATATATATATATATATATATATATATATATATACATACACATATATATATATATATACACATATATACATATACATATATATATATATATATACACATATATACACACATACATACATATACACATATACACACACACACACTCAAAGGAGTAACACTGTGTAGCAATACATTTCCAGTACGCAAGAATGTTCTTTACCAGCTGGGAGAAGGTTTAGCATAAAAACACATTAACAGTTCGCTATCCAAGCCTTTTACCCTGTGCAGGAGGCAATCTCCTGTATTTTCAGGTTAGCTCATGTTACCTCTCGGCTCTCTCCACGTTTGTTGTGATAGTATGAATTCTGTGATCGGTGTGAGTGAATAATTGTACTGTACCAATGGTTGTCGTATGTGCGTTTGTGTGTGGGAGAACCCAGATGGGATATCAGGTAAACTGTTCTCAGTTTAATACTGCACTGATATTAAGTAAAGTATATTTAAGGCATGCTATGGCCGTGTTGGCCAGGCCTACTGGATCACATGCACCTTTGTGTTTGTTACATTACCTGCAGACTTATTGGTATTAAGATTAAGTAAAAACTGACAATTGTAACACTAACACTTTGGAACACCTTTTATTGCTTATAAAATCTCTCCTTGATAGTAGTCTGCACATAGTTCTTTTTCTTTTTAATTCAAGGAAAGTAAACTATGCTGTGAAGTTGATATCCCGGAACTGTCCGGATGGGAAAGAATCTGATCCATTGAGTTATCTCCGGCTTCAGCTAATGTCTTGTAACCATACCTACTTCACTTCCCTTTAAATAAAACACCAGCATCATGTTTTAACTAACTTTGTGCAAATATAATAAAAAGACAGTATTCCATTCCATTCCTTAAAATGGGGCTGGGCGATATTAATGTCAACCATCACATATTCTACTATACCGGGGTATGTGTCGCTTTAATATATTTGTGTTTCAAAGCAGTAAGTGGGACTACTTTCTGGCAATATTGGATTTCTATATGATTTTGCAGTGTGAGGAGTTACTTTTAATCTTAAATTGGTATAATTTGTCAGGTTAGCCAAAAAGAGATATTTGTGTCTAATTTAGACACGACTATTTACATATTGATCTGCCAATTTTCTTAATTTTAGTCTGTAACAAGTCACAAAATAGTTAACCATAGCAGCAGTCCCAAAGCCAAAGATATTCAGTTAACTCTGATTTAAGACGAAGAAGTAACAGCTGCAATTTTTTTTTTTTTTTACATTCAAGAAGCTGGAACTTTTATGATTCATTATATTCATTTTCTGTCCACCTATTGTTTCAGCTCATCAGGTTATTGTACCTATTCATTTCTCAAAGTCTTGGTTCTCCAAATAGGCTTTATTATAAAAGAAATCCTTGATAAAACAATCAACACTTTCATATAACAAGAAACAAATGTATTAACTGTTTCGAGAAGATGGGGGAAGAGGCCTTAAGAACACACCACAACACTAAACAAAAATGTAAAAGACACAATATTTGAAAAAAATATGACAAAACCTGACAACACAAGATCAAGAAAAGCAAAGTAAGCCTACTTCCAGTTTTAACCGACTATGTTTTTAGAGGCAAAAAGCATATGGGTACTTTAAAGCAATGTGACAATGTCATCGGGCAAACTCCCTGCAAGAAAATGACAATTCTGCATTGTTGCAAAAAGAGTTGACGAGTCTTCCTTGCAAAAAATCAATACATTTGACGCTCACTTCACATTTTAGATTTACCCCAGTGCAGAAAAAAGTCGTAACATGTTCACAACCAAAACAGAGGGATAATGAGAGACAGGGACAGACTACTCAATCGCTGACATCCATGTCCTCCTCATGGTGATCGTCAGCTCCATTAACTTTGGCCTGCTTCACAGGCCGCGCTGTGCCGTTGCCTTCTACAGACTGAGGAGACAAAGCAGAGTCGTCAGAATCCTTCCTGTCCTCCCTCTCTTTCGCGCTGTCGTAGCCTTGTTCTTCCTCATCATAATCCCTGGTGATCTGTGAAAGCAAACCAATGGATGTGACATTTTAAAGCATAAACAGTCCCGGTCTGGTTAACATCTAAACAGCAATACTCGAGGTAAGCGTGTAAGAATGAAGACTTGTTAAATATACTCTATACTGACCTTGACATCTCCTTTCTCCCCGTCTGATTTCCGCTCCCGTTCCCGTTCCCGTTCTTTGTCTTTACTTTTCTTTTTCTTGCTGGTGGAGCGTTCACGTTCCTCACGACTGTGATCTTTATCACTCTTGCGGTCCCTGTCCCTTTCCTTATCCCTTTTCTTTTCTTTCTTGTGTCTGGAAGGAGGAGAGGAAAAATCAGCTGTGCCATGTAATGCCATGGATGTGCCCACACAAAGGATATTGAGTTTATTTGGTCTGGACCAAAGAAATAAATAAATACAGATTGTTGACTTTTAGTTCCGATTCGGTTAAAAAACGCAAAACGGGCGTGCAGTGTTAAGGCTGTTTTTTATCCACAAATATTTCACATCAAAACACCAACCTTCGAGGAGATGGAGTCCTCTTTTTAGGCGACTTTTTAGGAGGCGATCGGCTGGGGCTTCGACTTCTCCTGCGTCTCCTGCGTAGCGGAACATTACTAAAAGACTGAGTACGTGAAAACTGAGAAGATTCGGTGGCTGCTGTATGAAAGTATACACTTTCAATCGCCTTCTATCTGAGCACAAGAGATCATTTGCTGTACTCACCGGTCCTCACTGCGGGACCTCCTGGCTGTGCTGTAGCTTTTAGGTGGTGTTTTGGATCTTCTTCTCCCTGAATCGTCTTTCTTTCTATCTCTGTAGATACATTTGATGTTAGGATGTTAGATGTTAAGATCTCAGACAGGCTCAAATAATAGTTAAAGATGTAAATCTTTAACTATTATTTGCGTAAAGTAGGCTTGCATTTATTACAGTTAACCCACCTGGATCTGCTTGGAGATAGCCTGATTTGGTCTTTGCCGTCGGTGTGTCTCCTGCTGCGAGGGCTTTTGGAGCGCCTCCTGGTTCTGGAGTTTGACGGTCGCCTTGATCTGCTTCTGGTTCGCCTGCAACCAGACATTTAGACCATTTAACTTTATTCTTAAAATAACAAAAAGCTTCTCCATCTCGACTCCTCAGATAATTATCCCTAATTATCACCTGTGTCTTGAACGTGATCTGGATTTCCTCTTCCTGGACCTGGACCTCGTCCGGGAGCGCTTCTTTTTGCTCTCCTTATCTGCGAGACAGAAAAAACAGAAATTGCTTAGTATTGTCGAGGTACAATGTACAAAGGACCTTGTGTACCCCTGCAATACACACAGACAGACATTATTGTAGACTGCAAAGTCAACGTCCTGTTCAGAAAAGTCCTCCAAATGTTTGTACACTCACTTCCAGGTTCAATTGCAGCAGAAATGAGCGACTGGGCCTCTCTGACTCTCTTCATGGCCTCTTCGATTTCTCTATTAGATGCATCAGCCTTCAGGCTTGCACTCATATTTAAGCCTGCAGCCAAAGGATTCAGCCTGAACAAAAGGATATTAATTAGTTGAACACATCCATTTCCTTACTCAAAAATGTTTTGCCTGAATGCAGTTTTAAAAACCAAAGGAGCTTATTTATATTGACTTACTTTGGATCTGTCATGAACTTTAACAGCTGATCAGCAGCCTGTAAAAAAACAGTGGGAAGAAGGGTAAAGGTTTGTCTAGTTTGTCTAATCGAATACAGTATACTGCATATTTAACTTCACAACTTTTGGAAGACATTTACAGTCAGTGTCATTCAACAAAACCTCTCACCTGGGGATTCATGTTGTGTCCTGGGAATCCAAACGCAGCCATTGCATCCATGTTCGGAATACCGAACGGGTTCCCTCCCATCTGGAATAGAATCGCATACAAGAAACCACAAACAAGCATGTAAAGGCACTTTTGTTATGACAGCCATATTGTTGGGAGATCTTGACATTTTACAAGTGTTCATGTACTGAAGAATCATTTTTTAAACTTTTAAGTTAACATGGACGAGAAGTCCTCAAAGTAACTGAACAAACTCCATCTGCAAATGAACACCATGTGATATGATCAAAAGCTCCAGAAATGTTACCAAATGGACTTTGAGGTGAGATTGTTTAGTCAAATAAAATAATAAGTTTATCTGTAGATCATAATCTGATGCGGCAGGGCAATACTGCTTCTGCATGCCAACAGCAAATTTACTAAAGCACGATTTTCTGGTAGAACGCATGGCAAACCACTGTGTTGTCCCATTTTAAAATTGTATACAATGTGACAGTTTTTATAATATTCAGAGAATTTGAAGTCTTACAGGATTGGACATGGGATTTGGCGTTGGAAGAAGTCCTCCTCCTGGCATCATTCCTGCAACAGCGTTTGCTGGCGCCAACAGTGACAAAGCTTTAGCCTCATCTGGAATAGAGCCTACAGGAAAATAAAAAAACGGCATTAGGAGAGAACAACATCTTCACACACATCAACTATAGAGAAGACACTTTGGAAAAGACAAAGAAAAAAAAGTCTTCACACTGCAATTCCTCAAATTAGGTTCAACAAAATGGTTACCTTACAGATCAGAGAAGAGTTCCCTTAATTCAACATAATCATTGCAGTGACATAACTATTGCTGGAATATATCACACTACTCCAATGAACACTGCCAAGAATATATCACCTGAACGTGTTTTTTAAGTCATGAACCAAACGTTAGCAAGCACAGCTGCTTCTCCAGTTGGGTGAGCCCTCAATTTTCATTAAGACGTTTACTGAAACAAGCGACTCACGCTGGCGGCTTCGCTACTAAAAGCACACAGAGAAAAATCGAGATACACACAACAGAGAGAATTTTAGGGATTTGGCAAGAACACTATACAAGCTATTAGTGTTTACTTACCAAAAACACAATGTCAGAGCATATAGTGGTATGTACTAAATGACAATAGCAGAATTCAGGGTGGGTAGCGTGTCTGCTTTACATCATTATTCTAGTATCCTTACCTGCCACTGCATCAATCAAACAAACAAACCTAGGCAGAGGACTGGTTTAATTAACCTGCGCTACCACAGTCCAATTAAAAAATAACTGATCATCTTTATTTGCAATATGACACTGACTGTTGGTCAAATTTAACAAATAAACACCTTATAATCATTTCACAGTAAATCCACCCCCAAAAAAAACTCTTTCACAAAAGGACATGACTTAAATACGGACACACAATGACAACATTCAAATAAAAAAAAGCACACTGAAGAGAGAGAAATTGCTGCAGGAGACAAAACTGTTGGATGGTATTTTCAGCAGGGCCTGGTATACAGGACTGGCTGAGCCAGGAAAAAGAACTGTAAAACACAACAACAAAAGAAGACCACTGTTAAAGAGAATATATTTTACCAACACAGTGTCATGTCGGGTGGGCATCTTAAGACAACTTATGATGAGATGTAGTACCGTTATTATATAAAATAACCAATCATTGACTAGTGTTCCTCTGTTAAGTCACACAATTAACTGCTCTCATATGGGTAAGTATGTGTAGTGTCAGTTGCCTGGGCATTGTGGTTTTTGCACGCAAGTAATTATTAACACCCAGTACCTTTGTATAGGCTTTTACCACTAAACCCAACTAATGTATTGTATTTCAAAGCTTTTTTTTTTTTTTTTTCCAAGAGTTAATTTTCACATTTTTATAGATAAGGCTGGCGATATTACATTTTTGGTTATTGTCAACAATGCTTTCTGTGGCATCCAGGTAGCTCACCTGCTAGAGCGTGCGCCCCATATACTAAGGCTTGCTGCATGTCGTGCCCTCTCTATCTTCCCCCTTTTCTGTCAATCTTCAACTGTACTATTAAATTAATGCAAGAAAGCCCCCCAAAAATAATCCAAAACAATAAGTTCTGCTCTCAGCCACAATACCATTTGTTACCACTGAAATAACAAGTGACAAATATATTATTTCATTTTTATAAAAGACTAAAACTTTGCTGTAGTTTTCAGCAAAGGTTTTCATACAGGAGTAAATAGTACATTTGTTGGGGACTATTTTTAGTGGCGGATGTGTGTAGCGTGTGCTAGCGAGTATTCATGGCTGCAGTGTGGTGCCGGTGGCACTGACTTAAAATAAACTACAGTGCCTGCTTTCATCATAATGAACAAAAAAGTCACCTTGTGCAACAATGTGGCTCACTGATGTGCTGTCAATTGTTTTTGGTCAATGATGGTCTTTTCATGGGATTTGTTGACATCAAAAAATGAAGAATATTGCCAGCCTTATCCGTTAAGGAACAATGCTTTAGCCATAAAATGGCTAAGAAGCCGTTCCAAAGTGTTGCAAAACAATGCAAAATGAGCACCGGTTTAGGCTACGTCCCTGATATCTGACCTTTTGCTCTAAACTAAACCACCTAGAAAAGATTATTTAGACAGAAGGAAAGAGAAAGAGAAGGCAGAGAAAGAATAGAGGACACAAAAAAGAGTGGGGTGGGACTTGAATGCTTGCTGGCCTTTGAAAATGTCTACAATCCCCTGTTGGCAGGCAGAGGACCACTTTCAGCCATCAACGAGGGGGCTGCTTTTGCCTTCTTCACTACAAAAATCACACACACACACATACACACACACACACAAATAACAGAGAGAAGTTTAACAGTGGATAGTCCAATATGGGGGAGAAAATAAAATGCATATGGTTAGGAGTATTAACAACTTCACTTCACTGCGGCGCCGACAGCTTGGGATTGTTCAACTCCTAGTCTGTGAAACAGATTTTGGTGTACTGTGCTTTCTAAATGCAGGACAAATTATTGTTTTAGGCAGAGACATACCGCTTGATATGCATTTGCCCAAATAAATACAATCCAGTTTATCAAAAGAATTGCATTGTTGTGGTAAAACAGATTTGGGACATGCTACCACAGTATATCAAAAATCTGACAATACAGGTCTGCTTTAAGCACTTCTTATATACAATGGGAGGGAATGGCATTACCAGTATCATTGAAAGTATCTTAAAAGCTTATATAAACAGGCCAAGGTGAGCTGACTTGTGCAATTCACAAATGGGACAAATAAATAATTTTTACTCTTTAACATTTTCACTATTCATGCCATTCAATCAACAAGAACCACTCATACGTGGAAATAATGATGTGACGACAAACCTTCAGCAAATGGGACCACAATCAGTGCTCTGTCCACAAACACGGTGTTTGTCAGATGTTGAGACACTCCAACAGACTCTGGCTCCTGGAACTTCACAAAGCACACCCGTGATGTCACCGGCATCTGAGAATCACTATTGAGGAAGTCACAAATATTACATTAAGTAGCATAAAATTGCACCAATCATCTAAACAATGCATTTAGTTGCAGCCTGTCTTTTGACAACGTAACAGGGTCCAATCATACCCACATGCATTGACATGCACTGATGTGTGGATTTGGCATATTCACAATTTAATGTGATAAAGCATTCAGTACATCCCTCAAAACAGCATCCACACACAATACTGCCACAATTATAACAATTGAGTACTATGGACATTAGGAAGGTTTTGAGCCATTGCAGCAATGTCTCCCTCAAAACTAAATGTCCTATCAGGACAACTTCTCTGCTCCCAATTGTCCCCGTTTTCAAAAGACAAGACAAAACAAGATGCATTGTCTGTGTTATGAATACATTTATCTATGTCTCTCTAAAACACAGATGAAGAGGGGCAGTAACAAAACAAAGGTATAACCATTTCCGGCTCAGCTGCAAGGGAAAATGAGCTTATGTTGATTATAGTAAATCAACATTGTGACGTTGTACGGCTGAATAAAGTCAGACAAAATATTGAGACAGTAGAAAACAATAGTTTCAAAATGACTTGTCTCACCGTGAGTATGTTAATTTTCGTCTTTATTATATAAATTAGTTAATATTCATCTTTTTCCTATGCTGGGAGGAAGAACGTAGCTACGGATTTCACTATTGTAAAACAAACAACAAAACGTTGCAACCCAAATAACGTTAGCATTAGACGTATTATGTTCGTTGCCCCATTTAACATTTACCCTAATATTTTAATTGACCCTTCATTACTAAGTTAGCTACACTTTACGCGTGTAAGACATAATCAACAGGTCAAATTAAGATGAACGTGAATGTAACATTAGCTAGCTAGCTAGCTAGCTGGTGTCAGCCAAGTTACGTAACGTTAGCTAGCTATAACGTTATTAGGTTAGTTAGCTACAATTCTGGTTAGCATGTTAGGCCCAAGTTTTCGTTCTAAAAAGTGAACCCATTTAGAGAACCTTCCAGATAATGTTACTTTATTATCATTCAAGTCGCTACATCACCAGATAGTTAACTCACTCTGGTGGAAATAACTTCAGTTCTTCGATGGTTCCCAAAAAACCGAACAATGTTCTCATCTGCTCCGATGTTGTGCTTGGCGACACATTCGTCACCTGGACCACTTTCGTGGTGTAATTCATTTTCCAGACTAAAACCGTTTAAACAAAAGCACTACCGTTAACCACTACACTTTAATTAAAGTCACGGTTATCCACTGGTTATTAAAACAACTGGCTCGTAGGTTTTTAGCGGGTTAGATGTTAGATCGACTCTCATTACGTCAATAGATTGTAGCATGTCGCCGCCATATTGTAATTCGCGAACGTAGTGCGCATGCGACTAGTTCTTGATCTCGGTTGCTGTGAAAACAACATTTATACTTTCATTAAAACATTACAAGTTATTGGGTTTCTAATTAATTTCGCCTCCTCTTATATCGATCGATCTAATATTAGTCGTGCACACCAGCGCACGCGACAATAATACTATGTTGTTGGAAAAGTTGAAAAAGTTGCAACCTGCAATCAACCAACAGAGGTCTCCCTTTCCTTTTACAGTTTTTCTCAGTCGCTTTGGTACATTTCTCAGATTAGAATTGAAATTCTCAAAACTACCTGTTCAATCTTCACATCATTGTGTCACTTGTGCACATCAAAAAAGCAGTTTCTCATTTCTTTAAACACGTTGCAAATGCTTTGGTATATCCATGCAAATGATTGTGTACAATTCTCTGATGTTTCCTACATTATCAATTGCTTATGTCGATCAAAATGTATTATAATGGGTCTCTGTTGAATAGTCTCACCCCCCACAACATTTAGGCATTAGTTCATATCATAAGTCTTTACATGCAAAATGGTTGAACAAGTTGTCATAATATGTCAAGCATATTCTAGCCTACATATTTCCCTCAGACTTTTTTTCTACTTTCCACGCTGCATCGCAGAGAAGATATTCGTTGTGATGTGGATGAGAATTTGTGGCCCAACGGACAGGAACGTCAGGAGGTGTAGGAAGACTGCACTGTAATTCCTACAGCACTGCATGTACAGTTTTCCCTAAGGAGATTGTCCTATGTTCACATTTTCTACTTTTGTTTTTTTTTCTTTGTGCTATGCAGTGCTGTCTTTTCCTTTCTGTATCGCAATGACATGGTCTGTCAACAAATTACAGTACAAACAGTAAAAGCTTATGTGAATCTTGTCCAGTCTCTTGCAATCAAACTCCCACATACACTAAGGTGTAACCTACAATTTACAATAATTGTCATCAAAACTTTAGCCATAGTTTACATCAGAATATCCCTCCAGAGTACACTGTTATATTGACAACATGACTAAGCAATTCGACTGTCTTATCCGTACACAATGACACAAGGACTTGTCATTCTGATGTTCATTGACACAGATATTTACTTTTGAGCGATGAACTAAGGATTTTGAGCAAGAGACTGGCTTTTGCAGGTAATCCATGGTGTTTTGCTATTTGTATGAATTGTTTTGAGAAATTCACTTACTGTTTTGCAAATGTCGAGGATGATTCGAGAAATGTACCAAAGCGACTGAGAAAAACTGTAATAACAAGGATGTGGCAACTGAGGTACGGGTACAGTAGGCCTAGTATTATTGAGGATGTTGCTATGGTTATATTTCCATTCATTATTTTTTTTTTTTGATAACCTCTGCAACTACAACTTATGACCGTACCAAACACAATATCACCCATTCTATTTATTATAGATAGATAGATAGATAGATAGATAGATAGATAGATAGATAGATAGATAGATACTCTTCATAACTTCCATGACAGATGGATCTGTAAATCTATACTCTTCATAATTTCCATGGGGTGGCACTAGCTCCGTAGTGACTTGGGTTGGGAACCGGAGGGTTGCTGGTTCAAGTCCCAGTACGGACCAAAGTACAGAGTGTGGATTGGTAGCTGGAGAGATGCCAGTTCAACTCCTGGGCACTGCCAGGTGCTCTTGAGCACCCCCATCCGCTCAGGGCGCTGGTCCAACACTGGCAGCCCACTCACTCTGACTCCATATGTGCATGAATAGGTCCTGAGCATGTGTGTGTATTTCAGGCCTGTGTGTAGTGATTTCTAACAAACAGAGTGTAAATTGTAATTTCCCCACTGGGGATCAAAAAAACAGTATGAATTATTATTATTATTATTATTATTATTATTATTAACTGAGCAACCTCTATGAGGAGGACCATGTGAAACTACATTACAATTGACTGAAAAATATGGGCATCTGATTTGGGGTGACAGACCTCTGACTGAACCTCTGTCACTCTCGGGTAGTAATAACTGACCATTTCTTTTTAATAGATTATCATAAAACATGTTATATAGGGGCTTTTGCTAATTAAGGACAGTCCACATGTGTCGGCTGGGGGAGCCACGTCACAATCCCAGCTGCTTCTGGTGAAACTTTTCCTACTAATGGTGTTTTTTCCCAGGAGGAACAATGCAGCCTTTGTCACCAGGCTATATTGAGCATAATCCCTGTATACCTGGATTATAGTTGCACTGAGATAAGCAAGTTAAGGCATTTTGAGTTCAGACCAAAGAACAACTGGCCACATTTCATCAGTATTATTTATTACGTTACATTGTAATAAAAGCAGTGAAGGTTCCCTGTTATTGTTGTTTCACAATAGACCCTCATTCTATTACTGTACTATTTCAGAAAACCATTACTTAATCTAAAATAAAGTGGTGGTACTTGAGTCTAAATCCCAATGTTCCTATAAATTCACTTTTAATGTCTATCGCACATATTCTGAATTACTGACCTTAAAATCCACATTCACTTCTGTTTACTTGACCATGTTTTTTTGTAGCCCTACACATTGCATCAGTACTCTGAAATATACTGCACAGTATAACTCAGCGTAACAATATCGTAAAGCACAACAATAGATACAATTGGAAAATCACATGCACAATTGCAACACATTTGCCAATTCTGTGCAATAAATATTCTCTGTCATAAATCCGGTTTAAGAGGGGTGGCCATTGAGTCACCCAGTTGAGGATATTGGCACAAAGGGACTCTTGTTCACGGTGGGACATGATTGGCCTGGAGAAAGGTTTACAGAAAATTTTCAGTGACTGTGAGGGGGACGAGACAGATAAATACCCCATATCCACTGGGAGACCAGAGACATCCAGGTCAGAAGGAACCAGAGGTTTTCTTAAGAGTTTGCTTTGTGTGGTGCAGAAAACATGGTCAGCCGGTGAGTTTTTGATGAATTATTCCATCTGTAATTGTTCTTAATTTCATATTGATTCCCAAAAGGTAATAAGTGGGGACAACATGTTTGAAAACTAGCTTAATCAGTGATGGGTTTTGCTTTTATTTGAAAAGTGCTTTTTAATAATTTGCAAATGTCTATAATGTTATTTAGCTCTTCTATATACATTCTTGGTCCTGTGACTTTTACACAGTCACTCGAATGGTCAGTGTGTCTGCAGCTGATTAAGCTCGTGAAGGATTAAAAAACTCATGACCTGTCAGAAATACAGCTTTTAATGACTTCAACTAACAGACTCATACATTTAACTTGCTGGAAATCTGATTACGTTTAATTTACTTGGCTGCGATATTGCTTGATGTCATCACTTTTTGACAACAGATTTGAACACCCAGCTGGTAGCTACAAGAAGATTTTTGAGACATGCGAGGAGCTGGCTGAGCCTCTTCCAGCAACAGTCACAGGTTTGTTTGCATCTTTCAGTCAGAAATAGACTGCAGGCAAATCATTCTTTGACAGTCATATAGTAAGTATTTTTCGTCTTTCTTCTGAGAGCATAGAAAGTAGACTGTGATAACCTTTTTACAAATCTATACATTTCAAAACAATCTGATTTGTGTTTATTATGTTGCTGTTATACAGGTAGGATTCCTTCATTTCTGAAGGGGAGTCTTCTCCGTTTGGGACCTGGGCTTTTTGAGATTGGAGATGAACCTTTCTATCACCTATTTGATGGCCAGGCCCTCATGCACAAATTCGACTTTAAGGATGGCCAGGTCACCTACTTCCGAAAGTAAGACCTTAAGGACAATACTTGAATTTTGACATTTTTCAGGCCATTTTGCATAATTTACATTACTGCCATGCAGCAAAATGAACCTGCAGAAACTTGAGCATGTGTGCGCATCAGGTTTGAATTTTAAATGCTGTGCATACATTTCTAATCAAGCTGCACATACAACTGCATTAACACCATGGAATTATATCATAGCGGCATTTTATAAAATAAAGGATGTCCATTAAATCAATTAAAAAATGTTTTTCAAAATGGATGTATAAAGTTTTGGGATGAAATTCTTTTTCTCCTTTTAGGTATATCAAAACGGATGCCTACGTGAGAGCCATCACAGAGAAACGTGTGGTGATCACTGAGTTTGGCACCTGTGCATATCCAGATCCCTGCAAAAACATTTTCTCCAGGTGGGTTGCACATTTACACACATGATTTATTTTCCGGCTCATCCTCACTATCATAGATGCTTTTTAAATCTAAAAATGAAATGAAAATGCAAAGTACTTCAAAGTTGTCAAACTCATCCAGAAAATAAATATACATATTTTCCTTTGGCTTTCTTTCATCATTTGTTGTTGTTTGTTTTAAATCTCCAGATTGTCAGCTTTCATTTCATCTCATGACATACCATTACCTTTGTACAATTTAATCTTTTTTTTGTTTGCAGGTTTTTCTCTTACTTCAAGGGTGTTGAGGTCACAGACAACTGTCTGGTGAACGTTTACCCTATTGGTGAGGATTTCTACGCTGTAACAGAAACCAACTACATCACTAAAGTAAACACTGATACCTTGGAGACGCTGAAGAAGGTACATCAATGCAAATATATCATAGAATTGGAGATGTAAAAAACTAATCTTACGACTTTTAACTTCAGAAACAGTACATTTCTTTATTTTTAAAGCACAGTAAAATTGTTTTCTATGCAGGTTGACTTGTGTAACTATGTCAACATTAATGGAGTGACAGCCCACCCTCACATTGAGAGAGATGGTACAGTGTATAACATTGGAAACTGCATGGGAAAAGGAGCAACACTGGCCTACAACATTGTCAAGATTCCACCCACACAGAAAGGTATGCATCAGTGCTGGCATCACCACACATAACAGCAGCAGTTAACCGCAGCGACCTCTCCTTAAACTCAGTTGCTCTTTATAGCAAAAATATGCTGCTGAATGCTAATTCGGGGTTAAAGGAATCACTGTGAACCCTCTCAAAACCCACCCAAAATAAATGAGTTTTCTCTCTCACATTGTTCCCGAATTATTTGACTTTACTAGAAATTTGCGTGGAAACCCATTGCCTTAAACCGTTTAAGTACTTACACAAGGTGAAACTTAACAGGTCAAGTTGTATTAACACAGAGCGGTAAGTTGATGCAGTAGACAAATCAAGTTTACATTAGTAAACATCAATTATTTTTTTCTGGAGTCATGTTGTCTAAAATAAGCAAGTTAAAGCTTTAGGGCGTAATTTTTTGATATTAATGAACATCCGTTACATTCAAGCCATTGACAAATGAGTTGATACAAAGCTAATTAAGCTCCACAAAACTCTCTCTGTATTTCTCAGTATGGCTATGTTCAGAAACTGGTGTCTTCCGGCGACTTTTGCGCGCAGAAAACCAAGTGAAGATAATTTCCTCTTCCGAAGAGTCCATCATGTTTTATTAATCCTCTGTGTCCTCCTTGGCTACTAGCAACTGCGTCATTACTTAGAATTCCTCATGGGGGAGACAGAAACCAAGCACTGTAGCTTTAGAAATGCAAAGAAACATAACAAACATAAAACTTACAGCTACATATCACCACTAAAGAAATAATTTGTTGATATAAATATGTTTTTTGCTTTATGACAATCTAACTTTAAGAGCAATGTATTCAATACAATTGTTCAAAAATAATTGAAAGGTTATCAAAACACGAGCCATTGTAATTTTCCAATGTCTTGTACTACATGGATAATACAACTCAGGAGACAGCATTACTGTGTTCCAATTTGTGAGTACCACTGAAAATGTTCACTACCCAGAAGCCATCAGTTCATGGTGCAACAATAAATGTAGATAAACATGAACACTAAATCAACCATACAAAACTAAAACCCAGGTAACGTAAATGCACACCCAAAACATTAACAAAACATGATTAAAACACACTTTAAGTAGGACAGAAACCATTCAGAACATATATTTTTCCCATGAGCCTTTGCATTTCAGCGAGGGAACAGTTCAAATGACCCCGCCCCTCCCATACAGAAACTTAACATCCTTAGTTATCTCTGCTTAATGTGATCTGTGCACTGCATACTTAAGATGATTATTACAAACAACTAATGTGATTTAGTAATGAATATGGTTTTTAACAAAACATGAAAGAATAAGTAGACCACTAAAAAGTTTAATTAAAACTAAATCTGGGTTTACAGGGTCAGTCCCCTGGAGCTTGCTTAATAATAATAATTCAAAATAGTCTTTCTTTTTCTTAGATAAGTCTGATCCCATTGAGAAGTCCAAGGTGGTGGTGCAGTTCCCCAGTGCTGAGAGGTTCAAGCCCTCCTATGTGCACAGGTGTGTGTAGACTCAGGAGTTTCGTCAATAATCCATTTGTTATGAGCATTGACACGGAAAGTCTTTGACATTCTCTCCTTAATAATTTCAGCTTTGGCATGTCAGAAAACTACTTTGTCTTTGTGGAGACCCCGGTGAAAATCAACCTGCTGAAATTCCTGAGTGCTTGGAGCATTCGAGGCACCAACTACATGGACTGTTTCGAGTCCAATGAGAGCCAAGGAGTAAGAACTTGAAGTAGTTTGATCTCTTTGGTGATTCTAACTGTTGATATTATCATTGTCTCTGCCCCTGAAATCTCATGATATCTGTTTTGATATGTGGTTTATAGACCTTGTTTCACATTGCCAAGAAAGACCCAGGAGAGTACATTGATCACAAGTTCAAAGGGGCACCCATCGGCATGTTCCATCACATCAACACCTACGAGGACCAAGGCTTCATTGTTGTTGATCTCTGTGGCTGGAAAGGGTAAATGTTGGACTTTTATTTAAACCTACCTGTACATCTTCTGCGTATTTATTTGATACAGAGATATTTGTTGTTCATAATCCGTTTATTCATGCAGTTTTGAGTTTGTTTACAACTACCTCTGGTTGGCCAACCTGAGAGCCAACTGGGAAGAGGTGAAGAAGGCGGCCATGATGGCACCACAGCCGGAGGTCCGCAGATATGTTATTCCCCTGGATGTCCACAAGGCGAGTCGCCTGTTTTGCTCATCAGGACACAAATTGCCCCCTAAAGTTGTAGAGTCTCATGTTATTTGTGTTCATCTCATTGTGGACTCCATGTAGGAGGAGCAGGGGAAGAATCTTGTCAGCCTGCCATACACCACTGCCACAGCGGTGATGCTCGCTGATGGCAACATCTGGCTGGAGCCAGAGGTGCTGTTCTCCGGGCCTCGCCAAGGTGCAAACACACCCAACAAATTTAACTTACTCAATCATGGTGGACATATTTATCTTTAATATACGCTAAACATATCTTCATTATGTAACCATTTTAATGTTGTTTTTGTAGCCTTCGAGTTCCCTCAAATTAACTACAATAGGTACGGCGGGAAGAATTACTCATACGCCTATGGCCTGGGTCTCAACCATTTCATACCAGACAGGGTAAGTTGACAAAATACCTTCAATTGAAAGTGATTCAGAGTGTGTAAAACAAGTTTTTTCATTAACTGATTTTGATGCGTGTAGATCTGCAAGTTGAATGTGAAGACCAAGGAGACCTGGGTATGGCAAGAACCAGACTCCTACCCCTCAGAGCCTCTGTTTGTTCAAACTCCTGATGGGGTAGATGAGGATGATGGTATGTCATCAGCAATATAAACACAATATATACAATCCAACACCAACTGTGATAGAAATTAATCTGGTGCTGTGCCCTCAGGAGTGCTGCTGACCATTGTGGTGGCTCCCGGCTCCCAGAGACCAGGATACCTCCTCATCCTCAACGCCAAGGATCTGTCTGAGATCGCCAGGGCAGAAGTGGAGTGCACCATGCCTGTCACCTTTCATGGGATGTACAAACCCTAACGGAAGTTTTCTCAGGGTTTACAGCCTTTACAGGATTATTGACTGCCACCCAGAATTAATAAGCCGATAAATAATGACTAAATGGTTGCATGTTCTCATTTGCAGTTGATGTGAGTTGTTAAATAATAATATTGTGAATTGATGTGCCTTTTGAGTCTAGTTGCTGGATGTACTATAATATCTAAACCTGAACTGTCAGCATTGGTTTAATTAAAACAAAATGGATTTGTTCACATGATGTGTCACATGAATATTTCATGGTTGGAAAAATAAATTTTGCGAAATCAAAACGCGTGGTTGTTTTATACTACTCTGTTATGTGGTACTAGTTATTTACTAGGCAGCACGGTGCCAAACGGAGGATAAAGGACAGTCCTTCAACTGGGATTCAATCCTCCATGAAACTGGATATTTACTGGTTTAAATACTTTTTAACATGAACACTGAATTTCTGCATTCCTGCTGAACTCCTGGGCTGCTGACCCTGTGCTCCGATTTCACTCAAAAGATGTTTTTGGGGTTAAAATAGCCTGGTGCACATTTATGATGCTTGGTATTTTCTTTAAAATTAAAAAAATATTATTTTATAACTAGTGTCACTTTATTGCTGTTTTTACCTATTGATTCTTTTGCCTTATTTAAAAAAGAAACGGAGGTTGCAATGTTATGACAATTAAGATATTCCATTCTAAATAAGACATTTGTCTTGATATATCAGAGAATATATATATATATATATATATATATATATATATATATATATATATATATATATATATCAGAACAGCAAAAACAATTAGTACAAATAATCCTGAAGACTAAAATTGAGATATTTGTAGGGATTTAATATGTTGCCACACCAAATCTTATGGTTGTGTTTAATCATGTGATCTTTCCATTTACGTCCTTATTGGGTCTGAATCTCATGCAGATCTTGCAACACAGCAAAGCTGATTAACTGCTTAAGCTAAAGAAAGAACATGTTGCAATCCACTGTTTTTTAAGTGCATAACAGTGGATGTGTGGCCCTTGTATACAATGACACCACATAAACCCCATTTTTTTGTATGTAAGGGTTATGTACATAAACAAGGCATCTATTTGGTTTGAATGGATCTTGAGCGGATAGGTGCAGACGAGGATTTACCTTCTGTTAATTCCACTCTGTTTGTGCGTCACATATAAAACACGTAACTGTCAATTTGACCAACGTTTCCAAGCTGAGGAAACATAGCATCAAACATTACTAATATGGCTTGGGCTCGCTTGCTGCATCAGGAGAACCTGGAATATGTAGTCCCATTTTACACTCCACAGCCAAATTTTAGGATTGCATTAAAAGGCTCAAAGGAATGTTTTGAATTGTGTATTCTGTAATCTCTCATTTTGGTTATACATAGAGCAACAAATCTGCCCCATTGCCTGCAATTAATCTACTTCACTTGACTGATGACCAGATTTTTTAATTAGAGACAGCTGTTCTTAATTAAGTCATACCATTTTTTTTTCTTTATTTCTTTACATGACAGCTTATTAACCTTCCAAAAACCAAGAAAGAAAACAAGATTACAGGAAATATTATTTTTCAGAATGAACTTAAGATGAAAAACACAGCAAAGGAAAAACTCAATGGAAAACTTGATATCTCAGATGTAACTATCACACCATAAAAGAAGTCTCTCAGTATGAAATTAATTTGGGACAGAGGTTTGCACAGCCTTAAACCAGTGTAAAAGTTATATACTTACTTTCCTAAATACTTAGATTTACACAAATGCAACAAAAAAGATAAAACACAGGTAACAGAAAAAAGACACACTTTCACCAAATAATGACACATATTGAAAAGAAATAATTGTAACTGCTACAGTAAATTGAAATAAAGCAACATTAATTATAGTGTAATAAAACAAAGAAATGTGACATTAAAGAAATTGACTTTGTTATGTGGATCGAAAATTAAGTCAAGTTCAACCTTAAATTTAGCCTCTTTTTTTCTGAAAGAAACAGTTTGACATTTTGGGAAATATGCTTATTCACTTTCTTGCCAAGAGATGAGCAGATTGATACCTCTTCTCTTGTCAGTACGCTCAATATGAAGCTAGAAGAGGGAGGCAATTAGCTTAGAATAAAAACTGGAAGCAGGGGGAAACAGCTGGGCTTGTTTAATCTGTACTTAAATTGTTTTACAGGGCGTTGCACCTTTTACAATTAGTTGTCAAACACGTTACACCCTGGCTATGGAGCCATGCTAGCAGTTTCCCCCTACTTACAGTTTTTGTGCTAGGCTACGCTAATCGCCTCCTGGCTCCAGCTCCTAACTTAACGCACAGAAATAAGATTGATACCTTCCAATTGTGTCAGAATGTCAAACTTCTCCTTTAAACTGGAGCAACCCTCTGTCCCTTCACTTACACACAAAAACACACATCAAACGTCAAGCAGAACAAAGCAGAGGCTCACACTACTGAATCACAGATTTCATGAAACATATCTTCAGGCTTACTTCAATGTGATAAGTGACTACTGACAGCTTTGAAAATACCTTTTCAGCTATACAACTTTTGCATCTCACAAAATAAAGGAATGAAGTATTGATAGTGCAAGGTTATAAGGTACATATATTAATATATTGTTTAGATACTGTCCTATAAGTAAAGTGCAAATCTCTGGATCAGATGAAAAGTGTGTGCAAGCATTTCTAATTGTTGACTGACTGATCCACCTGCCCATGCACAAATGAGCCCTTTACATTGGCTGCCAGCTACTTTACACACCGCCTAGTGAAACATTCAAAGTACATATTATTTTCCCTTCAACTCAAAGCATTTTCTATAAAGTCTGGCCATTTGGAGCGGCCGAATATCATGTAGCCTTGATCTCATGTAGGTGTACATTGTGTACATATAAACTTTGGGTGATTTCTGTTAAGTGTGTGCATAATTTCTTTGTAATCCTGTCAAACTGAAAAGTGATTCATCCTTTACTATCTAACACCAACAGTGTAAACTTCAGCTGTGTATTCCCACACCTCCAAAATGTAGGGCCATTCTAATATGAGAGCATGTTCAGGATCAACATGTTGAAGTCTTACTGTTGCCACAGAAAGCTTCAAATCCAATCAAATGGATTTCTAAGAACACCTCATAGCATTTTGGTCAATCTGTTATCCTAATTATACATTTTTATGACGACTAAATGGGGATGAAGATGAACTGGGGTCAGTTGGGGAGAAACACCACTGAGACCAGCTCAAGTGGAAATGCACATCGTTGCGTCATCCAACAACCCAAACAGCTCGCTCGCACACGCCGCTCACCGTCAGCATGACAAACACACACAAACTCAATCATGCAGGGTCACCTGGAAACAGTTTCTTACAGACTTGTGTAACTGATGTTTAAGACGAGCTTACTATTTAGACATGGGGGCATGGAAGGCCACACATTAGATGAGTAAATTTAGAATTTTTCAAAGTGCAAGAAAACAGCCAACACATTTTGTTTTACCTCCTCTCACTCTATAAGAGGGCAGTTGTTGGGTTTGTGTGTGCGTGTGTTTGGAGCTGGATGAGCCGTGTTTGATCTAAGCTTGGGGAAGGAGGGGTGAAAAATCAGTTGGTCTCGTAGGTGGAGAGCAGGGCAGCATCCACAGGCTCCATGCAGGAGGGGCATGTGAAGGATCTCATCAGCCAGTCGTCTATACAGTCCATGTGGTAGATGTGCATACACGGCAGGAACCGGATGGGGTCCCCGTATACAAAGTCCAGCATACAGATCACGCATCTGAAATTTTTTTAAATAAAGAGCTTAAATACACACCTGTATAAAGTTGATGTTGTGCTGTGGGACTACAAATCATCTAGGACTTAGCAATATCTTTATATAACTCATACTGGTCTTTAAGGACGCATTACTGGCATGTAGAACTGAAATGATACGTCAATAAATGTAGTTGAGTGACAAAAAATTGTCAACAATTTTGATAGTCGATTAATTCTTTAACTCAATTTATAATATAAAAAATGCCAACTATTCTCTGGTTCCAGCTAGAGCTGGGCAATATATTGATATCGTGATATGAGACTAGATATCGTTCTTAGATTTTAGATATCGTTATATCGTAATATGGCGTAAGTGTTGTCTTTTCCTGGTTTTAAAGGCTGCATTACAGTAAAGTGATGTCATTTTCTGAACTTACCAGACTGTTGTAACTATTCTGTTATTTGCCTTTACCCACTTAGTCATTATATCCACATTACTGATGATTATTTATCAAAAATCTCATTGTGTAAATATTTTGTGAAAGCACCAATAGTCAACACTACAATATCGTTGCGGTATCGATATCGAAGTATTTGGTCAAAAATATTGTTATATTTGATTTTCTCCATATCACCCAGCCCTAGTTCGAGCTTCTCAAATTTGATGTTTTATGTTGATGGAAATTATGTTATACATAGTTACCATGACATTTTATAGACTGATATTGGGCTGCAACTAACTCATTTTGATTTATCAATTTATATATATATTTTTTTGTTTAGCCTATAAAAATGTCTGCAAATAGTACACAAATTACCACCAGTGTTTTGCAGGGCCTGGGGTGATGTAAAATTGCTTGTTTTGTTTGACCAACAGTCCAAAGCCCAAGGAATTTAATTTAAATGATATAAAACAAGAAAGAAAAACTGAAAAACCTCACATTTATAAGCTAAACCCAGCTAAAGGTTAATTCAAGTTTATTTATGTAGCCAAAAATCACAAATTTGCTTTAGAGGGCTTCAGATGTACAATATACGACTCCCTCAATTCAGACTTGTTATGGCTTTTCTTCACTTGACACTTTAATTAACCGACAGATCTTTTCAGCACAAGTAATCAATTACAGCTTCACCTGCATTATATGCCCATTACTAATGACTTGTTTCCCATGGACCATATCATAGCATTTTTATTTGAGATTAAATATTAGTCACATTTAAAAGTGTCACAATATGTATACGGAGGTCAGGGGTACAAAAAATATATGTCTGAATAAATCAATATTGCTAAGCTCAAATGGCCTGCAACCTCCCTCTGTGCAAACATCACAAAAATGCAAAACGCTTACTCTCTGATCTTCTTCTCTGAGCCGTCCTGCCCTCCATCATAAACACCCTTTGGGAGGTGCTGGATGAGGCCGATGCGCTGAGCTATGCGGATCTGCTCCTCCTCTGTCAGCTGGGTGGCCAGACGGGCCTGACTAGGCGTAGGATGGTACATGGGCATGTGAGCCTGCTCCTGGTAACAGACAAAAGAACCCCAAAAATGAAACAAAAACAATTATCCTTCTGTATCAGCTCACTTTGTCTATACAAAGTGGTCTGACTGGTAAGGCTCTGTGCGTCAGTTTAAACTGATAAATAAAGCAGCTGTCTGGTGTGGACATCCGTGGCAGGCCAGTTAATGATTG
Organism: Sander lucioperca; assembly: GCF_008315115.2. NCBI lineage: Eukaryota > Metazoa > Chordata > Actinopteri > Perciformes > Percidae > Sander > Sander lucioperca. Next base: position 10,146,350 of record NC_050181.1, on the reverse strand, counting down.
TTTACTGTGGTATTCTACTGACGTTACACTGGACTCGAGGCAGCCTTAGAAAAAGGCCAGACATTAAACAAGGGATACAGTCACTTTTATAAGCATCCCCCACTGCATATAACACATTTAGGCTTTTAACTAACATTATTCTTATAACCACGTGTCCTGCGTGTGGCAGACACTTTGTTTTTCTTAAATTATTACCCTGGAAGTTGAGTATTAACAGTCTCTTACCTGGTACGGCGGAGGTGCCTCCAGGTCAGGGTCTGTTCCATCACCAAAACTCGCCCTGTCAGACTGTGAGTCATGAAGCAGAGAAATGTCGTCTGATGTCGGAGACTTGAGACAGTTGCCCATGTCTTCGTGTCTCCAGTCCTGTCCTGGCCGAGGTTAGAATCAGATCTTTGTTGCTAAAGTTGCTCTCGGTGGCTAATGTTAGTTTTGTCTAATAACCCAAAAACTATTAACTTACAGTTCAACTACACACTGCTAAATATATCATGTGCATTATTACAAAACTCCTACATTCACGTTAAACGTTAAAGCAAATGTCCACACTAGCTTCTCTTCATGTTTACACGGACCTTCACCTGAAAAACAAAACAAAGAACTCGTGCTAACGACAGCTAGTCGTCAGCTCGTGCTAACGACAGCTAGTAGCTAGCCCAGCTAGCTACTTTTTCGCTAGCCAGCTGGACGACTTCCTTGGTAAGTATCGCTCATTCCTTTGTAGGAATCACAATTTCTACAAAATATCTATTTCAGCAACAGCTGTGACTGTAACACTGAGCTGCCTGAGTGTTGGACTGTAGCGACATGTCCGCCTTTAAACTTAGTGAATAACATTAAACAGTTGGCTTCCTTGCTAGCTCTTTCTTCAATCGGAGGACATGTTATGGGTCCGTTGGATATGACGTACGGGTGTGATTCTGCGCGGTGATTGGATGATTTCCTTTACGTAGTTCTACGAAGAGAGCCGAAGCCTTTTAACTATAAAAATTATAATTTGTGACAAACAAATGATCATTCAAACCGATCATAAAACGTGTTACATAGCTAAAGATAATCTAAAATCCAGTTATTGAAGATATACATTTAAATCATGTTTTATTTAACAAGTTTTATATTTTAACTATGAACGATACATGGAATGATAAGGGTGCAATTGTTCCTTCTAACAGGTATAACTCACTAATAGAATTATTATTACTAGGCAATTCAATTTAACTCTAGAGGTCTAATAAGGCACAAGTGAAAACACCTGTGTGGGTGGACCATAGGTGTGTAGGACCTTGTAAAAAATGGTATGTTTTCAAACTCTTTGTTTCTTGCTTGCTGTTGTAATGTATGTTTTTCTTTTAATATAAAAGTGTAAATTTGCCTTCAATCTCATTTGTTAAGAACTATTATTATGATAAATCTAATACGGAAATATCTTTTGGTTACTAAAGTTTAGGGGGAAAACCCCTTTCAAAGATATCCTGTTTTACTACTCTCTGTATGCACCCATACAGTCTACTATTTAGTGTATACAGAAAACATGTGTTGTGTAATCAGAAAAAACAAATAGCGATACAAATACCATAATAACAAAGGTGTGATCAGTTTTAACAACTAATAAGTATAGTAAATCAAGAAAATATATTTCAATAAAACAAACCTGCTACGTACTTCCGCTCAATTTTCATTTTCCTTCAGTACTACTCTCTGTACAAATGAAATGTACGACAGTCTGGTAGGACCAGGCTATGTCAGTTTCCCATTTGAACTGGTTTTTGTGTGAGGTGTTAATACAATGCTCATGGCTATATAATCTTACTTATCAAGGTTGTTGATGTTTTCCCAGACAGAAAAAAAAACAAATAAAAATGCATCCAATAACAGTGGCAACTTGAGGACACCTTTATTTTTATATACAGCTATTGTACACATAAAAACCCACAAAGTATTTGCATTCCAGGAACTTATGATACAAATCGCCATGTTTTTGGTTAAGTGAGTTTCACAGAATTGGCCTTCTTCAGGCAAATAAAACAAAAACACAAACCTTAAAATGAACATTTCCAAAGATTCCTTTACCTTTAAAGCCCATCAGTGGACACTGTTTATTATTTTGTTCTCTAAATGTTACAAACAGCATAATTTCTCTGTACATTATTAGTAAGTAATAGAGTAATGTTAATCTGTGAAGCAAATGTGTCATGGGGTGTCTACAATGTGTTTCTACAGTCATCGTCTGCAATGGTTCATACAATATTCACAAGGAAGAAAAAGATGAACGATGATTTTGTTTTCATATCAGTTCATAGTAAAATTACACGCCCAACACGTTAAATATAATTGTTGGGAAAGTCTCAGTTAAAGGGTGTTGACTGGTAAAAAATAAAAGCAACAGACTGTTTTGAAGGATAAGTTTAAAGGTTTGAGGTTTGTTGGAGGCATGATTTAACAATAACAAACAAATAAGCATATTTTCTGTTATTCTATTACTGTATTCATACCTGACAACTTATCATGTTCAATACCAAAAAGTTAAATGGCAAAGGAAATCAGGCAGTTCTTTCCCCCTGCACATACATTCACACTGTAAAAAAAAAATCCAGCATTATTGAGTGTTACTTATTAGTATCCACATTGTCTGGTAAAGTATCAGATCCCCTTTTCGTCATGGGTTGTTCTATTTTAATAAATGGCAATGGTGTGATGATCACAATGTATTTTACAAAACAATTAATTTATAAGAAAATGTAGTTACATATTCACACACCCCACAGATAAATGTTAAGATCAACACTGAATCATTTAGAAACATCTTCAGAAATGAAAATACCCATTGACACAAATTACATAATTTGATCCATTCATTTATTTTTTGCATCCCACAACTATTTGAGATGTATTATTACTCTCTATCATCAAGTACAAGTCAGGAAATAGACCTTATTTATTGTCAGTGTGTGAATTGGCAACTACAGTTTCAGAAAGTTCTTTTCGTTCGTTTTGGGTTCATATTTTATCAAACATCCAGAGTGCTCGTGGCCTCTAAGCAGTGATGCAAAAATAGTCACATTAACCTTCACTTTGTACTGTCGTACAGAGTCTTAACACCTCTCTGGGATTCCCCCTCCTCCCTCATGCTGTGCCTCCTGTCCCTAGCACCTGTCGTCCTCCTCTGTGTCGCTGAGAGGATCACAGCCAGCAACAGAGGTTGTCTGTGCCAGGCGCTTCCGAAAGTGTCCGTTGGGGACCTGCCAGCCAGTCCGCAAGCGTGGGCGGGCCGAGCTGACGGTGTTTGAGCGTCCCAGGCTGCAGGCCACAGCCGCCTCGAAGGTCAACGTCTCCATGGGACCGGAGGGGTCTGGGCTGTGGTCCCCCTCTTGGGAGGCTAGGAACGGCTCGGAGGGGTAGCGCCGAGGTGGGGACGGGTCTCGGCCTGCCTCGCTCAGCCTGTCACCTGCGACCCGCTCTTGGGTCTCCCAGTTGGGCTTGCCCTGCCTCATGGTCTCTGGGCTGCCTTGCTCATCCTCGTCTTCACCGACGGAGGGGTGAAGCGGAGAGTAGGAGATGTGAGGGCGAGAGCGGTTCTGTGATATGGGTCGTCGGCCACTCGGGGTGCTGGACTCTGAGGTGGAGGGCACCGGACTGTCCGAGCTGTTGCCCTGGAGACCAGAATAAAGACAAAATGGAACAAACAATGTCATTCATTTGGTCATTCAATTTTATTTTCAGAGACTTTAAAATGTGTTGTTAATTTGTGACTCTGCCTTGTTGCTGTCCAAGTCCCTGAAGTCAGTTAGTTAGACAGAGCTTCTCTGACCCACCTGTTTATCTTGGGGGTGTGCTCTCTCTACACTAGAGGATCGTGAGGGCTGCAAACTTCTCTCCTCTGAGTTACAACGAGACGCGTCTGGAGAAAGGAGGTGACAGCGCTCCTTAGACCGGCCACGCTCCCTGTCGCCCTGCTGCCTGTGCTCTGACCGAGAAACTAGAGGGGAGACATTCAGGATAGGAAATTACATACAATGACAGATAAAGAGAGAAAGAGCTGGTCTGCATTTGACCTTTCCTGTATTTTAACACCAGTGTTTGATGTTAAGAAATGATGGGGGGAAAAAATACTTCATACTGTATGCACACAAGCTAATGTGATAATAACAGGTGAGCAGCAGAACTAACCAGCAGCCTTGTAGCTTTTGTGACGAGGTCGATAGAGTCTCTCAGGACTTTTCTCATCCTGCCAAAGACCGTTCACCTGCTGATCTGCAACGGTGGAGGCTGAACGTTTCATGGAGCCACTTGCAACCTCCGTCTGCTTATATGTGAACACACACACACACACACACACACAAAACAGACAAGCACAAGGTACATACACAAAGAAAACAAACACTCTAATTACATTCAGATTATTTATTTCAGAAACAAGTGCACCATTGCAGAGAGGTTTTTAAAAAAACATGCTGAGATGAGAGAGTTTAAGGTAAGAAGGCATCAGCATTCAAAGACCACACCCCATTTTAACAATTCTTTGAATCTTAAATCAGACTCCCAACAAGACAAGCCAAAACTCTACTGATTTAAACTTCGGCATCACATAAGGAACCAGGCACTTTGGCATAAGAGCCCATGCAGCCACTGACGTCCTCACGATCCAGCACAGAGGCCGTGTCATGGAAGATGTGTGTACCTGCGACTCTACAGCCAGACGGGGCATGGAAGAGGCCCGCACACACAGACCCCTCCCTAGTGGAAGCTCCTGTGGGGCTTCAATCCCCCTACTGCACTCGCCCACCTAGGTGAGTACAGAAACAAAAGAGGGCAAGGAGGGACATCAGGCTCATCCCCGCCAGGACTGCCTATATACGGAAGTCCAGTTTAGGTGAGAGGAAGGCAGACAAGCCATTTCATCACTGACGGTCATCTATCATAAACATCACCATCGCCATCCAATCAGAAGCCATTCCAGCCAATCATGGACAGATTAAAAACTAGCAACAGGAAAACTGACTTCAAGGAGGAATAGAAACAGTGGAGAAGACGAGCGAGAATAGACAATAAACAAAACAGTTCACAGGGAAAGATGGAATCCATATCTCAGCTTGGAAGTACATTCAGTCATGCATGTTGAGGTCTTAATAGCTACACAAACAGAGCCAGACGACATCTGTCTAGGGGCCGAACACATTCCTCTGCAAGAACAAACACTAATATGTGGGGATTTCAGAATAATTTCATGTCATTCATCTAGCAAGCGATGTAGACCAGTAAAACCAGACAGTATAGACACAGCAACACATTAACACGTTTGACAATCTGCCTTTGCTATTCCAACCTCAACAGGACTAAAAGACAGGAGCACACAGAGCAGCGATGCCGTGCTCTGCAAGGCACGGAGAAAAGTCACAGCAACGTCAACAATTACAACATGTTAATACTGTTTTAGTTAAACACTTAAATAAAAGGTGTGCTGTGCAAATGTTCAGAGTGAAAATCTGTGCTCAGACAGTGGTTCCGACAGTGGTTCCGAACCTGGGGGTCAGGACCCCCCTTAGGGATCACAAGATAACTCTAAAGTGCAACACACATCAGCGGCGTATGACGTGTCAAAACCCACACATCCATTGTTTACTATGTACTGTACGTCCGCACGCCAACAGGCTCGGCACATCCCTCCTACTGCACTAGGGCTCTGTTTTGGGATGATTATTTTATAATAAAATACTTAAAGAGAAGGGAGAATTTTTGCTTTTTTAAGCAGCTGCTGGTGTTTGATTGTTCTGACTGTGGTATGGTGTGTTTTATCAAAGGAAGAAGTTTAGACATTTTGTCTATGGGTGTGTGATAGTGGCTAACTAACGCCTAGCGCAAGATGCACTTCATCCACAGTAGGCTACTTCTCACTTCTCTGGATTAGGGCTGGATACCTAACCATGATGGAATGGCTGATATAGCAGTAGAATCATGTTTTTATTGCACTGAATGCATTTTTTATACCGATGCTCTGTCCTACCACAGCATTGATGTAGCGCGCGTGTGTGCGTGTGTGCATGACAAAAAGAGAGGTATGTTTTTAATATTAAAACGTGGCTTCAGACGGACATCTTCTTGCTCAGTCTGTTTTCTAATTACAGCAATTGTTCCTTAGTACTAAGCTCATAATTGTGCCTGAAAAAAAAACTATATCCGTATTCCTTAACAATTACTAGTGAAATCTGAGTGCCCGGCTCACCTCGATACTATACCTTGACAACTTTTGTCTGGTATAATATAGGGATGAGTGTGATGTGTGTTATGGCTGTCATGTGACACTCTGTGACGCTGCAGATGTATGTTGCACTTAAAGTAGGGTTTTAGAATGAATAAGGATAAGAAAGTAGAAAAAACATTACTCTTCAATATGATGTTTACTTTTTCTCAAAAAATTATTCAAGAAACAATCTGAGAAGGATAATTGCTGTTTCATTTAACTGGCCACAACCCCTACGCATAGGCAACCTGTGACAAGTCGACAATGCTTTGTTTTAGGGGGTAACAAGTTAAAAAGGTTAAGAACCACTGCTCTAAGACATGGTTGTGGTATTTATGGTTGAAGGCTCATGTTGGTCCTCTTTCTTACCAGATTTTGCTCTTGACTAGCATCAGGGTCAGAGCTTATGGGCTGCAAAAACAGTTCCTGAGGTGAGATGGGGCTCAAAGCCACAAATCCTCCTCTGGTCCTGTATTAAGACAGAGAGGAATAGTAAACAAACGCATAAATAGAGACACAAGTACAAATATAACAAATCTGTACGTGTGCGCAGACTCACAGGGCTGACCCAGCGCTGTGGGCCATCATAGGCAGCGTCTGGGTGTTGGACAGAATTTCCTCGGGAAGCGCAGAGCCATCCAGACGCTTAAACATTAAGCTACTCTTCTGAAATGAGAGAACAAAAAACACAACAAATGAAATAGAGGTCAGAGGGCTTCATTCCATATTTATTTTCACGTTGTTCAGGCTAAGAAGGTCCAAGAGGATTGAGTACTCTACACCCCAAAGACAAGACAATTCCATAACTTCTGTATATTGCCATTCCTCCCTTTATGCACATACTGTAGTTCTGTTTGGTAACAATGGACTCTTAACATTAGAACCGCTATGCCATTGAACGTTGTGATTTTAAAATGTATATTACTCTGTCATTCACATTCCTATACTGTCATAATGATAGAATAATGTTTAGAAAATCAAAATAGAGAGTTTAAAAAAAAACAAAAAAAAAACACCCCCCGTTATTTGCTAGGAGCAGCGCAGATTAATGTTAGTACTCTCCTATGCCACCAAATTCACCCATTTGCATTATGGCCGTACGTGCATTGAGCCAATTAATATACGGCATAAAAACACATTTGCACGCCAAATTTCACTCATATGTGTTTGAAATATTGTCTGTTGAACTGAAAGACGCACTGCACATGGGAGAGATGGAGAGACAAATATAAATGCTATGGGGGACTTATTGTGGTTCTTTCGTTAGACAAAATGTGACAATATAATAATTTGCATCTAATTATATTAACCATTTAGTGTACTGAAATGCTGAAATTGATTTCAATGTTTCGGCATTTGTTTCCAGCCTTTTAGGTGTTATGCTGCAGATTATAAGCTGCTTACAACTCAAAACAGCATCAAATAGAAACTAATAGATCTTTTTATGAAAAAGGTTTTATTTGCAGGAGTTGCTCACAGAAAGATTTTGTGTTGACTATTGACTGAACTAACCTGAATGACACAAAGTGCAAATGCTAATGAATGACTATTGCTGCATCAGGTGGCAGCATGAAAATATTTTTTCTAAAATAGCACATTTTACTGTACACTGAGTACAGAGAGTACACCAGTTTTGTGTGGGTTCAAGCTGTTAGCTATCTGGCTGTATATATCGTGGGGGCTGTGTGTGTCCTTGCTGCTGTAGAGATTAACGCAGCGCTATAGAAATGAAGAGGGGTGATGCGTTTATGACCCATCAGCGATAACAAAAGGATACAGACTCTTGGGCGGATATAGAACCCCTAACATGCCTGGCGGTGCTAGTGTTAAGAAATATTGCCAATTGGAAAGGAACTTGATTATTGTTGAGCTAGACTGCAATTCTTCCTAAATTTTTCTATTCTGTTTTTCTGGTTTATTAACATCTTAAAGCTAAGGGAATATCATAGCTAAAAATATGCTTTTTGTTTCTCCATGTAATTGATCAAATTATGCCTTAAATGTGTTTCGTAGTACTATGAGACGAAATTATAACAGATCCCTTGTGACAGACAATAGACATGGCTGTCTAAAGCTGTGCTGTGAGATTGAAAGTTTTTTGCTTTTCTTCTCCTACTTTTTCAAAATCTATTTGCGTACCTCTTTGAATATATAATTGTAAAACCGGGTGAGGAAGTTGATAACAGCATGCAGAGCTGACCTGAGCTTCAAGTTGTTGCCTGAGCTTCTTGGCTTTGTTCAGTTTGAAGTAGTCCATTATCATCATCGAAGCATAGATCTTTCCCACTGTCATGTCCGTATCTGTGAGGGCAGACATGCTACATTAACTGTTGCTGCTTGTCTCTCAGCATTACATCGAGTATTTCCTCCATAGTTAGAGCCAGACCTTTGTTGATAGGTACCAGTAGGTCCAATGTCTTCTGAGGCAGATAAGGCCAAATGATACTGATCTCTTTTTGTAGTTCACTATCCAGAGTGATACGGTCCTCACCTCCTGTGACAAACATCCACATTCAGCCACTTTGGCAAATATAATAGGTTACATTAATGGTTTTACTAAAGCTGAATGATTAGTCGATCAGCTAATTGATGTCATTTTTCAAGCACAGAAGACAAACATACCCTCACAAAAAAATCACATGTGAAATGCAATTTTTCACAATTAATTTCTGTGTGAAGTGAAACATTTCACTTTTTAAAATTCAATGTTTTTATTTATTAACTAACTATTAACTAACTTAACAAACAATTAACTAACTATTAACTAATTATTAAACTAATAATTAACTACTAACTAATTAACTTACTATTAACTAACTCAATATTAATAATTAATTTTTAACTATTAACGACCTGACTAATAATTAACTAACTGACTATGAAATAACTGAACTAACTAGTAACTACTAACTAACTGTGAACTAACTGACTTTGAACTAACTAATAACTAACTATGAATGAACAATTAACTAACCAACTATGAATGAACAATTAACTAACTAACTATGAACTAACTACATAAATATGAACTTACTAACTAGGAACTAGCAAATAATTAGCCACCAACTAACTAACTAACTAACTAACTTACTAACTATGAACTACCTATTAACTAACTAAATAACTAACTAACACCTTTCTCAATTGTGAGGATTTGCTGTATTTGTTTGTTTTATATGATAGCAAACTGAATATTTTTAAGTTTTGGATTGTTGGTCGGACACAACAAGCAATATAATGTCAACTTGGATATTTTCACTATTTTAGGTCATTAGACCCAACAACTAATCTATAATCAAAAAATAATTCACAATATGATACAATATCACAATCATGACGTGCTAATTAGCGACTCTGACCTCTAGCTATTTTGATGTCCAAAGCTGTGCGGATGAGCGACATCAGCGTGGAGGTGAAGTGAACGGACATGTCCTCATCTACAGGCATGTTCATCAACACCAACCTCTGAGAGACAACGAGGGACGGATAAAAAGAAGACAAGTCAATCACTTCAGTGTACATATCCAGCACAAAATACCAGACAAAAGCATTTAGTCTCCGTACATTTTCCTAAATTTAATAAAAGTCGAACATCAATCCTTCAATTGTATTACCCTCGACTTCATAAAGAGTCTGTTAGTAAGTTCCCTTGAATACACTTTATTTACAATTCATATTGCTCTTTGCTGTAGTATATAATGCATATATCATACAGATAGGATAGGCTTTTACTTGAGTTTTGATTTAATCTAGCCCTTCTGTGTTTAGTGCTTATTAAGTGATTATGTTTTCAGTACCTTGTAGGCGATCTTAGCAGGGCATTTTTTGCCCAGGCCCAGGGGTGGTGACATGTGGGTTAACATCTCATACATGGCAGTGTAATGGATACGACCACTACAGAGTGATAAGTGGCACAGAGAAAAAGACGCAGAAGCAGAAGGTGGAGAGTTTAATAAAAAGTGTCATAAAACTACAGATGAAGACAAACAGCAAGTTCCCTTTTCAAGGTCTTGTACTTGTAATGTGGCATTTGAGATTTTTAGGACAATGATTTATTTTTCTAGCAAAAACTTAAGCACAGTGAACTCTGGATGCTCTAGCACTTTTGGAATTTTATCAACTTGTGCTAAACATGACAGCTCATTGCACTGAAAAATGTGTTTCACACGCTTTGACGGCCCTCTGCTGGGTAAAGATAGAACATGAATGTTGATCAGGTCTGCTCGACACTAAATAAAACTGAAAATGTAAACATGCAGCAGTAAAAAGATCAAACCTCACCATGCCAGACGATCATACTCCCCCCAGATGCGAACAAACTCGTCCAGGTGATGGGGACCCAGAATTGAGGAGTCTCGCGTCAGGTACTCAAAGTTATCCATGATCACAGCCACAAACAAATTTAGCATCTAAAAAAGGACATACAGAAGAAAATCAGTGTGCAAGACAGCAGAGAAATTGACAAATATATAGAGTGTTATTTTGGTGGAGCCCTGACCAGAAACGAGCTGAAGAAGATGAATGAGACGAAGTAGCAATAGGCAAAGTCAGTCCCGCAGCCTCCCTCGTGGTCTGGAGACATGGTTAGAGGGGAGATGGAGGAGTCTGGTTCACACTCCTGACCAGACAGACACGAAAGCATAATCTCCTGCCAGGACTCCCCTGTCGCACTCCTGGTGGTTTAAACACAAACACCTAGTTGACATCAAATTAAAGGGGACATATCATGCTCATTTTCAAGTTCATGCTTGCATTTTGGGTTTCTACTAGAACATGTTTACACGCTTTAATGTTCAAAAAACACTTTATTCATACTGTCTGTCTGAATATACCTGTATACCTGTGTCACCCTCTGTCTGAAAAGCTCAGTTTTAAGCCTCCCGAAAATACCCAGTCTGCTCAGATTGGCTTGCGAGAAAAATATGGCGCACCTTTGCAAATGTAGTTTTCAAGCTGTGGGTGGAGATACTCAGATAGGGGGCGGCATATTCTAATGAGCCTGCATGTGACATAGGAAGAAGAGCCAAATCTGAATGGCTTGTCCCATGTTTTCCGATCTAGGCAGCCCACAAAAAACTGACTGGGTTGTCTATTTCACAGTTTGTGCACAAGCACTAAAAAAAGTGAGTTTTTCACATGTCCCCTTAAAGATACAATTCTAGAAATGAAAGATAAGTAAGAGAATGGAAACTGAAGGCATGGAAGGTATTTTTTATAAGCCCACCTGAAGAGCAGCATCAAAGCACTGAAAAAGGTCTTAAAATTGTTGTGTTGATTGATGTGACTCTCATCATTCAGCTTGATGTTTCCAAACACCTGCAGAAAACAGGTTTTGTTAACTTCATTGGTTTCCCATTAGCTTCTGCCATAGCAGTTGTAATCTTCCTGGGGTCCAGGGTTAGTAATATAGTAAATATAAGCAATCAATTATATCAATAAATGGTGCAAATAACCTCATATAATATACAGTATACAATATACAGTTAAAGAAGAATGCACCAAACAAGCACCATACAAAGTACAACAATACAGCTACATTTAAGCACACAAACATTTGTAAAATCCATTAAAAAAATAAGTGTACAGAAGCCCCGTACATATGTTTGACTTCAACTAAGAGCCGTGACAGTCTGTTATGATATTTGTGAAATATTAGTGAAAGGATACCTGCATTCCAATTATGGCATATATGAAGAAAAGCATAGCAATGAGAAGACAAACATAAGGAAGAGCCTGTTGGAGAAGAGACAGCAAAGACAGTCAATTAAAACATTATCATCAACCTTGTGTGAGCAATTGAAGTGACAAAAAATAAATTGTAAAAATGTCCGACCTTGAAAGATTGTACAAAGGTCCACAGCAGAATACGGATGGTGTAACCCTGTCTCAGCAGCTTGATCAACCTAGCTGCTCGGAAAAGCTTCAAGAAACTCATGTTGATGGTGTTCACCGACTAACGCACAAATGGTTGGAGAGAGGGTGAAACAAAGGAAAGGAAGGGAGAGAGTGGCAGACAGAAGGGAGAGACAGGATGTAAAACACAGATGGCGAAATTCATCACAACATGACTTAAGTTGTGTCTGGAGGCAGGGATCGTAACACACGATGGAAACTTGTAAAGAAAGAATGCTGCATTTAACGCTGGCTATTTGTGCCTTTTTTAAAGGGTCACAACATTGTGAAAATGAGTGGTGTCTTGGCAGTATCTTACCTGTAAATCCACAATTATCTCGCTGATGCTGCCAAGAACAGTGATGAAATCAAAAATATTCCAAGTATCTCGAAAGTAGTTCTGTGGAAAAAGAAAATGTTTTAAGTAATTTGAATTCTTCATCAGTGGTGCTAGATGTGATTTAAATGGCTTCTGTCTTCGATTGATCTCTTCTTTTGTCAATGCTCACCACCAAACCAAATGCCATGATCTTGAGTATACACTCCATGGAGAAGAGGACAGTGAAGGCCGAGTTGAGGTGTTTAAGGACCATGTCGTAGGCTGCCGGGGCCGAGTGGTACTGAAGGAAAAGAGAACTTTAAATTTACTGACAGAAGGATTATCAGAAGTCATAGTTTCCACCCTGCCGTTGGTTACAGTTCATTTCAGTACGGTATGAAGATGTTCTTCCAGAGACTTAAAACTTGCTCAAGATTGGTAATCACATTGAAAATTGTATTGCCTTTACTCATATTTTATATCAACGTTTAGTTATTGTCATATGGTGCAGCAATTTAAGGAGTAAAAAAAGCGGTACAAGGTACATTCAGGTGCTTGTTGGAAGTTACAACATTCTTGTACTGTCGAGCAACGAAGAGCTATACTCAGCATGTCGTTCAGCAGTGTAACAATAAACAGGGGTCTTCTCTCAATACATTACACAATGTATACATACAAACTACTAATACATTTGTCCCGTAGATCTCAAGAGCTCGTACTGGACACTGCACTTCCTTGGGTCCAAAGCAATAAACCCGCCAAGTGTGAAGTTGATGGGATGAACAGTTGTCGAGAAAATCGAAGGATGGACGGATGGACGGAACAGACAGGACAGAACAGACAGACAGACAGACAGACAGACACACAGCTTTCATTTCAGTTAGATACTGTTCCACTATGAATCCTGCTGTACAGAGTGCTTTACCTTCATCATGAGGACTACAGTGTTGAGAGCGATCATGACTAGCACAGTGTTCTCAAAAGAAGGCGATGCCACAAAGTGCCACAGTCTGTACTGGAAGGTTTGTCTGTTCTGGGGCATGTAGCGGGTCATCGGCTTGGCGCTGATGGTAAAGTCGATGCAAGCCCTCTGATGGACAGAAATGTACCAAAACAGACATGAATGAATACGTGTGAATGTAACTGTGTGTATGTATCTGCACATATATTTCACCGCGACACACCTCGTTCTTCTCCAGAGTGCACTCCTGAATCATTTTGTCACCCTGCTCCTGGAAGGTGATGATGATCAGAGCCACAAAGATGTTGACAAAGAAGAACGGGAAGACCACAAAGTAGACCACGTAGAAAACAGACATCTCCATTCGGTTCCCTCGACTTGGCCCCATGCTGTCCTCTGTAACATCGGTAGAGTGCTGCAGGACCCTAGCAGAAAAAAAAAAAATGGGAGAAAGGAGAGGTCATTTATATTTTTTAATGCTATTAAGACCAACATCTTTTTGTTTTTTTACTTAAATTTTGATAAATGACATTAAAAAGAAAAATCCACTTACTGAGGCCATCCCTCTCCAGTTGAGACAGTGAAAAGTGTGAGGAGGGCCCAGCAGACGTTGTCGTAGTGAAACTCGTGTCTCTTCCACTCTCTCCTCTTCACCTCCTTTTTGTCTCTGCTGTAGTCAATGTAGTAGCCTCTGTAGAGAGCAGAGCGACTCAGAGGTCATTGTTTCACTTAATTCACTGATTAAACCAGCACTTTGAATGAAGAGAAAAATATTAAAGCTTTTGTAACGTGCAAATCTTATTAACTAGTGAATCTGGGGGTCTGCAGGCAATCACAGGTTATCTGGGGGTATATAAAGACTGAGGAGCTGCACTTCATGGCCATTTTCTGCTTATACCCGGAGTCTCTGTATTGTTAGCCATTGTTTGTGCAAGGATTTTTGTATATCATTTTGTAAAGCATTTGCTCTCAAAGATCAGAAATGTTGCGGTCATGTTTGTTAAATCTATTTATTAGTTAATTATATAGAGTTGTTGTTGTGTATGTAAACTCCTTGCTCCTATTTTACTTGCTGGTTTAGATATACAGTATATATCCACTTACTGGCATGCCTTCTCTGAATTCATGGAGCTGTCAGTGCAGTAGAAGAACTTCCCCTTGAAGAGCTGCACGGCAATGACAGCAAAGATGAACATGAAGAGCTGGTACACGATGAGGATGTTGAAGACGTTCTTCAGAGATGTGACCACACAGTCGAAAACAGCCTGGGGAGAAGAAAGACAAGAAGGATGGCAAAGCAAGCGCAATCTGTTAGAGATCTGTGAAACACCCAAAACCCAAAATACCGGAGAGTGTTTGCAGATGTTAACATCATACCTTGAGTTTAGGAAGCCTCTTGATGGTTTTAAGAGGCCTCAGAACTCTTAAAACTCGGAGGGACTTTATTGTCTTGATGTCTCTGCCTTTGTTGTTTCTGTTGACATTGAAATACAGCCCTTAGGAACAGCTGTACACTCAATCGAGTTCACAAGGACACATGGCACAGACACATTCAAAAAGAAAAACACAGTGCATATCAAAAAACAATGAAACACAGAACTTCATCTTGAGTGTGTTTATACAGAGCCCAGCAGGTGTCACAGGCAAACGTTATGATAATTTGTACATGTTATGAGTTTGGACTGAGATACACGGATACATTTTGGGCTTTGGCTGATAACACAACAATGTGTCATCTTCCATTGTTCCATTTTACAGAAACATTTATGATTTTCTATTGATTACTGTGCAACAATTCTTAATTTGAGGGTACAAATCATTAATTAGAGGGCATCAATGATTTGTTAATGTCACCAAATCATCAAAAATGTTACCCCTAAAACCTGTCGGGCAGTTTGGTGAGATTTAGAAGACGCAACAAAACAAAACAAAAAAGCACACTGAATACGAAAAGGAAAAATTGTACACGTGAAAATAATAAAAGAAATATATGAGAAGCTAATGGGATACATTTATATTTAGTGTGACTAGAATTTTTACCCCATCACATTCCTGGTAGCCCCAACAGTGACAAAATCCACAGGAACAACAGAGAAAAATTGAGGCATAAAAAGAGATTCACCGTGAGCAAAGCTCGCAGGATCACAGCTATAGTCACAACAGAGAAATTAACATACAATACAATCCTCTACAGTACAACAAAAGGCACAAAAGATTTAGTAAGTTATCTGGCACACTCATGCTGGGAACGACGACAAAAATAAATATCGTAGAGGCTTTTTAGCTTCACCCATGTATAAACCCCCATATTACACAGAAATCTATCTTTTCCTCTTGTTGTAGGACCATAGGGACATTTAAATCTGAGTTACACACTGTACAGCACCATGCATGCCTCCATATTTGCAGTTTATGAGCTGCAATGTAGCAAAAGAAAATTTAAGCTGCAAAAGGTGTCTTTGAGGGAAAGTCGTTCATAACAATACTGTATGCTCAGAAAATGATTTGCTGTAGTGAGTCAGTCATTAGTTGTCTGCAGGCAGCACTGTATAGTGACTCACGTTAGAGCAAAGGCAATCAGAGCTCCCACCACTACAATGAAGTCCAGGATGTTCCACATGTCTCGGAAATAAGAGCCATCGTGCAGAATGAGACCCTGGTCTATCATCTGGAGGACACACCATACAGACACGTAAAGTTAACAGCTTAAATACGCACAGGGGCCAAAACACCTCTGAGAACTTCTAGAGTACATCAAATTCTTTAAAAGTGTGATTGGTGTTGTAAAAGTGGAGAAAAGATATGTTTCAGTTACCCACCTTGATGATCATTTCGAAGGTGAACACTCCAGTGAAGACATAATCGAAATAACGGAGGACCTAGATATTTACAAACATAAAAAGTACACAGACACAAGACTTTTCTGAGGGTGCAAACTCACACTTTGTATTATTCTGGCACACACGCACTAATTCTATAACGTACACTGCATATTAATTGTCATAGTACAAACAAATTGCAACCTTGGAATGTCCCAGCCAATTTAACTTAATTTAATTTTGTTTCCAAAATAGTTCTCCACCAACCACCATTTATTTCAGTGTTTTTGCAGCTATGCGCATCTCCTCTGTTTCTTGTACAAGATTTTTTATTTCATACATTTCAAATGTGACTTTGTGTGTCCTTAGCAGTGTTGTGACCATGTAATCTTTGCTCAAGTCCCAAGTATGTCTCAAGTAATTTGGTCCAAGTCTCAAGCAAGTCTCGAGTTGTTTTTTTTTTGGGGGCAAGTCAAGTCAAAGGTTATGTCAAGTCAAGTCGAGTCCTTAAGTCAAGTCCCAAATCAAGAGACTTTTTTTTTTACACACAAGATAAAGCACTTTACCTGTAGATTTTAAATCCAAAAGTGATTAAGCCTACCGGTGGCACAGACGCAGCCATTGTGGTGGTCTGGTCCGACAAATGAGGCTGTATCAGGGGTCTTTGATGTTACTTGTTGCCATAGCAAGGAGTTTGATTGACAGCCAGTCATCCAATCATGACAATCACATACCTGGAAGCTTTTTGAGTCGTTCCAATCATGATTCACAGTTTGCATTGCTGCCGCTGCATAGCATACTTGATAGTTTAAATAGAAAAGTGACAACATTAAATTTTATATTTAATAGCTAACATTCAAACTAATGAATATAAGCAAGTCATCCGAGTCATCATGCCTCAAGTCAAGTCTCAAGTCATTAACTTACAAGTCCAAGTCGAGTCTCAAGTCATTTATTTTTTGTCAAGTCGCAAGTCATCAAAACGGTGACTAGAGTCGACTCAAATCCAAGTCACCAAGTCTCAAGTCCACATCTCTGGTCCTTTACTTGGTCTCTCTCATACTAAAGTGTAGCTTTTACTAGTTTGTGTTTATTTAGTTACTTGTGACACTTTCCATGACACAGAGTTGTGAAAACAAATAGAGCACAGCTATTTCCCAGGAAAAAACTGCAGATTCGCACCTTGTATGTGTGTGAAATTAAATGTGTCACGACACATTCTTGCTGACAGTGTTATGTCAACTTGAGATCAAACAGTAAACCTTAAAGCTAAAACTCTGTCAGTAGTATTTCAGAATGAGTAATGAGTCATATTTTCCATTCATTCTTTTTTTAGTCTTGTGAAAATAATTGCTTCTTTGAGGATAAAGTGTCAGCGGTCAGTGTAATACCATCAGATCGCTCTGGTGCGATCGCAACTTTTGTATAAGTTAAATAAATCTAAGACTGCTGCATAAATCAGTTGGCACTTCAGACATCCACTGCTTTTCTAAGGTGTCAGTATGTTTCAAATGAGGTGCTTTATTTTTTGATAATTAAACAGCATCTGAAACTCCCTCACCCCCACGTCAAAATTGTACCCTTTCCCGAACCGACAATCAGACATTCACACCCACCTAATGCAGCCAGCAGTGTAAAGTTTTTCTGGTTCTTCACACGATTACGTCACTTTTTATATGCACAAACAATTGCAACACTATGAATGCCTTAAAGGAGAGACTGTCCTAAAAGTGTGAGCCGTTATCCACATTTGAACAATTTGAGTGTGGCCGTTCGGAAAAAGCTAATAGCACTTTTGCCTGCAGACGTGGCCGACATGTTCGTACAAACTAGTTTGTAATGAGCACAGGACATTGCACACACCCGCTACCTTTCCAGAGAAAAAAAACATTGTTAAAGACAGTTGTCACCCTGGCCACCATCTCTTTGATCTCCTGCCCTTAGGGAGACGCTACAGGTCCATCAGAACACAAACCAACAGACTAATGTAAAGTTTCTTTCCAAAAGCCATACAGACTCTAAATCTACGCACATAACGTCTCCGCACCCATATTCACATTTCTTATTAGTGTTTTTATAATCCATTTTATTGATGTTTACAATATTATGTCTTTATTTCTATTAATAACTGCAATATATTTATTATCGCAACTACCTGCTATTGTTTTATGATGAATGTTGAAAAAATGTGGTTGTATAATATTATATGTGGATGTGTGCAATATAGTTTTATTTTAAGTACCGCTGGGAGGGGCACTTGTAATTTCGTTGTATTCATTGTAATATAATGACAATAAAAGGATCTTATCTTCCCCCCACCTTTAGTCTACCAGATCTTTCTAACACGCCTGTAAAGCACTGCTGTATAATCTTTTTGCACCTGGTAAGAGTTTTCTTTTGACATCAAATTGATCATCCGACATCCAAGTTTGGATCATGAATAAAACTATAGACACTTTAGGAGAGATGTATTTCGATCTCACCTTGTTTCTGTCTGAATTGGTACACACGGGGTCCTCAGCAGCCAGTGCAATGCTGCTCGCCACGATCACGAGGAGAATAGTCATCTCAAAGTAGCGCATAGTGACCATATAGTGACAGATCCTCCTGATACTGAAGCTCAACAAAAGGGGGAGATATTAATTGTTGATTGAAGAAAGAGTGCACACAAGAGACAAAGACCTTTTATAATCAGTCACAAAATGTAGTGGATTTTGTAGCATCTTACGGGTTGGAGGCCTTAAAGATGAACATGCTATCTGGAGCTACAGGTTTGGGAGGAATCGGAGGTTCCTCCTCGTCCTCCTCCTGCTCCTGCTCCTCCTCCTCGTCCTCCTCCTTCTCTGTGTCGTCCTCTTTGTCTGTCTGTTCAGAGTGGTATGCCTCCAACTCTTTACTGTTCACTAAAACCCAGACAGAGGTCCGAGAGGATAGAACAAAATGCTTTAGCTGTGCATAGACAGCTATGATGAAGAAAGAACAATGTGAGTCACCAGCACAATGGATTCAGTAAAGAAAAAAAAAAGACTGGCACTCTAACCAGATGTCAAACACCTACACATGGTGATCCAATGTGATACCAACACTAAAACCTACAGTATGATGCACAGTAAAGGAGTGTGACTGCAGTTAAAAGTGATCACAGTGCTACCTGTCATGGGCGAGAGCTCAAGCAGTGGTTGTGCAGACATTTCGATGGCCACGCTTCCCACCAGGTTGGACTTGTCACGTTTGATGGAGACCGGGCGGCTCTCAGACTCGATGGCCCTCACACTGAACTCTGTGGCCTCTAAGGCGGGCTCCACTGGGATGTTTTGGTCTGAGTGCCCGCCTTCACCCTGCTCTGACCAGGTACAGTCCAGCAGCTGCTCACACTGAGGAGGATTGGGAATGTCCCTGAAATAAAAAAGAAAAGATCACTGGACTTAAATCAGTGCAACAACAACACATAGATATGTCATGGAAATCCTGTGCAAAAGCTTTTGTATTCTGAACTCAAGTATAGTGTATTTGTATCACCCTTTTCTTGTTGTACAATTATCTTTCCCCTCAAGAGAATTTTTAGCTATGCTCGCTCTATAGATATTTGGATATATAGGCAATGTTTCAGCTACTATTAAATGTATTGACAAGAAATTTGGTGCTGACATTCATGTTCTCCTCAGGATGATTTGTGATCCCTTAACCTTTTATCTGGTCAAAATTATAATTTGTCCAGCACTTTGGTTTATGATGAAAAACCTGCATAACAAGCGACAATCCCATCAACCTCAGCTGCACTTTGTGTTTAGTGCTAATCAGAAAATGTTAGCATGCTAACACGCTAAACTAAGATGATGAACACATGGTAAACATTCAATCTGCTTAACATCAGCAATAGGCTCGTTCGAGATGAGCCAGGTCTGCGCAGAATCGATCACCGGCGATCGCCGCCCGACCTGCTTGACGTCATGCACACGTGGTCAACGATAACCTCACGAGATCAAGGCGGCCGCAGTTCTGAGACGCAGGCAGCGCAGTTACTTTTCACCGACTGCAAGACCCAGGCGGACCCAGGGCATGCTAGGAAACACCGGCCTCTCAGCTGATCTAACAGATGATTGGTTCAGAATCTACTCAACATGATGACGTTTTATATAAACTTTTTATTGATTTTGAATTGGAGGGATTTTAACTGCTATGTGTCTGATTTAAAGGCTTATTCTGTACAAACCACATGTTGTGTGGCTGATAGTTATGTTTAGAAGTCAGAGAGACTAAATCCGTTCAGATTACGGATCATCTACAGTGTATTGTTAATTAAAATCAGCAACAGATCTCATGTAGAGCATTTTAAGAGCTACTCTGTCATAATTAAAACAACTGGAGACTGTGTACAAGCTGATATATGGGTCTGATAAAATTGTATTAAATCGGAATCCAACCACAGTGTTTCTGTGACTTCCTGTTCAGCATGAAGACTGCTGGAATCGGCTGGAAACTGTCCGACTTGACAGTGGATTTTTGTCACTGCCCTCTGCTGCTGTTACCGCCTGCTCTCGTCCACTTTACAGGCGAGGCACAGTTCATCTCGAACGAGCCTACTGTCACAGTGAGCGTGTTAACATGCTTTTGTTAGCACTGAGCGCAAAGTAGCACTGTACAGCCTCAGCGTGGCTGTAGAGGTTAACATTTTTTCAAGTCTTTCCCTTAAAACATCACTCAAATACCAATATGTACATTTCAAGACATATTGGTTGCTGTAATTGTTCGTCTTCTCTATACTGGCTGTAAAGAAATCCCTTCCTAATGGGATTCTATTCTCCTCCTAATAGAAGCGATGTGGGACAAAATCCACAGCCTTCGTTCTGTACAAAAATGCTTTCCAAAGTTCAAGTGAAGCAATACGAGGCCTAGGAGTTAGACTAAACAAATGGATGTCTTTGAAAGTTAACCTTAGATAAGTTAACTCTTTTTAAGGAGGAATCCAAAAGAGGGAACTAGAGGGAACTAGAAAGACAGTAACTTTGGAAAAAATACACACTTGATTTGTCTAACCCAAACTTCTTAAACTCCATATAATTCCACTTACTTACTAATTACTGTGGGAATGCATTTTTGCGTTAAAGGTAGACAGTGGACGTTGCTCCCCAGCTCCATGAAGGGATCTCTTCTCAGCTAATAACTTTTTCAATGCACATATGGACATGTGACTAATGTTTAACAAGGTGCAATTCTCACTCAGGAGAAAATATCCAGTGACAAATAAACATTCCAGTTAAAATGGCTTTTACCAGATAATTACTTACAACAAGAAAAGGGATAAAATACAAGGGTAAAAATGTGCTTCAGTTCATGAGATAGTATTTAACCTTATAATCCCTCTTCCTCATCAAGTAATACATGAGAACAGCCTTACCTTCGACAGTCTTCTCCAACTTCTGCGTATGGGTTGATGATGCATGTTCCACCATCTTCTTGGACTGACTCTCCTTCTTCCTCTGCTTTTTCTCTCTCCTCTCTGTCATCCTTCTCTTCCTTCTCATCCAGTATCTTCCTCTCCTGGCTGTGCGACCGTCTGACTTGGGGCACCTCATGTGGTGCCTGGGTGCAGTCCAGACTCTTGGCTTCAGCGCGAGCATCGCGGTGACGGTGCCGTCTGTGTCTTGCCCCTTCGTCTGGCCCCTGACTAGGTCTGAACTTGCGGGCCATCCTGTGCCTGCCTCCGCCTGTGGTCCGGTGGTTAGCTCCTCCAGTTTTCTCCTCACTCAGGTTTACTAGAGGCTCAGCCGTCGGAGGCTCAGGGATGGAGATGGTGATGGACATCGGGGGCTCGGGGATGGGCAACCCCACAGACATGGGAGACTCAGGCAGGTGAGTCGGGCTGGGCTCGGCGAGGTGGGGTATGGTGGGAGTTTCAACGGTGTCCTCTGTAGGGCTTGCAAACAGCTCCTCTCTGCTTGCCATCTGGCGCCGTTTACGTAGCTGATTGGCTCTCTGCTCCCACACTGACATGTGAACCTTTCTCCTCCTCTCGCGGCGGCTGACGAAGGCGTTAGAGCCATTGAGGGGCTGTTCGTCTGGGGCCCCTGTCTTGTCCTCGGGCTCATCTGGGAAGTTTGGTCGGCCTCGGTGGATGGCTCGTTTCCTGTATAGGTAGGGCCTTCTCCTCCCACTAAAGACCACAATATATTTCATATCAATATGGGGCAGCAACAGGCCTAAATTTAAGGAACTGGTGACAAGAAACATCAAGACTTTAGCATACCAGTTATATAAAAGTATATTTAAACAAATCAAATAAAAGCTGCAAGAAAAGGACAGACCTTTTCTGTGAATGTATAATGTTAGTTAATCAGTAACACAAAACAATTCCCATGGAAAAATATGCAAAATACTTTAAGCTAAAAAAAAAAATACAAAAACATCCAAAAAAAGAAAAAAAGAAGATACCTGAGAGGTAAGGATAGATAAAAAGAACAAAAACCACAAGAACGAAAAAGGCAAGGTGCAGGATTTAAGTACAGAGTGTAGAAAATAATCTCAATAATTGAGTAGGAAAACTCAAGGGAGAAATTCTGTGAGACAGAGATGCATTCAATTATACTTACTGGTATTCAGATTCTTTTGTTGTCCATGTAATCAATGAGTGATTTTTGAAAACAAGACATTAGTGTTTTACAACATACATAGAACATTTGTTGTGACACAGAACAAAGTGTGTAAAGGGGACACAACGTTTACACAAAGGTTATCCAGTTTACACAGGTTAAGAAGGGACTGAAATCAGTTCTTTAAGATTCATAATGTCATGGGAGCATTCAATTGTATGCCCATTAACATTAAATATTTTCTTACTTAAAAGTGCTCATATTATGCTCATTTTCAGGTTCATAATTGTATTTAGAGGTTGTACCAGAATAGGTTTATTTGGTTTAATTTTCAGAAAACACCATATATTTGTTGTACTGCACATTGCTGCAGCTCCTCTTTTCACCCTGTGTGTTGAGCTCTCTGTTTTAGCCAAGGGGGTAAGCTTCGCTTCAGAGCTCGAACCTCCTATGGCGCCATTTTGATGCTACAAGACGATCACCCGACGTTAGCATTCCATTGACTGCCATTCATTTTGACGTCACTTTGACAGCGAATAATTTTACATCTGAAGCGTTTAAAGACTTTATTTGTTCACTGTTTATTTCTAAAGAAACATGACAATGTATAAAAGGCTCCATTACCTTGTACCTCACATTATGGCTCCGTAGCAGTCGTTTTTGTAAAAATAGGCTAACGATTGTGTCATAACCACGCCACTTACTTTCGCATAGTAGAGGAATTACCGTATAGTACAGGAGAAGCTCGTAGGCAGTTTCGACTTACATTAGCTGTTTAAGTTTAATTACTAATGTTAACTAGCATTTTAGTTAGTAATAATTAGCCTGTGCCTATGTTATCTCCTTACATATACCTACGCTCTCCGTCTCTGCAAGATTGAGAATGATTGAGATTTCTCTTGGCACAGCTACCAGAAGACTTACAACTTTCAGACAGGTTGCTCACGTCACATTTATGTCGTCTCTCTCAGTTGGAGGCTGCGCAGTAACGCTCAGTGCTCACCGGAAAAGTGCTTCTAATATCCTTCACCGGTCTCCGTCCAGAGCAACGGGATCTGTTGGTCCATTCTATATACAGTCTACGGTTTTAGCTACAGAGTGAGACATCTCACTTCTGTACCATCTTTGTTGGGAGTCGCACATGCGCAGTAAGTACCGCTAGCTGGTCAGTTGCAGAGTATGAGGGTGTGCCGTGCTAGCAGCTAGGCGAGCATTATAACGTGTGTTACAAAGTGATGCACATTCGTCACGGAAGTAAAGGCTGGACTACAACAGAGCTGTTTGGAGCAGTTTGTGAACAGTGTTTTCTGTTGGAGATGGTAAGTCCCTTTGGGGTGGACTTTGGGCTTTTTCACTTTGTAAACCTATAACGTGCACAAAAAGATATATAACACAAAGGAAAGGGGAAAAAGCATAATATGAGCACTTTAAGGTTTAAGGTTCAAATTGATTCAAAAGCTGACAGAATGTCAAAATACACAACATTTTGGTCAGTGCCACATAACAGGAATAAAACAAGACAATGTGATGGAACCAGCAAAAGCCTGTAATATACATCAGAATCAGGGTCTTGATAGCTGCAACACGTACAAGACTAACATTCAAATATGTAACAGACAAATGATACATTCAGAGTCACAGCTATAGAGTCAGTTACCCGTCACTGTACGTAGGTGTTAGTTACCTTTTCTCTCACTTTATGGAGTTAAAAAGTGTCTATATTTTTTTGTCTTTTGTCTGAAATGCAGTTTGTAACTTTGTGAAGAAACGTGCTACGCAAAATAAAAGTTTATTGTTATCATTATTACATGATTTTAGGGAGTTTGAAGGGCCCACCATAACTTCACCAGGGATTTTGCATGTGTAATCACGTAAACATTCGTATTATTGCCTGCAGTAATATAAATGTTTGATTTTCTGCCTTGAAGTAGGTACTGGTGTCCCCCCATTTAGATATGGTATAAAAATCAGCTTGCAGAGACTTTAAACACTTGGAATAATTCATTATTCACAGTGAACATTTATTTGTTCATTAAATGTCTTTTGGCAGTGCAGTTGCAAATTAGAAACAGTTTTAAAAACACTTTACTGTTGGTGTTATCAGTTTTTTTGGGAAGCTCCAACATTCAATACTTGAGGATATAGACCTTTTCAATGGAATTCCATTGCTAGGCAATAGCCTGGCCCCTTGTTAACTTCCTGTCAGTTGATGTCATTCACATGACACACTGCAACAGGAAATCAACCTTGGGCCATTTAGAATCTTTATGTTTACATCTGTGAAAAGGTCATTTTGATTTCATTGCAGAAAAGCAAACCAAGAAATTTCAAATGATCATTTTCACAATTGCCCTAATTTGCCTTGTGGGTTAGATTTTCCAAAGATTAAGCCTGAATTGTTCATTGTTCATGTTATGAACTACAAATAAAGCTTCACCTGGTAAGCAGGAAAAACACATTCATCAAATCTAGCTAGTAATGGAAATACCCAGAGTTTGTTGTTAATGGTGTAAAATATGCAATAACTGACACTGATCAGATGGAGTCATACTAAGTAAGTAAAAATCTGACACACTCCAAAATGTGCCTCCTTCCAGTAGAGTGACACACTGAGACTTGCCATAGTTCCCGAAAACTACCTACTGCCCTCCTCCTGACTTAATGGATCATTAGACCTGTGAGAAAGCCACCAGGTACCAGGGACAAGGACTGCAAATTAGCCTACGGCTAGAAGTCCCACATACATTGCATCGGTTGCACTTCAGATGTAACAATGCCTATATGTATTGTCCCTGACAAATAAACTGATAAAATAAAAATAAAATAGGTCATCGGAAGGAACAGGACAGGAGTTCCATGAAGAATCTCATTAACTAAAGAGGCTGCTTATCACCACTCATAGGCTGAGACAGTTATAGAAGGAGGTTCAGTTATGCTGCAAAATCAGTTTATCAGAGGTCATGCTTTTAAATCAGGCACATTCAATAAACATTCAGGATTGTGCCATCAATGACTTAAACATGCCTTTCTAACTGAACTGCATTCACCATGCAACTAGAGGCACTGCGGAGCAGATTAAGCATTCACCAGCTACACCTTTAACTGGTTCTCAGAGAGTCCACAGTTGAAGACATTGTGGAAATATCAATGTTATTGGCAATACCTAATTGATTTTTTACACAACTTCTCTCCAATAACAGAAGTAGCATGATGATCGCATTCAGGAACACCACCAGTTCTCCCACAAGCATCCGTATTGTACAAATCTAAGCTTGATTGTACTACTTGCATCTGCTGCAAAAAAACAAAATAATTTAAAAGAATCATTACATGTTTTCAGCCCAATCTGAATTTTCCATTTGCTCAAGAGGAGAGCTGATCTGAGAAACAGTCACACACTCACGACTAAGAACTACTTGAGAGTATATCATCCTAGAACGCTCACTTTGTTAGCTTGTTAACTTACTCAGATATCAGGCCATCTCTGCCTCTGGCATATCTCTGGTTGAAGAACTCCTCCTCCTCCTCTTCATCCTGATAAAGACAAAATGAACATGCACATTTAATGACCACTGACTGGAACACCAGAACTATATAAATCTATCAACTATTACACCTGTAACATACATCATTGGAGGTGTGTTCTGTATGAATAAATATATTGTATTGGTTAAACTGCCATAACGGAGGTAAAAACAGTTCAAACCTTTGTCAGTTCTTGTGCGTTGGCCAGATTATCCACAGCGATGGCCAAAAAGACGTTCAGCAGTGTATCTGTCGTGAAGGCAGTTAAGCACAAACACACCAAACTGTGGGAACCTATTATTGTTTGTCCTGCCCTCTCCCTTTCATAAATGCATACTGTTAAAACTCAAACTGATTTTGAGTTTGCATGGCAAAAGAATCTAAATAAAATTTTCAGTCTTGATGCTAAGTTAAGCGGCAGCTCACCTTACAAACATTAGAGTGGTATCAGTCTTCTCACCCATCTCCCCGCAAGACAGCAAATACGTGTCTTTCCCAAAATGATGAACTAAAGATTTTTCTTACAAGGCATGTAATCATTACATAAAATATGATGTGATGCTATGAATTTAGCGTCCCAGCAGTATATAAAGTATTCAAAACTAGCATTAAACATTAAATCTACGGAGCAGCAACAATAATACAGTAAAATAATATATAATTCTAAAAGGGGCCATTTTGCTGGAATTTTGAGTACTTTTACTTTTGACAGTATATTTTGCTCTATATTTTAACTGAAGTAACATTTTGAATGCAGAACTTTTTCTTGTGATGGAGTACTGCAGTAGTACTGCTTTTACTCAAGTAAAAGATCTGAGTAGTTCTTCTACCACTGACTGTGTACAGACTTATACGCTACATAGGAGCTCTCTGCCCACTTGTTGAAGGTTCAATAAGGATACAGTTTCCAAACAGGGTGAGCACTATGAAGTAGATTGATGACCACATTCCATACTGCACTCCACCCTGCGAGCGAATCCCATTATACATCACCTCGTTCCAGTCCTCACCAGTCAGAATCTGTAGGCAAACACACTGAGTATTTAGCATATATAATTGCATTGCTCATATTTGATCGGCCTAAAAATACATGAAGCTGCAGACATATTCTCTGTCTGCAAACCAGTTCAAGATATGGTATTAAAAATGGCAGCGAGATAGGTAATTACTATGTGTGCTGATCAAAACACTCTTTCACAGTGCGGTTGGTTTTGTAGAATATCTGATGTGGATTCACTTGTCTGATATTCATGTGCGCATATGTGTGCATGGATGTGTGGGATGATAGCGGAGGCAGGGGGTGGAGAGCGAGTGAGCAGAGTTGTTTAATCTGCGCCTGGGGTGAGAAATATCCCAGGGTGCAATGTGTCATGGAGAGCAGGCAGAATGAGGGGATCTGTGGGAGCCAAACCTGAAACACTGTCATGATGGCAGCTGGAAACGTGTCAAAGTTGGTGGGAGTGTAATCTTCAAAGATGAACCTAGAGGGAAGGCAAATAGAAAGCAGGGTCAGATATGACCAAGGAAGAATAGGAGGAGGAAGATGAGGAGGAGGATGCAGAGCTATTTTCATCCGGACATGTCATTTCCTCTCCTCTTCATCATTGAAAAAAACTGCTGTTCAATTTGCAGGGTGTGTAGCTACCATTTTAAACTGTGGCATGATCAGATATGTAGATTAAAAATATTCTAAGAAAAGCTGTCCTTGATAATTAAAACAGCGAGGTTGTCAGCTTTGGTGTCCTTGAAATCTTTTACTCACCTTCCTCCAAAAAGCTGCATCCCCAGCAGAGCAAACACCACAACGAAGAGAAAGAGAAGAAAAAGCAGGCTGATAATGGACTTCATGGAGCTCATGAGGGACACAACCAGGTTCCTGAGAGAGGCCCAGTATCTGACAGAAGAAAAAAAAAAAATCACAGATTTTTTTGTCGTTTTTGAACAGAAGTCTGTGGAAATATAGACACAAATATACTACAACCCAGGCCTTATTTAGCTGGAATGCTGTTCTTTTGGTTGTCCCACTTACTTGGTAATCTTGAAAATTCTCAGAAGTCTCAGTGCCCTCAGTACGCTGATCCCAAATGACATGCCAGGCCTGAAGAAGCCCCAAACCACCTCAAAGATGCTGCCGACAATAACCTGCAAAACATGTCAGCATAGACATGTGTTTATATGTTTGTATGTGATCACTTCATTTGTAAGAATGGTTAACTTGCTGATTTATATTCTGTTAATAAAAAAAAAAAGTTTGAGTAATAATAAAACACCTTTATCAGTTAATTAGGATAACCCAAATTCCTAATTTTGCACTAGAAATTTAACTTTTACATTTGCAACATAAAACAAACATTGTTTTCTTTTTTTGTGTAATATGGAGTCAGTATGAGGGTTGAAGGACCTCACCCCACAGTCAAAGCAGTTGAAAGATGAATGGAAGTAGAGCCGGAAACCCAGACCATACATTTTCAAAAACATCTCAGCCAAAAACAGCCCCAGGAAAACAAACTCTGCATAGTCTAGAGGTGAGGAAACAAAAAAGCAATTAGCTCAAAGAAGAGAGAGGAAACGGTCTGCCAAAAAAAAAAAAAAATGCATTCATCAGACATGACCTGATTTATTATAACAAGTAGTAAATCATAGAAAAATGTCAATTAAAAAAACAGCACAACCATTCAGATCTAAAACCCACAGAGGAAGATGGTCAGCCAGTCGGGCTGGTTGTGGTGGACGATGGCCACACAGATGGTGTTGAGAGCCACCAGACTGAGCACCATCAGGTAGAAAGTGTCTGTCTTCACCATGCGGCGGATGGAGATGCGTAACATGCGTTCTTTACGCCGCAGGTAGGCAGCGGGGCCTCGCCGGCCGCTGCGGAAGTTCATCCTCGATCGCGACATGCCTGAGGGAGAAAGAGGGAGAATCACAGGAGGGAAAGAGACAAGTGCAGGAGGGTGAGGAAGTGGTAATACGTAGGCGAAATATACACCAAGAAAAGAAGCCTGCTCTAAAGGCAGTGAGTAACTGAAAAGACTGAAAGTCCTTTACTCACTGGCTGTAGACATGTCCGTATACTTCTCGTCCCCTGGTGCTCCTCTCCGTGCACCAGTCTTCTTACTCGCTCTCTTCAGCACTGAAAATGTCCCACAAAAACTCAAGGTTATAAACATTTCAATATATTTCAAATGAAAATGAAAACAATAAAAGAAATGATCACTCTTGGTAAACTAAAACGGTCTGCTCAACAGTGAGTAGGCTTTACAGAGTTTTTACACTTTCCTGTTATCTACAGTTATCAAAGCACACTGACTCTGTGGATAGAACAGTGCATTGAATTTATTCACATGGGTCACAATTCATGAATTTAGCACCCTAATACCATGGCCACTTACTAAACGAGCAAGAGGCGGTTTGTGATCAGTTTAACCCATGGTTAAGTACCTAACATTGCTGGGTTCATCTATCGGCTGCAGTCATGGCTTTTTAACATTCGTTTATGGCTTTACTCAAAGATCACAGGACCGTTACAGAGAGACCTACAATGCTCACACGATATTTGGCACTTCAAGCATGAAAGGAAGAGGTGGTGGTGGCGCAGTGGATATGACATATGCCTTTGGTGTGGGAGACCTGGGTGGGTTCGATTCCCACTGTGATACATCAACCGATGTGTCCCTGAGCAAGACATTTAACCCCTAGTTGCTCCAGAGGCATGCGACCTCTGACATATATAGCAATTGTAAGTCGCCTTGGATAAAAGCGTCAGCTAAATTACATGTAATATAATGTAAAAGAGGTGGCAAGCACTGTTGAAAAGTTTAATGATATCAGGTCTCTCACAGGATGAATTAGTGAAGGATTTTAATAATTATTTTACCACCAATGTCTGAATTAATGAACAATCAATTAAAGGAGAAAGCTCGAGGGACGCTCGCCCCCACTTCTCACTCATCAATTTAATCTTTCCTTAGTTTATAACTTTAATTTCATTCTTCTGCCTATTTTATAATGTCCGTTGGGACCCTTTTTTAATTCCTATTTGTTCATATGCTGTATGAAAAGCGATTTGCAGGATTTCATCCGTGCAGTTAGCATGAATAAAAGTTAAAAATATAAAGAGGGAGACTGCTGGTCTGATGTTGTCTAATGTTAAATCAAGCATTTGTATTGTTGCTATGGTTACTTGCAGCTTACACAATGACTTACAGTGCAGAGATGGATAAACTCGACCAGAACTACATTTGACATGTTTGGATATACGGTTAAAACACACAGCAGTTAATCCAATCAGACAGCATATTTTGTGTCTGTCATATAATATGTAATAATCGCAGATCCATGTGTAATTAGATGTGATTATTCTAACGTATGAGAACTCACCATCTAACGGCGATCTCCCAGAACTTTTATTCTCCTCTGCAAGCATTACCTCCTCTGTAATAAAATAAAACTGGAGGTTATACACAGACTAACTTGTCTTCATTAAGGCACAATTTAAATCATCACACGTGGAAATATACATTGCAGGGTTGTATTCTTTAGGATGTCTGCAAATGTCTACAGGATCTGAGGCCAAACCAATGTAAATGCTGTTTTGAGAGGCCACTATGACCTTCTTCAGAGAAAGAGCTCTTATTCTCTCTTACATTCTGGCAATATCTCGCTCTCCCTTTTCTCGCTCTCTTCCCACACTCACCCACATCCATGCACACATAAATATGCACCACAGCTCTCTCTCTCACACACATACACACACACACACACACACACACACACACACACACAAGTAAACACACAAACACACACACCAATGCGCGTGCACAGAAATTTAAGTCAGTGAGTCAGTATCACCTTTTTCTCACCTTCTACTTGCGTGGGAGACTAGCAATGTAGATTGCCATTACACCACTGTGTGTGTGTGTGTGTGTGTGTGTGTGTGTGTGTGTGTGTGTGTGTGTGTGTGTGTGTGTGTGCCTGTGTGCGTGCGTGCAACTGAAAAAAGCTACTCTATGTGTGTATAAAATGAGATTCAGTTTGACATTTTGGGAAATATGCTTATTCACTTTCTTGCCTTTTCAGAGTTAGATGAGAATATTGATACCACTCTCATGTCTGTCTGTTAAACATAAAACTGCAGCCAGCAGCCAGTTAGCTTAGCTTAGCATGGAAACAGCTAGCCTAGCTCTGCCCAAAGGCAACCAAATCCACCTACCAGCACCACTAAAACTCACTTAGTAACATGTTATATCTTGTTGTTGTGTACAAAAACCGAACTGTATCAACAACAAGTTGTGGCTTTGTTGACACCTGGCTTCAGCTTCCTATCTAATGGACAAATATGAAAGTGGGATCAATCTTCTCATCCAACTTGCAGCAGGAAAGTGAATAAAGGGGTATTTCCCAAAATAAAGAACTATTCCTTTAAATGTTTTTACAGCTTTGTACAGTTTTAAATTGAAACAAAAAAATCTGAAAAAGCCAAATAAGAGAGGTTCTAAACATTTTGGAATGCTTTTATACATCACGTTTTGTCTGTTGTGAACAAACCGTTTAATAATGACAGCAGAAAAACACCTGAATCCAAAATGTATAAAGTGGGACTGACAGCACTGCTCATTAGTTGCATTTAGAGGTAGTTCGGGTGATGAGAGCAACTCTCCCATAACCACTGAAGCCTGCCTGCTCACTCACTCACTATAAGCCTCTCTGTTACTGTAAACTTCCACATAATTAAACAACAAGATTGTGTCTGCAGATGTGAAGTTGTTCTGCTGCCCAGTACCTGCCCTGTCTATCCAGGCTCGGTAGCCGTTCAGTTCTCTTTCCACCTGTTGCTGGCGGCGTAGCTTCATGAAGGCCCGCCTGTTCTCCACCCTCTCCCTTTCCTTGGCAAATTCTCTGAAGAGGGAAGCATTCAAAACATAATGCATAATAGAGACAAACACCAGTGTTATACATGTAGGGAGGTTCACACTCACCCCGACAGGACTCCCAACACCAGGTTCAGCACAAAGAACGAGCCAATGATGATGAGGGGAATGAAATACATCCAGTTCCATGTGGTACCCAAGGCGTCGTTGGTCTGAAACGCATTCATGTTAATACACATTTACAACAACCGTGTGATGCTTTGTGGTTCATTTGTTTCCGCAGAACTGAAGCTCACATTATAGAGAACGGCTGTCCATCCCTCCATGGTGATACACTGGAAGACTGTGAGTACAGCAAACAGGATGTTGTCGAACTGCGTGATGCCGTCGTTGGGTCCAATCCAGGTGTCGTTGCAGTCGTACTTCTCTGGACACTTCCTCACTCCACAGGCGAACGCCAGCTCTGTTGAGTCGACAGTCTCATTGTCTACAAAAAAAATAGTAAAGCAAACGACTCACAACCGAGTCATGTCCTGTTTTTTTCCCAACCATTTATTATATCTCTCCCAGAACTTTTTTTTTACACTTTGGTTTTAGTAGTAATCAAACAAACAAGATATAACATGTTTATGAATGAGCTTAAGAGAACTGTTGCTTTAAGGAAACACTTAATTCACATTATTTTTGCACACTGTACAACCATTATCACAATTCTTTCATTTTCACAGTTTTAATCTCTCGTTTTTAATGGTATTGCTCATGCTTTAACTATACAACTAAATAAGCACTTAATTGCACATTATGCATTGTGTCGATAGCAAATATATCATAAATGAATTTTGTGACATCACATTATTCTATGATTTACTACAGCCAGTCATTGGTCTAGTACACAACTTACACAAGTGTGATGTGACAACTTGAATCCAGTAGTTAAACATTTGAAAAATATTTGCATTTTTAATTTTTTCAATGAGGGTGAAGCAGTAGATGCAATTATTTTTGATATGTCTTAAAACATGTTTGGAGGGAATCTCTAAACCTTTAAATATTTAAGGGAAAGATGTAAACATTTCCCCTGCTCTAAACGCTGTTTATACTTATTCAGGTTTTATATCGGAATCCACTCTGAGTTGTGCAGGGCGATGACAGTAAATGCTATGGTGTGGCGCGTGATTACAGAGTAGTTGTTGACTAATTAAGCAGCAGCTAAATTAGCCAGCAACAACTCTATTTATACGTCTGAGCTCACTGCTACTGTAATCTATGAAAGCCTCAGTTTCAGTTTTCAGTTGAGAACATTGAGCAAACCACACGTTTGATGTACCTGCTGGTGAACCAATCAAAGTGAATCATAAATAATACAAAAAAAAAGTGTGAAAATAATCCTCTAAATGCATTAGTATTAGTGATGTGATAAATTCCAACAAAGTGTGACAATAATCATCTAAAGGCATTAGTATCATGATAAAAGCAGGTGTGAAGACAACCCTTTATTCTAACTTTGAGAGACTGATAGTAAAACATGGTTTACAATAATCCTGCAACATTTGTCCTCCTTCAAATTTTGGAGATGTCTTTTGATTTTATCTTATCTAGGTTTAACTTAGGACCGAATCCAAAACTTTTTCCCTTGTGTCTTACTATTTAGTTTCACACTGTATAAACAGGAAATTAATATAAAAAAAAATGTATGTGGAGAGTGGACTGCACTCCTTTTTTTTTTACAACAGAAAGAGACGTACCGAGGATTTCGACAGATGGCAAGCAGGTCTGGTGAAGCTTCCCGCTGTAGAACTCCAGACCAATGATGGCAAACATGAGGATGGCAAAGAACAAGAGAAGGCCAATCTGGAGCAGCGGGATCATGGCCTTCATGATGGACTTCAGCACAATCTGCAGGCCTTGAAGTATTCACAAAGAGAAATACATCCTGCTCAAGGATAACACCACAGTATTTTACTTTACATGAATGTAAATGAAATGTATTTGTCAGTGCTCCCTCCCTTTTGTAGAAAACAAACAAGCAAAAGAAAATCACATTGACTTAAAGTTAATCATTTTAAATTGTATGTGAATTGTGTTTTCCTAACATAATATATCTATAAAAGCTAGTCCTGTTCTACCAAAACTCAAATTAAAAGATTAAAGAGAACCTATCCAGTAGCCTCCAACTCTGCCATGAGTTTTCCTTTTCTACTGCCTCAAGATTAACAAAACAGAATGCAGTCTTCATACTATGATATTTATAAACTTACATGCTCTCAAATTTGGAGATTTGGTGGACTTTAAAAATGCACAATTAATGTTTGTATAAAGTAAAAAATAAAATGCTCCAGACTGTATCCTGAAATAGTTCCAGTTTACAGTGAGTCCATGTGAAATAAGAGGAATAAATGCAAAACAATGATATAATAGACAATCACAATGATGACAATAGTTTGGAAAATGAGTGAAAATGTGAAATACACTTAATAGATTAAAACAAATATTTAAAAATGAATGACAAATATAAAACTGAGGTATAAACACTAGTCTGTATATGAATTTTTCAAGAAAAATCGCAAAATGTGTTGCAAAAACTGCAAAAACACAATACACATGCTTTTGAACATTTATACATGTCTAAGCTGTTTTTCACAGAAGGTACCAATGACTTGCAGCACACGGTAGCTTCTGAATGTTGCAAATACATTGGTGGGTTTAAGCTGTTCAATGGAAAAAAGACCCAAGTATCAATGCTATATGTATAGGCTTTAATCTGAAAAAGGGAATCAACCAGAAATCAACCTTGAACCTTGAAATTATGTACAAACACATGGATGGACAGTATTATACAGTAAGATTGAGCATGTTTGTGCATCAGCAAATGCGTTTTTTCTGAATGTTTTTGGAACAAATTGTTTTTTTTTCCCAAAGAGGATTTTATAAATATTACTGAAAGACACATTCTCAAACAACTAGATTTGTGAACTGAAAAGTCCTAAAAATTACCCGCAAAGATTAATGACTTGTCATTTGCATTATTACGACAGTTTGTTCAACCTGACAGTGCAGGATTAGAGGTCAGTAACTGACTCACTGGGGATCCCGGAGACAAGTTTAAGAGGTCTCAGCACTCGCACTGCCCTCAGGGTCCGAAGGTCCACTGGAATGTTCATGTGGGCACCAGCAGTGGCCAGGATCCTGATGGACAACACACACATGCACGCACGCACACACACACACACACACACACACACACACACACAATGTATACAGAGATATTGCTGATGGTAGTGCTGTTAGGCAGACTGTAGATTGAAGATGTTATTTTTCTTCTATTCTTTTGTTACGACAGTTAAATAAATAGCTATTACTTGTGATGGCCTGAAAAGAAAAAAGACATTTAGGTTAAAATAGAGAAAATGCAACAGGGACATATTTAAAAAAAAAAATCCATTAGTAGGTAATTTGGCACCAAGCCTCTCTTTGCTTTCTTGAGAATAATGTTTTTGTCTGTGGTGTTTGACAAATGTAATGACAGAAATAGGTCAAAGGCAACAAATGGATGTAACTCAAGGACAGTTTTGGAAAGGAGTCATTTGAAATGAAAAAAGGGGCAATAATAAACTGATTTCATGTCATGCAGATGACTGAGCAGGCAGTGGGCGGTACAGTAAATCTATTTAGTGTACCAGACTTGTATGGTGAGAGACAAAGAATGCACAGCTACATACACCTGGCAGGCATCTCTACTCACATCTACCCACACACACATTGATGTCCCTCCACCCACACACAAACAATGAAAAACAGCAACAGAGGCAACCGGCAAGCAATCTCTTACCAACGTCTAATCACATGTGAATGTTTCCTGTAGCGATGGCAAAAAAGCCAGATTTATGTTGCTTTCAATTAGGGAAAGATAATGTTATAAGAAATGATATAAACGTGCTGCAATAACCCTGCCAAAAAGCATTTTTCATTTATTCAAGTCCATATCAACCAAGCCAATTTGGTGAACAGTAACCATTTAAGATTTCACTGTTGAGATCATATTTCCATGGTTGATTGTTAATATCTGCTGCTAATTCTCTAAGTAATATTTAAAATGAGTTGTGAAAAATATCCTAGAAATCATGATTATTTTCACATTTTTTACAGCTTTCTCTCTATCTCTCTGTTACACACACACATACAAATTTACTAACTCAAATCTTTGGACAGCGTTGGGAAGTGTGGGGGAAGGTAAGTGTGTGTGTGTGTGTGTGTGTGTGTGTGTGTGTGTGTGTGTGTGTGTGTGTGTGTGTGTGTGTGTGAGCAGGGGGTAGAAAGCACATGGCAGAAACTCAAGTGTGAGCCCACGCAGAATCTCTCTGAAAGCAGTGGGAGGGAGAGAGGCAGAATGAGCGAGTGAATGAGTGAGGCCACGTTCACACTACTGTGGATAAACCTGAAAACGCTATTCAAAGTGGTGAAGGCTCACCGTCCAAAACAACGTGTTCAGGACCTTTCTTAAAAGTTTACTCTCAAGACTGAACGCCATGGCACGTGTAGGTATGCATTTGTTGGCTGAGTAGTGCTCCCCGTTACTAATTAAACAGATCTCAATGTGTAAAATTAAAACAACGCAATACAGAACACCCCAAATATGCTTATGATGGCAGGCAATGTAAGTTTTTGAGTTGAATTTACAGGTACAGTTGTGGCAAGCTTCATTTTTTTTTTAGATAAATTTTTTATTAGCACCATTTATCATTCAGACATACAGAACAAATTCCACAATATGTGCCAGGTAGTATCAGATGGTGCACAGAACAGAGAAACACAAATTGCACAAGAACAAAAACCCTCCACCACCCCCACCCTCTGCGGTCTCGAGGGAAACAAAACAAACAAACAGAAATCACACCTTGCCTAATCACTCTCCTCTAGTTCTTGTGGGGCTGAGGTCATTAGGTCTGATATTTGTGCTGCTGTGCTTTCCCATAGGTTGATACTTGATGATTTGACTTTGTTAATCCTTGCTGTAGAGAGCTCAAGCATAACTATGTCTAGAAAATATGCTGTTTTATACAAAGCGAGTGTGTGTGTGTGTGTGTGTGTGTGTGTGTGTGTGTGGATAGTATTGATGTTGATTGATTGATGTTGTTTGCACCTGTTCACACTCCCAGACCATATGCAGGAACATTCCAGTTTGTTCAGGTTGACAGAACGTACAATAGGGAGTGGGAATGGCTTTCGAGACGTATCTCTTCTGAGGAGTCCGTGGCAAGCTTCATTAATGACCAATCACATCAAATTCTCTCATCTCAATCCAAAGATTTATTCCAAACAACCAAGGATTGAAGAACCAAAGAGACAGTCAGAGTAAGACAAACTAACCAGGCAGGGAGCAGGCATAAATCAGAGTCTGAGGCTTGATGGATTAGATTGATATGGAATCAGAGTAGGAATAGATACGAATGATACTTTTTCCTACTCTCTTCGGATTCACAGGGTTCAGTATTCAGGGTCAGGATCAAGATCAGGGTACAAAGAACAACGCTGGAATGTTTAGTTTTAACGCAAAAACAATCTGGCAAAGAGCAGGTGAGTGTGGCCGGTATTAAACTGCCAGAGTAATCAGGGGAAATGGGAAGCAGGTGAATGTGTGGGTGTAACGGGTCAGGTGGGAGAATAGGTGGGAACAGGATTACTGAAGGACAGGAGGGAGTGGCAGAGTCTGGAATGAGATGCAACAGAGCAGATTGAATGATTAAATATTGAGATCAGGAAGGAGATGTGACAAGTTTAAGGAGTCAGGAGTCTCTAGGCTAGCTTCTATGGGGAAAACTGACCTTCTCTAAGAGTTGCACAGTTGCTCATCACAAAATGTTTATATAGAACCACAAATATTAAAAGGGTACTGCAGTGATTTATTGTTGAACTTCTGTAAAGTTGAGAGATGGCCGAGAGACACTTGACAAGAATGGTCGAAATCAGTGCAGCTGAGGCCAAGCTATGCTGACTCTTAGCCCTGAGTAAAGGTTCCAAA
The DNA here is from genome assembly GCF_008315115.2 of Sander lucioperca. Taxonomy (NCBI): domain Eukaryota; kingdom Metazoa; phylum Chordata; class Actinopteri; order Perciformes; family Percidae; genus Sander; species Sander lucioperca. Next base: position 10,108,117 of record NC_050181.1, on the reverse strand, counting down.
GACGCTATAATTCTTATAATACACCTAAATAGCATCTTTTCTTAGACCCTGATGATTGGCATCATTTTTTAACTTCACACCTCCATATTCTAATGCAGCCTTTAATTTATACATTGTCGGCCTTCAGGCACAAGTCAAGATGACATGACATCATCAGTGTTATTTCTAGCCAACAGGGCTCTAGGGATGGCAATGTCAGTTTGTTGGTCAGTTGGTCGGTCAGATTAAAGTTGAAATTGGAGCAGACTGAAACCTAATTAACATACCTACTGTAAATAACATGTCAGTCTTTCAAAATCACTGTAGCATGTATAGTCTGACGCTCTTTATATGTTTTAATTTGGTGCATGTGTCAGAAATGTCGTTTCTACTTACAAATAACAACACAGTGAGTGGCGGCGGAATACCAAATCAAATTAATGAATGATAATGAATTCGTCAACATGACAAACAATTAACACAAATTAAGTATTTCTATTTGGCTGTCTGTTAATATGTGCCACTTATAGAGCTAGCAAACAAGTGAGTGAGTGAGTGAGTGAGTGAGTGAGACAAGGAGATGACACAGCGAGAGACACTGAGACAGAGCGGGAGCAGAGGAGTGGGAGTCTGTGGAAATAGCCTTCAAACCAAACACACTGAACAAAGGCAGGTAGCCACACAGCTCGTTCAAGGCTGCACTTTGAGCTCAACAATTCAGCGGAGGCTCCGTAAAATATGAAAGCAAATATTCTGTCTGTTTGTGGCATGTTATGAATCATCCCTAAACACACACACACACACACACACACACACACACACACAGAGGCCATTTTCTTTTGTTTAGTTCAGAAAGTGTCTTCCTGCTGAAACAGAATTCTAAATATTCATGCAAACCAACATTTCCTAGTCTTTCAGCTTCCAATATCACACATACAGTTTACTTGATTTGTTGTATGTAACAATTTGCATCTGACATCTTTGGGACCATGCAGATGCACATGATAGCACATGATCACTGTGTTCTGAAGTTTTAGTGCATCCACCAGCAAATTAGACTACAAAAAAATCCAGTTTTGCAGGAGTGAAAGATTCACTGCATTGTAATAACATTATTAAATAATAATAAAAAATAAGTAAATAATATTTACTTTTTCAAGGCTTTCAGTACAGTAAAGAGACAATAAAATACATAGGGCAGGTATACACAAGCCCCTCTACAGATTCAACTATGTAACAATCCAGCAGCGAGTTGATATTCATACTGAGAGGCTAATCTCTTCCTTTTTGGCTCTTTAAGTAAAGCACTGTTGCACAGTATTACACCAAACTGGCTCTGGAGAGGCTGAATTCATTACATGCACAGAATGCAGCCTCTCCCACACACCTCCACCTACACTAAGAACACCACTAAAAACTACAGTAATCAGCAGCATCACGTTGCTCACCATTTCAGCACAGCTCTGCATATGGTAATGTGCGTCAACCCATTAATGGCTTTGAATTAAATCTGTAAAAAACATAAACAATAAGTCTAATTGAAACATTAATATTGCGCTGTTGAATAGGGATTACATTTAAAAAAAACATGTTTTTACTATTAGTCATTGAATAACCGGCTGGGTGTATATTTTCCCAAAGAAAACCCACATGGGACTATAAGCTATTGTTTGTTCAGTTAAATTATGATAGCAAAATTGGAGCTGAGACCACTGCAGCTGTCCTTTAAAACACCTGGTATAATACACATGATGTTGACGAGATCGTTTTAATCTTAATAGGTTTTGAGGTTAGAAATGTGCAGTGGGACTGGTGCTTACTGGTAGGTTGACATGCAATCCCAATCATGTACAGGTAGATCAGACTAATTTACCAACAACTAATTAACTGCCCTGAAGCCTAGACCTCCGGGATTGGTTTGCCCCATCTATTTGTAAATCCATAACTAAGTTTGTGCAAAGTGCAAAGCAAGTGCAAAATCCTTTTAGGTTCTACCTAACTACTAACTAGTTTCAATGAGTAGTTTGCTAAATTGAGTTGCATGCCTAAAATATGAGGATTGTCTTAGCTTGTAGCAACTTTAGTAAATCAGTTGAAACATCTGTTCATCAAGTTACATTAACTGTAACATAAATTCCAAAAATAACAATCGTAGAGGGTCAAACAATATATTAAATGCGACTGCCACATATGTCACACAATACAGTAACATGAGTTATTTAAATTAGCTGGATACAACCGTGAACGTACATAAACCATTTTCAGTGTGTAGCTTGCTAGCTCAAAAGTTGTTGTTTCCCATAGCGAAGGGGTTTTGAGAACAGCAACACAGAGAGCTGAAGCAGAGGGGATGAACCACCCGCTGGTTGTCAGGCTTTATTCTGGAAATGTACTTCCGTTGATCCAAACTAATGCTAACCTAACTGTTATATGGCCTGTTTTTAAAAACATTTTTGTAAATTGAAATATTTTTTTGCTAAATCAAATTTAAAACCTCCCAAATTATTATTTAACAGCATTTTGATCATGTGGCAGGTCAGTTGTGTCAACTATATTTCACCTTAATTACATCACCACAAATGAACAGAAAAAGTGGGGCCATGCAGTAGTGCACTGGCATGCAAAGACAGACACATAGGAGTGAGTCTTTGTGCCAGATGGCTAATGAATCACTCCCAACTCCCACCCAGTTGTATTTTTCATCCTGTATAAAGAGCAACAATTTTAGTTTGTGTCACACAAGGGAAAGCTGATATCTTTCATACAACATGATGGGAACTTGGAGATCAATATCATTCAGGCCTGATGAGTGAATTGTCAGAACTAATATAACATGAGAGCAACAGGTTCACTGGCAACAACCTGTACCTAAAGCCTTAAAAATTGAGTAACAAACAAACACACACACTGACACACAAGTCACTTGGGAGACATTGTATTGCTAATCAAAGCATCAAGCCCACCTGTGCCAATGTGTTTGCCCCAGGATATAATTGACCATTTTAGGAATCAGTGAATTAACTTGGTTTGGTAAATTGTTCTAGCTTCTGTCCTTTTTGCTACACACTCTTCACTCAGATTAAGGATTTTAATTGAGCTCAGTGTCCCAGCAGATTCGCTTCTAGCAATGCATTAATATGAAATGGAATGAAAGCCGCCAGCGCTGGCCCAGTGGCCTCGATTTTATTCCCAACTGGCTATGACACATGTGTGTTTTCTTTTAAGTCTGACTTACTTGTACTGTCAGACTAAAGCGTGTGTGTGTGTGTGTGTGAGTGAGAGAGAGAGAGAGAGAGAGAGAGAGAGAGAGAGAGAGAGCAGAGCAGCATATGTGCTACTAGAAAATGTGTCAGATAGGTGGCAGGAAACCAGGTCGTCAGTTACCAGCTGTGGCTGGAATTGGGCGAGAAGATGATCTGTAGCCTGCAGAAAGTACACTGTCGACTTTGTGTATTTTATGCTTTAGGTGACATGATTTCAATTGTATAACAACTTAACTTCAACAACTGAGTCCATAGAAACCACAGAAATTCTACATTTTTTACCTGTGGTTACAGGTGCAGTAAAGCACATATCTGACCACACTCGATCATACGCATCAGTGATGCTGGATGTGGCACTACACATTACTCTTCAGCCTGGTGTTACGTTACTCTTTAAACCTGCAGTAACTGATTTTTTTTAGCCACCTTTTGGACAAAGGGGCAGCCTTTTAAGTTGATATGGTGAACTTCATAGCAAACAGTTGATTTTTTACACATCTAGCGGTTAGGGAGCAACATTATCATTTTTGGGAGTTGTGTTTCTGGCCACCTGATGAATGCAAGTCCAATATTCACCATACCTTTAGCTCTGTTTTTGGTCTCTACTAACTCCTAAAGGAAATGTCTGGCTTCTTAGCTGCTAAATGCTCCACTATCTTCACCAGGTAGTCACTAACTTTATCTGTCTGCTGTTTGGTGTTGAGCAGGTAGTGAATGGTTAGACGCTATAATGAGAGCGGTTAGATTTAAACAAAATGTAAAGTTGCCGGACAAAAATGAGCTGAAACTTGCTATAAAGCTTCATAAAGTCGATGGGAGCTGCAGATTTGGCTGATAATGACCCCTTTCACGTTGTCATTTGATATATCATTATTTTAAAAATATTGATCATGGCCTCTTTAAGGTGCACTGCATTGATAACCAAAAACCTTTCAAACTGCTCTCCAGTGACCTCCAACCACTAATGCTCAAACTTTTGCCCCAATTTTGTACGAAGACTTCGTGCATAAATAGATTGTATAAATAATGTTGGACTTAAGTGTAAGTCAAAACATATAGTATCATAGTGTCTGTAATTCGTGCACTGCTTGACCACCACAGACACACAGTAGAAGTGAAACGATTAGTCAGTTAATTGATTTGTCGATCCACAGAAGTTTAATTGGCAACCATTTTATAATCAAGTGGTCTCGCATTGCCAGACCTATCTCCACAGCGCTGTGTTAGCACTGGAGTATGGTCTGGCTACACTGCTTATCTATTCTGGGATAGGGGAAAAAATGTTCTGGCTTGTTTGTATTTCTTTAAACCAATCTCAAACGTCCTGGGCAGTGCTAAGCCCTGGATGCAGCAACGGTGCCCTTTGCAAAATAGTTAGCAGAGATAGCGGAAGGTAGCCGACGTCAGGCTCGTCAGGCTATATCCCAGCAATGTACATCCATTGAGCCAGACCAATAGTAATTGTTTAAACCCTTTTTAAAATATATTTTTTTTTTAAGATTTAGCTGGTTCAATCCTCTCAAATGTGAATATTTCCTGGTTTTCTTAAGCCCCTTTCACAAATGCAGTCTTTCCCTGAAATGTGCAGGGACATTTCCAGCATGAGGTCATGAATGAATGATGGATTGATATGCAGTGAAATCTGTCCCACTCAGGACCTAGTAACAGGGAAAATGCTGGTATGGCTGTGGTGTGGATGCAAGCAGGAGCATTGCAGGGATAAGCACTGTTGAGCTGTCCCTTCCCCCATCTATTCTGGCATTGCCAGGACAAGTGTCAAAAAGCGCAAGGCGGAAATGTTCCTGAATGCGTGTGTTAAAGGCTTTAGTCTTCTATGACAGTAAACTGAATTATTTGGGTTTTGGACTGTTTGTCAGACAAACAAGCATTTTAAATATCTCAACTTGAGTAAATCCTGTACTTTTAGGTCACATCACATGTACGGGGGTGGGGGGTATTTTATAAACCAATCGATTAATCCGTTAACTGAGTAAATAACTGTTAAAAATATATCACTGATGACAATAATTGTTATGTAAGACACAGATTTTCAAGTTCCCACCAGTGTGTTTTGGAGGACAGTAATTGGGGCCACACCACAGCTCGCTCTGAACTCCATCAAACTGTTACACAACTTGCACCACTGGCCTTCAAGTGATATCCTATGCCGAATCTCTGTTTTTAGCAACACTCACATTTTGTATGCTTGATGGGCGGCTGGTAAAAGACAACAGCTTCCTGCAGCTGTGGTCATCTGGTTGGTTACAACAAATTAACAGCAGAATTTAAATATTAAAACATACAAGCAGCGTATTTATTTAGCCATACTTTCTTGAAACAATGACTGAAGCATACTGTGAATATGGCTAGAGTATGGGTTTGTTTCTGTACGTTTCTGTTTGATTTGAAAAATCCATCGTAACTGCCTTTACTGCGAAAAAGGAAACTACAAATTAAAAGCCTTGTTGACAATTTATATGAAATGATTACGCCTTTGCATTTTCATATCATTGGAGTAATATAAGGTTCATATCACAGATTGTCCTAAATGCCTGTGAAGAAATTGAAAATATCATTTTACTGACGTGTTTCTCCAGCCATGAGTGGCCAGCACTGTATTTAAAAAAAAAGTTTTAAATCCACAACTAGTCAAAGGCTTGTGAATAATGAGCTGTTGCTTTCGCACCAAATAGTGTTTTTTTTCCGTTAACAAGCCATTTATTGAGAAACTGAAAGCAAAATATTTTGTAGCAAACTTTGACAGACGCCTAATGAGAGAATTTCAAAGCATCCCAATAAAGCAACCAGTACTGTTAATTTAAACTGACTAAACACTTTAACCTTGTAAAATTCAGTGGAAATCTGTCAACAACACAACTGTTGAGTGTTTAGACTGGCATTAACTGGTCTGTAAACATGATGCTGATGTGCCTTTTATGTAAGCGGCAGAAAGAGAAAGACAGCGGGATAGAAAGACAGAGAAATAAGAGATACTGAGAAAAAGAAAGATGTGGGTGTCAGATTGAAATGAGATGTCAACATGTTAACGCCTGCACAATTAATTTACTAAACCTGCAGTCTTAAAGGGAACAAATGAAGTCTCTCATTATGTTTTTTTTGTCTCGCCATCGTCCTTTCCACCCCTTGTTTCCACTCCCCTTTCTTCTCTCTTTCTCTATGGCATCCATCCATTCTTCCAATGCTTATGCATAAGAGCGCTGCATTCACATTTAATTCACAGAGGTCCTGGGGGCGAACCGAAGCAGGTTTTAGACACAACTGCCAATCCACTTATCCACCCACCTATTGCTGACTGCAGAGCCTGACTGTGCCATGGAAACACACATTTACTTGCATTTAGGTGTTGTGTTTTTCTGTGGATATATGCAGTGTTTATATGCTTATACATTTTTTAACAACAACATATATCAACAATAAAGACCTGCCTATAGGGTCGACCACTGCTGACCAGGTGTCAGACATGAGGTACAGCAAGTGGGGATGAGAAGCCTTTAAAATGCACTACAAGCACGCATGGCAACAATATTGATAAACGTTGACACACGCAGCGTCACATGCATGAATGCACCAACATAACTTGACAATCAGTGTCGCAAAATTAATCTTTTGGTTCACCAGTCACAGCCTGGTAAAGTTAAAATGAATTCTGTCAAAATTAATTGCAGAATCATTTGCTGAGCATTAATTTAAAACATTTTTTTCCTCTCCACTCTCTAATACAACCGGTGAAGTTTGTAATTCATCATGGAGTTCAACCAAATTTAAAATTAAAAGCGAGCAGTTGCAAGGATACCTCCAAGCGCACACACATATATGCACATACACAAACCCGCTCTGTTAAGAGTTACACTTGGCATTTTAATATTGAAAGGCTACTTTGCTCAAGTCCAACTAGAATCTAGAAAGTAGTTAGGATGCTGGCAATATTCTATATTTTTCTTGTAAACAAATCCCATGAAAAGAACATAATCAACAATTGTATTGCTTTTACTAACAAGCCTGTGTTGCCAAAGCTTGATATAGCTTATTCCTCTGTGCCATAGACCTCCATTGTTCAAAATCACATTGACGAGCCACATCCTTGCACTGGGTGACATGTTCCTTCATTATGATAAACAGCAGCCACAGAAGTTTATTTTGAGTCGATCCCACATACACTGTCCTGCTGCAGCAACTACTCACTAGAGCACTGAATGTGTATTGATCCGTGGCTGAAAATAGTCCCCAACAAATGCACTATTTACTCCTGTTTGACTAAGTGTGTTAAAAACTACAGTGCCCACCTGTTTTAGGAAATTACACAGCCTTTTTCTTTTTTCTTTTTACTATAATTGTGAAACGTTTACATCAGATTTATGTCATCAGTAGAAAAGAATGGGCTTGGCATTGAATGCCACAAAGTATTCAGAGACGGAAAAACACATTGTTGTTTTTGTATTTTCATGTGATTTGTAGAAAAACTACACAGAATAACGGCAGCCTTATCCTTAAAGTTTATACGAGTTTAAAAATGGTTGTGAAGAAGTGCAAGGGTAGAGATTATGTTTAGATATGGGTTTACATTTTTACAATTTTGGGGTATATTTATCTTCATTATTTGTCCTATTAGTCTCTAAAGACATAAAAGGCATATTCTATTCTACTGTAGTAGGCCTGCCTACAGAGGTAATTGACCTTGTATCTTGTTAGCTTGTAAACCGTCAGAGATAACAAACTGTTACTGAAGGAGGGGAGCACAAAAAATGAAGACTTTGATGGTATAAAGTTACTGTTAAAATCAGATATTCAGAAATATTTAACAATCAAACAAATAGCAGACTCCTTTTGCATAGTAGAAGACAGTCACAGCAATGGACTTCCACATAACTCGTTAGCACTGTTAACACCTGTTTTCAGTCATAAATGCTGTACATTAGCTAACATTAATTGTATCAAACATATAGCCACAACATATAGCAATACATATGCAAACACAGCAGTGCATTAGAGAAACACTTATTCAATAGTCATCCGCTCTTGTACAGAAAAGCCAATCCCCACTTCAGCGCTACAGTTAGCTTCTGCTCCACTAGCTTTCGTTGGGAGATGTTGTTTAATATTAGCAATACTAGCAAAAATAATCAATGTTTTATCATCAGTAGTACCAATGTAGCTAAGAATATGTACAAAAATACCAAGTATTTTGTTTGAGAGTGACGAATAAAAGAAAAGCTATATGATAAAATACATTATTGAAGCTATTGGAACAGAAGTTAGCATGGAAAGATGACAGGACTGACTGTTTGACTACATAGCTACTACATAAATCATTACATAAATAAAAACATGTTTCTCAAACCCAACACTGTGACCAGCAATGTATTAAATGTCATTTTTGTTGATAATTCCACATGCCATAGAAAGAAAAATCCAGGTGTAATTAATAATGTTAATGATGGCTGTATTCCATTTAGGTGAGCCAGCTACAGGGTCCTGGTATTGTGCACACTGGCTCACTGGAATGAATGGCTTAGATTGAAGTGTGCCATCGCTAATGTTATTAGTCACACCTGTGCTTTTTTTCCAGCTATGACTGCTTTGAAGAAGATCTATTAAGCATCCAGACACAAGGAGGAAAACAGAAGGAAAGCTTCGCAAGATGGTTAGACACTACTGCCAATCCAAAGTCTAAGTGCAATTGCTTTGCTCTGATTTGATTGGCTCACAGTTAGAGCGTATGGCGATGCTCAAAAAGTTGGTTAGTTACAGAGAACTGATATTTGTTCCTCCTTCAAAAACAGATTTCACCAGTATGCTTGGCAAGTAGTAATTTAGGAATTGGTTGACAATGTTTACAACAAACATTTCTCACTACCGGGTTGTCATAGAGACTAACTGTTGACACTCACCCACTGAGGACAACTATGAAGTCCATGACATTCCAGCCGTTCCTTAGGTAGGAGCCTTTATGGAAAACAAAACCGAGGGCCACCAGCTTGATCCCCGCCTCGAAGCAGAAGATCCCAATGAAGTACGGCTCTGTCTTCTCCTGTGGAAATAATGTACAAGAAGCAGGTCAGCAGTGTCTGTAAAAAAGTCAAAGCTATAACCTGTTGAGTATACGCAGGATTCACACATAAACACATGTATAGACTATTTCCCATTTACAATTGAGGAAGTGCGTGCAGCAGGGGGATAGAAACACACTGCCATAATGTCATGATAGCTCATATTTCGACATTAGTCCTTTACTTAACTAAAATTAGAAATACCACGATGAAATATTTCTCCATTACAAGCAAAAGTCCAAAAGTACAGAAGTATTAGTATCAAAAATACTCATTTTGAAAATGGCCCCATTCAGAGTGTTTCCACCACAGAAGGTAAACATGTATGTGGCATTTGGTAAAACTTAGTAACATAGTAACAATGTAAGCTATACATTACATTAAATAGGCATTTCTTCCTCACCCATTTCTGTGCAAAACTATCCAACACCTTAAAATGCTACATGCTAATAGCAAAGTATGCACCCTTAACTAAAAGGTTTTACTTTGGGGGATTTGGGATTTACTTATGTGACTTCTGCAGTTTAAGGCACAAAAACAACTTGATCTTCTCAGAAACTCTGGTTTGCTTTGTGACCTTGCTCACATCCCCGTCTATGTGTTGAGGATGTGAAAACAAATTTTGTCCTCACCAGTCTCTTTGCCATGGGGGTCTTATCCTCTCCGGGGAGGTGCTGCTCCAAGGCCAGGACAACACAGTTGGCGGTGATGGTGGCCAGGATCATGTACTCAAATGGTGTAATGGCCACAAAGTTAAGGAAAGTACTTTTATCACAACACAAGGAGAAAACAGATAAAAACAAACACATGCTGATATTGTAGATCAGCACTACAGGCATCTGACAATATAACAAACATATCCTATTTGTCCATACTAAAGTAATCACCATATTCTAAGTTGAACAAGCTTAAAATGTCCAAAACAGTAACAGCAGTAACAATTAGTGTTATTCTTTATCCATATATACAGTATAATTTTCTAAATTCCACAAATACTTCAAAGTGCATAAGTGCGCGGTTCAGTGTAAAGGAGAAAAAAACATAGATGGATGGATGACTAAATGACAGATGCATTATGGCATGGTTCATATTCTCTGGTATTGCGAGCAATCTGTTAGAGAGATTGCAGTATCCATGGCAACCTGCTTTTAAAAGTGCTTTTCAGTTAAAAAAGAGGCAGGTTAGGGAGGGAAAGACAGCACAGTGAAGTCACCTTGGCCTGACAGGTTTAATACACAAACTACAGCAAAAAGTCCTCATAACTCCTTTCCCTGCATATCACTGACACCACAGTACACTACAGTATCAGTTATACAGTACATCAATTTTAGAGTATCACATCCTCAAAGTATTAACACTTTTCTACTTAAGCAGTCTATGTTTTAGCTTGAACTGTTTGATTTTGAGTTGATTTACTTGTCCATCAGACAGTTGTAAAATTCTCTATCATAAAACGAGTAACGACACCATTTTAAAATAAAACTAACAGATGCTGGAGTTACACATGTTTCTATGACTATATAAATAATGTAATTAGTCAGAACAGAAAATGAAATATAAACAAATTTGATAGTCGCTGCATTTCTCAGAGGGGGATAAAGGACAAAGGATATTCAGCTTCTTTGTGCTTTAGATAAATTCAGTAAATCAGTTTCAGACTGTTGGTCAGACAGAACAAATAATAATTTGAAGATGTCACCTTGGGCTCTGGGAAACTGTGGTGGGAATTTTGAACAGTTTTTTTTTTCTTCCATAAAAAGGTAATCATTAGTTGCAGCCCTAATATAATGCAAAATCTGCTGGGGAATTGTAGAAACACTGTGAGTCTGTATGTCTGTGAAAATAATTAACATCTGAAAGTTGAATTTGAAAGATTCTCATATATGTTCTCAGGTTGATGTTTCATAATGAAATGAATGTGCGAAAAAAATAATAAAACAAATGTAATGAAAGCTGCAACCACGCATTAAAACAATTATTAACTTCCAGCTTCTCAGTTATGATGATTTGCAGTTTGAAGTGTATTCCTGCACAAATGTTAAATATGACCACAACTATCGCCACATTTCCTGCAAGAAACTTGTTTCAGGACTGATTTGTGCAGTTGCAATTTTTAGGTGACCCCAAATTCAGAACTTAAGTGTCGGAATGTTTTCTGTAGGTTTTAAAGCTTTAAAGTTCACATTAATTCTAGAAGCTCTTGCATCATTTCGATAATTTCTCAGAAGTGATGTCTACCTTATTATTTTCTCACAGCTAAATGTGTGTGTACATGCATATATGCATGTACATATGGATACAGTATATGCATATGTGTGACCAGCATGCATTTACCAGCATGTGTGTGACTATACAGTATGTGCCCCAACACGTGTATGTGCTTGTGACTTTTAGTCCACTGGAGTTCCCATGAGGCAGCTGCTCCTTGTTAATAATTGTCCTGCCTTTAGTGAAATGGGGTCACTGACTCACAGAGGAGTGCTTCGATGGGGCCCTCTGGGACCCACACTGACTCACATTGACAGGTCCACATTGTTACCATTGAAGGCAGTTGAAAATAGCTAAAGTGGGGAATACTTAATACATTTCGCCCACCCTACCTGCCCTTCACTACACCTGCATAGCAGAGATTATGCATGTTTTAGACCATTTAAGATGAATCACAGTTAACCATGCTGTTGTTGTTTTTAGATATTTTTATATTTTTTTCTGATCTTTTAAGCAGCTGTTTGTTTTAGCACCGTACGGAAATCAATTGACTCCCTCTTAAAACGTGGAATATGGTGACAGGGTGGGATTATCTGGGCTCTACTTTGCCTTTCCCTTTTCAATTCGTTGTGGTTGTTTCTATGTTTTTCACTGAATACATTTATAACATCCTTTGGTTTTAAATGATGTAAGAAATTGAGCTGGCCATTATTTTCATTATTGATTCATCTGCCAATTACTTTCTTGATTAATACATTAATCTTCTGGTCTATAAAATGTGTTGCAGCAAATCACAATTGAGAAGTTGGAATTAGGGGATGTTTGGTATTGTGTTTGAAAAATGACTTAAACGATTAAGGATTCTTAAAATGATTGCAGATTAATTTTCTGTCTATCAACTGAACGATTCTATCTATCAAGTCTACAGTATTTTTGTCAAAGTTACATTCTTAATAGAGTGTGATGGAATAGATAATTAATTAAAGCTTTAGGAGTGTGCTAATGGCTCTTTGTGTTGTATGCAAATAAGTGGAAACCAATGGCTGTCTGGAAGGTAGAAAGAATACATAAAAAAAATCAGCAGTGATGTAAAGTGTACACAAAGGCTGCAACTAATAATTATTTTCAGAATCCATCAATCTGCTGATTACTTTTTGAGTATAGATATTTATATAATTTAATCTATAAAACATCAACCAAAAAAACATAAGAATATCCACCCTAGTTTCCAAGACTCCAAGGTGACATCTTAAAATATTTTGTTTTGTCTGAACACCAGTCAAAAACACAAAGATATGTAGTTTACAATGACATACAACACAGAAAAGCACATTGGAGAAGACACTTTGGCCTACATTGGGCAACAGAAGTCTCAGCAACTTCTCAACTTATAAGGAATGCAGTAGCATACTGTAACACTCCAATATGTTTGTGCAGGAATATAGAATCAAAGAAACACCATTGCAAAAAAATGCATATGAATCTGTGTTTCACTTGCGATCTTAGAAGTCGGACGCTGTGAGCAAAAATCTGAGTCTCACCCAGTCAATACTCTGACATGTGCTGCTTTTACAGCCCACGATCCACCACAGTACAACTGGCCAGCTCTCTCCCACATAACTGCCTCTGTGATACTGACATTACATTACCATGCTGCCAGTGGCCAGCTAGTCTTGACCACTAGCCTCACTCCCACACACCATACAGAGCCTGTGGTTAGGTAACAGTGGGAGACTGGCACACTGCACTGAAGGGGGTGTACGACGGGAGGAGCAGTGGGTAGATATGGCAACTGAGGGATGTTGTTGAACTGATTGTGCTTTAAAAAATGTCTAAATATGGACATCGTTTGTATGGAATCACTTGATTAAAGTAAACAAAAATAAATGGATTTCAGCGAACAAGACAAGTAGCACTAATGGAGTCTTATGTATGGCCTGTAATTGTGAACATATTGCCTGTGTTCACATTACATGAATTTGCTGCAGTTGCTGGAAAAATAACTTCCCTGATAATATTTGTTACTGTAGATTTGCAGAAGTTCAACTGTTGGCCGATGCTGCAGCAGGAAGAAGAAAAAAACACTGCCTGGTGAATTTGAACTGACACCTACTCATAGCCAGGTTCATATTCCAATGAGCAGAGATGTGCCTACATACCACCCCCACAGTGAGCAGAACTGCTTCTAATGATCACCACATGCTAACTTTCTGTCTTCTGCCAACAATGAAGCACATGGAGCTCACAGATCAATAAAATCAGGGCACAGTTACTGATCAGAATTATGAGAAGAAGGTTAAATGCAGCTATGCAGAGGAATTCATTAATCTGGTGATTTAACTAACAGCTGGAAATCAGTATGCTGATGAGCAAACACTAAACAAAGAGGATGCAAGGCAGCTCCCTATATGTGAAGGAGTCATGCAAAACACATTGAGAGCACTGAGATTAAACTTAAGAAACTGTACTTTTGTCACTGTTTAGACATGGTGTAACATTCAAGAGTGAATGGAAGTTGTAGTTTCATGCTGCAGGCTTCACATGCTGCCTGTAGCTGTCCATGGTGCTGAACTGACAACATGCACTTTCCCTACTGTACTTTGAAAATGTGTTTTCATGGAAGGATATGGCCATTCAATGATTCGCCTTGCGGTTTTCCTAATGATGTTGTTCTCTGCGAATATGAAGAGCGACCTGTTGACGGTGAGGCAGTTCTGCCGGTGTGGGACAGGGTTGTACATGGCCATGGTCCGGGCCCGCTGCGCCTTGGCTTGTTTCATGGAAGCCGACAGCACCGCTGCCGCCTCGTCCTGTCCTTCTTCTCCGCCGCGCTCCACGTCCCCATCCCCGGAGTCCATCGTGCTGGGAGCGGACTCGTCTCCAAACCGAGCCATTCTACAAAGAGATGAGGAGACCGCCGACTTAGAGTGTTTCACTACAGAACGACTTCTAGTAAAGAAAAATGTGAAGTGGAGCTAAACGAAAAAAGGATCCACCCTCAATCCGGTGACAGCTTTTCGAGCGCCAAGATTCCCCAAAAGTTGCAGATTCCTATCACTCCATATCCACAAGAAAAAAATGATTATATCATTCAGTTGGCTTATATGCTAGGAAAAAAAAACATCCATTTAGCCTACTTAATGGCGATTCAGGTGCAACATCTCAGCATCTCTGTTATTCCATCTGTTTAACAGCGCGAGTTACAATCGGCTCTGAACAACTTTTAATGTGCGCGCGTCTCTAAAGGCAGCGGAGAGAGGAGAAAAAAAAAAAAAGATCCACCGAGTTTATACCTTTCAATTTTCTATCGACATCCAAGCTCGTTTTGATCTGACAAAGCGGCAGCTGCGTGACCAAAAACTACTCTGTGCTCATAAGAGATGAGAAGGAAGTCTTCGCAAACTTTACGCATCTTCTCGACCCGGTGAACTTGACAAATGGAAGACCTCACGTAAAAGGACGCCCGTTTAACGCGTCTTAAAACCCGATTCTTTATCAAACTGTACAATAAGTTATTCTCTTAGGAGTCGAAAATGTAGCAAGAGTTGCTTGAATCGCTAGATCATCTTACATGTTGTCACCTGCTGGAAAATGATCATGCAGCCAGGAGCAACGGCAGCCCCCTCCCGCAGTGATATTTCATGATGGCGATTTCAAAATTCATCTGAATGAAAGCTAGTGAGGAGGAGCATATTTTGTTACCATAGCAATTATAGTTTGCTGAGGATGAACAAAACTGTTTGTTAAAAAAAAAAAAGAAACCTATATACTGTAGGCTGTGTGGGTATGTGGTTCAAAAACAATTATGTAAAGACGTTAGTGGGTGCAGTGTCAAGCAAGAAAGGGGTATGAAAATACATTTTATACTAGAAAGAGAGACAATGCAACAAGTGTGTGGATAGGCCAAGCAAGTAAAAGAAATGACCTAAAGGTGATTTATAGAACAGGAGCTTGACTCATTTCCCTCCATTTAAATGCGCTCACCATTTGATAGTCAGACAGCATTGTCATATTTTCATTAATGGAGACAGACTTGCACTATTAAAACGTTTAAAAACTAGGCCATTGTGCTAATATTGGAGTAAAAGTGAGGAGTAAAAATAGAGCATGAAATAGATCTTAGGGCTGTTCCCTTTTTGAGGGAGCAGAGAAGAAAGCAGGGTCTTTTTCATACTCAGTGCCACAAGTGAGACCTCATTAGGCAACTGGGCTCTCTCGCTCCATCTGCTGCTCTCCTCCTTTCCCCACTGTTTGCTGAAGATGACCACTTCAGCCCCCACGCAGACATGATATTATGGAATCGTGGCTGAAGCTGCTGTTTGTCACGCCAAATACACACAATTAAAATCAACCACGGCATCATCCCTGACACAAAATTTGTCTCTCCGCTGCTGACTGACAGACTCAGCCGTGCAGCAGCACAATGCAGGTATCACAGTGTGCAGAGAGGCAGCGAGCGAGGGCTCAGACATGGGGGATTGCGAAAGCAAACCAAGAGAGAGTGACAAATGTATGCTTGGCAAACAAGTCGAGATCTGGGGGAGAAGAGAGAAAAAAAATGGTCTAAATTTAACAGGATGTATGAATAAGTCCCTAAGCGAGCTTCTAAAACTCAGACCTGATTCTGTTACTTCCTCTTCCTAAACTGCATGAAGCAGGCGGGCGTGTCACTTCATGCAGAGCCACAAAAGGCAACACTGACCTATCCAGTGCAGATTGTAAAAATAGCAGGATGACAGTTAGAATGTAATATGTACAGTTTGCTGTAATGCACTGCACAACAAGTATCTGCCACATAGCTTACATTCATATCCACTTTCTACTAAAAATGTGTTACATAAGCATTCATTACAAAAAATCTACTTCTATGTTGCCCAACAAAAATATTTGTCCATCTTTGCAAACAGTAGGATCTCTCTCTTTCTCTCAGTGTGCGTGTGTCTTGCTCTCTCTTTGCTGTTGTTTCCATAGCGACGTAGCTCTCTTGAATTCCTGCTCCGTTCTTTTAATTTCTGCCAACAAAAGCCATGTTGCACAATAGAGCAACCTCTTCCTACAGAAAGCTGTTTATACACACACACACACACACACACACACACACACACACACACACATACACACACACACACACACACACACACACACACACACACACACACACACACGGCAAACTGACTTTGCATCACCGTCACTACACTGATAATCCATGCATATATGACCAGATGTAGTCTGCTTTAAGAGTGTTTGGCTTTTGTTCCTGCTCTTGCTCACAGCCTACTCAAAGGCTTCTAAAAATAGCTGTGTAAACTGTTAGTGGATAAAAGCAGAAAGGCTCATATCAATTTGCTTGGGCCTGACCAAACTTTGAATATGATGAACTTACTGTATAAGAAAGGGTCTACATACAGTAAGCTCATTAAGGGATAATTTAGTGCCTTACAGTGATGCAAAAATTTCCACTAGCTTATGATTTATTTTTATGTTCATAGTCTAGCAGAAAACATCTTATATACCATATAGGAGGAGACAGATGAAGTGAGGCTGCAGGTGACATGCACTGTGAGTTAAAACGTTAATGGGCGTACTTTGTGCCAGAACTCTGAAGAGCATTTATATAATTGCAGATAGGCTTTCATCCAGCATTGAATGGAGTGGTTTTAGCATTTTATTTTTCTCTCTGTTCCTTAGCAACAGACATCAAGACATCAATTTGATTTGACCAATAAACGCTGCTTATATCTTCGCAGAGTGCCGTGACACGTGCCAGTTTACTTTGAAACATTATAACATTATGGTTATTTAAAAAAAAATCTTAGAACTCTGCAGATCAACACCAAAAAAAGCTCAACATTTAGTAAATCTCAAAAAGCTTCTGTTCTCTTAAAAGTCATATTATGCAGAGATTTAATATCACTCATTGATGTTGATTTTTTTCTAAAAATTCATTCTACAATTTTACAAAATATCAATAATTTCAGCTGTGTAGTTGTAAAAATCAAAAATGTCCAAACTCAACTGCTGAGCTCTAAAGACATCATATGCTGCTTCCCTACTGCTCTTCTACTTTGATTCCCTAGCATCCCCTAATGGACAAATAACCACAATACAGTGCATGTACAGTACAGTAGTGCTCTAAAATCAATGTCCCTTGTTTAATATGTTGTACTTTTATGTGCTGTAGCGGCTCATGCAGTCATACAGGTTGAAAATAAGAGAATATGCACATTTCAGGGATCAAGGACGAAAAACGGACTTAAGTCCCGTGTTTGAGGGTCTTGTACATGACAGGAAAAGCCAGCGAGAGAATGAATCTGTAAAGTGGATGTGGAATGGGTGGTGGAGGTACAGTAGAGTAAAGAGAAATCAAAAAGGAGTATGAGGAGGAGGAGGAGGGACGGGGCTTGTTGGTGGGTTGTAGGTAACGCTGATGGAGGACCACTCCACAAATGAGTGGTGGGAAGCAGATAATCAGAGCGATGTGGCTCCAGAGGTCAGGAGTTCACAAGCAAGCACCCTCAGCTCTGCTAATAACGCTATCCAGTATCTGATTACAGAAAACCGCAGCCAACAATGTCACACAGACATTAAAAAAGAAACATCAAATCAACTGATGAAAGCAGTGGGAACTGATTTGGTGATTCATTGTTGGAACTATAACAAAGAAATCTGCATATGTATTGCTACTATGGAGCACCCTTTGAGACAATCCCTTTGTAGCTAAGCAACAAAACAATAAGTTATACTTTATACAGTAATCTTTCTGTATTTCTGTATCTTTCCCTCTTTCTCCCTCTCCCCCAACCGTCGAGGCAGAAGGCCACCCACCAAGAGCCGCCAAATGTCCTGAGATAACTTATGGTTATGATTTGACACTATAAATAAAATTGAATTTATCGTTAATAGTTTCAACACTTGAACCGCTAGTAGCACTATGGAACGTTTTTAAATGTGGGTCTCCGTCTTGTTAGTATCTCGTGCACAAGGACACACATGCGTCATGTGATACACATTCATGTCAACGGTTTCACATTATTACACTGTTCGACAATTGGTGACAGTAACGCGCCAAGAAATGTAGCAATGCACCAACAAAGGAAAGAAAAGAGAAAACTGCGAGCAAGGACGTAAACAATGCAGGTTTCAAATTATTTCAAAATTCGGCTCTGCAGATGTTTATGAGGAAGGAAATTAATTCAACATGTTTATTAGGCCCCAAGGACACACACAATGTATTTAGGTGGGAATCCGTCAATAAAAACAAAACAAAAACTCACTTACAAATCCACAGGTTATCTTTAAATCTTTACCTTAAAGTGGTTATTATGTAACTTTCAGTTTGTGTTGATTCTAGTGGCCGCTTTGGACAAAAGCGGTAGTGTTTTTACCACGCTTGCTGTCGTAGAGCTCTTTTCTTTATGGTGCTGTATTGCCCACTGTGTATACAGTAACTGAGTTAGCGTTACCAGGAGGTCATACAGTCGCGATGAATATTTTGCTCAGACAGAAAATCATTCATTTACAATAAGAGAATAAGTTACAGATGCATCGTTGCATTTCAAGTGTTGCATATTTAGCCTGGATGTATCGTGAGCTAAACCGGGTATCACTGTCACTGTGTCACGAGCCCAAGCATTAAGAGATTGTTGTAGCAACCAACGTAGTAATAACTTAGATTTATATATCGCATTTCATGAAACACAAGGACGCTTTACACAAGTACAGGGGGACAAGGGACAAGAAAATAGTAGGCCAACACAAACACGGACTGAAAGGAATAAAACGTCCGCGCTAAATGGAAGGGGGACGTAATTTAATGTTGGCTACTGGTGTACAACCACATCGCGCAATGTAAAGTTACTTCATGAATGATATAGACATATTCCATACCTGAGGGTCAATTCGGGGACGTTTTTGAAACGTTTACAATCCTGTAATTGTCTCCATCTGCTGAAAGCCCGACCGAGATTGGGATTTCGCCCGTTGTCTTTCACTTTCCATTTTAGCTTTTAGTTCTTCGTTTAATTTCCTTTTTTCTTTGATGTTCCTGCCCAAGAATCAGCCATAACTTACTCAGATAACTTCTAAAATAAAACTAGAATACAATGAGGCCTATATAAAGAAATCTCCTTCTACCTTTTACCTGGCTGGATACTCACTAAGGCAGGCTTTTCCGGTGTTACAATTAAAATCTGTGACCCGTCAGAATGTGTATCTGTAGCGCCCTCTACCTGCTGTAAATCATTTTGTAGCGGCATTCATAAAAACTATATAAAAAAAAAAATATATATATATATATATATATATATATTTTCAATGTAAGTCTTGTTTGTTGTTACAGGTCATTTATGATCATCAGAGGAAAAATTACACAGTTTCAGAAACATTAAAAAGTTACATATAGTCACTTTAAATATGCTAAAGCTTATTACGACCTATATTCATGTTTATTGTGGCAGCGACCTCTAGTGGATGTAGTATAAAGAGCACCAAAGTCCGCGTAGGGAGGAGATCAGAGAGGATGGATGGGTCAAACAAACACAGGACTTTCACCCAGAAGGCTGCTGTTTGTGTCCTGTGAGATGAAGTTACGTAACAAACGTGCATATTAACACAAACCACGATCTTTTCCTAAACCTAACCAAGTCGTTTTGTTGCTTTCACCTAACTAAACGGCGGCCTTTTCACAACGTTAACCATGTGTTTAAAACTGTGACTGTTGCGTTTAGGTATGAGGTATGAGGACATGTTGATCTCCTGCCACCGGTAGGGGGGGTAATTTAGAAAACACTTGTGTGGGTCGCATTGTGTGTGGTCTCCATTGGACCCATTGTTCATTTAAAAAATATTGATTTGTATAGCTTTAAGTTTAAGTCATATACAGTTTGTATTTTGTGTCTGCTTGCTCTACATTGTTGAAGCTACAGTGTGTCACATTTAGGTCCTTTTCACAACACATTTTAAAGGCATCATAGCAGGAAAACAACTGTAATTAATTTAATTAATAACAATAACCAAATTAGGATACTTAGATGGGATGTAGTCACCATTAATGTTATTTTCCTGTAATGACAAGTCAAAAAAAGGATTAGTGACTGAACTGTTGAAATGAAGGATTCTATTTTTTTTTTTTTTATTGTATGGTGTAATCACCCATCAGCCTAACATATTTTCTATCTTTATAAGACTTTGGACTTTGTTCAACATTTAAAATTAAGTTCTTTGGTTTTACAGTGTGTGTTCTTTTACATTGGCACTTTCATCCTCCTCCATGGAGATTTATCATCTCTACACATGCAATTTAAAAGGAATCCTTTGCTTCTGAATCTCTTTTATACTTACTCCCACTCCTTCCTGCGGGCCTGCGGCGTGCTCTGGATTTTGTGAGCCTGGTGAGCCATGATGATGTCCTTCTGCTCCACAAGTCCACCGCGCCGCCGCTGCATGCAGTGGGGGCTCAGAGACCCTGAACCCTGATCAGACCAGCCCTCTTGCCGACCACATGCCACATCAAAGCTGGCGGCTCGAGGGGGCAGCCCCAGGTACTCAGGGTGGGTATGAGGGACCTGCAGGGAGCTGGAGCGGGCTCCTTGTGCCAGGCCGTGGCGGGGAGTGGAGCTGGGCTTCCTCCAGGCCTCAGGCTCGGGGAGGGACAGGGAGGACTGGACGTGCATATTTCCACCTAGACCAGAGCTGGTTGGAGGGTGGAGGTTGGGTGTGAGGGAGTGGGAGAGGGACTGGTCTGAATTGGTGAGCATCTCTACAGAGGACGGTAGTTGGCAGTTTCACCATAATGCTACAAATGGGGGGGGTTAGAAAGGCAGAAGAAATGAGGAGTGAAAAGTGGTGAAACACATTCAAGAAAAATTTCCCATCTTGCCTGTCCCTTCTATTTGTCTATTTTTAGCCACGATAGAAGCTTGGCTCTAGGAGCCGGAATGTCGGTCTGCTGGTCAGCACTATTCATGATCCCCAGAGGATGAATCCCAGTAGCAGACAGTCTCAAATAGGGTTAATTCCTCTGAATGCCCTGAACTATTACAATTTATTAAAGGGTGGCTATGGGATATGGATAAACTTTACTTTTTCTAAACAAACACCTCAGCCAGTGGGATACTTATTGCAAGCAGTGTATAAGCCTGAACAAAAGCATTAAACCAGCAGCCATGCAGAAATAGTACCAGTAATTGTACTGGTGAGTGGACTAAGACTTTGTGGGTCAGAGAGGTGAGATTATCAATATCTAAAAAGCATCGAACACAGCACGGACTTTCTTGCTTTAATCCAGCCTCATGTTTTGTTTTCAAAATAATACTGAACACACCATAACAGACCTGTAAAACCATTATACTGTTGTTGCTGTCATTGTCCAGTTAAGCGTGTGTGTGTGTGTGTGTGTGTGTGTGTGTGTGTGTGTGTAACCGAGACAGAGAAATATGAGGGAGATGAGGTGGCAAGGCTGGAAAACAGCTAGTATGAGGTGACCCAGTCAGAGACAGACCAAACAAGGCTGTTCCCACTGAGCCGGAGCTGAAAGGAAGATGACTGAGTGTGGGAGAGCTGAAGCAAAAGGCACAGTGACTCACACATCAGCAGCAGGGCTCCTCAGACATGAACTAGACAGTCTGACTTGAGCTCTGCCCTCAAAGGCAGCACAGCATTCATCTGAAAGCCGGGAGAGGCTACAAGGTCAGCGCGCACATTTACACGGGTGGTGGCTTGATGGCTGCATTATGCTGCTGATGGGCAGGCTGGCTCTGTTTTGGCACAGCCGTGCACATTGAAAATATATGTGATACCTTTTATTTTTGGTGACTTTTTTAGCAGCCACAGTTGAGGAGAAACACAACAGGCGCCCCTTCAAAAAGCTGCACGTGCAAGGAACTAGGATGATTTGCTTCTGAATCTATGACATAGATGAAAGCATAAAAGCATCACTGCAGTGTGCTATAGAGACACTAATTATTATTCCTGCAAAATGCATCCACCTTATCTGTTTTAAAGTTAAAACACTCGTTCTTGTTTTTTTGTTTTTTTTAATTCTAATTTCTCTGATCTCCTTTAATTAGTGTAACCACTGTGCCTACTGGAACAACAGGCAGCCCATCCTCCTCTAATTTGTGCACGTCAGCTGCAGGTCTGCAATCGTTTTAAGGAATAAATTAACTATCCTGTTAACAGCTATTGCCAATTAGGATGCTGTTTCTTGTGGAGTTTAAGTGTTTGACGCAAGTGAAGAAAGAAAGAAAAAAAACACGCAGCAGCAGTCATATCAAGTAAGAATAGATGAATACTAAGATGCTAAAAATGTTCACTGGAGGGAGAGGATTAATGCAGTGCGCGCGCGACAGGGAAAAAAAACCCCAAACAATTAATTAATGAAATGATTAATGAATTTGACAGCTTTACCTTGAGGTAACGCGCGCTCCTTCATCGTCTGAGAGCCCCGTTCAGGTGGATACTAAAATTCAGCCCCTCTCACTCAGTGCAAGTTTAGAGGTTTGAGGACGATTCCGCGAGGATTCCTTGAGTGATGATTACGGCTGTTTGGCTATAAATACCGCGGCGGAGCGTGGCTCACATAAACGTAAACAGGCATGGAGATAATCCCAATCATTTTCACTAGCTGAGCTGCGCTGACGTGAGTCACTTTATGTGGGTCAGTGTGAATGGCTGGGTCTTCAAACTTCATTTAAAGAGTAAAATTGAAATGTGCAGACACAATTCTCAGCCGGAAGCTCAATTAGCCTACCTGTCTGAAGAAGAGTAAATACATTTTTTTTTAAGTGAAAGCAATACATGCAACAGGTCTGCTCATTTGAAACGGTGGTCTGGTGTGATATGCCTTTACCACTAGATGGTGGACTTAAGCTGCATACTTTACACACTAGTGTTGCTTTGTGGAGATAGGTCTGGGCTACGCCACAGATTCTAGGACAACAAGGAGAAAAAAATGCTCGGGGTTGTTGCATTTCTTTAAACCATAAGAGAACTTAAACCAACCATAATCGTCTTGGGCGGCGCTATGAACTCCTAAATTCCGGATGCAGCGACGGTGTCTCTGCAAAATGTCTCCTGAAGGAACTTTGGTGGAACATTTGCACCCAGCAAAAGAAAACGCCACATAAAATGTATGCCTAAATGAAGGTAACTGTTCACACAACACAGTAACGTGAGCTATTTAAATTAGCTGATACATGGTTAAATGTTAGCTCTTACCAGTGCATCACCTGCGTACAATTCGCCCACAGCAATCCCTGCCCATCGGTCCCAAAACGTCCCAGTTAGATAGTAAATGCCGTAAACATATTATTTGTAAGTCTTTACAATCATTCACTGAAAGAACCAAGCAGGCCTGCCTTATTACACGATCCAAATTTTCTTCAAAACATGCCATTTTCAGAGTGTGGCTTGCTTATTTGCTAGCTTGAAGTCTGTTGTTGTTTCTCAAAGCAAACAGAGTTTTAGAACGGCAACACAAAGGTGAGGCCAAAGGCAAAGCCTGTCACGCGCCGGATGTCAGGACATTCCGTTTATCCAGAGTACTGACACTGCAGGTGCAGTGAATAGAATTGACATCAAAAGAACAGGTTTTACCTTCACCTGTAACCTTTTTGTTTGTCCAACAGCAGGGCCGGCACAAGCCTTTTTGGGACTGTAGTGTTTGTTTTACCTCCCCAAACCCCCAAATAAGTAAATAAGCAGTGGTGAAAGAAGTATAAGTTTTCTTTACATAATTAAAAGAAGCAAAAACAGATTGGAAATACTCCATTATGAGTATCATCATTTCAAATAAGTACTTAAAATATCTTAAGTGAATGTACTATTCCGTGTTAAGTCTACCACACTTTGCACCTACTGTACATTGACTCTTTACTACATCTCAGCATCTATTATTATTATTATTATTATTATTATTATTATTATTATAGCACCAACTCTCAGTTCTTTTAAATCAAGGCTGAAGACCTATCTTTTTGATGTTGCCTTTCTTTAAATAACTGTTCATTTCTTATACTGAAGTTGCATTGTTGACACTGTATGACAATCTATATAAGCATATAAAGAGAAATTCCTATTGTATCTGCTTTTATATATTTAACTGTTGTAATTGCTCTTCAATGTTTAATTTCTTATACTGCACTGTAACTTTTATTCTCGTATTTTATCTGTTTTAAATTTTTTAATCTGTTTTCATGTAAAGCACTTTGAATTGCCCTGTTGCTGAAATGTGCTATACAAATAAAGATGCCTTGCCTTGCCTATATTTTCTGTCTATTCTTGTATACTGTGATATTACTGACCTACATCATCATCTAGACCACAATTTGCACCAACTGTATATTGACTCTTTACTACATCTCAGCATTTTGTCTATTCATGCATATCATGTTATTTCTGATCTACATCACTACCTAGTCCACTATTTGCATTAACTGTATATTGACTTTTCACTACATTCAACATCTACATAGACTGTCTATTCCGGTTAACTGTGTTATTACTGACCTATATCACTAACCAGACCACAATTTGCAAACTGTATATTGACTCTTCACTACATTTCAGCATTTATATAGACTGTCTATGCATATATATTGAATTATAACTGATCAACACCACTAACTAGATCATAATTTGCACTAACTGTTTTTGTTTTGTTTTGTTTGGCTCTTCACTACATCTCAGCAGTGTTATAGATTTTCTATTCATGTATATTGTGTTATTACCATATCACTTTCGCATATCCTTCGTCTTACTTACACCTCACTTTTCACCGGCTTTGTAATGCCTACTTAATCTGCACTTTATGCAGCCTTTTGTATTCTGTATTCCTGTATTGTATTGAATGTGAAACTGTATGTTGTCTTGCACGCTTATGCTTTTCTTGGCCAGGTCGCCGTTGTAAATGAGAACCTGTTCTCAACGGCCTACCTGGTTAAATAAAGGTTAAATAAAAAATAAATGAAATGAGTGTATTAGATTATTAGTGCTAATGCAGTAATATGAACAGTAAGATGTTGGATCATATAATCTATATTCCATTTTAAAAGGTGGTGGTGATGATGATGATGATGATGATGATGATGATGATGATGATGATGATGATGTGTAAAAGCTGAATCTGTAAAGTAACAACAGCTGTGAAATAAATGTAGTGAATTAAAAAGTACATTTACCTCTGAAATGTAGTGGAGTGGAAGTAGGCCAAAATGTCCCAAGCTTTATGTCAGTAACAATCTAATGTTTTTTCAGCTTGATAAATGCACTGTAAAAAAATAAAAATAAAATAAAAAAGGCAAGGGTTTCTTCCAAAATCTGTATAAAATGCTTTTTTAAACCCTTTTCAGGCCACAAAAAGTGTGTCATGTGTCTGTACTATATTATGAATCTAGAGCCAAGGACAGAGAATACTGTCTCTTTGATTAAAACAGAGCCACGATGGTCCATGTACTTACTGTAATTAAAAGGTCAGACATGTTCATTTTAACCAATCCTGTTATTCCCTAAACTGAGGAAGAGGTGTTAGCTATGGGACTAAGAGTGGCGCAGAAACCATCTGCTGCCACCAACACTGAAGGGTAAATGAAGACTTCTAATTAAAACTGTATTTCTCCTTATTTTTGTCCTGGGACGGCTTTCCAAAGCTTTGTCTTAATCAGGTTATATTTTTCTTTAATTGCTCAGAGTCCCCTCAACTATCTATTCAAATATCTCTATAAACCGCAGTAGTTGTTGTCAGACATGTCTCTGGGCATTTTTTGACACGAAGAACACAGAGTAGTTTTATTCAGACATATTTTTCTATGTCCTGATGCCATATTGCGTGAATTAGATATGGATTTATGTAATCTAGCAGAATCATCTCTGTGAGGAAATAATTGCCATCTTATCTTCCAGGCACGCGGCCAAGTGGATGCATGACGTGGAGACGCCAAGCAGAGAAACCATTGAAAGAAGGGGAAAAAAAGACATTAGAAATATACCATCAGGTGTGTGTGTGTGTGTGTGTGTGTGTGTGTGTGTGTGTGTGTGTGTGCGCTTGTTTTACTATATTCGTGGGGTCCAAAAACCGGGAAATACAGTATACTTGTGGGGTCTGCACAGCCTTGTGGGGCCCAAAATGCTGGACCCCACAAGGTTAAAGGGATGTTTGAGGGTTAAGACTTGGTTTTAGGATTAGGGTTTGAATTAGGTTATGGTTAGGGTGAGGGT
The DNA here is from genome assembly GCF_008315115.2 of Sander lucioperca. Lineage (NCBI taxonomy): Eukaryota > Metazoa > Chordata > Actinopteri > Perciformes > Percidae > Sander > Sander lucioperca. Next base: position 10,081,386 of record NC_050181.1, on the reverse strand, counting down.
AAGGGTTAAGGTTAGGCATTTAGTTGTGATGGGGTGGTGATGGCGCAGTGGATATTACACATGCCTTTGGTGTGGGAGACCTGGGTTCGATTCCCACTGTGATACATCAACCAGTGTGTCCCTGAGCAAGACACTACCCCCTAGTTGCTCCAGAGGTGTGCGACCTCTGACATATATAGCAATTGTAAGTCGCTTTGGATAAAAGCGTCAGCTAAATGACATGTAATGTAATGTAATGATGGTTAAGGTTAGGGTAAGGGGCTAGGGAATGCATTATGTCAATGATGGGTCCCCACAAAGATAGTGAAATAAACGTGTGTGTGTGTGTACTGTAGGAGGACGAGCATGCTGTTTGGTGCATGAGACAGTTGGTAGTAAATAGTTGGCAAATCAAATCTGGTCTGGCATGAGAGGCCGCCCTGAGGGTGAACATCAGGTTCACTTTGTATGCTTGTTGGTTCACATTTTACAGACTTCTGCTCAGTGCAATGCAGTGTTTTCTTTTAATCTCTCACTCAGATTTATTAATAATCTAACCTTTTGTAGGCTCAGAGTATGGAGACGCGTCTTTATTAGGTATTAGGGGCTGCAGAGGCGAACAGCAAGTTAAATGAATCTCTCGTTAACTCACGTTGACATATGGTAATAGCAACATTATGCTACGACTAATTCATCTACAGTCTAGCCAACACAACTATAGTGGAGTCTTCAGATAGGTATCAAAAGCTAGCTCTAGTTTCTTAGTACTAAGCAAGCAGAAAGGGAAAATGTTCCTTCTCAAATATTATAATGTCCTTATGAGTTGTGAACACTTGGCATTTATTTTATGTCTGAGCCTCATTCTGTGAAAGTGTGAAGTTGTGTTTTAATAACTTAGACAGATCTTGAAGTTCCTCTGTGTTCAGTAGCTCTTAAACTTTCACAGGTTCATGACTCTTTAAAATTAAAGCAAATCCTACTTGAGTGGTGAACAGTTCAACCAAAGAACCATTTTGTGTCATTGGGTTGTTTCATTTGATTACATTTTCTGGCAGAAAACTATTCCAAGAAAAATACAAAACTGGATAGTAGAAATATGTTTTCCTCTGTCATGAGCCCATATTAAAATGAAACTTTGGAGAATTCCTAAACTCAGTTTAAGTTTAGTGTATGTACGAAAAAGGACATCTTTATCTTTACACCGGTTTATTTTGAGACCTTCATCAGACTGCTCACATCCACTTCACAAAACATTCTAATGAAGCAAATCTTCTGTCCAGAATGTCAAAGAACTGAAAATGTATTTTAATCATCAAGAGTCAATTTATTTCCATATTCTAAAATGCAAAGGACATAACAGGATTTGAGAATAAATCCAAGGTTGAGTGCACAAAAATGTTTCACTGCAAGCGATTATGTACAAGAATGAAATCAACAAATCTTTACAGAATTCAACAGGTACTGCATCGATATTTAGAGTCAACTTTTTGAACCTAATAATATAGACTAGACTGGACTGGACTTCAGAGATTAATTTGATCTTTTTTTTTTTTTTAAACACAGCACATTTATTAATTTACATTTTTGTAAACTTTGTTTGCTGAATTAAAAGTTCACTATTAGTGCATTAAGGACCATTGAATGCTTGTTTGTTTTTCATACATTAAAGATTCAAATCCCGTCAAGGTAAATGCTCCGTGGCCTCATAAACAGGCCTGTTAGCATTCACTTGTAAAGGAGAACAAACTAATGTCCTCTTCATCTGTTGTACCCAAACATGCTACCCATAAATACATTGGCTAGCAATTACAATTTGATTGTACCATCATTGTATAATTAATGTGAACATTAGTGCTTCATGTGAATATTAAGAATCAATGGTAAACCTTCAATTGCTTTTCTTGCTGCATGAAGAATAATTGCCACAAACATTTGGCAAGATTTTTTTCTGTCAATTTATACAGAAACACAACTTCAGTCTGGGTGTAAATGATTAAGATAATTAGTTATACAGTAAATTAGGGCTGGGTGACATGGACACATCTTCATCTTCAAGATCATTGCGTTGTTGTGTCTTTTTTACAATGTCCTCCTGGTTGTGTTTGGACCCGGTATACAGTACCTGCTTGCAGGTCTAGTTACAATGTATTTTTTGTCGGCTAAATAATGATTGCAGTAAGGAAATATATGTTAATTTTTTAGAGAAAGACAACAAAAAAGTTGCATAATGATTCAATAGCAGGATGAGTGCACAATCCAGCCAGAGAGTTATAACATGAGTGATGAAGAATATGTAATCGCTTTGATCATCATTGTTAATGTAACTCACCCAGCCCTAGTTTAACTTAACCCCATGATGATAATTTGGGACTGATCACCTTTTCTCCCAGTTTCAGTCCATTAAACAACACTGCATTTGATAGAATTATGCCTCTACTGAATACAAGATACAATGGATTTGAAAGCTATAATTCAGTTCAACACTATGCGTGCTATAGAAGAGAAGCCAAAAACACTTAATATCAGTTTAAATCAAATCAAATATGAAACTGACCATTTCTCAGAACACAGATGATTAAATACATGAGTTACACAATTCTTTTTTTCAAACCTTCAGTAGGGAATAACGAAAGTGCTCTGGTCAAACCTGTAAAAAAATAATTTATACACACCCCAGTCATCTGACCGGAGGGTTTGTCAGAAAATTGTTGAACAACTGTTTTGCTTATTGATGGTCCTCCCTCCATTCACGCTCCTGCTCCACACCCTTACCGCCCTTCGGTTGGATTAGTTGTCATTTGTTAAAGGGAAGGCAGGCAGGCAGTATGACAGTGGAACAGGCTGGGCCAGCTAAGGGCTCTGCCACCTCTCCCTCCAACTCTGTCCATGTTCCTTTCTCTGGGCTGTAGCAGATGGTAGAAGACTTATAGGCCCCCTGAGGAAAAAAAAAATCAAGTCATTCTCTTCGTTCCTATTGGCGCTGTTTGAATTCATAACGAAAATGGAAAAAACTCAGTTTTATATAAATGCATGTAGTCAAAAACAGCAGGGACTTTAAAGATTAAGTCTGGTGATTTCTATATTTCTCTTTTGTCAACAAATTCCATGTAGAGACCAAAAATGAACTGATCCTAGTAACAAGTAGTGCCTGCTTAGCCAAAGCCTGATATAGCTTATTGCTCTATGTAGCAGACCCCGACCAAAAATGTGGTGACACGTTCCTTCATAACCATGAACACGCATGCTGTGGTTGAGCCCATCCTGCTACCGGAAATACTCACTAGTGCGCCAAATCCGCAGCTGAAAATAGTTCCCAACAAATCCACTATTTATTCCTGTTTGAGTAACATTTGCTAAAAGCTACGATGCCCATATGTTTAAGAAAATTACTTTTCAAACTTAAAATAACTTAAAAAAAATATATTTATTTTATTTTTTTCTGACCCATGCCACAGACAGCTTCGGAAAGAGTTGTTGCATTGTTGGTTTTGGTCTTTTCATAGGATTTGTTGACAACAAAAATATTGACTTTTGCCAGCTTTCTCCTTTGATCTAAAATAATCTAATCTGATGTGTAAGAATATACCATGCTCCAGCTGTAGCCGCCCACGAGGAAGATGCTGTCATCCAACACAGCACAGCCCGGGCCGCTGCGGCCCTCCAGGATGGGTGTCTGCAGGATGTTCCACTGGTCAGCTTTCGGGTCGTAACACTCCACCAACATTACGTCTAGATGGGAGAAACCTATGTGACGGAGGAAGAAAAAGATCTTAAACTGATGATAGTACTTCAGAGAAGTTAATATTGTAAGTTCAGGATACAGTAATATACTGTTTTTTTAACTTTAAAGGCCATGACAACACATTTTTGCAAACAGCCTCTTACTCTAAGCATTTTCTACCAAAGATTGAACACTTTTTGTTTTTTTTCTGTGTGCTGTTTTCTATGTGCTCTTCTTACTGGTTTTTAAAGTGGGCGGCAAAAGGGTGATGTCACATACTTCTGTGCACCAATCAGCATTAAACATCATTAAACATCATTTGAATCAAAAACTAAAGACAGTGATGGTGTTATTTGTTTGTGTTGCCAGGCCAAATTTGATCAAACCACACCCACACAGTCCTGATGAAGCCAATTAGCTGAGATGTTAAGTGTTAAACTCTTAATAAAGACCAGAGGACCTTTGTTTCTGCTAACTTTACCTTGTTTGATTGGATTTAATGTTATTGATAAATACTTTTTAGATTTAAAATAAAGTTTATCGTAATATGCAGCTAAAAGGCCCTGTCATTGTACAAACACCCAGTGAAGACAGTAAAGAACACACATCGACTCAACAAAAATAAACCACAAAGACATGCACAAATACACACATGCAATAACTAATCAGAAACCTGAGAAAACAGAGAAAACAAATCTGCCTTTGGATGTGGATACAGTTGTGACAGATCTCAGCGCACTTATGGCAAATTTTCATGAGCTGAATTTTAAATGGTGGCAGTGAAAAGCCAATTAGAGCTACGTAAATGTACATTTAACAGTATTCTGAATGTGTTAGTCAAACAATGTATTTAAAAAGAAACACATACAAGTTCCAGCTTTTCATAATTCCCATCCAAATGCCAGCATTCAGTTTTGCTAATCAAATACAAATGCACGACACGTAACTGTAATTCAGACGTGTGTTTATTTTTTTTCTTCTTCTTTTGTACCTTGAATGATGAAGTGTAGAAGAGGGTGCACAGTGTAATAAAGGCCATTGTCGCTTGCTCACAACAGCTACATCTCTTTCACTTTTCTCTTTTTGAAAAAAATGAGTATAGATCTTGACCTCTTTTCTGTTAATTTCCTGAAATGCTCCAGTGCCTACCTTTTAAATGGTTTCCACCAATAGCATATAGGCGGTCGTTCATTCCAGCCAGGGCATGAATGGCACGCTTTGTGTTCATATCCTGTTTCCTCGCCCACACATCCATTACAGGGTCATAACAGTAGAGCCAGGACACATACTCCCCATTGTGCACCCCTCCTGCAACAGGTAAACACAGAACTTCACCTTTAATACTGGGTTGAAGTTCTTACTGTAGGAAGACACACTGGCTGCTCATGTAATACACTCTGATCAATGATAGTCCTTTTTTAAAGATGAATTGATTTATTTCTGAACTTAATAATTACCAGTGTTGAAACATTGTAAAATGAGCTTACACGTATAACACTCAACATATGATTAATAATTATAGATTTGTAATATCTTTCTTTTCCAGCCACATATGTTTACAGAGAAACTTGATCTTTGTATCTCTGGCTAGACATTTTCTTTTTTTAACTAAAAGATTGCAGTGCGTCAGAGTTTATGGTGCCTTCTCCAACCAGCTAGATTCAAATACTCAAAGTTGGTGTCTTTTATCTCCTCAGTTTTATATTGTAATAACTGGCGTGGTGCATAATACAGAACAATAGTCATAAAATTCACTGATGATTCAGTGATAGTCAGCTTTTGGAAGAAGAGGATTTTGGTTTATGACATTCTGCGTTGGTGTGATGCATATTTGACTGGTATAAATGTCACTAAAATAAAGGATATTATTATAGATTTTAGAAAAGATATTGCATGAAATTTATATTGAATCATATTGAGCTGATTTTAAAACATTTGTATTGCAGCGTTTCATTGCACCTTTAACCTGCGAGTACTTTGCAAGAAACCTTGCCCGATGACGAATCAAAAAGCAAAATTGAAATGTGCTCATTATGGAACAGATTGACTCTCGTTAGTGTTATATTGTTATCATACATTAAGTTCATTAACTATAAATGGTAATGCATTACTTAGTAAGAAGCACTTTAATGTTGTAATTTAATCTATGACAATGCATTATATTTAAAAAAAAAATATCACCTGTGTGATATATAAAATCTTAATCTGCAAAGTAACTTGTAACTATAGCTGTCAAATAAATCTAATGGTGTTAAAAGTACAATATTTCCCTCTAAACCAGAGATCTTCAACAGGGGGTCTGGGGCCCCTAGGGGGTCCTCGGAGTTACTGCAGGGGGGCCACCAAATTATTGTTAATTTTTTGAAAGTTTTTTCAGTACAGAATTATACTTCGCACATCTATAATGTGAGACAGGTGCGTCGGAGGGGAATAAGTAATACAAAAGTCGCAGAGAAACTCCTGCACACTGCCTAACGTGCAAAAAATAAAATTTAATAGTAGGCAATGTTTCAGTACTAGACCTTCATCGGGCAAAATGAATGGAGTTTCTTTGCAACTTTTGAAAGTTTTTTCAAAAATGAAAATGTGTTAACATGAATACAACATATTAGTAGCAAATATAAATTAGTAGCAAATATAAATTAGTAGCAAATATAAATTAGTAGCAAAAATTATATTTGCTACTAATATTAGTAGCAAATATAAAATAAGTAGCAAATATAAACATTCATGATATGCATACTGGCCTCAGGGTTCATACGCATTTTAACCAATACTTTTCCATGACTTTTTGGCAAATTTCCATGACTATGTATTCCTGAAAATGTCAGTCAACATTATACAATAAGAATAAAAATCTGTGTTAAAGTTTACCCTCAGAGGTTTAACAATAAAATGAATGACAATTTATGTGGTTCATAGTGGGATATGTAATATCGCGCCCCGAAGAGAATGTTGAGGTTAAGACAACGTAAAAATACATTTATTAATCACATATTATTATGCTGTGTTAAAAAAAAATTCCATGACTTTTCCAAAACTTTCTGGGTCTTTTTTTGTTTCCAAAACCTTTCCAGGCCTGGAATTTGCATTTTTCAAATTCCATAACTTTTCCAGGTTTTTTCAAAACGTATGAACCCTGTGGCCTATAGGTAAGGTAGTCACTAAGATAGCCATCCATAGATACTATTACATTAAAACATGATTTATAAAATCATACCAACAAATATTTAATAGCTTAGTATTCTATGCACTAAAAAGATATGCACATGCATGCATATGCTTCAGGCTGCCCTACACATTATTGTAGGCCCAGTTTAATATGCAACTTAATTTTATACAATATGTAGTAAGGGGTGCCTGCTCTGTCTCTCTTTCAGATAAGGGGTCCTTGGCTTAAAAAAAAACGTTGAAGACCCTTGCTCTAAACTGTAGTGGAATAGTCGTTTAAATACTCTAAATACTAAAAAAGTAAAACTACCTCATGTTTGTACTTGAGTAAATGTACTTAGTTACAATCCATTACTGCTTAACTCTGTACTGTGTTGGTGTTTATGGTTGTTGTCTGTGTTGACTGTTTTTAATATGATATATCATGGGGCGCCTGGGTAGCTCACCTGGTAGAGCATGAGCCCCAATAAAGGCCTAAAATGCCAAACACAAAAAAATCTTAAAAAACAAAAAAAGTGATACAGTATACTGTATCTTATTCAAATGCTGAGCGACGAACATTAAAAAAAACAACATTCTGTCTATTTTATGTAGCGGAGGGATAATTATTTGCAGAGAGTTAAATGGGTTTTATCATGATAAAAGAAGACGGGATAGTAAGTGTGGCAGGTTCTCTCCTGACCTGATATGTAGATCTTGCCGTTGTGCACAGCTCCTGCATGGGCAGCCAGAGGCTGCGGCAGAGACGAAACGTAGTTCCACTCGTTAGTCTCCAGGTTGTAGGACTCCACGCTGGAGAGGTAGCCACTCTCGTTCCTACCCCCAATCACGTACAGGTGCTTATCCAGGCGGCAGGCAAAGAAACTGGCTCTCCTGAGGAAGGAAGTGTCAACCAGACAACATCATTAAATAAACCAGCAATGACAAGATGTAGGATTTCCCACAGTTTGTGTGTAAGCTGGACATTTTTTTTTTACTTTTTATTTAAACATTTTAATCATTTTACATAACATTTCCTGACAGATATATAAATGTAATAAACAAATGTAAGTGAACACTTCTATTTAAGCAAGAATAATGGCTGTACTTACTTTTTCATTAGACATTTAACTTAATGTTATAACATCATAAATTCTAAAGACAATAATGTACATTTAAAGTAATAGAGATCAATATAAAATGTCTGCATTCAAACTGATAAAAAAAATAAACATTGTTTTCTTTTATGTGACTTATTAGAAGTCAATAATGTTTATGCAGTTCTTTCAAGACTCCTGGAAATCCTACAGTCTCTTAGTGCATCATCAGATTTACTGTAACTATATTGTCTTTTGGCAAGCATGAATGAATAATTATGTATTCAACCACAAACAGACTTACCTCTCCTGCATAGGAGGCAACTGTATCCAACTGTTGAATCTGGGATCATAGCGGCTGACAAAATGAGTGCTGTGCTTTCCTGCAAAACACATAGATAGAAATCCTGATGACACTGATTACTCAAACAAGTCTTTAGGGTTCGATACAGTTTAGGCAGACTATGGCAGTGCTCAGTTGTAATTGGTTAACTCTTTGCCAAATGTTTTGTAATACACAGCACAAATGAAATGCACAACTGTTACTCTGCAAGTCTTCATTTAATATAAACATATTATCTAAAAATCACCACCCACACACTTCTTCATAACATCTTAAATTATCTCTCATAATGTGTATTGATATTGTGTTGATTTTCACTCTCAGAGCTAAATAAACACTACTAATTTCACTACGTGCAGCACTGTATTGTTATGATACTTGGTGAAAAAAGAATAAAAAGCACAGTATCAGATTTGTTGATCATTTACAGTCTTTGTTTCCTACTATGGCGGTGTGTTACCACCGTTACCACAAAAAGCACTCTCAACACTTCCACACCACAAATATTTCACTGTGAATAACAGTTATTGTTCTATGCAAATTATTGACAAGTGTTGGCTGGAGTGTTGTTTGTTCACTCAAAGCTGAACTGGCTCTACGATGAGTGTGGCCAAAACAATCTGAAAGTGTTGCATTAGCGTAACTCTGATGGGATTAAACTTGCATAAACTCCGGCTTAGAGCGCTCTCTACAGTCAGTCAACACTGGCAAATCTGCTGTGTGAAATCACTGGAAAGGAAGACGTTCAGTCCGTAGTGTGACTGTACCATTGGGGTTCCACTGGTCCTCTCCGCCCAGCAGCAGCAGGAAGTTCTCCACCTCCACCACGCAGTGATGGGCGCTGTTGTAAGGCATTACTAGACGAGACACAGAAATCAAAAGCCGTCAATCACAAAAACGCATGAATGATGGTCAGTAAAGTTGAAATCAAAACTCTGTAATGTACTGTGAATACTATATCTAAACCCCAATAAACATGACATTTTATCATCAAATGATAATCAATGCCTCCAAAATGAAGAGTGGCATGTAAACCAGGCTATTTAGGCCACACTATGGACAACCCTAATCCTAACCCTGGTGTGGAAATAAAGTCTAATAACCTTACCCGATAATACTTGATTTAAAGGTACCCCGTGAACACAGTTTTAATTCCACAGCTTTAGACTATTTGACCATTACAGTTGTCTCTCACAAAAACAACAAGTGGTGGTTTAAAAGAAATAGCATGCTGATAAAAACAAAATGTCTGGGGCAACAACAAAAACAACAACAACAGTACTTTCATTCATCCATAAATGAATAAAGCCACTGTTTACTGTGTGTGGGTAACCTATAAATTACATCTTCAGTCTCGTAATGCAACACAAAACATACAATCATGTCCTTGAGGTTTCTTTTCTTGCCAAATACTGTTAACATAAGCTTCATTTGTCATCAAATATAATCCTAAAACTAGTTTTATAAATCAATTCTATTCTTAAATAAATCATAATAATAACTCAAAAAAACTCAACATATTGAAAACGTGTAGGACTATGTCTCAACTGCATCTGTAAAACTACAATGACCCATTATTAAACAAAACTTAAAAGACAATCCCTTATACACTGTAGGTCTACTGGGCTGGACAATAAATGGCAGTCACAATGAAATGAGGTTCTTATTAATAGAACATCTATCTTAACTATTTAATAAGAAATATTTGTTCTAGCAGTGTTCCTTATTTAGTGACTATTTTTATTTGCTTGACAGGAAGCGCTCATGGTACATGTCAAGGTCAAGATTGATTTAATCTGTAATGTACTCATCACAACAGGCCAACGAGCTTGTTACAGCGACACAGGCAGACGTCTATTACACAATCCTCAGAGTGGGTCAATGTTATAGAGTTTATTTTCCCTCCTCATTGCTTTTGTTTTGAAACCTTCCATCCATCAATCTACAGGAAATGATTTCTTGTGAGGAATCAAGCCATCATCAGCAATCAGCGTCTACGGTTTGTTACAATGCTATCTATCTATCTATCTATCTATCTATCTATCTATCTATCTATCTACTGAATCTATCTACTGTATCTATCTATCTACTGTATCTATCTATCTATCTATCTATCTATCTATATCCCACAGTAGTTTTTCATCTAGTAATATATTGAGTATGTCCAATATACATGATCTTTGGTGTATCATACTCATACAAGTTAGCGTAAATGGCTACAAGCCCACAGCTTGAGCAGGACCCCTTGTGGAGGATTTTCCCTTGTGTATGTTTTTGTGCTCCCCTCCTCTCCTCCATCTTCTTTTGCTGAAGTGACCCCATTGAGATGTAGAGAAATGGTCTTAGGTGACAGTCATAATGAACATGATCGTGTTCACTCAATAAATCTCAGGCCCGGTGCTTTTTGAGCACAAATCAGTGAAATGTTAAAGCCCACCTGTCTGTCTCCATCAGTCATTTCCACTGTCACCTCCCCACCGCCTGATGGATCACAGTTGCTGCAAAATTAGACAGCCTTGAATCTCATTTCTTTCCAATTGGCCTCTCCCTGCAATCTCACTCTGGCTGGCTGACATGTGCCGGTCCTCTATGGGAGGGGAGTCTCAGATAGGAACTAATACTACATACACTAAACACAGCTTTATCTCGAGACGAGGGGATTAGGTTGCCTGCCTCCAGTGCACCTCAAAGATGAGTGCCATATGACTGCCAAATTCCCTTACATGCTATTTACATTATAATTCAGTCAGCAGTACTGTATATAGGACATGGATGGGCGGCTTTTTATTTGATGTCTAGTGACTTGTACTCATACTAAAAATCATCTTGTACCCATGTGAAAAGAAGATTATTGCTTTACAGTATGTCACAGGCTGCGGTGTGAGGAGTGCTGTGGGAAGATGTGGGACATTTGCCTGCCTCTACAGGTGCCTCAGATAGAGGTGAACATATAATTATAATAATAATAATAATAATAATAAGGATAATAATAATCATGACCGTGTAATAGTTTTGTGCCGTGAAAATAATATCAACATATAAATTATATTTCCTTCTACAACGAGTAAGACTTTACTGAGAATTATCACCTGAGAAAAAGTATGAAATTAATCTACCTATCTGTCCCCTTTCCCCTAAATCTTCCACTAACCCCAAGGGTGAACAGCCATAGGAGGGCAGGAACAACACATCCTCTACGAGATGGACGCCATCACTCCAGTCTACAGTGAGCTCTAGGGCTCACTAGAGGGAGTCAGAAACCTCTGCATAGAGGCACAGTCTGTGTTGGTTGAATGACTCCACAGCTAATGCACCACTGCCACTCGAGCTCTGACGTGCCTTCAACACCATTACAATTGCATCCCACTGAGCTGAATTTCCTTTGTTCTAGGCCATGCTGCGTAGATGAGGTCCATTTCCAAGTGGGATATTTTAATATCAGGTTGGTTTAAAAGAAGAGGAAGAAGTGAATAGTCCAGCATTGTGGCAGAGCCTGCGCCTGCCTTTGTCTTGTGTTTGTCCACGCCGCTGTGGGTACACTAGATGGCAAACTTTACACTGGAATCACCAAGCAGTAGATATATCTTACACAAATGAGAGCGATCAGATTCTTCCCAAATTGTGTTGATGAATGTCTTAATCAAAGGCTGTCCCTCTTAGGTTTCGCCTCATTGAAAAGTTATGATTGAATGTTAATAATCTTCTATTCCACATCCATTGTGTGGAGGCTACATCAGATGGTCACTGATGTGTTAAGGGGATGATTTTGCAGTTTTGTCCTTCCACTTGGTCACGGACCATTTGAGTGTTAACTTTTTAGTTTTGAGTGATGGAAATCCCTACTGACCTTTTTGCTTGTTGCAGTCTATACCCAGGAGTGTGAGTTAAATGAGAAAGTGACAACATAAACACCAGTGAGCTGCAGGCTGTTGTACTATATATATGCATGGCTCCTTTAGTAAAATGCACCCCGACAGATTTGGCCAAACATGAGCTAAAATAACAAATTACTGCCAAGAAATGTTTGAGTAGCTCAAATATTTGAGCTGAGGTAGAAATAATGTCCAAAACTTTTTTTCTGAATTTAAGACACAACAAGAGAACAACACTAGATTCATTCAAAACTTGTGCTATAAAGTCAGAGTATAAACTGCACAGTATCGAGCTGACAGAAAACAGACCTATGGCTTCTTATATGTACGAATGAAGAGACACTGCTAAGATATGGCTTCAACCAAAACAAAAGGACAAAAACTCAATATGTCTGGCAATGATGATGCTAAGGACAAATATGGTTTCCCATTAGCTCTTGTTTGACCTTTGCAATATGACAACAATATAGTGGTGAGCCATAAAAGGTCAGGGAAGAAAAAAGAGCACTTTACAGAGGTGCAGGAAGTCTTCAAATATGTTCTCTATAGACACTACATTTCTTTCAATACAATACAGTACATTTTTTGGGGAGATTATTATAACTTGCTCTCAATGTGATATCATGAAATCAATATCATAAACTGTCCATTCATGTAACTTCCTACAGGTTATAGGACATGTCTTTATATCTTTTATTTTTCCTATTTAGTCAATGAAAATCATATATTTGCGTTTGGATCTTTGTATCAACATTACAGCTGCTGTGTAACCCCATCCATCTCTTTGGTATTTAACTCACCTTATATAAACCTAATATAAATAGTGACACCAGGTCAACCGTCTGTGATTCAGTATGTATAGTGTAATTGAATCTAATGTATTGATCAATGTGAGTGAATTATCAAGCTACATATCGGTCATTATTGTTCTCTCTCTGCCAAAATAGATCATTAGATTCAAATCTGATCATGCATCCTGCCAGCATATTTCAGCAAAAACAAGGGAATCCGGGCATGAAGCTCCACAGTGCTGTGAAGTCACGCTCTGATTAAAAACTTATATTAAAAGTGATAGTGATACATTATTACCTAAAGGATTTAGGGAACTCCTTCCCCTCATTTTCCATGGAAATTAACCTGTGTTAAAGTCATCCATAGGAACAACTTTTTCTCATCATAAAAGCCACTAACACAAGATGCCTCAGGTAAAAAAGAAAAAGAAAAAAAAGAAAGCAGCAGAGCCTTTTGTACTCACTTGTGAGGATCTTCCATGTCTTTTTCTCATCGTCATAGTACTGGACCAAATTGCTCGGGAGGCGATCAGGTCCAGGAGGCAAACCACCCACCAGTAACAGCATTCTCTTATTGGAACGGATTCTGTAATGTCAGAAGTGTGAGTGTGTGGACAAGTGTTAGGAAACAGAAAACAGAACAGGTATTAAGCCTTAAAAAAAAACATCCAGAAGGCCAAAATGATCTCAACCTGAAACTGCACACCTTTAATTTCTTAATTTACATAATTACGTTGATAGTATTAGCGGCAGTTGCCAGGCATATTTTGATGTTTCACTCTTAAAATGTTCAATGTATGAATTAAATCATCAACAAATAAATTAAAGAACAAATAATGAATTAGATTAATAACTGCTCGTAGTGAGCTCCTACTACTAACTACTGAAGTTGAAGCTACAAATCAGGCAATATGTAGCCACGTTTATTATAATTAACAAAGAAATTGCTCAACAGCATGCTCATCCTTTTGATGCGTTATTGAATGGTTATTTTACTCTAAAGATATCTTTTCAATTAGCTGTGAAGCAAAGAAGATCCTGCAGGGTGCCATGCTGGAGGCTAAAAGCGCAATTGAGTACATAAACCTGGCTATACAATGTCTCGATTTCATTGGCTGCAGTGATTCATGTGATATCTCTGAGCCAGTCGTGAGATAGTTCCTGCTGTCTATATATGATATATAACCCAAAAGCCGCACACTTTACTGTACATTAATGACCATTATCTGGCTCCTAATGGATTTGAACATAAATTTACCAATTAATCACAATATGCAGTAAAAAGATTAAGAGCAGCTGGCCTTTACATTCAGTCACGTTCACCTTTTTCATATTTTACTTTTTTATGCTTTGGAAAATCACCGTTGTCTCGGTACATTCTCTGTGCTACTGGCCCACTCAGAAGTGTTTTGGGGTTATTCATATGCAAATGAGCCCCTGGACATAGATAATGGTGATTAATTGAGAGGAGAGAAACAGTGGCATGTGAAACTAATTATGAGGATTCCTGATTCTTTGCTCATTCAGGTCCATATGTGGGAATAGATATGTTATTGAGATAATAGATTCCCTTTTAAATGATTTCACTTTTAGATTCTTTTAAATAGATCAATTTCATTTTCGTGTTTAGAGATTCTCAATGCCACAGCTCTAATTTTCTGCTCTTTAAAGTTATATGCAGTGAATTCAAAATTGCAACACTTATGCCAACACTACTCAAAAGATGTTCAGCCTTGACTGTACAGTCAGCTCTGTAAACAAAACCTGACAACAGCACCATCAATCAATCAACTTACTGACCATGCCTGCCTACTTACCAGCTCCTTAAAGTGCTGATCAGGACAAACATGAAAGTATTGGCCTTGGCCTATTTTTGTTTGAGTGAGACATGTTTATCTAATAAGAATATAGGGAGCATTGTCAAATTGTCCCTTATTTGATAAGTCCTTAAAATATAATACATACCCAAATATATTGAGTTCCCTCTGACTGTATTTTGTTTATTGTATCTTCGATAGCTGCGGTATTCTTGTACTCATACCAGAATTGTTACATAATTACCATGTAATCCTGGTAACAATTCAATTACAACTGTATTCATGAGAGTTGCTACACATCAAACAAATAACCTTTATCTAGTTTGCTACATCTTGTCTACACTGATTACAGAGCAATTACACAGATGTGTGAGGAAATAGAGTTGTTGTTTTTTCACTAAAACATAAGGTAACCTTGTAATTATGGATACAGTGTAGCATATAGTAGATCAAGCCCCTTGACAGCTGGCAGTCTTTTACAGTAAAAGCCCCACAATCCTCATTAACTGGGCCTCAGACCTCACATCTCTGCCCGGCCACCTACATGGTCTAAACTACACAGGCTGTGTGACCATTGCTTGAGTGAGTGGGCAATACTTGAGTTGGCAATTTGTTCAAATTTAACAAGTGGGAGGCATTTAATCACCTTCCGTCCACTCTCAAACAGCTCATTGCTGTGTGTATATGTGTGTATGTGTGTGTGTGTGTGTGTGTGTGTGTGTGTGTGTGTGTGTGTGTGTGTGTGTGTGTGTGTGTGTGTGTGTGTGTGTGTGTGTGTGTGTGCGTGTGTGTGTTTCTCTTTTTGTATCTGTATGTTGGTCGGTCTCATCCTCACCTGCTGGCTGTGGTCTGCCTGCAGTGCTGCCTGAAGGGCATCAGGTGGTAATTCATGGCATCCAGGAGTAGTTTCTGGCACACAGGGTCACTCCTCATGAAGTCAACAGACTGCACCCTCTCCACCAGCTCTGGAGCAGGAATGAGGGCGAAGCGCAGCCTCTTCATAAGGTCCGGCGCATAGTGCATGCGAGTCTCGCGGTCATGCTCCAGCCAGAGGACTGACATCTGAAATAGAGCCAGCTCTGACTCCACTGGGGGTGGCAGAGCATCAAGCATGGCACACATCTCCTCAAAGTTCAGCAGCAGCACATCCTCCACCAGGTACTTGTTGGCCAGCTTCTTGGTCTCATCCAGTCCATGGAGTGCAGCAATCTTGCAGATCTGCTTGTAGTTCTGCACAGAGATCTGGTCGTTGAGGAACTGCACGCTGAGCTTGGTAATCTGGGGGATGTTGAGGATCTTGCTTACTGAGAGCACCTCTTCCACTGTGTCCAGGGAAAGAGTCACATTGGCAGTGTACAGGTACTCCAGCACTAGTCGTAGTCCAATGGAGGAGCAGCCCTGGAGTACCAGATTATTGATGGGCCTGGCGCTAGGGGTCACCAGCTTGTCATCAGGTGAGGATGAGGGGGTCCCACTACTGCCCTGGTCCCCTTTGCTGCCCTCATTGTTGATAACATTGTGGGAAGAGAAGAGGGATCTGAAATACTGGGAGCAAGATGCCAGCACAGCTTTGTGGCAGTGGAACTGCTGTCCCTGGGCAGTGAGAGTCACATCACAGAAAAGCTGTTTTCTCCATAAGAGATTGAGCCCGTGCAGCAGGGTGTCACTGTGTGTTGGGTCAAAGGTGGATGTTCTATCACCCGATCTGGACATGACTTCCTGACTGTGAACGCCACCTAGGCAACAAATAAACCACGCAAGCCATTTACCTCAGGTCATGTATTTGCACAACACACAGCAGCCTATGGATGCTATCAGTCAACTATTGCAATAGAAAACGATTTCTCGAGTTAAGTTATTGAACAGATCTCCCGTCCATCCAGCGGGAGAGAACCATCATGCCATGCAGCCGGCGAGAATCAACATCCAATGCGGCTTCAGTCGCTTTTCAACTTTGAGCTCTGGTCGTAAAGCAACAAACAAAAACGCAGTAGTTCCCACAGCGTGCCACTCGTATTCATTCTCAACTCAAGATGATTGAAATGGAGGCTGAGGTTTGAAGGGCGCTGTCAAAACAAAACGAGGATACGGAGATGCTGCAGCGCTTTCCCCTCCGTAACGCGGCTGAAGTTGTCGGATAAGGAAAAACAGACACGGTGGACGGAGAACATGCAGCATTCAGCTTACACTTATCCCTTCTCCTATCTTGCTGCACAGCCCCACAATGAGGACATTACACATCGCACAGATTTACGGAGTCATACAAAAGCAATTAGTTTGTCTCTGTGCCGTCAGCAGCAGTAGCCTACGGGTGTGTTTCGCTTTTAGCCTACCTGAGTTAAGCGGACGTGAGTATCGAAAAATATTCACTGAAATGCAGCTTTCGGTAAACTTAAACCTAATATGCATATCTATTGTTTCCTATGCTCTACAAAAGCTATTTCTATGTGCGTAATGTGTGTAAACTTGACACAAGCGTGCTGTAACGTTGTCGCCAGATTCACTAAAAGCGCCTGTCACAACTAAATGATGTGAGCAGCTCGCCCGAGAAGGAGCCAAACTTACCTGACTTCAGCTCTTGACAAAAAAGAAAGTAAGCTTCGGGTTCCCAATATTCTCACTTGAATTTTTCCTTTGTTCTCCTTTTAAGAAAATGTCCTTTCCTTTAAAGTCTATGGTCGGTGGTGTCTCAAAATAACCATTGATTCCAACTCATAAAGTCACTATTTCAGGTTATTTGTTGACGTTGATCATTTGTTCTTCTGAATTAACAAGAAGTGTGTGAGTGTGTGAGAGGGAGCTGTGCTTTCTGCAAGAGAAGAAGAAGAAGAAATATACGTGTGACAAATTATGCTACCAAGAAACAACACATCATTATCCTTGGGCCTGGGGCTCAGTGAGTCGTAACGAGAGTAATAGGAAATCCACGGTTGGGGAGAGAAACGGTCGTGCATGGCCGGTGGAGAGAGACCATGCAGGGGTATGGATGCTGGAGAGACTCGCAAAATTATGGCTCAAGGCTATTGTAAAAACTGTCGAGCGTAAATGACTGCGATTTCAAACATCTATGGAAGAAAGAAAAGAGAAAGGGGGAGAAAAACCGAGTCTTTCCCTCGCTGTTATAGAGAGAACCGTCAAGTTTTAGTGCGCATTGCTAATTAGTCAATTTCTCTCTGCCTTCACAGCCCGACGACTTTGCTGCTGAGCTGAAACTGCTAATTTCTGGGACCAGCCTTTTTTTGGCTGTGAACTGGATGGATGAATGGCTTGTCTCGCACAAATGACAAAAAGCCCCTGCCTTAATCTCCATCGCCAAAATAACCCCTCGTCTCATTCTGCTCCTGCTAGTCCTTTAAAAGAAGGTGTTCTCTACACAAACTCAATTTTTTGCATCTGCATCAAAAATACTACATGCACTATAATGTCCAAACATTGTTTATAATGTTGGATTAAAGCATATACAATAGCCTTTTTTCATTTCTATGAGCAGCAGGCCACACATACACCATGAAACACAACACATGCCCAAAGTATGTAAAGTTATAAAAGAACAAGTCTAACATAACATAGTGTTTTCATGTGCTATGATACATCTGATCAGTTCACTGTTTTACAACCTGAGGTCGAGCTGCAAGCCTGAAAACACAAAGGGTTGAAACCTAATACAACATCCATCAGTGCACAGTAGTGTGTTGTATGTGACAGTCCTTGTTGGATATTTAGATTCCATATGTCTACACACGTTTACTTACAAGACTGACCTTTATCCCTTAAAACAAGTTGATAGATGAATCTCACAATGACAAAGAGACTCCTTGTTGTCAAGTGAATGTCCACTTGATCGCATTGTGTAATTCATAGCACTCAAGAACAACCAACAAGCTAAAAGCACCCAATGTACTTTCAGTCCTGTATTATAAATGAAGTTACTGTCAAACTACTATTCTATCTTCATTTACCACAGTATACAAACTACCTTCATTTCTATGCAACTCCTGCCTGAGGCTTGAGGTCTGGATGTCTTACACTGACATTTGAAAACTTCGGGGAGAAAACTAATCTTATCATCTAAATTAAGACTATATCCTTCCTATGACCCTGCCTGTGAATAATCAGGTAATCCTAATCATTAGTGGGTTGATACTGGATGGTTAATGGTTAAAAAAAGAGCACAAACAACATTCTAGCAACTGTCAATTAAATAAAGAGCTCAATTATAGTAAAGACACTTACATACAGGACTCCTTTGGGACCAGAAGTGACAGATACCTCACAAGTTATGAAATGACAGATAGGGATAAATGGGTTTGTTCATGTACTATGAAATAGAGCAACACAGTGCTACCGTTAAGGGAAAAAAAGGCCACATATAGGTAGCATTTATAATATAGGGAACCAGAATATTGTTTGATGTTTGATTATTTGACAAGCATGCAGCCTGCATATCCCCCACTAGTTATACTGAGCAAATTCATTCTACATGAACTCTGCAAGATGACTGATTAGATTGTGCGCTGCATCTCAAATAACAGCCACCACTGAAGGAAAAATTGAATACTGTTGTATTAATTAGTGGTTTGTAGCCACTAAGAATTTGTATTGTTATTACAACTATTATTGTGTTGCCTCGTTTCCAAAGCACTTGTCTCTGCAGAGCAGAGTAGTTCACTGTATTTCACTTCAGAGTTGCATACTGTTATCTTTACTAGCACTCAGTTAGCACTACATTACCCAAGTCTCGAGCGAGCTATTCTAACGCAATAAAATGACCATTTTCAACTCTTTCAGCTCTTTGTAGCAACTCAGTCTCCTGAGGCCACTGGTCTTCAGATTGCAGGGCGTTTATGGTTGTAAGTTGTTGCAGTGTGCAGAGGAAGGGGGGGGGGGGGGGGGGCATCAGATAAGAGAAGAATTTCTAGACTAATTAAACCCTTTGAGACATAGCATCACACCATAGTGATTTACAACTCTCTGTACCAGTTAACCCAACTCATATTTATCTGTCATATTACTCAGATACCATATCTACCTCTATGGGTAAAAAGCATTTACATCGTTTTTGTCCTCAACAATATGGATAAACAAGAGGTAAAGATATTGGCGTAAATAACAACAGTTACATGAGATGTATGTGCTGCAGTTCACTCACAGAGACAACTGCTAAAAAGGTACAGAAGATTCCAGCTACCCCTCAGCTACTACACAACTTCCGGTGTAACGCTCACATTATAGCACAATTATCATTGTTTATAACACATAAATATAAAACTAAACAACACAAACTGTAAACATTTTGTGTCCTTGAATAACTGATTAAAGTGTGAACATTTAATCTAATCAGTGCAATGAAACAAAACAAAAGAAGAAGCTCCAAAGTTGTGAATAGCAAAGGCTACCAGGCATAATTCCTTTTGCTGGCTGCTGCAGAGGGGTATGCTAAGATAGAAAGTATTATTTTCCTAAATGGAAGGTGTCAGATGGTCACGGAAATGTGATCGGCTGTTCAAGATCACTGCTTCCCATCTGCAATTTGTGACGTGTGAAAGATTCAGCCCAAATGTGCTCACCAAGCGTAAATCCTCAGTACTTTCTCTTATCGTGGAAAAGCAAGATAACCAGCTGTTTACAGATCAGAGAACATATCATATTAATATCATGGAGAGGGTGATATCATCTTGTTTGTAAAATATTTTGTTAACTAAGTGTGGTGTGGTATGGCAACCTATAAAGTGAAAGTTGTAATGTATGTGTTAGTGAAAGGTTGTTTTCTGATTTCAAAAATATATTTAAAGGGAAAACAGAAAATGCAGTAGGCAGCAGGCAGCCTCTTTGGAAAGACTGTATTGAGACTAAATTAATGCAAACTGCAGGTTACAGTAAATACTGAATAATAAAGCTTTAAGCAGTTACATTTAAATTAAAGACCCCCAATCTTAATTCCAATAAACAATGACTAAACACAAGCAGGGTTTACATCCGTCTTCCTGTATCTTATATGATCTTAGAGGAGGTCACAGTTATTTGTGAAATGATATTATAATGTGATATGACTGCTTTAGACATGGAAACAGTTACTATACAGTCTTTTAAGGGGTTTTTAATCTGGATTCTCAGTTTCAGAGTCCCAGTATACTGTAACTTTAATTGTCTGTGGCAGTGGTTTTACCAGTTTCTCATCTCCCGAGAGTAGCTTTGACACAAAAGGAACAAATGAGTTTACTTGAAGCATTGGTTTAATCTATAGAGGTGAGGAGAAAGTGAAAAGGCCAGTTAAGGTGCAACATTTCTAACAGAAGCTTCAGTTTCTCGTGATGAATTTGGACATTTGAACAGATGCATTCACGTGTTTAATTGATACATATTTTTTATATTTATTTTGATACTAGGACTGATTAGCGCGTGCTTGTCAGCTCAAATCAAAGTTAGTCAGAGATGATTCATAAAATGTCCACTGTGTAATACATTTGAAGCACTTATATTTGCCATTTAGGGAGTATGGGAGGCCTGCTGTTTTAAACCCCTAGATCCCCACACATGGCGTAGCCACCACAGACACAGCTCAGAGAGTCAGCCGGCAGCCGGGAGGTGAGCAGAAAGGAACAGGCGGTGTCTCCTTCAGAGTGAGCACAGGAGCGTGTATGTATACAGTATGTGTGTGTGTGTGTGTGTGTGGCATTTCTCAAATGACAAAAGGATGCCAGTTGTGCAGTTCAGGAGGGAGGAGACATGGAGGTGGTATGGAGTCTCACCTGAGGGAGAGCCTAGACTGGCTGGGACCAGGGCTGTAGTGGCAACCCGGAGATGTCTAGGGGCCGCAGGAGGCCACTGTGCTGTAGAGGAGGTTTTGGGGGCTGGTGGGAGAGAGGGGCTGCTGTTGCGCAGTCTCCCCAGCGTGATGCATCTACCTTCAGGGTGGCAGCAGGCGTGGAGTGGGGTGCGATGGAGCGAGCACGGGCTCAGTGGCGCGGTCACCTAGGGACGCTGAAGCTGCTGTAGCAGGACTGATAGTTATTCCTTGGGAGAATTGCAAGATGAGACCCATTGTATTAGCAACCCCCGTCTACTGAAACTGTATCAATGTTCTCAAGCCTTTAAAGAAAGAACTTGGGGTGCAAAATATCTGACTTACCTGATAAACACAAAGCTGCATGCTCTAAAGTTGTATTTAACAAAATAAATACAATGAAGTACTATGTATAATCTCTCTTTAGAAAATAAAATGCAATACTAAACAAGCTTTCTCTAATTAATTATACTATTCTTAACTGTATGTTTCACTGTGAATCTAAATTATTGTTGTCAGAGTTAAACCTCAGCGAAGTATATTCCATACTGATTTAAGCATTCTCAGACATTAAGCTTTTTCATTTCCAAGCCATACTTTTGTGTTGCAACTGTTTGAGTCATATGTTTTAGAAATTCTCTGTGTCTAATATGGTCAGCACTCCCAATTATTCACTCCACTGACAAGTGAAACAAATGGGACCAACCAGTGCATTCTGTATTATCTACACCCCTTGGATTCCCTGACAATAATTAATACAATGGCAAGCTGCTGTTACCAGCCCGACATGAGCTCAACAACATAAGCTCTCCCCTTCCAAGAGCTCTTGAGAGGAAATTACATCCAGCGCTGAGGTCATGTACATTGTGACCACTAGCAGCCGGGTCATATCATACTACTGTCTGTAAGCCTAGATCAGATAAAGGTCCTATTGTAGGGTGCTGTTAACATCGCCAGGTTATTACTCACATCATTAAACCATGAATGTAAGGTGCATGAAATATGTCAAGAATAATATAAATGTAGCCCTGACCAAAGAGATATACATAGCCTTTAACAGCAAAGACTGTCTTGTATATATCAGGGAAATTCATTAATATGCCACATGATCTTACTGAAGCAGCAGTGCTGACCACCTCGCTGCTATGGTCACACACCATTATGTAGTGTTACTTCATTTGCTCATAATACGTATTAACAGAAAAACAACATTACTAATATATCACATAAATAGCATGTACTGTATGGAAGCAGTATTAAGTAATGTAGGTTTATGTTTTTGCAAAAGAAACAAACACTAGTCTCACGATAAAACAAAATGAAATACATGCAGATCATTTTTTGGTTTAACAGTCAACTGACCAATATGTCCTTTTAAAAAGTTGTCATGCAATCATAAGAACCTCTCTTATTTTAGCCTACGAGGATATTAACAGGGGTTTTTTTTAATTATAGAGGAGCACATTCTCCTAACATCCATTAAAGGAATGCCATGCTAATTTTAAATCCTCGCAGCAGGCATTGGCATCAACAGAAGAAAAGTGGATGAGTTTCTCTTTAACAGCTGTAATTTGTGTTTTCCAATCACCATGCTGATTTCTGCTCATTATACTCCGGTTTCACACCGGTAAGTGAGCAAAGTTTGGATTGATTGACTCTAATTAACTAAAAAATGTTCCAAGCCATGGATTTATTATCATGCTAGCTGGCCACAAATGTCAGAGACTTTCACAAATTATTATCCTGTTAAGATAAATATCTTTGAAATCAAACGAGTGTGGCAACACAAGGAACACTTATTGTTATGCTGATGAATTTGTTTGGCATGTTTTCTGCCTAGTTCCACATTAAAGACTCACCTGGGCAAACACACTGTTCCAGTGTATTGTTAAGCTGTACAGTATGACTGAATGACAAACGCTGTAGTTACCTAAACTTTAAAGGAACACACTACCTAAAAACTTTCTGTACTGTATAAATACTGAAGGGAATGAACAGTAGACAATGTCCATCTAGCATTGCAAATGGGCTATAAATGCTGTGGTGTGTGGCATAGGTATATGCTACATACTTATCCCTATAAAAATAAATAAATGTTTGAAATTATTTAGTCAACATAAAATAAAATATTCTCTATAAAATAAAAGGTATTAAGAGCTAATATATGAAGCAATGCAGAGCTGCTTGGTCTACTCTATGTTAACAGAAGACCTATTCCCTCTGTGCTCCAAAACTTGGCAGCATCTCCCTCATTGATATTTTAGACACAGTAGCACCTCTCTCCACTCACATTCTTTCCTTGACTCCATCAGCTCTATGGCTCAACTCTCTACTTGCTCATGGACAAAAACAGGACAGTTTGAGTGGACACCTCCATTTTTCCTGATTTCAAAAAGAGTTTTGGTTAGCTTGAGAACAGAACGTTGCTCTGATTCACTCAGCTTCACATCAACGATCAGAAGTGATCACTGGAGTGAATCCAAACGAAACGGGCCCATTGCCTGCATGGTGGCGCCAGGCTGAAATTGAGAATCATGCTGCCTGTAAATCAGATTTTCCAACATGTCTCTTGCAAAATCTGCCTGTATACAAAACTACAAAGAAAACCATCTTAACCAGCTCTGATGTGTTACAGAATACAACAACACAGTGAGACTTGTGCTGTATAGTCCATCCTAATCTCACTGAAACAACCATCTAACATCTCAGCTGTCAAGTAGCCCCATCAGTATTTCCACAGTCCACCCTCTTAAGAGTAGCAGCCTTTTAGGTGTGTGCACTTTGAGGCACGCCTGCAGATAAATGTGATGACATCTAGTTGTGGCTCACTTTCATTTATTTAGGGGATTGATTAGATGCAAAGAGAGTAGATAAATGTGTTGGGGAGGCACTTTCATTTGAGATATTGCCATATAGTCTGTAAGGAATATAAAAATGGACTGAACATTTTTCTCTTCAAGGTGCTTTTGGAGATCTAGTGGCATCATGTGAGTAGTTAATATGAGATTCTGCATTAAAGCAATTATACAGGCTGTTCTGAATGTATAATATTGTATAGTATATTTAAGTTCAAAGCTACAGAAGAAAACTTTATTGAAACTGAATTCACTTTTTGCAGATAAAAGAGTATATATAAGTGTGAATACTTTTTCTTTTTGTCTTTACTATTTCTAATATTCCAATTGACTGAATAATAATAATCCTTCATTTGAGATAAAAGGCTATGGCTGTGTTAAGACTCTAGACTGGACCGTGTTGCGGTCAATTATGTCTTTCTAAGGTTGTTGTGTTCACACTGCCCCCTTCTGTCCCCACGAGTAGAAGAGGCATCCAGCATATCAACAAAAACAACAGCATCTCTATCAACCACACATGGACAGGAGAGGGCAACACATATCTCTAAGGAGCATTGGCCTTGAGAAAATCCACAGCATGTGTACTCTTTCAAAAATGATATGACCATTCTTATTTATTTATTTCTATTTTTTTATGTAAATTAAAAACATGTAATGAGTCTTAGGAGGTTTAGACTAGTATTGTTTATCAAGAAACAACTTTTAAACTCTATATGTAACAGGCATTAGTGTTGTGTACCATTAGTATGACATTGTTGCAATATGATGAAACAAAAATCTATTTTCTACCAGTACTAAATGTGATTGAGTTAAGATTCCAAATTGAAAACAGTGTTCCCCCAGGGTTCTTTTGAAAGCCAGTGGATAGTGCGCACACAACATCCTTTTGTGCACACTATTTACCCCTGGATTGCTTCAGGCTAATGTCTCAATAATTTTCACTCCTTTCTCAGGTCCTTCCCACAAAGGACTTAACTAATGATCCATGGACAAAATGAAGCATTTAAATTTATTCATTAATCATTCATCTCCAGCTCATTGAAAATGCTAAACTTCCACAAAATTAAGATTGAATATTGAAAAGTGATTGAGGGAGACAGCTCTCAGAGAGTGGAGGAGAGTGGAGGAGAGTGGAGGAGTGCGGGGAGTGGTAACAAAAACAGGGTCTTTCAAGAGACAGTGGTCTTCACATGGGCATGGTCAAGGTGGCCAAGGTGTGCTAAGTGCTAGTTAAGGTCACAGGGTTTCACTAGTTGTAATTAGATCTTGAAATCTGGAGAAGCGTAGAATTTCTGTCAACACTGCCTGTAATTATTCTCTTTTCCAATTAATGGTGACATAGATTAATTATCTGATGAGGCAAAGCCAATTGCAATCATTCACCCAGCTAAAATTAGATCAGTCCTGACAGCAGCATGAAAGTCACCTGTTTCATTGTTATGGATTCGCTGCAAGTAAAGAGGGGGGATAGTGAAGCGTGCTAGGGTAAGTAAGTTGTCTGGTACAGGTGAATGTCCAATTACACTGCTATTTGAACTGAAGGCATCTACTCATTCGATCCTGGACTGACTTGTTTGTTCACCCCGGCTTCTTCAGTGGTAGTAGAGTCATCTGACAAGGATTGCAGGAACGCACAGATGAGCTGAATTTCTGCTGACAACCCCTCCTGTTTGAATAACAGAATAAATGAAACAAGCTCATTAAGAAAAAGTTTTTGAACAAAGGCAATATACAAACTCCTCGCTCTATCTGCATCCCAAACACAGCTGATGGTGAGTCTACATTTGTGAAAAGTAAAGTTACCATATTGTTCTTATTTTTGTGAAGAAGGAGAACAAGAGGCTCCTGGTGAACCATGTCCAGGTTCAGTGCTCTTCTGTTTTAAAAACCTCAGCATCCAGTTTTTCTATTAAACTGCCTGGCACTGTCAACCAGCTTGGGAATCTGAACCGGCCTAGTCATGCAGAAATTCTCTGACTAACAATTATATCAGAAACAGGATCTTGGATTACAGTCCCCTGGGACTGGGGCAGTGGGCGTCTGCTCCAATCATTACTGGCCATTCAACAAGGCTCTGCACTGCTCTCTGCTGTTAGCCATTGTCAATTATGCCATCCCTAGTGTAAACTCGCAGAACACAAAGCTGAACTGCCAGTTCTGGCAGGAGTGTAACAGGATGACAGCCCGCCGCCCTCCACTCCCACCACCACCCCCACCCACTCCCACTCGCCCACCCTAGGGTTCCCCGGCCTTCCTCCCCTCAAGCTACTTTTGAACAAACCATGCCATTTGGCTTCTGATTCAAGTACGCCTTAGCCGTGAAAGTGTGAACCTGACCTCTCTTATGTTCTGCTTGTGGGGTTAAGTGGACATGATGGATTAGTATAGGCCTTGTCAGGATTCAGCCTGGTTCAACTCCAGTCACAAATGGTATCAGTTCCATTGATTTCTTTATCTCTTTCTTACAAAGTGGCAATGATATTGATAATCTATGTATCATGTAATTGTGAATCTCTGATTAGTAATCACTTTCTGCATACTGTCAGTGTATTTGTTATGGATTATAAAATCAAATTAAAGGGCTTAATATTTAGGTAATCATGCAGATTGTGTGTTTATGCCTGTTCATAAACTCATAAAGGTTTTTTTTTTTTTTTATCTTTTCTCATAAAGGTTGTCCTTTTTGGAGGATAGACGCTGAGCTGGACTGTTCACGAGGAGCCTGTTTAAAGTGAGGGTTGCCTGGTCTGATGGACCCTGTGCTGAGCTGTGACGGGTGACGGTGTGGTGCGCTTGAATACACCAGCTCTTTTGTCCTTCACACTCTGCAGCTCTCTGATAGCTCCTCCCCCTGTGCCCCACTCCTCCCTGCCTTGAGCTGTGATCTGCTGGGGCCTTTTGAGGCTGGGCCACTGAGACATGGCTGCTCCCTGTAATGTCTGGACCAGACCCATCAAAAAAACATGTCAGCAGTCAGAGGAGGAGGAACAGAGAAGGAAACCACTTAATAGTATTTTCACTCGGCACTCCCCTGGAAAACCTCTAATCAAATCTGGGCATATTTTGCCTCCAGCATATCTGATAAAGTTGAATTTTGGTGGATGACAAAAACAAAGCAAGGATTTTCTTTTACACAAAAACAACAGATTGCAACTGACAAACATGGCTAGGGTTTTGGGATGACCTACTGTTGAGATAAAGAGGAAGTTAAAAAGGGTGGAAGTAGTAATGGTATGGTTGCATGCCACTTGGCTCTGCGGTAATGCTGGACAGGAGATTTCATAAAGATTCATCACTGTCCCTCTGTCCGCTTTGACCTCATCTCACATCACAGCACAGATTAGACACCGATTATCCTCTAATTGAAGATCCTTACTTCTCAACCTTGCAGAATATGCCGCTACTCTTCTGCAAGACCGACAGAAAGATATTCTGTTCACAAAGAAGAAGATATCTTCCATGGGGCGTAATGAACTCACTCTGAATTAGCCGTGAAGTCAAAAAACACCCTTGCTAAACAGAAAACGGGCTGAAATGTTAATGCAATGTGACCAAACACAGTTGTATATAGAGTTATCGAGAGAGGCAGAACCAGCCTTAGACGCAGGGTCACTGCATAGGCACTGTAGCAGACACATCATCCATCACATCACGTCTGTGATCTGATGGTGAGTGAATGTATAGACTGTAATGTAACAGTGGCGTCTTTAACTCCACCATAGCAGTGAGGCACAAAGCCATGGTGGATGTTTGCCTGGCTGCCCTTGCTTGGCAAAGAAGACACAAGGCAACTGACTTGCCGGATGAGGCTCAAACAATGCCATGCATAACATGGAGTTACTGTAGTATGCAAAATAATACGCTTCCATTCGGTAGAATACCTAGACTGGGATAAAAGTTGAATAAAGGGATTTACCATTTAAATGAATAGTGACAGTTTGTGCAGTATCCCAGCCTGTTTTACATGTATATGTACAAATACCTGGGCTGTTTTTATTTTCTGGTCGGTCTCATGAGAAAGAGCCTGGCACCGGTCCAGTTCAGCCTGGCTGTAGAGGCTGCGTTGTTTGAAGTATTTTACCAAAGCTTTGTGCATCCTCTTCTGCAACAAAGAGAGCTAGGGGGAGAGAAGGCAGAGAAAAGGAATTGGTAAGGCAGGAGAGGAAATTAATGGCAGTGTTCAAGAAGAATGATGGAGGGGAATAGAGAAAGCAGTCAATAGCCCATTCTGCAGTACACGGGCCTGACAGGAATTTCACAGTCTCTTGGTTTCTCTGCCCACTCGTGTGCACTCATCAGAATCCAGTCACATCTGGCTGCCAGGATGGGGGGTTAATTTTCTCTAAATGCTTCAGCAGTTTTGTTCTAGCCGAGGCAAACTCTGTGACTGCAAAGCTGATGAGTAAAATATTTCTACTTCACCCAGTTTAACTTTATACCAATCCCCTCAAGACATATTTTACACATACACACAGAGTCATGAACCCCCCACTGAAACCAGAAATTATTCCTAGTCTCTTGGAAAGACATGCTGCTTGCTTTATTATTTTAACACAGTTTCAAGCAAAGAGGTTTAAATTCTGATAGATGCCATTGCTTTTCTTCCCCCTCCATCACTCTACTCTTCCTACAAAGCTTATCATTGCTTGGCAATGTGTTCCCCAGTGCATTGAAAACTAAAGCGAATTAGCTCAGTCATCAGCTCCTGAAGGAAAGACAATAACAAGAATGCTCTTTATGGTGTGCCCTGTTAAAACCCAAAAGCTGAAAACATCCACATAAACAAAGCAATGCTTACACGTACAGTAGAATCAAGAGGATTTTTATAAAAAGGCACATGCTGGCAATCAGATGCTAATTAATCATGCTTTTTCATTTATAAATTAGAATTTTGCTTATTTGATTCATGTTTTTATACTTGTTGCATTTTGATTAAGACATAATGCCCTAATGTTTTACTACATTCTCTCTTTTAAAACAAAAACTAGTATATGTAATATCAGATAAACCAGCTAAGGTGTGTCTTGATTGGACAATTAATAAATAGGACATACTTCTTCCACTATAAACATACAAAGCCAGGAACTGTTCAATAAAATGATCTGTATCTGAAATACAAGTATATTAAAGCTGCAATCTGCAAAAAAAAGTTTAAGTAATACATGTTATTATTGTGTTATTATATCCCATATATTACGATGGAGTATGACAAAACACTAAAAGTAGCACATTTGCATTTACACATCTATTAAGAATTGCTGCTGCTGATGATGGTTGTTGTGTTTCACCTATCCTGGGTGACAATGGTAATAAATATAGAATAAATAATACACTACCATCAGTGGTGGACAATGTGTTGAGATCCTAAAATATAAGTAGTAATACTGCAATACAGAAATAATAATGCATTGAAATGGTCACTAAGTAAAAGTATGTAGGTATTATTAACAAAAGATGATGCACTTATTCTACAGACAAATGGCCCTGCAAGTGTTATACTGTTATATATTATAGTACTGGATTAGTTTTATTGATGCTTTAAATGTAAGTAGCATTTTACTGTGGTGGAGCTAATTTTTAATATTTTATAAACTGTTGGGCATATTTATACAGTGCTACATGTACTTAGTTACATTCCATCACTGACTACCATTCAAGGTATGTGGTTGGTAACAATTCACTCAAGATAAAGTAACAAGCTTGACACTAGATGCTGCACCTCATTAGCTGTAATTTAACATGACAACTTGTGGAGGCATAATAAATTCAGCTTTAAAGGTAGAATTAGAACGTTTTAACACGTAAATATCAACTACGGGTTGTGTTGCGATGGCTTGGAAAAGGTTTCCATGTTTAGATGCGTTTTGTATAGTTTTGGATGAAAAAGCAAGGTGCAAGGAAATGTATTTATGATAATATGTTTTACCGTACTTCATGCCAGTTTATATGTAAGGTGTTATGTGCTGTACAGTTGTTGTGTTAAAAGCATAGTATGGGTTGTTTTTAACTTGTCACTTGAACTATATGTTAGGAATGCCTGCTGTCACGATTATATTTCAAGGATACTTAAGAGATGGTTTTCATTGTGTCCCTCACTTGAATATAAAGAAAGAAATGACAGGCTCTCCAAACACACAAATGAATGTTGTGAGGCATCTCACACACATGCACTAATGTTCTGAGCTCTCAAATGATCATGACAATGTTTAATGCATTTACCTTATTGCCTTCAGTTACAAACAAACCAATTAATGGTAATCTCATTGTGTAATATACGTACTAACTGGGACAAAACATTCAAACATTATAGGGATAATTATAAATTTAAAACAGGAAAGAAGAGTGCTTGAATGTTCCTGTAAATCAGATTAAATCTGATCTTCATTTCAGAAACATTGTTGATTATAAGCTTGTTATAAAAACTAAATTCTGGCATAAAAACACTAGCCGAGAGGCTGCTGTTATAGAAGTGTAGAGTTGAAACAAACAAAAATGGTGAAGGCTGAATCCAGAGTAAAAGAAAATCAGGCTTTGATCATGAGCGTGGAAAATCCTGTCCACAGGATTTTATTTTTGCATGCATTTTTCACTTGATAACATTCATGCAGTTAGATGAGGAATTGCTCAAGTAAAGGTATTAGCCATTTTTGGAACAAATAATATGAATTTTTCATTGCAGAAGCAGTGTGGCTTCTTCCTGGCATTATGCTTGTCATGTGTAATTCTATTCCAGTTAAATAGTGTCACAAACTATAAAGATTAAACAGTAAAATGCTGCGGAGTTGTCTTCCTCAACTAGTCAAGACCTCTGGTGCTATTTTAGCACTGAAGGCACATTCATTGTCTGATCATAACATGTGTTTGTTGCTGATCCCTAACCAATAGTGTGTGTGTGTGTGTGTGTGTGTGTGTGTGTGTGTGTGTGTGTGTGAGCTGTGGTGAGCAGAAGCAAATTTGGAACACCCCGATAATAAAACATTTCACCTCTGACCACCTTACAAAAACAATAATCAAGAAAATGTAGAAAGTATAGTATTTACATGTGCCATCAACCTCTCTCTTTACTCCCCTTGGTGGCAAAACTACATAGCTATCATTACATTATGTCACATCCATCATCCTCCTCCACTCAAGTTATCTCGTCATTATTAGATTGCTGCAGTCACCTCCTTAGTGGTTGGCAAACTAAAACCTTCTTAAAATGACTGCCCGTGCAAAGAAGGATAGCATGAAAAAGAACATAAGATAACAGAGCAAAAATCCTAAGTCATAAAACATAATTAAAAAAGAGAGGGGGTGATAGTAAACATAACAAAGGGTTATATAAGCCATACCTGTGTGTAATAATGAAAAGATTTATGTGTGTGGTTCTTCTCGCTCAATGCAGACACTGCCTCTTGTTTGGCCTCCATGAGGATCTTCTTAAGATCTTCGTAGTCGCTTGCCAGCTGTTTGTTCTCCTTCAGTGAGATTTGTAATGCTTCCTACACACACATGAAAACAAAAGGTTCAGGTAAAATGGTAAAGGTAAATAATATGTTTACAGTAGCTATGTAATAATCACCAAGACAGAAGTAACTAACTGTAACTATTGTAACTGTGACATACCTACATTACATTGTGACTGGTGATGTGCTGATACAACTGTCTGTCTTGCAATCCTAATCCTGATCAATTCAGAGTATCTATCAATACCGGATATCGATCCAATACTTTTCTTTTTCCCAAATTTAAACTAACTTACTTTAAACTTACTTACTTACTTGTATATATTTTACTGCTCAAAATTCACTGAAATCGTTTTTATGTATGGTAACATGAGGCCAGGCATCGCTGTGGTGCTAAAAACTTGATTTGGTGGCCATCTGTGACTAAATTACAGATATGAGAAACTCGGATTTTTATAGTTACATTAACAAAGAAACCCTGTTTAATGTGGTTCAGTCACGCCATGGCCAATACCCATTGATGAGGTCAATATCGGCCCTGATACCGATCTAGTGTATCTGATTGGTGTATTCACAAATGGATTTATGTTAGTATGATGATCATTTTACCAATATGTTTGTAATAGACCACAGCTACACTGACAGAAGAACAACTGCAGAGGCAGCATCATGTACAGTACAGATGTACAAGGATTTTATATGGTGAAGGGAACCAGAGAGTCAATATACAGTACTATGCATACTGTATAGTAACACCACACTGACCATTTAGGAGACACTGACCTGCTATGTGTACGTACAAAACAATACATGCTTCCTGTATTTGTGTTGTTAATTAAGGCAATATAAATAGCAGGGATACAACAATGGACACTTTTCTGGGAAATCAAGCAAATCAATCACAGTGAGTACGTCTCTCATGTCCTCTTTTCATTTGAACAATGTTCCCCAAGTACTGGATATGTGGCTGGTGAATATCTCAACTCTACCTGCAGACATAATGAAGTGTGTCTCTGCAGTAAAACAGAACAGCACTAAAGTGATGAGTTTAACCCAGCAGAAAGAGGGGCTGTAAACATGACAAATGCCTGCTATTGATTTCAGGTTTAATTACTCCATGCAGCACTGACAAAGCCCATCTGATGCTGTTGTGAAGTGTAAATGGAACAAATTACACTTCATTGCCCATAAGAAACTGATAGCGTTGGCAGTTTGCATTGTTTACTTTGTGCTCGCCAAACGACAAGCCCTGATCAAATCAAAAATTAGGTTCCATGTACGAAAGACGGAATAGAGATGACCACAGATTCCATGGGACTAACCAGTCAACCTATTTCACCTTGATACTATACCCTGTATTTGTATCTTTAAAAATAACCATCGGCAGGTTGTATTTAATACAGCCACATACTAATTCCCATCAGGCTATTAGCTTTACTGACCTGTATTAGTTTCTATAGAAAAGAGGAGCTGTGACCTACAGGAGCTTATAAGAGTCAGCAGTTTTAGAAGAAATCTCTTCTATAAGAAATATCTGAAAGAGTCTAACCATTCTGCTTCATGCACTGTGGTTTCTGAATGCACACTCTGCTTATTATGTTATGCTAATGCAGACATTATGTGTGCTTTATATTGGTCTCAATGATTAAAGTGACCAATTTCCTTCAAACTTCATACTCTCTCTGATCTTTTTATTTGGTGTGGAGTATTGTTGTTATATCATCTTATTTCGTCAAGTGAAAAGACTAAACCCTTTTTTGCATGGCTAACTTTTATCTGGCTAATGGGAGTTGTGTCTATGAGGAAGACTTCTAATTCTTAAATTGTCTCACACCAACAACTTCTTTAAAGTTGCTGCACTTGGATGCATGGCAGCTTAAGCTCCATTGCCTTTTCTTGTTTTGAACTAATGCATTCTTGATCACCGTTTAATGAAACTATATACCACATGGCGATTTCACATTAGATAAGCCATGTGAAACCCCCATCAGCAAAGAGGCTCTGGCTGGGGCTGATAATCCTGCAGATGAAAACCTTAAAATAAATAGGGGTTTCTCTTACAAAGGAGTGTTGAAATACATGCCATTTTGTGCAGAGTGTACCCGTTTTTTTTAAAGAGCCTATTTCTGACATTGATGTAAAAAAAAGTCCAGATTATATGCTTATTTGATATTCTGAACTGTATGCTTAGATTTAAAATTGATATTGAAAATGTTGGCCTACAGGTAACAAAACAGGCGCAGCATCTCACCACGACATGCATCATCAAATTCGTCCAGACAAAAGACTATAACAACAGTGAGTTGTCATTTGTGGGAAAAGCACTTAAACAAGATTGACCATGGCTTGTAATTTTAATTGCACACAGCTCTTTTCTCTGCATCTTAAGGGAAGTATTGTGACAAGCAATGTGCTGACACTAATCCACAAACAAATAAACAATGAGATGTTTTTTTTACAGCTTGTCTCTGATTCCACAGTATTTGACACAAAAAAATTCATGTATTTACAGAAAGTAATACTGAACAACATTTTGTTACCTTGGTGTCTTCCATTTCCTTTTTTCTCGCTGTAACATGAGCAGTGTGTGTCTGCATGGATCGCTGTGTTCGTAGTTGGCAGTTATTAATATCAGACTGTAAGGTGCTCATTATAAGAGCAGCTGATTTGTTTTTGAATTCCACCACATCAAAAACACTTCTGGAAGGAAAAATCAAACACATAAAAAAGATTATTACTGTTTTTTGAATATCATAAATATATGATTACTGGATCCATGGGGGAGCTGGTACTTATTTAAGACACTGGTTCTCAACCTTTTTGAGTCGTGACCCCCCCCAGAATAATGAGGATGGTGTTCGCGACCCCCCCCAACCCTCGACAACGAGAAAGAGAGCTGCAAACCGGTGTAAACAGCTGTTTCTACACGCCTCCCCCTGCTGATTTTGAGTGTTTTTTGTGAATGCTCTCATTAATAAATGTAAACAAATAATGCTTTGCTTTAATGACAGTTTAGTTTAGTTTTAGCAGCTAGCACATAGCCTTGTCCAATATGCTCTAGGCTCTGTGGATTTTTGATGCGTTTGTGACTTTTTCTCTCCCCCTGCCCCGCCTTCAAACCCCTTTCTGTGTTCCAGGACCTCCTGATTTACACATGAAGCTCTGAATATAACACATGGAATGTACCAAACTCACACAGTAATGTAAAAAAACATTCCCCAGTCTAGAATATGTTATTTCATGTTTTTCTCCCCAACCATCTGGCGACCCCAAGAAATTATCTCGCGACCCCTTTGGGGGTCCAGACCCCCAGGTTGAGAACCAATGACTTAAGAAATACTCATTTTGGAAAAAGGTTGAATATTATCACATATATAATCAGAGATATACTAACATTCTTTAGAGAAAAGTTTGATTATGAATTATATTGAGTAGTTCCTGTGTTTAACTAACTTACTGAAGTTCTGCTATGGCTTCTGGCATGCTTTCAACTATTTTTTCCATTTTATCTGAAGCAAACCGGTATTCTTCGCTCTTCTTTGTAAGGCCACTGATCCTGTCTAGGGTGTTGTCATATCTCTTTACAGTGGCAGTGTGTAAATCCTGTAAACAAATAGTTGCAATAATGTTGAAAAAAAAAATCCCTAAGTGCTTAGCAGAGATGAGTTTGTTCAACAAAAGAATGACATGATAAATAGCTGTGACTAGCTTTGTGCTCAATGAGCTTTACAGAGTAAACCTGACTTGGCAACTGTTCTTTGACTCAAGAATTGCTTTATGCAGCCCTTAACTTTTCTTTTCTTACCTGAGCAGCTTTCAGGTGCTCACATTTGAGTTTTTTCTCCTTCTCAAGGTTGACTAATGTGTGTCCGTGTTCATGCTGAATCCTTTCCAAATCTTCTGTCAATTTCTTGATTTTCTATACAAACAAAAGATCAGTCACACTTCTATAAATTGTTGCTTTCTTTTTTTACCTTCAATTATCTTTAAAATAAGTATTACGCTTCATCATTACCTCATTTTTTGTCTCCAATTCTTTAGTTGCTGTGGATTCATCTTCAAATTCTTTCTGAAGTTTTTGGTTAGTTAGCTCTGAGCTCCTTTGCTGTCGAAACAATTCTTCATTTTTATTTGCACACTGACCCTGATGCAAAAGAAAAAACAAGACAGAATGTCATTATCCTAAAGTCTTAAAACATTTACAGGGGGTAAAAACAGTAACAGGATATGTAATGAGTGTGGGAATGTATAAAATTATGCAATTGAATACAGCCGGGCATTTAAAACTATCTTTATGAAACGTAAAATGTTCCATTTTTATTGAGACTGTGCTTTGTGAAGCTTGACCTCTTCATACCTTTCATCATAGTTATACGCTAATACAATCAAAGTGTTCCACAGAAACTGAAAAAGTAAAATACAGTGATATATTTTGAAGATTTCAATTTAAGTCTACTTTGTTTGCGTCACAATTTTGTCATATTGAACATGAATTTACCTTCAGTAGTTCCAGGGCAGTCATCTGACCTGTCAGATCTTTCTTCAGGGTTTCAATCTCTTTCTGTAGAGCATAGATAGAGCCCTGAATAACACTGAAGGAAACATTTGGTATCTGACATTTCCCTTACAAACTGTGACCCATGCAGTATACATAGAATGTGTACATATGTTGTCACTGACCCTGGCCCTCTGTTCTTCCATGAAGGTGAGCTGTTCCTGCTCTTCCAGTTTAGTCTGGGTGACACTGTGCCTGGCTACAACTTGGGTCACTTCCTCCTCGGCCTTTTCCCACTGCTCGTCATTGTCAATGATTTTCTGGAGCATCTGCTTTCTCTCCTCATGCATCTGCTTCACTGTCTTCTTGCTAACAGAAATCACACAGAAAAGTATTGGTAGGTTGCCTACTACTGTGTATAGTAAAACCAAATATAGGATATTGTATGTTTCTCCATAGGTTTGGCTTTGATGCTGTACCTCTCAGACATTTTTATCTTGTAGTCTTCTACATTCTGTTCATACTCCATGTTTTCTTTACGAAGAGCTGCATAAGCATTACGCTTTGAATGGAGCTGCTCTTCTACGCAGGAAACCTCTGCTTCCCCATGAAGTCTCTGTGGATAACATAACATACAGTGTGCTGCTGAATGGATGCATTTATCCAAAACACCTTACAGTGCCATGAATTCACACATTATTAGCATGCATAACTCCAGTCCAATCGTAGTGTGGCAGTTATGTGCCGTGCATTACACAATATACTATCAAGACACACATAAGTAGACAAAGCAGCACCAACATTATAAAGAAATGTCCAGTTTTTGTGACATGATTTAAACATCATTGTGACAATACTTACAGTTTTCTCAATGTCTTCTTGCTGTGCAACCAGTTTCTCTTTTAATTTCGTATTCTTTCGCATTTCATCCTCAATTTGAAGTTTCAATTGCAAAATCTGTCATAAAAGGGGAACAACATGAATTTGACTACTTTTGTAAACTGTTAAAAGCTACCTTTTTAAACATTTAAATGTAGACGATATCAGTTACCCGGGCTTTTTCAGTTTCCTCGAGCTCAATCATTTCAGGGATACGTTGTGTTGTGGCCGCGCACCTTTCTTCTGTAAGAGCAACCGTCTTTTCAGCATCCTTTATTTCAGCAAATAGACCTTCCTCAAGCTTCTTCAACTGGTTTAATTCTTCCCTGAAGAGAAAACCAGTTTTGTCTTTTGTTATGAAGTTGGCGGATTAAAAGCAGTTTTTGAAATCCAGTGCTTATTTTGGGTTGGGAATCACACAATAGTTCATAATATAATGCTGCCACAATATGTAGCTCAGTTAAGCCATTGTATCCCAACACAAGGGACTCATGATACTCGGAATAATGCAAGAGAATCATCTACAACACAGTATGAAAACTGTAAATGAATAGGAAAATATACCCTTAATTAAGTTATTTTTTACAAAACAGGAATTAAACCTATATTGATTTTTTTTGACTACAGAATGTTTAATACAGTTGATATGAAATGTGAACTGGTCTGGACTTTGTCAGCATCAAAGAACAAACTGAAAACGTTAACAGTAAAGGTCCTATGACATGCTGCTTTTTGGATGCTTTTATATAGTTACTTAGTGGTCCCCTAATACTGTATCTGAAGTCTCTTTCCCGAAATTCAGCCTTGGTGCAGAATTAGAGCCACTAGAGCCAGTCCCACAATGAGCTTTACTTAGGATGTGCCATTTCTGTGTCTGTAGCTTTAAATGCTATTGAGGAGGAGAGAGAGGGGGCAAGGTGGAGGGTGGGGGTGTGGCCTTGACCAATTGCCATGCTTGCTTGTTTGCAAGCCATGATGTCTCTCTCTTTCTCATGGGTGGGCCAAATTCTCTGGGCGGGCAAAGCAGAGAAAGGGGAGGTAACCTTCCTCCTTATGACGTCATAAGAAACAAGATTCCAGGTTGGCCCATCTGAGCTTTCATTTTCTCAAAGGCAGAGCAGGATAGCCAGAGCTTGGTTTACACCTATCGCCATTTCTAGCCACTGGGGGACCATAGGCAGGCTAGGGGAACTCATATTAATGTTCATTATTATAATGCTCATATTAAAATCATGTTGAGCCCATTCTTTTTTTGTATATCAGTACACCTGTATTCGAATAATTTTTCAAAGTTTGTTGAATCAATGGTTAGGTCCGATATAGTGAGACTTGTTATCTGGTAATGCATCATCAAGCAGAAATATTGTTACTATGGTTAAGTGCAGTTTAATATACCTTGCACACTGACTCAGTTAAACTGTTGACCATATCTTTGTTTGAGGTGTCCTGTTATATGATTTTAACAGATACCTGCCAGCCAGACTGAATCAAGTGATTTCAGTGGCATAATCTATACAAAAATGATTTCAATAGGAATTACATATGAAATGTTCAATGACTGTGTAGTTATTTAGCATTAATGATGCAAAAAGGATATATGCATTTTCCATTTCCATTTTCCTTTGTACTGTACTTTGATAGTGTGATGGGCATGCAATCTAAACGAAATCACAGAATAAATGCATTTAGAATGCCGTGAGACCGGGTTGTCATACCAGATAAAAATAAGCCACAAAACAAAAGGACAGAAGTCACAGCTATCACCACCAAAGTAAAAGTCACCAATGATACTGAGTGTATATTAATGATTCAATCTTTTTTTTATGGAAGATGTCTCCTGTCTCAGTTGTCCTACACCTGTTTGTTTTCACTGCAGTTAGGATAGATACTCACAATCTGTTAGCCAGCAGAGTCTTCGCCGCCAACAGTGCATAATCCAGTGATATCTTTTCATTTTTGGTCTCCAGCTCCATCTTTAGAAACTCATTCCGAACCAGTATGAAATCACTTTTTGTTTTTGAATATACTTCATCAGCCTAAAAAAGAAGGGGG
Source organism: Sander lucioperca (assembly GCF_008315115.2). Classification (NCBI taxonomy): domain Eukaryota; kingdom Metazoa; phylum Chordata; class Actinopteri; order Perciformes; family Percidae; genus Sander; species Sander lucioperca. The sequence goes on along the minus strand of NC_050181.1, from coordinate 10,042,103 downwards.
GAATCATGGGCTTATTAGTTTCCACAGATATTGTTTTTGAAGACTTTCATAAAGGTACTGATATCAAAGACAATACATTATCCCATTATCTAATCATACCCTGTCTAAATCCTATACCTATAGTAAGCCACTGCCACAAGTCAACAGTGAGGCTATGCACTAGAAGGGTTTTTACATTTTTTCTTAGTTTTGGCAAATCTTAGAAAATACAGTAAACTAGCCTAGCTATTAACCTTGGGCTTAGCATGGTTTTAAAGATTAAAAGTTGAATATCAGAGCCCAGGATTACCATCTTCAGAACACTCACAGCCAATTACTTGTTGAAATGTAATTAAAAAATAACCTTGTCATTTGTTCTAACTGAGTCAGTCTGGTATTTCATTCAACAACCATAAAGCTGCAATGGTTTAGATTCCAAGTTGACCTCTCTGTATCTTCCTCATCACTCCTCTCTTTATTAGTACACTTTCATGTCATATTTGATTGTGGGCATTAAACTCAAAGTACAGATGAGGCTGGATTTGGTCATCATCAATGTTGCTGCATCCTGACTTGAACAAATGAAATTAACAAGGAGAAAAGCTTAATTAAAATCAGTGAATTATCAAAGTTATTAGGATTCATCATCTGGGGACTATGAATGTCTGTACCAAATTTCATGGTAATCCAGTCAATTGTTAAACTGGAATGATTTTACTTGATCAATGTGTTGGATGGACCAATAGACCAACAAACATTGCAATCCCTAGTGCCATGCCACTTGTGGATTAATAATAGAGTTAAAAAAAGAGTGAGTGGTTGAGTGAGATAGAGCCTTATTACTTTATTTGGTGCTTATTTTATTGTGGTTATTTGCTAATGTATAAAATGCACCAGAATGTGGTTAAGCACGTGTCTGTACGGGACTACCACCAAAGACAGAGCTGTTAATTAACCATAGCTCTGGCAAACAAAAGTGTCCAGCCTTTCTGGTTTGAAAATATAAACACAGAAATTGTTTTTAAAACAAGAATAAATCAAATTAGAGGTTACCTCAGCTTGTGCAGTGTTGATTTGATTTATGATGCCTCTTTGGAGGGCCAGGTTTTCGTTCACAATGGGAATTTGTTTTTTGGCAAAGTTAATGTCCTCGTGTAAGGTCTGGTTCAACACTTCAGTGTGTGAAAGTTTCTCCTGGGCTTGGTCAAGTTTCTCTCGTTCCAGTTTGAGCTGCCACTTTAGTTCAGTGATGTCTCTAATGCAAGCTTCGTGCTCTAGAAAAAAAAAGCAATAGTCAAAAATGAATTAGTTTATTCATTGTACAAGAACAACAGCACAATATTTTTATGAGGAAATGATAACACACTTCTAAGTCACTGACCTTTTTGGACTACAAAAGAATGCTCTTGTTGCTTCCACAGTGAAATACTGTCAACTTTGTTCTCCAAAAATCTCTTTCTTCTCTTCTCTTTGTGGAGAGCTTCCTCTGCATACTGCCGATCAGCCTCCAGCCGCTCAATCAGATACAAAACCTCTCCAAGGACTTCATTTATTTTCTTCAATAGTGGCGATAAAGGACAACTTTCTAGAGGATGACAAACTTTACAAGATTGATACATTGTGTTGTACTGTATCATCATTTTCTACTAAATAAGCAAAATCCTAAACAAGTAAACTAATGTTTGCAAAGCTATGTTAACATAATATGACTGACTACAAAGTGCTAAAAGTGATAAACATAAACTTGATCCAGGGTATTGTATTACCAGGGTGGTTACTTGATGGTATCTAATCAATTATTATGTCGACAAAAGATGTGAACCAGTCACTGGGACTGGTAGGAATTACTGTTTCCATGACTCGCCACTGCTGAAAATTTTTAAAATTAAACATTTTAACCAACCTAGAGCTTCTCCAAATAAGTGCACGCTACACACTTATGTGTTGCTCTTTTATTTTCAGCATTAGGGGCAGTGTTTGCTTTTCTATTGCATAACAAAAATGAAGACAAAATATTACAGAAATTACTTTTTGCTATTTAAAAAGAAAAAAGGGGTCACCGCTTGCACTAATTGCGATGCCTTCGACGAACAACTCCGTAGACGTCACTGATTCAGTATCTGAGTCTCTGGGCTGATATCTGTTAAAAAGGAGTTAAACTCATGTCGTGTTTTTACGTCCAACTGAATATAACAAAAAGAAATAATGAATGAAAACAACAGAGGACCTCACCTTAAAGTTTTACTGTATTGGTGCTTGTCCTGATTGATCAGTGGCTGATATTTTCCAGGCTGGTACAAGACAAAAAATGCTTTTAAATAGATGTTTACTCATATCTGATATTTGTATTACAATCTCTCACAGGTCTGATCACATCTGACATCAGTTTACCTGTTGACACCAATTTTCCACTGTCATCTTCAGCTCTTGGATATGGTAAATGGCATTGTTGACACATGGCGAGGGACTGTTGAGCAATGCACAAGTGCGACGTCTACCAGAGGAGCAGACCGCTTGAAGATCTGCTTGATCTTGAGAAACACAAAATATTGAGATCTGTAAATACATCTTTAGTTTATCACGAACAATTGCTTTCAGAGAAGCAATGAAAAGCCAACCCTAGCTACAGATGTCCTTTACATAATGGCACAAAGCCCTCAAAACTATTTTATAGTTACTACACTGAGGAACCATCTCTCAATGAAAAAAAAATCTGAAGACAACAGACTTTTGTTGGAACAAATGCTCACCCTACTTCAGTAACTTTATTTTGAAAAGTAATTATAAAAATGTATTTGGCTGTGAATAAACTCTGCAATACATTGGAAGCATCAGTGAGAGAGCAGAGACAACTAATTTGAACAAGACATACCCAAGGGCACAATTCTTGGTGGTGAAAGGACGCCATCTGGCGGACAAAATGGGTAAGAAACAGTGCAGGTGGCAATACTTCACATGAAATAATACTGACTTAGTCTTTTGTCTATATTATAGTACAAAGACATGTCAGTAACATTTGCTATTTTGCAGCAACACTGTTGCTCCGTCCGGTGCTTAGCAAGCCAAGACGATTGTGATTGTTTTGAAGAAATGCCAATAAACCACAGCATGTTTTTCTCCCATCCCAGAATGCTGTGTGGACTAGCCAGACCCTCCTCCGCAGCTCTGTGGAGGAAGGTCTGGCAATGTGAGACTAAGATGGAGATAATGTTTTTTTCACTGCAGGGCCCACAAGAGAGAGGGGGAGAGAGATGTTCATAATAAGTAATACCTTTAATTAATTTAATTTAATTTATTAAATTTTCCAGTATTTTATTTTGAGGGCTAACTTGTTGCTGTCATTGTCTAGATGTATAGGATAAAAATGGATGGATTGTTTTTCTCTGTGCTCAAACTGCTCCTATCACCTGTGGGTATGTGCTCAACTTTGCAGGGTAAGTACCCGGCCCTGGATAAAGTGTCCGCCCACAGATTCAGCTGAACATGAATGTATGCCACGGAAACCTACAAGAGCATCTTCAATTGTCACAAGTGGTGGTATGACATGCACCACCAGGTGATCATGCACTTGTCCTGCCAGCAGTGCCATCGTGGTGACATTTGGTGTTGCCTATAACCTTTTTAAGGACAGCATCACATGTTTGGGTAGGCCCCTTCATAACAGTTAGACAGGTAAATGACCACCTTGCAGAGATACAACCGAAACTGTCAAATACCTGTAGACAAACTAGAACTTGAATCAGTAACAAATATGTCACTGTACGTGAGACTATTGAACCTTTCCCAATTGAGATAACAGTTATCCTGCCATGATGATCCAATAATTAGAACAATGGCTAGTGAGTGAGCTTACTCAGACCAATAGCCTACAAGAACAGTCAAGGAAAAAATGTGGGGACACCAGAAATGAAGGCTATCTGTTGCTGAGCAGTTTAGATGAATAATACACAGTGAAAGAACAAAGTGGGGTAGGAAGGTGGTGAAGAAATATGTCACCAGTGGGCTGAATAAGCTCTAAATCATACTGACAGGGTGTATTATAGCCACAGAGCAGGCCCATGTGAGTCTGAGGACCAATTCACCTAGTTACAGTACACCTGTCATTTCACTAATGACATTAGATGTTTAAATGTAATTATCATAACAAATTATGCACCACCCTAATATAATTTCTGTAGTGCAGTCCAGTCAGTACTCTCTACAGGCTGGGCTTTGTGTGGGCAGTTTACTCACTGTACTGGGACAGGTTTGGTCTCCAGATGAACTTCATTTTCGTAGACAGCTCAATAAATACTACATTAAGTTGTGTGTTAACCTAAAAACGACTGTGAAAATTAATTTTGTAGACTGTGACCACTACCGGTTAGTTTCTGTCATTCATATTCGTTTGTAGTTATTTTCCTATATTGACAGTGTCCATATGTTGTAATACAGTATCTCCATCAGATTTCATGTCTATTTAGACCTAAAAAAAAAACGTGAACTGGTAACACTTCATAATAACTATCATTAATGAATGGTAAATTGATAGTTAATTAAACTAAAGTTAAGTTATTTTACTGACAACAAATAATGCTATGATTTATGTTAGTTTAACAGTTTATTGTTGCACACGTCATAACATTTTATATGATATTAAAGTATTACGTGTTAATGATTACCAAATTATTTTTAAGCCTTTTGGAAACCGTCAATAAACATTGTTTGGATGGCTATTATGAAGTTGCAACTGATGATTATAATACCTTGCTAATGGTTAATAAATACTTTGTAAAGCATCTATAAACATTATTTATATAGCTATTATCAGTGCACAGATATTCAAATAACCATCTCTTTTATTGATCCCCAATGGGGCCAAAGTAATATGTTACTTGATGCTTTATAAACCACTTATCCATGCAAATAATGTTTACATAACAGTTTTTAACCACTGACAATATATTAACTAGCTAGCTAGCTATCTATCGAAATGTATGAACTAATTATTCATTACACCAAATGAATGATACAATAACATATATATTTAACATTCATTCCATTCCATTGTTTGTTAACAGAAAAATAAAATAACTAGCTATTAACTATCAATTTACCATTTATTAATGAGGGTTATAATAAAGTCGACTTGTTTACCGTTTACACAATTAAATCTTCTCACCTTGCTGACTAGGTCGTCCTTCCCTTGATGGGAATCTAAGCGGTTCAACGTCTGGCATCGCTGAAACTTGTCCGATGGGGAAAAATCACCAGTTTAAACTCCACCGTCGTGTGGAAACGTAGAGTCGTTGACATTCAACATTAACCTGGACATTTTGGGGAGAAATGCAATTGTTAATTATGGGTTTTATGTACACATTTAGATGATACAGCTAAGTATAATATCTGCTGTTAGTTAATCTTTCGGACAAAGTTAACGTTGGCTAAAGTTGCAACTGATACCCTCACTCATCTCGCTCTCTTAGCTAACGTTAAATTGACGGTTAATTAACTTAGCTAATGACATATTAATGAGCAGGGGGGGGGTTGTTGTCATGGCAGAAAGTGAAAGCGAAAAATGGAAGGCTATCAACTTACTGGTATTAATACACCTTTGACTGCCAGCTATCTAGCTAGCTAGCTATCTTGAAGTTTGTTATTGTTCTTCTGAGTGACAACGCTGCAGCTGACCTGTAAAAAAAAGTTGACTTTTATTAAAGTTTTCTCCAAATGAATCAACTGAAGTTGCAACTTACTGTCAATCTTCTACTCAGTGTTGCTTAGCAACAAGGGCTGCGCTTGGAGAGGGTAAGTTGCGTTCAAGAGCAGCAATGAAGGTGAGTGCTTTTGTTTAGTAGCACCAGAGACGGTTTAGAAGTATTGGTAGCAGTGGCACAAGTAGTGTTTCCTACTCGTTTCATGCTGAGTTAGGCACATTTTGTTGAGGAATAGAAACATAGAATCATAGAGGGGGTAGTAAATGAAAAAGTATTTATTTTATTTTAGGCAATGATAGTTAGGCCTTCTGCTGTTTGTAGCCTATAGAGCTGTAGGCCTATGTGTAAACACGTGCATAGCGTTACTAGGCCACAATTATAATGATAACATGCTACAATAGCTATGTATTACTCCTACAGTAAGGTATGATATGTTATCTTGATTATCATGGGCTAAAAATCCAAACTTGAAATTCAAATGACGTGTTATTTAATTTGTCTTGGACACTTTTGTAGTAGGCTACAAGTCTTTTCAGACCTAGGCTAAAGTTGCATATACACATTGGTTTGCAATTAGATCTTTGAACGTTTCTTTATAAAACGTTGCACAGTTAAAAACTCATATAGGCTATATAAATCATATAAAAACAATACAACCCTTAAATGAATAATCTTCTTTTTTTATTTGGGTGTAAAACCTCTGCAGACTAATGGTTATTTTTTTATTTATTTATTATTAGTAGCGTGTTATGTGTGTTGGGGTCACAAATAAAAAAATATGGGATGTAGGCTATTGTATTGAGTAGGTTACAATCCAAATTGGAAATGACAATAAATTAGTAAGCCTGTGTCTATCTTAAAGAAAGATCTTTAAATAAGATTGGTCTTTAATGTAATTATTTTAATTGAATAGACTACTGTTTTCATTCACAAGAGTTAGCCTACTGAAAACACATCTCGATGACGCCATCTTCCCAAAGCTACAACATTCTTGCAGCGAATGAACGCCTCTTTGAATCCACCTGTGAAAATGTAAATGTAAAAGTAAATCTGCTTATGTTCTCTATGTCTGTATGTGTCCCCCTTTTTTGTATCAAACCGATCAAACCATAACATTTTGCAGCCGAAGTCGATACTGACCATGGATGTATTAAGAGAACTATATAGATACTGACGCAAGTTAAGAGATTCCGCATTACGTCATCGCAAAGGCCACATACTGGAGGCAAGTGCTGCCTCTATTCTCCTCAGCCAGTACGCTACCCGAAAATTTCCACGACACAAGCTTTGCAGGAGAGCGGCACAGGATCGGCCGCTTCGTGCAGTGATGCAGCACCCTACACCAAAGAAACCCTGATCGCACTGCAGGACACGACCGGCTCTCTGATTCCTGGATGGAAAATAGTGATGTAGCCTCGAAATAAATGGTGGTAAGTCTTGGGCAAGTGCTCTGCTGCAGCTGCTAGAAGCTGGCAAAGCAGCAGAGGAGCCACCTTAACCTACTTTGTCATTCAGGGTGAAATGAGTTTCCCCGATCAAGTTTCAGCGATAAAAACGGGAATGTGCATGATAAAAACATTAGGAACGGAGTCGTGAAGATATTTCTCCAACAACGAGACCTTTGTGTCGCGTACAAACAGGTGTCTCTGGCGTGACAGGTGATGTCTGAGCTGTAGGCTATACCACAATGTTCCTGTTGCTTTTCTCGCTGCCCTTTTACCTTTAATTGCTGTGGTGGAATTAAGATGTTTTTCTTAATGTTAGTGTCCAGAGGGCAACGTGACACTGTCTATGCCCAGGAGTAGGCTACATCTCTTTTCAAGCTTGTGACTGAAATACAAATCTTCTGTGTTGTCCATAACATCACACATTCGCACAGGCAGACTGTACTGTATTTAAAATTCATTCAGTGATTGTACTATTTTTGATACTTTAAAGTATTTACTCTTTTTAGTTATGTGCAAAGAATTCAAAACCAGTGTTGTAAACAAAATCACAGCACCACCAGCAAACCATAAATCTGTAGCTGCACTCTCATTTAACATAGGGGTCCTAAAGTTTTGGCTTTTTGCAGCTGAAACCATGGTGATCATCAGCAAGCAACAGAGAGCAGAGGGCCCTGCAGCAGACATCACTGGCTGGTACCAGACAGAAGGAAAAAACTGTTTCACTACCTACACAGCATGTAGGCCTACTACAACACTAGAGCACAACATCTCTGGCTGTGCTGAGCTCCAACTGATTAACCTTAAGTCAATGGCACAGCTTTTTTATTCCTGTCAAGGGATGGGATTCGGATGCCAGTGCAGTTTATAGTATCATGATGTAAAAATAACTCTGGCCAATCACTGGTAACAGCTGCGATGTACTGTACCGAGCCAACCAAAACACAGATTGTTCAAGTAAGTGCTTGTGTTTGGAAATGTTGCATGACAACCTGTTCATCAAGGAGGATATAAATTAACAGCACTGTCCACTATGTGTTATTGAGCTGCTACAGAAATAGACTCATAATGTAAATAACTGACTACTAAGGCATTTTTGCAGTTGAATATTCGTCTAACAGAAGTCCGTGCAGCATTGAAAGATAGAATGTTTCATTACTGTGAGGCCCTTGGTGTGGTTTTGGCAGTGCTTAGTCTTACCAGTCATTCTGCAATGGTAACAGTAAACAATGAGTTGCTCTTTTAAGGGCAGTTATGTTCTATTGCTGCCAGTGTGACAGTGCGACAGAGAAAGAGTAATGTTTGCTGTGCACATGCCAGGAATGAGGTTTGGAGTCTGCAACTGGAGAGCCAGTAAAGCTGTACAAGAATGTGGAGCCTTCTCATTTGTAGTTAAAGATAGAGTCAGCACAGGCTGTATCCTAGCTGGCAGTTTCTAATTTCAGATATTTTCAGTCGTCCATTTGGATTGCTTTTGTTGTAATGTTTCCTTGTTAGAAGGAAGTTTGTGTTGTGTACCATTATTTCCAAAAGGAGGACTTAGCTTTGTAATAACTCAGCTCAGGCAAGGAAAAGGAATACAACCATGGTGATTTATGAAAGGTATGTTGATAATCTTGCTTCCCCTCGCCATTGTACACTTTGTATTGGCTGTGCTGGTTTAATATCTGCTCTTGCAACAGATTGTATCAATCTCAGTTATTTCCGAGACTGAAAACAGGCCACAGAAGATCACATGTATCTGGCACTCAGGATGTGTTTGCTTGTGATGTGGAAAAGGATATCAATGTTAATCTATAAAATAGTGTATATTTGTGCACTTTTACATTTACTTACTGTGTAAGTGATGAATGGGCTTGCATATCCATTACTTTCAACATAACATTGGACTCCATGCTGCAGGTGCTGGCCTGACATTGCTGTGTGCATACATCTAAATGGCTATTTACTGTTGTCATTGCCACTGAAGAAACATTTGTTATTTGTGTTATTACAGGGTTGTTATTTGTAACATCTCTTTATAATATAAATCCAAAAATGTAGATGTTTTCTATTGTAGCTTGCACTGCTTTGCTATGAGTCTGCATCTGTAATTCCAGGTTAATTTATTAGCTCCCTCTTAAACTGGGGTTCACAGATTCCTAGAGCTCCATAATTGACTGCCTATACTAACTAGAAAGCAGAGGGTAAAGGAAGCTGTTTCTAATTTCCACACCATGGGTCTTTGCAGCATAACATTTGGGTGTACCCTAAATATTTTTGAGCAACTCGCCCAAGAAGTGCCAGTGTGCTCTTAACTATCATCCCAACTGATAATTTTCTCAGAAAAGATATTTTAGTAAAAAAACTTTTCTCTACAAACTTTGCTTGTCTGCAGTGGGAGGTGTAGTGTGTGTGTGGGGGGGGGTAACTTGTTCTATGTTTTTACAAACTGAGCGGCTGGGATCTTTGCTGCCATGGCAACAAACCACATGGTGTATTAAATTGCCTCGAACAGTGTGCAGTGAGGCATGGTGTGAGCGTTCTCTCTGCTGCTCTGCCCCTTTGAAAGTCTTGTCCTTGTCTTACTTAAGTTTTTCTGTGCACCCCCCCCATCCTCCCCCTCACATTTCTGATAAGCAGCGTAGTGTGCTACATTCAATTTGCAAATGTACTTAAAATACACTGAAAAATTGAGGTCAGTGTGTATTTATCAGGGCCACATTAAGCTGCTATGGGGCCCTGGGATAAAATGAGATGTGGGCCCCTGTTGTCCCCCCCCCCATTAGTATTTAATCATTTGTTTTTGGTCATTTAATTAAGCATAAAAATGCAAGCACAATATAACTTGAAATAATAAAGACCTTAATATGTCAAGCTAGATATAAACTGAGAACCTCTGTATGAGACAGAGTAATTGCTACTAGAACATTATGTAAGGGTGAATGATTTTGTATTCCTAGGGGAGAGGTTTAAATATGTAAACAGTAATAATGTATATTTATAGTGAAATGACACAATGTAGCTGTGAGTTGCATCATGTCAAATGGACATAATGTTATTATAGTTACTATGTTAACCAAGTTGTGAGTAGTCTGACTATCCTGATATACAGTGAAGGCATAATAGCCTGACAGGCATTCTCCTCCCCTTCCACTATTTCCGCTATCTATTTTGCAAAGGCGCTGTCGCTGCATCGGAGGCTTAGCACCACCCAAGACGATTGTCATTAGTTTAAAGAAATACAAACAACCCAGAGCATTTTTCCCCCTATCCCTGCATGATAACTCGTGCAGCCAGACCATACTCCAGTGCTGTGTGCAATGCGAGACTAAGTTGTGAGTGATGCGTTATACACAGTAGTTTAACAAATGCTTTGTGATCAATTACAGTTACATTTAGCAGTTTATTTATACAGAATAAAGCTGAAAGCAATAGGAAAATCATATTCAGTGATTGAACTATGCCTTAGTTGGAACTGTTTCTGCGTACACAGGCTCTGACATTACTTTCTCTCCTTTTGATCAGAATGATTGAAGACTTCGGGTGGAGTGGTGACAACATGGCAGATAGAAGGCAACTGTTTGTTGAGATGAGTAAGTGCTCAGGGCCACAGCTCAGCGTGATCTACGCTGGACTGTTTTACTCATTGATCATAAAAATGGCAAATTCTTCTCTGTATCTTTCTTGTAAAGCAAATATGAAGATCAAGTGTCTCCACTTGTGTCAACCAGATTTATTTTAAAAACTGACGGACACGCATCCAGTATGACCTCATGCTCTCTCACTATTTACACAGTGTGGAGGCACACTCCTATGGAGACCCACAATATATATATATATATATATATATATATATATATATATATATATATATATATATAAAACTCATTTATATTTTACTCCAGTATTTAAAAATATCCTTTTGCCAGTCTGTTGTTTTTTCACATCGCCAATGGCTATTTCATTTAATAATTCCTTAAACTGTGTCCCAGTTCCAAACTACATACTAATTCAAAGCAGGTTTTGAGTACATTTTGTGTTCACACTAGAAAAATGGCAAAAATAAGTATGAAAGTCAGAATGTATATTAATATATACTTTATTTTTTGAGTGTGCTGTTAATAGACACATTTTGCATTGCACATAGTGAGAAAACATTATGAAACAGAAAATAAATTTAAAAAAACAGCTGAAGTTAAAAAATAATGACCTACGATAAACTCAGTCTTTTTGTAAAAAGAAGCAGGATGAAAAAACATTTCATAATATACAGATGAGTTTGAAAGGTTTATTTGGTTATTTAAAAAAAAAAAAAACTAAAACTGATTATAAACTAAATATTTTGTCTGTATTTATTTATATGATTACTTATTTCATAGTGTCATTTATTTAGTTGACATTGAATACTTTGAGCCTCCATACTCATTATCTATGAACTAGCATTGACATTTCCGTTGATATTTAATGAGAAGTAATTCTTCCTCAGGGGCTCAAGACTTGGACTCCATACGATTATCGACATACAGAACAGCCTGCAAACTTAGATTTGTTCAGAAGAAATGTAATTGTGAGTACGATGCAGTTACTTTTAACCACATAATTTTGCTCCTAATCCTTTCCATCAGAATGTTTATATTCAGTTTTCCTGTTTCCAGTGCATTTGGTTGACATTTGGAACATCATCGAGGCTTTCCGAGAGAACGGCATCAACACCATGGACCTCAACGCCGAGCTCTCTGTGGCTCGTTTAGAAGTGGTACTGTCCACCATTTTTTACCAGCTAAACAAGCGCATGCCCACCACCCACCAGATCAACGTGGATCAGTCCATCAGCCTGCTGCTCAACTTCCTGCTGGCGTCCTATGACCCGTGAGTAACACGTCACGTGACAGTTGGTGGCTAGTGGGGTACTTTCTCATCTGAGGTTTTGACGTGAGCTAATGTAGTGTGAAATGTGACTCTGAAGTGTCTGCAAAAGTGGAGTGAAAATACAGACTACAGATTTGCCTTCATAATTTCATAACATGCTCATCTAGAGTGTACTTTTTTTTTAAACTGTTGATTCTAGTCATTGACAGCTCCTTTTTAAGGAATATATGACAATACAGTATCTACTGTTTAGGAAATACAGGACCATAATGTAAAATGTATTTGCTCCTTTTTAGGGAGGGCCATGGCAAGATATCTGTCTTTGTTGTGAAGATGGCCCTAGCAACCATCTGTGGAGGGAAAATCCTGGATAAATTAAGATGTAAGCAACACAACAAATGCTTATTTTACTTTCTTATTGTGAAAAATGAAATGAAAATCACCCATTTTACTTTTAATAAATCAGCTAATTTTCTTCATACAGTTTCAGATCTAATTAATATACTGCTTTGGAATTTCTAATACAAATTTCTATTAGTGTCTGTACTACCATATCTCTGTCTGCTTAGCCTTTTGCTCCTAAAGGAAGAAGCAGTACTGGTCTAGCTCTTCATGGCTGGGAAAAGTCATTATTCATTATCTGAAGCATAGGGTTTTTTAATGTAATTTACAAAATCCATGGGAGCAGTAGCAATGGCTCATGAAAGGAAAAAAAGGAGGGCTTTGTTGCTGGTGTATTATAACAATTAATTGGAATAATTGTTTTGCTTTGATTTGTTTTCACAAATAAGTGGGATAATTGTATTGTGTAATGCTGTAATAAGCCGACTGTGGTGGCAGCTGACAATTAGTTTGATTTTGATAATGTCTCCCTGCTTTGTTCTCAGATATTTTTTCACAGATATCAGATTCTGCGGGAATAATGGTGCACTCGCAGTTCGACCAATTTCTGAGGGAGGTTCTCAAATTACCCATGGCGGTTTTTGAGGGACCTTCTTTTGGTTACACTGAACAAGCTGCAAGAATGTGCTTTACACAGCAGGTAAGGGTTCATTAACCACAGAGTGTATCTGTGATTGTTTTAGCATTGACGGTGTGGAAGATTTTTCCTGTTGAATCATCTCACTCTCCTCTGCACCCAACATCAACAGAAAAAGGTCTCCCTCAATACATTCCTCGATACGTTGATGTCAGACCCATCCCCTCAGTGTCTGGTGTGGTTACCGCTCATGCATCGGCTCGCCAACGTGGAGAACGGTAAGAAACCACATAGAATATTTATAAATGGGGAAGCTAGCGGGGCTGGGAGGATGTAAAGTTCAGCTTTGCATCATAATATTGAGTCACCACACACAATCAGTCAAGCAAACAGACACACACACACACCTCCAATGAAGATGACCATTGGGACCTTACACCCTGTGCATGAGTGTGTGTGTTTGTGCATAATTGTGATGCACTCATCTTCACAAGCCACCTGCATGTAAGCAGAAGAAAACCAGTCACATGCTTACACACACACACACACATATATATATATATATATATATATATATATATATGTGTGTGTGTGTGTGTGTGTGTGTGTGTGTGTGTGTGTGTATATATATATATATATATATATATATACAGCATGCTACAGCATGTTAAAATGAAATGAATGTTATCACCTGAACAGACTCAATAGCATATCTGTCCTTAAATGAATGGACATGAGTCCTCTTCTTTGCAAAATGCTAAATATCTGGGTTTACAATCCCATCTGTTTGTGTTCATGTGTTTGTCCATCTGTGTGTCTGACCCCTCCTCTCCTGCCTCCAGTCTTTCACCCGGTCGAGTGCTCCTACTGCCATACTGAGAGTATGATGGGCTTCCGCTACCGCTGCCAGCAATGTCATAATTACCAGCTCTGTCAGGACTGCTTCTGGAGGGGGCATGCCAGCGGTTCCCATAGCAACCAGCACCAAATGAAGGAGTATACGTCATGGGTAAGGGAAGGAGAAGGGGAGGAGGAGAGGGGCGGGCTCAGGGAGGTGTGTCTGCACTGGACCATCATGCAGTGCACATCATGGTCATTGTGGCAATTTTCGTTATGCTTCACCACAATGTGTGGATGCTGAACGTTGGATGCAGGTGACAGTATCGCTGTAACAAGGCCATGTGTTTTGAAAAGAATTTAGTTTCCTCAAGTCCTCAGAATTCGCATCTCACTTCTTCCAGAAATCTCCTGCTAAGAAGTTATCCCATGCCTTCAGTAAGTCCCTGAGCTGTGCATCCAGCAGAGAGCCTCTTCACCCCATGTTTCCTGAAATGCCAGACAAACCTCTCAACCTAGCTCATATTGTGTAAGTTCATCTTCTTTCTTTTCTCCCACTTCTATCTCAGATGTTATCCCCTCAGCTGATAATTATCTTGTAGCTGCCTCAGAGTCTGAAGTGATTCCAGTCAATCTCTGATCAATGGGGCTTAATTATAGCCTTGGGAATGATTGTGATCTGCAACACTGCTGCTACCATTCCTTGACTTGACTGATGTTTGTGTTGTGTTATAAATAATGAAACAACAGCCTACACAAGCACATACTTTGTGGCACCCTGGGGCTGTTTATTAACGGCCGGTATACAGGGACATACAGTAAAGGCTACTTCTGGGACAAAAATCACCCACCGACTGGCATTATCTGTGTTTATTCTTTTACCTTCAAATTGAAGGTAGTTGCAGTAGTTTATGACCCTTAAACAGCCAAATAGATTCGGATTTTTGCAGTTTTGTAGAACAAGGATTTTTTAAGCCAATACCCATATCAGTTAAAAAATCTGATAATGATACATATTGGTAGATATACTTTTTCACATTAACACATAACACAGTTTCTTTCGACATGAAATAATTGTGTTCAAGATATAGATATTCCAGATAAGATATTCTGTGTTTCTTTTTACTTATTGGCTGACATTTTTGAAAGATTCATGGTCATTTTCAAAATGACTGGAATTTTTACTTTTAGTGTAGTGATTGCACTTCTGGGGCTGATTGTAATCAATTATTTTCATTCCTTTTCTTGTTCTGTACTTTCTTCAGAGACACATGGTGAGTTTGCTTTGATTATTTAACACATCCCAAAATGTGTCATTTTTGTGACTGTAGATTTGAATCCTTTGTTTTGTGCTTATCATAGGCTACAGTATTGTAAGTCCCATCCACCCTAGCATACTCTCACTGTTGTTGTGTTTGTGGATTCACAGATTCATTCCTCCATTCATTGCATGTTTTTATTATTTACCACACCCTACGTAACTAATCATATATCTGATTTGTCACATCCTGATATATGTACAGCAGGTCATCTACCAAAATGAAAATTTTAGAGATTATAAAATTTAGATGAACTCCACACAGACAAAAGAAAAAAAGGAGGTGCATTTGTTTCCTGTTCAGGCCACCAAGACCAGTGAACATCACCAACGACTACTCACTCTCCCACTCCATGCCTACATCAGGGAACCCTTACTCCACCAAAAAGTGAGTACAGCTGTAACAATAGATGTCCTGGATTTTGAGTTCAGATCTTTTCAGTTTGCCACACTCCCTAAAGGCCCCATCCCCTGTAGACTTTGTGACCCACACTGTCTTTTTGTTCTTGCCTTTATCTTCCAAAGTGTGTGTGTGTGTGTGTGTGTGTGTGTGTGTGTGTGTGTGTGTGTGTGTGTGCGTGCGTACGTGTGTGTGTGTCATTGTACTTTTTTTTCTTTGTGGTTCCTTGGCTGAATGTAAATAGCTTGCCTTACAGCAAGAATAATGATGTTGGGCAAAGAAAGCCCTTCGATGGGGCTGCTCCACATTTGTTGAAAGGGAGAGGGTAAGTGACACAGGTGTGCATATGAGAATGCATTTGCAGCTCAAATGCATGCATGAACTAATATAGATAATAATCATAGGGCATAAACTAGAGTGCTTATCATCCTAAAGAACTAGTTTTGTTATAGAGGGGTTTACATTGTTGTTCTCGAGGGACAATCTCAAAGACGCTAGATGAAGCATGCATCATAAAGATCATTGGCAATTACTTTGGATTGTCTATTACAGTTTTTTCATTCACACAGAAATGGGAAATATAAACTGCCAGTTTTGGATATAACCCACTTTGAAGTACCCTTAATCTATTCTATTCTGAAGCTGTAACAGTTAAACAGTTTAAATTTCCAGGCTCAGTTATGATATAAGTGAACAAGTATACCTGTTTATGTAAAATAGGCTTACCTTGTTGTTTTCGGTTACTATTTATCTTGTATTTTAGAAGATAAAAGAATTGTTGATCATGAATTTCTAGTAAAATGCCTTTGAGCTCCTCTGCACCTGCACTTGATGATGAAGAAAGTGTTTCTTTAGGGAACACTACTCCCTTTCATAACACTGGCTTATAGAAAAACATACAGACGTGATGAGTGATAGTTCTTTAGGTTATTCTCGATGTGCATGTCAGAGCATCGTGACTGTTTGCACAGACACCATATAAATCAGGGGATGTGCCCTCTGAAGGTTAACTGGATAGCGTTACAACAATGACTGAGAATACTTGATTACATTCCCCAACTTTATAACAAGAGTTTTGACTTTAAACAGCTGGAATATGCAGGTAAATAGGCACCGCAGCGATTACTTCACTCCAGAAATTTTAAAAAGAGTCGTCGAAATTAAAACAGATTGATGACAAGATATCCTGACTTTTAGTTTCTAATGTTAGTCAAGCTCTCAAAGCCTTGGACCGTAGACTTCCCATAATGCAACACAATAAGCTTCCTATCCTAACCAGCCACAAGTTTGTGTTGTTGCGTTTCTGTTAAAGCTGCACTGACCAATATTTATTATAGTGACAGTGAATTCAACGTGTAATGTGAAAGGTGTCGCTCATAGTGGCAAACCCACAGATTATTATCGGCAGGTCCCCTCAGCTCTACGGAGCTTTTAGCATCTTTAAGCTAATTGTTTTGTTTTTTTAAGGCCCAGAAACTTGTTTTTAAGTCATTCTCGCCACTTGCAGCAGGCAGCTGTTTTCAGCAGAAAACTCTGATATACGACTACCTATCCAGCACCAAATACCTGTAGCAAACAGACAAAGTTGGTGATTAGCCGGTGAACAAAGTAGAGCATTTAGATGAATGATAAAAAGCCAGATATTTTTTTCAGAGGTTGGTGGAGCAAAACAGAGCTAAAAGAAGAGTGAGTACTGGACTTGAATTCATCGGGTGGACAGAAACAGACTCCAGATGTTGCTTTGTGTCTGCTAGATGTTTAAATAAGCAACTGTTTGCCAACACATACCATAACAACTTTTGATTTTTAGAAAGAGAGTGTACAATTGGTGTAGTGACCTTTTAATTTGAACTGAACAAATGTGATAATTTTGACTAGTTATTGTGACGTTTAACATCCAGCAAAAAGTGCATATTGACCTCATAATGTTGGACATGTTACCAACAAGCTAATCATGTTTAACAGATCCATTTGTGTGTTTAGATCATTTCAGCTTTCCCACCATTCTGAGGCCAATATGCAGTAGCTGGTAGATGAATGTTTTTTTCATCTGATTAGCTGCTTTGCTAAATTAGCATAACGGTTTGTTAGCTTGCTGGTTAACAAACCAAAATTCAGTTTTTTAAGGTTAACTTGCATTTGCCATTGTTGTTGCTGTTTTGAGACATTTTATGGTCACAGCTAATTCTGCATTGACCCTCCACAATGGCAGTAGGAATGGTTGCTATAGGAGTTAGAGATGCAGGTGGAAAGCCTCTATAAATGTAGGAGCTACATCAGAAAGACTGTGCATGCCTGACATATCTTGGGTGGCAGATTGTTTGACTTAAAAATAATTACTTTTAATAGTTTTAATAACAGAGCACTAAGTGATTAATGCTTGGAGAATGAAAACATGTAGCCTGTAGAGTCTTTTTTTTGCTGGGCATGTCCTTAATAGTGCTCCAAGCCTTCATCACTGGGGTCTTTCCCAAACATAATATGGCCTTGTTTCTCTCTAGTCACCCATGAATGGCTGCCTTTCAGCCCGTCTTCTCCTCTTTTCTTTTGTTGCGTTTTGTCCTTTCTCTCTCTGCTTCCTGTCCCCTCTCTCCCTGTCCCTCTATTGTCACCTGTGTAATGTCATGTGTTATGTTTTGTGAAACCCTGCACTGTTCCAGGTTGAACTACAACCTTGATGTTGCCGATAGACTTGCAGACGAACATGCTCTGATTCGCCTCTATGTGAATCTACTCCAAAACAACCCCAGATCATGGTTAGTTTGGTGTGCACCTGTGTTTGCCAAACACCAGTGAAAACCATGTGCTCTGCTGATCTCGCAATCTTTCCCATAACTTACCTTATTCCGAGTGTGTTTCAACCATAATGCTGCATGCTTTAAATTGTAATTGTTTGTTGTTATTCAGCAGCAATAATGAACTGGTTAGTACCTAAAATTATTTCTACTAAGAGATCAGTATATGTGGGATTTGATTCCAAGATTAAACTAAATTTTTCACATTTGAGTCCTGAAAAGACCTTGTTAGTATACACATGACTACATAATATTAAATTCAATTGTCTCAATCATAAAATGTATTAATCGTTGTCTTTGAATAAAATTTGCAAAAGGCAAAATAGTCTCATATTTGTCACATTAAAATTGTATAACTCCAAATGCTTAGGGCAGATTAGTTAGTTAATTGGTACCAAATACTGCTGTTTTCCTGAGATCTGACTGCCTCCTTAAAAGGTCATGTCTAAAATGAGTTTGGTCCAGAAATTGTGTAAATTGTTAAAAACTCAAGACTGATGTGTGAGCTGACTGGTTTTTTATTTCAACATTGGGAATATGACGCATTACTGCTTATTTTCTCACTTACAAGAAATATGAAAAGAGTGATGCCTGTATTTTCTTTATATATATGTGTGTGTGTGTGTGTGTGTGTGTGTGTGTGTGTGTGTGTGTGTGTGTGTGTGTGTGTGTCTGTGTGTGTTTTAATGCTGATTACAATGCCATCTATCATGTTGGCTATCTATATCTATATTAGCAGCTCCCACATATCTTCCTGTGTGAGTGCATTTGAGTGCTTTTTTACTTTATGTGTGCTTGGAAATGCATAGCCATGTTTGTTTTTACTGTATCAGTGATCAGACTGTATAAGTAACCCTTCTGTTTTTGTAAATACAAAAGATTACTTCAGCTCCACTTTTATGTAATTCCTGCTTTTGGGGTTTTACATGAGTACTTTAGCATGGTTACGCTGGCCTCTGCTGTAAAACTTATGAAGCTTTCCTGCCAAAGAACTAATCTGACTTTTTAACAAACTAAACTTTCTTGGATTTTTGCATTTTTTTTCCCCTGCATAATTTACATCTGCATAGCTTTGTAGTAACTGTGTCGTGTCGTGACTCCATTTTCCTCTTGATCAGTTTGCTGGAGAGCAGTAACCATCAAGAAGAAGAGCACAGTCTCATCGCCCGCTATGCTGCTCGACTGGCTGCTGATGCTGCGGTGAGATATATATATATATATATATATATATATATACATTTAAGATATTTATTGCTCACAATATCGTGGCATCTTTCATCGGTGTCCACTGCCAAAAATCTGTCCTTGATGAGAAGAGGGTTTAACGTACACTGCTAGGGGTTCAGTCCTTTTTATTGCTAAGATGATGAAGGGATTTACAAGTGGTGAATGATTTCTAACCAGATTTGTATGCCTGTTTATGTTCCGACCAGGTCTTGATGGATGGCTGGTGACTTGACTGTTTTATTCCCCCTGTGAGATATGAGATAAGGTAATGGATGACATCATCCAGAGGTAAAGTCAGTTCACGTGATGTCTCTTGCTTGATTTCACCAACAGGCTCAACAGCAGAGAATCCCCACAGACCTCCCCTACTCTCTGGATGCCAACAAACAACAGAGGCAGCTCATTGCAGAGCTTGAGAGCAAAAACAGGTTAGGGATGACTGCTTTGCTGTTCAGTTATCTTCTGTTTGTCTTTCTCTTCTTTTTTCAATTCCACAAAGAAATTCACCTTAAGTACACATACCTCAAAGCACATTCATTATTGATAACTAACTAGTATTATTATTATTATTATAAGGAATGTTCATTATTAGCCAATGTATGATATTCCTTATTAACATTTTTAAGGAGATAACTGTGTAAATGCCAATGAATATCGGACCATGGAAGGCAAGTCAAGCCAATTTATTTATACAGCATATTTCATGCACAGTAGCAAATTCAAAGTGCTACAAATTGCTAAAAAATAAGTAAAATAGGATAAGAGAAAAAAGAAAAATCAGTAAAGAAGACTTATCATTTAAAAAGTAACAGCAGGTTTACCATTAAAATGACAGCAAGATAATAGTGAATAATGAAACCAAAGTGGAGACAAAAGTTTAACTACAGGCAACAGTGAACAAGTACGTGGGATTTAATGCAGCTATAATTCATTTGTATTTAATATAAACAATGGATCACATGACTACTTGTGTATGACGGGGGTCACTCGTGGTGAGGAACCCACAGAGAATTATCCCCAGATGTGCAGTTACCTTTAGCGGCTCAAAGTCACACTGTCATGGCTCGAATAGAACGCAGCTGTGGTTTATTTTATTACTAACAGTTTTTCCTAAGAGCCAAAATATCAGTTGTGAAAAAAGTCTAAAGTGTCTTCCACCCTCATTGTTTTGGTTTTCAGCATCTTTACTGTTAGGTTCTCTCTCACTGCTCTCATAGCGTCGTTTTTGAAATTCTTAGTCGATTAACACTCTAATCGATTAGTTGATTTCATCGACCCGTCTGTAAAACTGAGTTTCTCCACAAAGAATCATGCAAAAGCACCACTTTAAGTCTTGTGTTTACCAGAGATGTCCTCATAGGTTTCTTGGAAATAAGTCATTCAGTATGAACAAAGCATAAAAAATGACTACTTGACTAAAAACATCTTAGTCGACTAAGTCCAAACGACCGATTAGTCGACTAATCAACTAAGAGGGGGCAGCTCTAAAAAAAAAAAGAAAGAAAAAAAAGCACTAAGAACCTACTGTGGAATAACCTGCCCAGCACCAAATGGCAGACAAAGTTAGTGAATAACTGGTGAACATAGTGGAGCATTTAGAAGCTAAAAAGCCAGATTTTTACCTTAGGAGTTAGTAGAGACCAAAAACAGCTGAAAGAGACTGAATACTGGACTTACATTCATCAGGTGAACACAAACTAATGATACTCCGTACCTACTATAACCAAGGTGATAAAATGTGGGTTCACAGCTTGTTTCTGATGCCCCCAAGTGGCCAATGAAAATCAGTTATTGCAGGTTAAAGTTTAAATTTAAACATGGTCAGATTTGGACAGTGCGATCGTCTGGGAGGTTGTTCCAAGAATATGCAGCCATGGTCAGATTTGGACAGTGCGATCGTCTGGGAGGTTGTTCCAAGAATATGCAGCACAGTAGCAAAATGCAGCTTCCCCATATTTTGTGTTGACCCAGGGTCATATGGACAAACCCTGTCTGAAATATAACCTGGTCCTTTATACAGTATGTTTTTGCCTGTCACAGAGAAATCCTACAGGAAATCCAGCGGCTGCGCCTTCAGCATGAGGAGGCCTCCCAGCCGCCACCTGACAGGGGTCAGCAGAACCCCACTCTTCTGGCTGAGCTACGACTTCTCAGGTAACTCTGCGTAGTGTTTATAACAGGCATAGGCTGCAGCAGGACATACATATTGTAATTGCTTTCCTTTTTTCCTGGGTAAAAAAACAGCATTTGCTAGAGTCTACAGATGCTCATACAACTTTTTTTTGTGATGTGACATGATGGTATCATCACGTTGTACAACTTGTTTCCTGTCAGGCAACGCAAAGATGAGCTTGAACAAAGAATGTCTACTCTGCAGGAGAGTCGCAGGGAACTCATGGTGCAGCTGGAGCAACTAATGATGCTTCTCAAGGTACTACAGACGTGCCTTTCATCTCTTTGACTTCGCAGCACTCAAATACAGAACACAGATAAGACGCCTTCATAATTACTGAGCGAACACATTCTGAGCAAACACATTCTGAGCAATAAGGTTGTGGTAATTTAGTTACAAGTTTGCATTTTGGCCAGAATCAGCTCTGTTGCAGTTGAAATATGCATGTTTATAGACACGGACATGTCTACTGTACTGTACTGTAGCTTGTTTTTTTTGTTTTTTATTTGGAGGCAGGTGGTAAGCAATATGGACAGATGATGAATTTCCCTTGTATTACAATTTCTCCCAGCTGTGGGTGATCACTCCAGCTAATATAAAGCATACACTGCACTTTGCAGATGAGGAAGCATGTAAGCAATTACCCAACATGTCCGTTAGAGGGCGTACATCTTTAACAGTCAAGCTCTGTTGAGACCATTGTCATTTTTTGACTGTAAAAATTAGAGGTACATGACATTCACATATATAATTTAAGATTAAGATCTAGTCGGTGTCTCGTGTCAGTCCTGCTCAAAGACCTGTGAGTTGATTTGTGAGTGACAGCCAGCTCCAACGCTGTGTTTTAGTCTTTGTTTGTTCTGTTTACATTTGGATCATCAAAAAGTGCCATCTCTCACATACATTTAAATAATAAAAAATATGTCACACATGCCTTTTTATTAGCCACGTTATCTCGTGCTGCCAGACGAGAGTCCAGACAGCCGGTTTAAGGGCAAGATATTGTGTCTTGGGATTATGCTCCATCACACCTTACAAGACAACATACACTATCTACTCCCTTCTAAGGAGGATAACCTTTAGTGCAAGATATCTTCTGCAGTCAACAAGACAGGAGTTCCTCAAAGCCTACATAAACTGCACACTATACTGGCTTAAGTGGGGAGGATATCAATCTAATTAGGCTAAAAGGATCAATGTTAATCCATTAAACTTGCACGAGGAAGCCACATGCTTGTCACGTCCTGGAGGAATTACTGATTGGATTGTCTTTTAGGAATACTCAATGTAATGTGGTTGTTGTTTCATGAGCCATAAAATATTGTTTTTCAGCTAGAGGAGGAACGGAAACATGCTGTAAGTGTAAAAACTGTTAAGCAAAAAGAGGCTGAAACTACACTTGGATTCAAAATGATTGCATGTTTGAAGTAAATACTGTTGTCGGGTGAAAACTGTGTTTCTGAAATTCCTAACACCAACTTGTGGTTTGGTCCATGCGAATAATTGGAATAGCTTTTAGAGAGAAAATCTGTTTTAACAGCATGTCGAGTTTTTGAAAAATACTGACATAATAGAAAGTGTCCCTTAATGACTCCACATAGTGTACATTTCTAGCATGTGTGTGTAATGTTTGTTACTTATAAAGCTATTGTGGTGACAAATGAGCTTCTCTGTTGACTTAAAATTCTTTGCTGTGAACTGAGCGCTAACAATGAAAAGAGTTATTTGTTGCATTGCTCGTTAAGGTTTGCTTTGATAAGAAACCTTTCAATTCAGATTATGTTACATTATTCTCATAGTCTTCTCATTACAGCATGGGTTTCTCTGTTAACAATGCCAACGCAGTGGCAGCAGTTTACACTAAAACGGTCTGGATGATGTTTTACAGACTCAGGGTCCCGGCTCTCCACGCTCGTCCCCCAGCCACACCACCAGCCGGCCGATCCCCACCCCAATCCACTCGGAGTCTGCCGGCACGACCCCGACTCACACACCTCAGGACTCACTCATGGGCGTGGGAGGGGATGTTCAGGAGGCCTTTGCTCAGGGTAACACACACAGAAAAGCATGCATCAAGTGTTGGATATGGTGTCCAAAGCACGGTTGGAAGCAAAACAATCTTTGTGTGTGTGTGTGTGTTTCAAAGGTCCAAGGAGAAATTTGAGAAACAACCTACTCATTGCTGCTGACTCCATCACCAACACAATGTCGTCATTAGTTAAAGAACTCAATTCAGGTAAAAATGAATGAAAAAAGCTTTCTGAATTTTTATACAACAGCTGTTTTATAATGTCTTTTTTTCCACAGAGGGTGGAAGTGAGACTGAGAGCACTGCAGATTCTGACTTTGGACGTGGTGACCTATTGGCCACAACCTCTTCAGATCCCTTCTTCACATATAAACCAAGGTACTACTGTAGGATGTTTCATCAACAGTTAGTAATAACTAATAATAAGTCATAAGTAAGTAATTAGTAATAATTAGGGTCTTCTTCTACCCTTTCGTTTATCCATTGTAGCTGCTTAACCTGAGAAACTGCTTTGGCACATCTTGCTCCTGACAGTTAATTTGCTCTGTTGCCAGCTTTCCCAGTAGTGTTGCTTTGTTTTATACAGATGTGTGTGCCTAATACTTCAGGTCATTTCTGATATTTATATAAACCACTGGTGTGAATCAAATGTAACGGTTGTCATAAGAGATTACAAGTCGGTGGGACTTCAGCTCTGGCTGTTGTTTTCAATCTTAAATGAAAATGTATTACTTAAAAAATAATACTTCATTCCTGTTGTTCTTCTCTTCTGTCACAATAACTTCTGTTTTCAGGTATCTTGTGTCTTATTTTAAAAGTGCCTGTTATTTGTCACAGGAGTTCCAGCGCTGCAGAGGAGGAGAGCTTTGAGAACGATCTGGAGCAGCGGCTGGAAGACGAGCTCAAGTTGGAGGAGCTAATAAAGCACAGGCAGGAACCAGACAAGTCGTGCATGGTGAGTTCTAGCTTTCCAGGACTGTAAAATGGAAGGAGAAGGTAGCATTTTGTGTATCACACCTTGTCGATACTTGTTCTAACTTGCTGTGTTTTGGTGGTGTGGTACAGGTGACGCTGCAGCAGTGACTGTGTTAGTCCAGATGACTAAGTAAGTATCTGAAACAACAATTAAATGTGTCCTCTACGTTACCTGTGTCAGACTTTTACTTTTTTATTCTAGCATATAGGTCATCATTACAGTGTTTTTCAACATATTTTTTTGTCTCACTGACTAACTACTAAGAAAATGTTCACATGCCAAAGTGTTTCTATCTGAGTGCT
Source organism: Sander lucioperca (assembly GCF_008315115.2). Taxonomy (NCBI): domain Eukaryota; kingdom Metazoa; phylum Chordata; class Actinopteri; order Perciformes; family Percidae; genus Sander; species Sander lucioperca. Next base: position 10,017,096 of record NC_050181.1, on the reverse strand, counting down.
CCAGGTAGCATATTTTGGATGTGATGCTTAACACTTGAATTACACCGTGCAGTTAGTAACATGTTCTGTATCCTTAACAGGTGAGCAATATGAAAAGCAACAATAGTAGAAGACACTGGATGAGACGACACTGGGCCGACGGTACAGAGCACTGAAGATATGAAGAATTTAAGTTGAATAAATGGCTGAATCCAACCATATAATACATCTTTGTAAAGATATATTTTTTAACCAACCTCATATTTAAGGTAATACTGTGAGCTGATGTAAAGAGATTATTTAGTGAGCTGTCTATTACACCACAGGTGCCATAAAAACCACATGACTTTGGGGAATTATTTCTTAATTTTTAGCCTTTTTGAGTGAGTTGTCAAGCAAATGTACAACGACGCAGAAAATTCAGGGTGGCAAACCTGATTATTTCAAATTCTCATGTTTCTGCAAACAGTGAACCATGTTTAAGTGTTTGTTTGTCTTCTGATTTAAGATATAAACCTGCGTTGGAGTTGAAGCTATAGATGATAAAATTTGCAATATTTTATAAATGTATAACTCCAGATTTAACCACTAGTCCATAGATTTCTTACTGTTGCTGTCGAGTGGCTTTTGTATTGTTTTTTGACTTGTGTTTGGAGCAGGCCAAGTTTTTTTTTTTTTATTTACATTAGTGATAATAATGCACACATGCCTTAGCTGATTGGATGACCTCTCAAATGAGCTCGTTCAAACTGTCAACGCAGCATAACAACAAAACACACCTGTTCAGCAGAAATGCTAGTTGTCTTCACTGGATGTTAAACTCATTAAATCTGGTGCTGGGAAGTGATTTTGTCGACTCACACACCTCATATTTGGTCTGCAAATATGTACACTGTCTACATATAAACTGTCACTTAAAAACAAGATATAGATGGATTGGTTCTGACATCTGGAAGTGTTTTAAGATTCGGTGAAAAAGATATCACAGGAACTTCCAAATCATGCAAATTCAAAGGTTTACACTGGTAAGGGCATTGAACAAGTTGTGTTTACTATCAATGGTTTATGAATTAAGGTTCGATCGTTTGCCATTGTTTCATTTGTTAGCCTCAATGCTCTCATACACAAATTTCTGTGTGACTTGCACACCAAACATGCACACTCTTGATGTATTTTCTGAGTGTGCGTGAAACTTTACTCAGTCACTTTTGGAAAAAGTGGCAAGCCAATCTAAAATCATAAATGTGTGAAATATATCTAGTTTGATTTTTGAGCAAGTTCATAGCAGTGATTTTGCATGGTGGTGATGCATAATAAAGTGTTGACACAATATCACAATTTTTGCCTATGAACTCCTTTTCTCTTCTTTTTCCATTTCAGACCGGCACACTTCAATTGGCTTGGTTTGGCAGTGCACATTTATTATCTGTCATAAATGCACTGTTGGCTGCCCTCAACCTATTGTCTATAATTCATCACATAGACCCACCATCTGAGGTAACATAAAAGCAGCCATCCAGCACAGAATCTCACAGTCATGTGAATATTAGGTGGGAGAATTTTGCTCTCAGGCAATATTATCAGCATATGAATTAACTGATATTAGTCTTCATTTTTATTATCAATACTTTTTGAAGACATCAACAGAAGCTCGTCCATCATCCATTACCAGGTCTTTGCATAATTGAATGAAGTCTTTCCACAATATGTCTTTTCTTTATATGGTCTATGTTGTGTCTACTCTATCAGCATCATTAGCAAAGCAGCTAATTGTGATGAATTTCATACCAAGGCGGCTCTTCCAAATATCTTTTGTCTTGTAACAAGTGCATGACTGCACCCTGGTGTTAAAACGCGAGGAATGCAGTTGTGTCAGTGGCTGAACATCAAAGAAAACTTTGTGCACTGTATTTCCCACTCTTTTTGTAGATTTTATTTGGATGGAAAAAATAATTAAATAATAAAATAATATACTTTTTTCACAAATAAATATTTAAGTTGCTGTCTCAGCAAGGCCCTTACATTTATATTAATATTTCTCTTACAGGAATTTATGAATTTAAAGTTAATCTAATACAATAAATTCTGTATTGTACACATAAATAACATTTATTATTAAGTTTATATATTATTAGTATATTTTTGGTTTAAATATATTGTCAATGATTTTTTTTTAATGAAATGTCCATAAAAACATAAATAAATTATTAAACATGGTGAAACATGGTCATTACAAATAAGAACACAAGGTGACCTCTTTAAATGTCTTGTTTTGTCTGATCAACAGTCCAAAACCTCAATTATTCAATTTATTATCATAGAAGATTAAGATGAAAATGTATTATTAGTAGTAATAATTCAAAATGTATTCAAAATGTATTAACATTTATTTTTTTATTTGCCATTCTGATTGATTGAACCGCTGTAACAATGACTATCAATTCATCATTCAATCATTTTGATATATTTCTTTTTTTAGATATAGGTCATATATATGTATGCGTAATCCTCTATTATTATTTTTTTTAATAATTGCTGTTATTCATTTGATACTAAAATATTTTATATTTTGGTGGATTTAGCCCATTTTTATGTTGAATAAATATTTAGTTTACGGAAATATTTTGCGTTTCTCTGTGGGAGAAAGTGATGTGACACCTTATGAATACATCCCATGTGTGACACAGAGCGACAAGACGGAAAGCTGTCGGATGTTCTGAATGATCAACGCATCAAGGCGTGATTGGTCAAACTTACTACAGATGTCACTAGCGGGCCAACCAGCTGGGACACCGATGAAGCGTTGTCCAATCAGCTGCCCTCTCTCAGCTCATCGTCTAGTGAGAACGGGCGTTTGAGGGTGGGGCGACTCAGCCGTAAAACAGCATTTTTAACACATTGTAACCTGCGGATCGGAGTTCACTGGTAAGTCAGATTTGTTTTGCTGAACATTTCCAGTCTGTAATTTGACCTGAGACGTGCAATATGTTGTGTAAATGCCTATGGAAAGCCAAACTCGGAGCGTATTTACGTGTGTGCCGGTGGTTCGTATGGTGATGTTACCCAGGGGTTAGGGCATATGTCGGCTGTCACTATTCTGACAAAGCCGGAACAAAGTTAGCTTACGTTACTGTAACTCGGCGGTTAGCTGAACAAGATGTACTACCGTTACTGTAAGTAACGTCTGGCTTGCTAAAACACTATTCTTTTTTTTTTTTTGCTTTGCCATTGTTTGACTCTGTAACGTTACGTATGTAGCCTGCTTTCCAATCGTTTCTCATTTAACTGGCATTCCCAACACGAAGCTGTGTTAGCTTCATTCACGAGAATCACTGCTGTGAGCTGCTTCGTTACGGAGTTGTTTTTTAAATCTCAGAAATTGGCAAGACTGCCTCGTGTTGTCCTCAGTTAGCTATTTCTGACCAGTGGCGTGCACTGGGACAGACGAGAAGAAGAGGGGGTGACCATGGACCTCCTTGGTCTTTTGTCTTGAATGCAAAATTGTCCTTTTCCAATGCCAAAAAACACCCATTTTCTTTACACACGTTGTATTTAAAGGAATGGCGTAAAAGTGTAAACAATGTAAAATATGAGAAAGCAGGTCTCCCTGGTCCTGGCCCTCCCTGTCTTCATTTTGATCAGGTTAGATTTGGTTTGATTAGGTCCTCCTGAAAGTGTTTGTGCACAGCCCTGACTCTGTAAACCCTTCTCTCTTTGTCAAGAATATTTTACACCCTGAATATATAATATCCTTAAATAGCCAGCAAACCATTTAACCTGCCCAACCCACAGGATAACACTGACCTTGCTATTTTTTGAATCTTGAGGGCTGGGTCTGTTGGGTGGAGCTGACACCCCTCACCCACCCACTTGATTACCCTGTGCAGGCTAAAGCCTGGTAAGATATGAATGTAGAGAGCAAACACAGCGCTGTGTTTGCTCTCTTTTCCTCTAATCTGAAATACCTTGTTAACAACAGCCAATGATTTATTGTAGCCTAACATACAGCATTAACAGCTGTCTCTAGAGACTGTAAAGCAAGCAACATGAACGTATAAGCAAAAAAGCTAGATTATCTTGCTTGCATGATGTGTTTCTAGTCTGTTACCCACCCGATTCTATCATAGCTACTTAAACCCACTAACCTCAATCAATTCCGACAAATTCATCACACTAAAATACAAACCACAACATTCGTGGTGTGTATATGCATTGAGGTAACTGTTTCCCAAAGTGACAGCACTGGACTTTACACATAATTTGTCTGGCGTTTCGTTCATTCTTTACCCCTGCAAGTTGGGCTGCAGCATATTTATCTATAGCTAAACTTTAAGTTCAACGGTCTTGAAACATTTAAGGCCATGTTCAGACATTATCACTAGGGGTGCACCGATCCGATATTAAGATCGGATATCGGTCCCGATATTGACAAAATAGCTGGATCGGGGATCGGAAAAATTAACAGATCCACGGTCCTTTAGTCTCTTCCACATGGTGGAAGGAAGGTATAAGGTGGAAGGTATACAGTGTATTATTAATTCAACAATGCTATCGGGTATCGACAGATACACAAAGCCCAGGCATCGGTATCGGTATCGGGACCGAAAAAGTTGGATCGGTGCACCCCTAATTATCACTGCGTAAAAAAACACAGCACCCTAAATCATTTCAAACCCGGCGTTGTTCGGCAAAAAGGTGGAACCTCCGAGGGAAGCCACGCCCCTTTCTGGGGAGAAACAATCCCGCGTTCCCCATAGACGACGACAGAGGAAATGTAATTTGCTCCAAACTTTTACTTTGAACAACAGTTACTACTGATGGATAGCTAACGTTAGCTTTAGTGGGAGGTTGCTAACAGTTTAGCAGCATCAGACTGTCGTCTACAATTAAATCTCAGCTTATAGATCGAACAGTTGGTTATTAATAACAGGTTGATTAATTACAGACGACACCCACCGTGTTGGGTCATTGATCTACTGATACAGGGGGAAAGACTGAGGGGACATGACGGCGATCAACCTTAGTTTATTAAGATATCGTGAACGCTCAGGTTCAGGCAAAGTCACACAATAAACATTAGACATGTGTATAAAACAAACCATCTGTTTAACAAGAAACAATCCACACACATTTGTCAAAATTATGATCCAAACACACGTCAAATTGCATTGACTTCATCTGTTTTCTATCCCCCAAAATGGGGCGCGGCCTCGACTTTTAGTGAAGTACCCGTATGTGCCGGTAGTACGTATGCACTGCGTTGTGTTTAACATTCCTGGTGGATTACTTTTCAACATTGTAAAATTCTTAGTATTAAAAGCCATTATGTAGCTGTTTTGGCATCTAATAGGCCTTCAATTTCACAATTCTATTTTCCCAAATTGGACTTTGATTGTATTCAATGATCTCACTCGTACCCAAAACAACAACGCTGTGCTGAGATTTAGTCTGAAAGCCCGGAAATACAGATATGTCTTTGGTTTTTCATTTTTGAAAAATAAATGCTAGCCCTTTGTTAAGCGCACCAAGGAGGACAACCCCTCTACAGGTAAAGTCATTATGAAAAACAGGCAGAGGGCATGTGTCTCTCATGTTATGGCCTAATATTTACATATATTCTTAGGCTTCACAGTCTGAACATTTGTTTTAAACAGACAGACATGCATGCTTTACCTCTGTGGTGAAACTTAAAGCCCTGTCAGACTTGAAAGTGGCAAGTTCATTTCAATAACTGTTGCTGCCCAACTTAGCAGTGGAACAGTATGGGAAATGCAGTTGCTGCCCATGTGAACAAGCAGCACAGAATTTCCTGTTTTCTTGCTGCCCCTTAAGTTTGACCAATTTTTTGTAGCCGGTCACATTTTTGCTGCTTGCTGCCAGATACAAAGCGGACCTGTGTGCTTGCCATTGTGTGATTGTGATCAGACCAATTTGCAGCAGTTGTCACTTTGTCTGAAAGAGTATTTAGCATTACTGTTGTAGAAATGTAGCACTGCATGCATACAAATAAAAACACTTAATAGAGTAGCTTTAATGCACATTTCAGTACAATGGTTAATAATTGCAGTCACAGTCAAATTATGCAATCCGTGGCACATATATCCTCTTTTCTGACATGTGATTTTTAAAAGCTTCAGTGTGATTAGTTTCAGCTGAGTTAATGAGAGTGAAGATTTAAATTATGGCCATAATTTCACTGCAAAACACGGTTGGAATTTGAAATATGTGTTGAAACGTCTTCAAAGCAAAGGTTTAGAAGAAGGCGACTTCAATAAGCTGTGGCTATACACAGTACAGTATGGAGAATAAAAATCCTGTTGAATAACCATAATAGGCTAAGTAAGTGTAGTAAATATTGGAACTGGTGTAAGACAACTCAAAAAGGAGGTAAATAATATTGGAGAAAATGAATTAGAGTTCATTTGTTGGACATTTATCTTTTATTTTTGTTGATTTATCAGAGATCAAGAGTCTGTCTGTATGCTCTATGTAAAAGTTCATAAGTTGGATAAAGAGTGACCTCAACTTTGGCCTGATGGTGGCACCAGAGAAACTGTTTTGACATCCCTTACTACATTTTAAAAGCCTCGATGGACAGTTTAAAATAGTATTCATCATTTTGACAACAAAAAAAACAACTGCTGGCACTGCAATTGAAGGTGTTAGTGTACACTATGATAATAAGCCCTGTTAAAGGCTCCTAAAACATGCTTCCTTTCCAATAAGGTAGGGCTTTGATGATTTGTACCAGAAGAAGCAAAGAAAGTGCGTACAACAAAACATTTTGCCTAGTGACCTGACTAATACTGACAAGACTAGGTTACTTGTCAGACCCTCCGTGATGTGGACACACACACACACACACACACACACACACACATTCTACTTTATGATGAATCATGCACAAATTGAAGGAGCTAATGGGATTACATTTCACTGGGATTGTACCTCGTACGATTTTCATGTGACAAAAAAAATTGATTGATTGACAAAATTGATTGATTGACTCAGCCTGACCCAAAACAACTCCAAACTGATAGTACATGAAAAAAAAGTTTAAAGCATTACTGGCCAAAAAAAAACTGATGGTGATGCTTTAGATCGTTTGTTGATCTCAAAAAGTCTGTACCTGCATTTCTTTAACTGTCTGTGTTTTAAATTTCACATCAAAACTAAAAGGACTGTCATAGAAGGTTGACTTTTAAAAAAAGCAACAAAACAAGTAAAAAAAAACTGCACGGAAAAAATGAAGGCAGTAAAACAACTTTACAGAATAATAGAAATGCTGTAACCTTGCGCTGAGGCCTTTGCTGCCGTCAGGCCCCTGACAGCAAAGGCAAAGCTACATCAGTAGAGTTAAGGGCTGTATGATTTGCTATACTTAATGCTTAAAATCCCTGTATAAAAACAGCTGTGTTGTATTAGCTCAATGTTGTTATGTAGTTGTGTCATCAAATCAGTTTTTCATCATGCCTGTTAAATACATGACCTGCTGGCCCACACACAGTAGCTTCTTATCAGTATCTCTGATTACTTACCATGTTAATATAAGTTGGCCTCGACTCATACAGATATTTTAATACTAGGGGTGTAATGATCCATGGGACAATTGGACCGTTGTCAGTCTCACAATTTGACAAAATAAAGTTTTCATTTCAATACAGAAAAAAACAAGTTGTAGCTGAGAATTCACCCCTTTTTAAATGTAGTACAAGACTTGAATGAAACGGTGTAGTTTCTCTGAGCTTTTCAGAGCGGTTGCTCAGCAGTAACACACAACAGAAGTAGTGTTTCACAATATAAAAGCAACCGATGTAGCAACGCAAACAGGAGATATCTTAGCGACAACAGCACTGCAACACAACACCATGTGTGTTGAATTGAGATCTTTGGATAAACGATAAAGCATATTGTAACACCCCTGTGTATATTTGTAAATTCATGCACATTTTAGAGCTAAATGATTAGTCGGTTAATCAAGTCGTTGGTCAGAAAATAAATCGGCCACAATTTTGACAATCAGTTCATTATTTAAGTCATTTGTGCAAAACTGTACTGGTTCCAGCTTCTCAAATGTGAATAGTTGCTGGCTTTCTTATTCTTTTATGATAGTAAATTGGATATATTTTGGTACAAACCGTGTATATATTTGGGACTGTTGGTCTGACAAAACAAGACATCTGAAGACATCACCTTGCCTTGGGCTTTGGGAAATGGTGATGAACATTTTCCCCTATTTCATGACTTGATTTTATAATCCCAAAACAATCTAGATTAATGAAATTTATTTTTATTATCCATTTTTGTTTTCTAAAAAGAATGCACATCACAAGTCAGTCTCATTTATTTTTTTGTAAAGAAGTAAATATGTATTTTCTGCATTTTCTGCCTTCGTCTTGTTTTGTTGGAAATATATATAGATATGATGGAGTCGCTGTCAGCGGTACCATATGAACAGAAAATATTTAGGTGAATCCTTGATAAAAATAAATATAAAAAAACCACGATTTTATGGAAAAGAATCAATTTTAAAAATTGTTGCAAAAAAACAAAATCACGATTCATAGGACTTTTTTCCCCACCCTGATAATCTACTGGTTATTTTCTTGATTAAATTGTGAAAAATCCATATCACAAGTTCCCAGAGTCCGATGTGATGTCTTTGTCCGACCAGCAGTCTAAAATCCAAAGACGTATAGTTATCTATCGGAAATATTCACACTTGAAAAGCTTGAACCATGCACAATTAATAGATAATCATAATTGTTGCTGATAAAGTTAGTCAATTTAGAGCTGGGCGATATGATGATATTGTCAAAACAATAGAAAAATGTGTATTGTATATATTTTTCATATCGTTTCTATTACAATGTCGAAAAAAACAGCGGCCGAACTGTGTAATGGCAATATTTACATAATGTGGACGACGCTTTCCGTTCTGATCCTTGCACATTATGTTCATTTTGCACTCAAGTTCTTAATAAAATGAGAAAATACCAGTTCTTTTCATTAATCACAAATTTAATTCACACAGGAGTATACAAAAATGGGCTTAACCATGTGGTTATTCCATATAGACTTTGTTGATTACCAGCAAACATGCTATATTGTATAATGTATAATGTTATCCAGATGTGAGATGACCTATATCTGAGTAAAAGATTTTGGCCATATCACCCAGCCCTATGTCGATTTACTAATTTATTAATCATTGAATTAATCGACTAATCATTGCAGCCCTACAACATTTTAGTAGTTGAATTGTTGTGTTTTTATGGTGATATTGTAATTGATTGATTTATATGGTTAGTAATCATCGAAACATTTTACTGCACTTCCTCATACCATGTGTTGCAATTCTTTTCATCAGCACCACGTTTATTAGGATCTGCCTGCTCTTCCTTTTAACCCACATCACATCTATTGTGTGTTGTGATTTAATAATCACCTAAAGATTTGAAGGGGAGGTCTGGGCGGGCTGCATTTTCCTTTTAATCAAATTCATACTTCCCAGTTGATTGGGTATTGTATTGTCTCTGAGTATTTGATGAGCTGCCACAAAGTTGATCTGCATCTCAAAAGCGACGGGCATTGATCTGACCGGTGATGATGCTTTTTTAAGCACTCGAGTGATCAATGAAATTTGGAGTACTGAAATAGCCCACCATAAGGAAGAGGCAGACAACCCGTCACGTGGTACAGGGTGCAGCGACGTCATTAGGGCAGAGATTTGTGGAGAATAAGCAGACAAGGAAAGAGACCCGGAGGTGCGGCACTTTCTTAGCATTTGCATCGTTCCTGTTGTTTTTTTTTTCCTGGCCAGAGAGAGAACAGATTATCTGTTCAACATTTTAGAGACCCAAATGCCCGGTCCCACCCAAGCCCTTTCCCCAAATGGAGAGAATAACAACGACATCGTCCCGGACAACGGAACCAACATCATTCCTTACAGGAAAAATACAGTGCGAGGAGAGCGCGCCTACAGGTAAATCAGTGTAATGATCCGCATTTGATTTCATGTAAGAGCAAAATAATAATAAAAAGAGAAACACTGCTGCAGACAGAACCCTGCATTCCGGCCTGTTCCTCCTCCTCGTCGTGTGTTTGGTTTTTGCTTTGCACCCATCCGCTATTCTCCCCTGTTATCTCTCAGTCTCCTGTCATATTAGCCCTCTGTATGTGGCGTAAATCGCTCTTAAGTTAGCTTAAGCCCTTCCTTTGCTGGTATATTGCGCCCAGAATTATAGATGGCACCAGTATTATGTTGTCAAGTGTTTTGGTGCGCAATGGCACTGGTATGTTTTGGAGGAGTGGATCGTTAAATGACAGGAATACACAGACAGCCGCCGCTGCTGGTGCTAGTATATTCCCCACCGTGACATGACACTTCGCAGCTATCTAATAATCCCTAATAATATCACGATGTGCGTGTGTTTAGGGGGGGGTGACGTTTTAATTTGTGAAACCCCTCACGACCTGCTGCACAAGCCCGATTCCCCCCGCTGTTTGAATCCAGGCATCAGCCCAGCCCCGGTGTCGGCTGGCTATCCCTGCCCGGCTAACAAAGCATGCTAGCAGCACATACATCCGCTTTGTTGACATGACATCGGCTGGCCCAGTTTCCTTCCTTCCCAGAGAATCAGTCAACCGATGATCTGCTGCTGCAGTGTTGTGATAGCCCAACTTCAACGTTGAAGGGTTATTATTACCCTGCATACACTGGTGTCGGCTTGTGGATAGTGATGATGATGATGATTTAGCATGATTTAACACTATATCAGTCGCTTAAAAAAAACTAATAAAGAGGGGTGTTTTAATGCAGCTGGCGTGCCGTTCCCTACTGTTGAATTAAGATGTAATGGTTATGATGCAGTCTTAATTTTAGTAAAGGGAATTAAAGAGGAGTGCACACTTCATTAATGTATATGATAGTAAATATTTCTGAGCATTACTTTGTCACATGTGCTAATATACAGACACTGTACGCATGGTCAAATCGGTTACATAATGGACTTTAAAGGACTGACTTCAACTTAATTGCTAATGTTTGTTAAAATGGGTCAAGATATACATTGGTGGTCTTTAATAAACTTGGCTGTTCTGGTATACCACATGTTTGGGAAACACGGACTGAGGCCCCTTCCAATGTTTCTGTCACTAATGACATTATTTTTAAGCATGTATTCATTGTGTTGTAGCCATGCTGTTTAACTGCTTAATCTTTAGTTTAAGCATCAAAGTTTGAGATGGCACATGGTATGCTTTTGGTTTATAGACCTGAACATCCCTTGTGTAAGTGGTGCAGGTGCCCTGGAAGCAAGCGGGTAAAATTACAACATCTTTCCTATACAGCTTTGCTATGGCTTCTTTTTACCATGCAGGTCAAATCAGATTAAAGGATCCCTGGCACAAATTCAAAGAGGACCTACAAGGTCTGCTACAACGTCAGTGTTAATATAGCAAAGGTGCACTGCTAAATAAAAAAGGTGTTACCACCATACACCATAAGTGTAGAGATACTTTAGTCCAGTCTGTTTTGCCATAGATGCAGAAAACTATTTGAATAGTACTGAAAATTACCCATTTTTCGCCATCCTGCACTGGAGGGTTAGTTTTTTAGTTTATTATCATTATTATTATTATTATTATAATTTATTATTGTATCATTAAAGTATGTTTTGTGTGTACACTGTGTACAGATTTAGAGCTGAAACAATTAGTCTATTAGACGATCTTTTAGATAAAAAAATGTATCAACAATGTTAATAACAAACCTAAGGTATGAGGAAACGACACCTTTTGATTGTAGATGCATCATTGCTTTTGTTTTTAAGTGTTGTTGTTTTTCTGTTGCAGTTGGGGGATGGCGGTCAACGTATATTCTACCTCAATAACCCAGGAGACTATGAGCAGGCATGACATCACTGCCTGGGTTAACGATCTTGTCTGCCTAAACTATACAAAAGTGGAGCAGCTCTCCTCAGGTACGAACAGAATGAAATACTTCTTTCTATCCTCTTCTCTCTGCTTGCACTGCGAATGTCGAAGCTGTGGGAAGCATGTTTTAGAGATTAGGCTACATCTTCGCCTGTCGAGCACAGGGTTCACATAATTCTGTGTAAGCTGGCAGTTAAAGAAACCTGTGGAAACATGCTCACCTCTCCCTGGCAGAGAGTTGTCTATAAATAAATGTGTAGCCTGCCATGTTTCCTGCTGGGACCAAGTAATCCAATTTCAATCACTCTCTGCCCACAGAAACACAAACACACCTCCCTTTTCTTAAGTTGTAAACTACTTGTTTGATGCAGATTACCGCTTAAGTGCTTTCTAGTTTGGTTTATGTGAGTTTTATCTGATAGCTGCAACGCTATCAGGTTGAGCTGGACTGGTGCCCTCTTTTTAAAATGGATAAAGGTCTAACTAGGCCTCAGTTAATAATAGCTATGTTACCAAGAGTCTGCATTAATAGTTATCTTTTTAAGGAAACAGGGTCATTGATCTGGACTTTGAAAAAGCTCCCAATCTTTTTTTTCTCTTATATCCAATCTTCTTTTATTCTGCTTGATTTTTGTCGTGCAAAGGCAGGCACGATAAATCCCAGTCTGTTTCTGGGCTCTAATTTTCAAGCAAGGGATTATGTAATCAACTAACTTTTTTTTTTTAACGTCTTTAGGAGCTGCGTATTGCCAGTTAATGGATCTGCTCTTCCCTGGCTGCATCAGTCTTAAGAAGGTCAAGTTTCAAGCTAAATTGGAGCACGAGTACATTCACAATTTCAAACTGTTGCAGGCATCTTTCAAACGGATGAATGTGGACAAGGTAAATTTGCTTAACCTGACTTAATCCCTGTTCAAGGTATATGCAATTAAATTCTTGCTCCACACTGCATGTGCTTTGAGTAAACTGCATGAATTTATATTTTGATTCTCTTTTTCTCTCTTTTTTTGTTTCAGATTATTCCTGTGGAGAAACTGGTTAAAGGCAGATTTCAAGACAATCTCGATTTCATCCAGTGGTTTAAGAAGTTCTTTGATGCCAATTACGACGGTAAAGAGTATGACCCAGTTGCAGCCAGACAGGGTCAGGATGCCATTCCCCCACCTGACCCTGGTGAGCAGATCTTCAACCTGCCAAAGAAGTCCCAACATGCAGCCAGCTCCCCTACTGCAGGTGAGCTTCATCTGCTGCAGAAAGGAAAGTGAAGGTTATGTTAGTTGTAGTTTATATCTATGACGTTCCGCTTCTGGGATTGCTCTTGTTCTGCCGTAAATTCCGCCGGATGTCACTCTTTTCGGATGTCCCGTTACCTTCCGCTTTCTTTGTGTGTTGTAATTTAAATTCCGGTGGATTTATGAGGACTATGGTTAACTGCTCCTCAGATCTCTGCAGGGTAAATCCAGACAGCTGGCTAGATTATCTGTCCAATCTGAGTTTTCTGTTCCACGACTAAAGCAACCTTTGAACGTACACATGTTCTACCAAAACAAGTTCCTTCCCGAGGCTATTTTACAGTGGCACCGTGGCTCCGCTTGGAGCTTAGCACCGCCCAAGACGATTGTCATTGGTTTAAAGAAATGCCAATAAACCAGAGCACGGAGGAAGGTCTGGCAATGCAAGTATATGTGAAATTTTTGCAGATACATGGGCATGTTTTCACATGTATGTACCTGGCCCATGGTATTTATTTTCACATCAACAACTCAAGTGATTATTATGTCCAAGCTCAGAACACTGTTGTGTAATTTTCTGTGAGAGAGTTACTAAGTTAATATGACGGTGCAAGTCATCCATCTCTGAGTAGTAAACCTTTTTATCTGCCGTAGGCGCATCAAGGTCGAGCTCTACAACCCCCAAGTCCTCAACACCAACATCCAGACCCTCGTCAGCCAAAAAGATCCCTGCAATTGCAACACCAACTCCTGCCAAAGGAGAGAAAGAACTGGAAGCACAGGTCACACAACTAACCGAGCAGGTATGTTTATAAAAAAGCTCAATTCTGACCACTGGCAACCAACAATCGCAGCACTAACCTCTTGGTTTTCCTCACATTGCTCACATTCTTACATCCTACACTTGTTAACCGCACCGATGGTAGTAGTAGGGCTGCAGCTTATTAATCGTTTTATCATTAAAGTGTTGTTAGTCTATATCAACGACGTTTCATTTTCGGGATTGTTCAGGTGCTGCCAGAAATTCCGCTGGATGTCCCTAATTTTCGCTGATCTCGCTGGTGTGCCAGAGGTCGCGCACCACTCTATTTTTTTCAGCAGCGCGCGACAAAGCGGAAACGGGAAGCATGAACGAGCTCCTGGGCAACCGGATGCCAGGACTCTCAGAGTGACTGCAAGTCTCTCTTGTAAACTTACTGGGTTAAGATGAGTTCTTTTTATGGTGAATGAAAGGCTTGATCCGACGAAGTAGGTCATCGAATCAAATTGAAACATTGACATCAATGCTGCTGCCAGTTCCATAGACAGTATATAAACTGGACCAACAGATCCCGTTGCTCTGGATGGAGACCAGTGAAGGATATTAGAAGTACTTTTCCGGTGAGCGCTGAGCGTTACTGCGCAGCCTCCAACTGAGCTCGAAGACGTAAATGTGCCGTGAGCAACCTGTCTGAAAGTTGTAAGTCTTCTGGTAGCTGTGCCAAGAGAAATCTCAATCATTCCCAATCTTGCAGAGACGGAGAGCGTAGGTATATGTAAGGAGATAACATAGGTACAGGCTAATTATTGCTAACTAAAATGCTAGTTAACATTAGTAATTAAACTTAAACAGCTAATGTGAGTCGAAACTGCCTCCAAGCTTCTCCTGTACTATACGGTAATTCCTCTACTATGCGACAGTAAGTCGCGTGGTTATGACATAATCGTTAGCCTATTTTTTACAAAAACGTCTGCTACAGAGCCATAATGTGAGGTACATAGAATTGAATTTATAATGGTACCAAATGAAGAGAATGCAGTTTTACTTGACAAATGATAAAATGGATCAATAGATTATCTAAACCATGATAAAAAGGTAAAGATTGAGTTTCAATCCATAGAATAATCAATTAAGCAACATACTCTGGACGTCTCCAGTTACATGTGACGTGTACACTTCAGACAACTTTAATCGATATTTTTATAAAAACAATGTATCAAATGACAATGTGAAATGGGTCAGTCATAGTTATGAACCTACAGAGAATTTTAACCTGAATGCATCCAAACAAATACTATAAAATGATTGCAGGTTTAAACATTGTACATTATTTCTGCTGAACTTTTAATTGATCTAATACATATCGAAGTCCTTTTAACATGCAACAGTTTTATTAAGCTCTTACATCAGTTTAATGCAAAACTGTGTGTGTTACTCATCTGATGGTTGTATTTGTGACTGGTTATTCTTCGCCTTTTTGTCACTAACCAAAGTCCACATATTTGTGTGTATTTTGATAGTGATGCTAAAAATAATCTCATGAATTTAATATTTGTAGATGAATACATTAAAGTTGGCACTGGAAGGAGTGGAGAAGGAGAGGGACTACTACTTCAGCAAGCTGCGAGAGGTGGAGCTGCTGTGCCAGGAACATGGTGAAGAAAATGCCCCGTTTGTCGAACGGCTAATGGAAGTCCTTTACGCTTCAGACGAACAGGTCAGTCTGTGACCCTCGATTGATCTAAACAGGATTCAGGACAGTTGGAAGCTGTTTTTGTCCTGACCTAGATACAATGTTGCAGCAGTGTACGCCAGTAAAATCATGTGAAAGTTATTGAGCGGTTGAAAGAGATAAGAAGTCACTCTTTGTGTATAATCACATGTGTGCCTTGGAGCATACTTCAATAGCACTAGTATTAAGCTTGTCTGTTGTGTGTGTCTGTTTTTAGGAAGGGGCAGAGCTGGCTGAGGGTGACGGACAGGAAGTGGACCAGCAAGCCCATGAGGAGGCACCAGATGATCAGCAGGAGGAACAGGATGAATACTGACTGCCATCGTCCCTCACTGCAGTCAGACCCCTCCTTTTTAATATGTGAGAACTGTTAAAGGATTTTAATTTTTTCCTCATGGTTTATTCTTTTGTTCTCTCCAAGACTGAGCACACAAAGCCACCTCCTGAATAGAAGCACCATCACCGGTTTTTATTTTTTGTATCCCTCTGCTCACTGTTCGATGTTTTTTGTGACTTTTGGTGAACGGCTGTGGCAGGTTTGTGGTGACTACCTTCACCAGCAGAACACGTTCAGACCATCACAGAAGTTTCCAAGGACTGTGTGGGTGGAAAGTCAATTCAAATCCTCCAGTAGACGTGATGAAATGCTGAAGTTTAGACAGGTAGCTGTTACCTGTCAGTGCAAATGTTAACTTCCCAGCTTCTCTCCTTTTCAATTTTATTTTGTTTTTTTTATTTTGCATATCAACAATATTAATCACAAGAATGCAATAAGCAAAGCCCTAAAAGGGCTCGTAGTAGCTCTTATTTAACCTCCTTCCATATGTTGCACTGACATTT